>NW_025999790.1:0-1200000 GCF_019419815.1 Pyrus x bretschneideri | reverse complement strand
GGGGTGTGGGGTGGGTGGGAGGAAACTGAGTAAGAAAAAGGCTATCTGCATGTGGAAAGATGATTTATACACATGAAGTAAAACCATGCATTGAATGTATGAATTACAAGAGAGGTAGACAACCTATGACCTGCCGCGGTACCTTTGAGTAGGACATATAATTTGTGCTCAGACATCCGTTGTGCCGTGTCCAAATTTGTTAGGTATCTTAGCATCTGCTACAGGGTTTTTTACCTCTTGTATCTAAGAGCAGAACATATATGATACATGATTCTGTTATTTAATTTGAGATAATTCAATGCACTAGGTTCCTTCCATGTCTCCTACACTTTCCTTTCTATGCTCTGTTCCTCTTTTCATTCAACCTGTAGTATATATGGGTGTCTTTCCAATCAACTCATTGTTTTGTATACTATTGAAACATCCAACTTATACAATTTATTAGATGTGTGTGATATGCATATTTAGTAAGTGCATGCGTTTGACAGAAAATTTGATTGCGGAATTACTTACAGATTTGTCCCTCAGTACGTCTATCACATCATCGTGATGCCATAACCTACTGCGTTTTCCAGGGACATCAGGGGATTCCGCATGCACAATATATCTTCCCATGTCGCGAACCAAATCATGCATCACCAGCGTCAAATCTTCATTAGTAGTTACAAGGCATCGTTCGTGGAGGACACTGATTCTGATTTCTGGATATAAGTCACAGCCATCCAATATTTTCATGACATAGTCCTTGTTCATTCCAGCAAAGAAACATGATACATCAAGGAATATAGCCTTCAGGTCATCATCAGCTAGCTCGTCAAAGCTTATTTCAAGTCTATTGAGAATTTCCCTACTATGATGACTTTTAAATTTCTCCAACTTACTTTTCCATTCACTTATGCTTGTCCCAGATAGATAAGAACCTAAAATTTCAAGTGCTAGTGGCAAACCTCCACAGTAATCAACAACTTCTCTTGGGACTTGAAGAAATTCTTTAATAGGATAATTGTTGGCATGCCAACAAAGGAGCTCAGAAGCTTCTTCTTTATTCATTGCTGGTAGATGATATATCGTATTCGCTTTTAACATCTTTAGCAAATGTTGGTCTCTTGTGGTTATAATAATTCTACTCCCTGGACCAAATGAGTAAAATTTTATAGCTAATGCTTCTAACTGTTTCACGCTGTCTACATCATCAACTATGACAAGTACCTTTAGGTTGCGAAGTCTTGTTTTTATTTCCTCGGTCGCTTCATCAACTCTACGAACCTTTATGTTTCTTAATCTCAACACATCAGAAAGAAGTTTGTTTTGCAAATCGACCAGTTCCTCTTCTCTCACATTAGCAAGAAAACTTTTACGTACAAACTTATCCTGATATTTGTTGAAAATGGCTTTGGCAACCGTCGTTTTACCCAGTCCACCCATACCCCAAATTCCAATTATGCGGACATCATCTGATCCTCCATCAGCCAAATATTTACCAATTTCTTGCACCCGAGAATCTATTCCAACTGGGTTTGGGGCTACGGTCATGTATGTGTTCTTCAGTTTTCTAGTGATCTCGTCAACAATTTGCTCGACAAACCTTCCTTCATACCTGGTAGTAAAATTTCAAAAAAAAAAAAAAAATGGAAAAGACCATATTAGTCTTTTCTTTAGTTGTGGCTTTTAGAACAAAATTGTAGAAGACAACACCCCAAAAATATCTAAAAGAGACAAAGTACCAATAGATAAAAGTCTATATATGTGTGCTGCTTGAAAGCAGAAAGAGTGGACGAGTGTGAGTAGAAGAGAACAGAAAACACCAATAGATTGTGCAACGGAAATGGAATCAAGTTAGGACTCTAGTGAAAGAGCATAAATCTGAATTTCATGACGACCAAGCGAGTATTAGAAGAGAACACCACGAGGAGAGTGTGCAAAAGATCAAACCATCACAAAGAAGCGGAGAAAAGCCCTATCTTGCGAAGAGTGATCAGAACTTGTAATCGAAACAGTTCTGAGTCACAGAGATGAAAACACAGGGAGGGACTACTTGAATCAAAGATGATCAAGTAAGATCTCCATGAGATTAAGTCCTGTCACAAGGATTTCGAAGTAAGATCCGACATGGGACTACTTGAGAAAAAGATGATCAAGAAGAAATACAAGCAGAGATCAAACTTGTACATAGAGAGGGAGGTCTCTCATATATGCCACAAAAATTATTTGTTCAAGTAAGAATGTAGATGAAATGTTCGTTTGCTAAATGCCTTTGAATATCTGTTTCTTGTGATTTAGCTCAATCCGAGCACACTGGTGGTAAGATCAAGCATTGATATATTCCGTTATCGGAGTTTTTAAGCTTTGCATTTAAATGCATAAAATTAAAGATTATAAGCCTTTACTTGAAATCAATTTACAGTTTATTGACATTTGGTGAACAGAGGTTCGCAATTGAATTATACAATTAAGGAATTGAAATCGAAAAGGCAGTAAGTACCCGCCAGTTGCCCTAAAATCCTCGCCGGCCAACTCTGCAGCTGCAGTAAGAGCATCTTTCCAGGCCTGCACCTTGTAAGGGAAGTTCAGTTGATGACTCCGAAATGCTTCCTCAAACTCTCGCGTCTGGTGCCTGACATCGGTAGGATCGATATCATAGAAAATTGGCAAAACCATTAGCCCCATTGTTTCTTTGCGGGCCAAGATCTCCTCCAGCTCCTCAAGACACCATCTCGACTCAGCATACCCCCTTGAGAAGATGATAGCAGCAAGCCTAGAGTCTTTGATTGCTTGCTTCAGTGCTGGTGTGACAGGGTCGCCTCTGGTCAATTCGTTCTCGTCGAAAAAGACGTTGAATCCATGGTTGTCCAATGTGTGGGCGAGGTAGTCCGTGAAGTTCCTGCTTGTGTCGCCTCTGAAGCTCAAGAACACGTCGTACTTGCCGCATTTTGAGGAGGAGGAGGACATCTTCATCAGTTGGCATGCTACTGCAGCAGCAATTCTGACGATGCGAACGGCAAATCGGGCATACACCAAAGTCAAGTCAACTCCCCATTGTTTCAAGTCCACAATAGAGTAAGAGCTTTTTGCATCTTTCGGCCGGCAACTTCTTGGCGCTTTCTGTTGAGTGGCTCTAGTCTTTTACTTTCCAGTTCTCATTTGATAATGTAACTTCTTTATTGATAAATAAAAAAAATAAATAAATAAAATACTTTACTCTTAATTTTTTGTAAGCGAGCCGCTTAGTATTGCAGTCTGTTAATATTTTTTTTTTCAGTTATAAGTAAGAGGTTTTAAGTTTAAATCTCGTGAATAGGCAAATTTTATACTAAATTAGGTTATCCATTACGTAGTTTAGCCGAATTTTCTCTCCTTTTAGTATAAAGTATATCATTGTACTCAAACAAAAAATTTCATGCAAACAATACTATGGAAAGAATGAATCAAACTCGGAACCTTGAGTTCAAATGTGCTTGTTCTTAACAAAATGGGTTACAAAGCCAATTACTAAAAAAAATCCACGCATTTATCAAAACATTACGGTTTTTTTTTTGAACTTTGAACTTCTGTACAAACTCTTGGCAACCCTCGAAATTGAACTTTGAATTTCTGTATAATGGGATCCAATTGTTCTAGTGATGCATTTGCTTTTTTCACCAAGTATTCAATTTCTTTTTTGGTTTTCATCTCAAATAGTCTTTGAAATTGATCAAATATATTAAGATGGTCCTTGAAATTGATCAAATCTAATTAAATATTAGGGTAAAGTACAAAAAACTACCTCAACTATTGCGGTCATGACTGTTTCATACCCCATCTTTTAAAATTGACAATGTCATACGGCATCTTACGAATTTGTGACAATGTCATACCTCCGTCAATTTTTCTGTTAGTTTTTCTGTTAAATGCTGACGTGGCAATAGACGGGGACCACTTTCTATTAAAAAATTAATAAAATATTATTAAAAAATAAAAAAATATTTAATATTTTTTAAATATTAAAATAATAAATAAAAGTAAAATTAAAAAAAAAGTGTAAAGTACAAAAAACTACCTCAACTAGTAGGATCACGACACTTTCATACCTCATCTTTTAAAATTGATAATGTCATACCGCATCTTATGAATTTGTGACAATGTCATACCTCTGTCAATTTTTCTGTTAAGTGCTGACATGACTTGATTCGTGACCTACTTTCTATTAATAAATTGGGTAAAGTACAAAAAACTACCTCAACTATTGCGGTCATGACAGTTTCATACCTCATCTTTTAAAATTGACAATGTCATACCGCATCTTACGAATTTGTGACAATGTTATACCTCCGTCAATTTTTTTGTTAGTTTTTCTGTTAAATGCTGACGTGGCAATAGACGGGGACCACTTTCTATTAAAAAATTAATAAAATATTATTAAAAAATAAAAAAATATTTAATATTTTTTAAATATTAAAATAATAAAAAAAAGTAAAATTAAAAAAAAAGTGTAAAGTACAAAAAACTACCTCAACTAGTGGGATCACGACAGTTTCATACCTCATCTTTTAAAATTGATAATGTCATACCGCATCTTATGAATTTGTGACAATGTCATACCTCTGTCAATTTTTCTGTTAGTTTTTCTGTTAAGTGCTGACATGGCTTGATTCGTGACCTACTTTCTATTAATAAATTATTAAAAACTAAAAAATAATTATTTAATATTTTTTAAATATTAAAATAATAATAAAAGGCCAAAAAAGAAAACCCTCATTTCGTCCCTCCCCTCCCCCTCCTCCCTCCTCCCTCCTCCCTCCCTTTTTTCATCTTCTTCCCCCACCTGCAAATCCCAACAAAAAAAAAAATCCAATTTGTCTTCCCCCCACACTTGCACTCTATTTCCCCACACCCACACCCACACCCACACTCTTCTCCCTCCTGCAACCCAAAAAAAAAAAAAAAAAAAAAAAAAAAACCCAGATCTCGTCGGTGGGAAGATGGGTGCACAAAGAAGGTGGAGGATGGTTGCGGAAGAGGATGTGGAGAATGGATGAAAGTGGTGGATTTGGGGTTTGATGGGTTTTCAAAAAGAATATTCTTTTTTTTCCTTCTTCTTCTTCTTCCTTCTTCTTCCGCTAAGGGAGTTGATGTTTTTTTTTTTTTTTTTTTTTTTTTTTTAATTTCCTTCCTCCTTTTTTTCCTCTTCTTCTTCTTCCTCCTCCTTCTCCTTCTCCTTCTCCTTCTTCTTCTTCTTCCGCAGGGGGGGTGTTGATGGGTTTTCAAATTTGTTTTTTATTTTTTCTTCCTCTTCTTCTTCTTCCTCCTTCTCCTTCTCCCTTCTTCTTCTTCTGCGCCGATAGGGGGAATTTTTTTTTTTTCTTTCTCCTTTTTTTAACTCTTCTTCCTCTTCTTCTTCCTCATCCTCCTCCTCCTCCTCCTCCTCCTTGTTCTTCTGCAGGGGGTTGTTGGGTTTTCAAATTTTTTTATTTTTTTATTTCTTTGGGTTTGCAGGTGGGGAGAAGAAAATGAAGATGGGGAGAAGAGAGAGGAGGGAGGAGGGAGAGGGGAGGGACAAACTGATGGTTTTTTTTTTTTTCTGCTTTTATTATTATTTTAATATTTAAAAAATATTAAATAATTGTTTTTTAGTTTTTAATATTTTTTTAATAGAAAGTATGTCCCAAATCAAGTCATGTCAGAACTTAACAGAAAAACTAACAGAAAATTTGACGGAGGTATGACATTGTCACAAATTTGTAAAATACGGTATAACATTGTCAATTTTAAAAGATAAGGTATGAAACTGTCATGACCCCAATAGTTGAGGTAATTTTTTGTACTTTACCTTTTTTTTTTAATTTTACTTTTATTTATTATTTTAATATTTAAAAAATATGAAATATTTTTTTTAGTTTTTAATAATATTTTATTGATTTTTTAATAGAAAGTGGTCCCCGTCTATTGCCACGTCAGCATTTAACAGAAAAACTAACAGAAAAATTGACGGAGGTATGACATTGTCACAAATTCGTAAGATGCGGTATGACATTGTCAATTTTAAAAGATGAGCTATGAAACTGTTATGACCGCAATAGTTGAGGTAGTTTTTTGTACCTTACCCTAAATATTACCATGTGGATTAAAAAATATTTAAATAATAAAAAAAACAATGTTTTGTCAGAAAAAAAAAAAAAGGTTCCATCGTCTTCCTCGCGAAGGCTCAGCTGCCATGGCAGCCCTGCTACACCACCTTCTCCCCACCTTATCCTCCTACCTACCTCTGCACCCGAGGTCCCGAGGCCTAGATCACCAATAATTCTGACGGGTAGCAGAAGATTTCGGAAAAACCCACCTTCCCCCTGGGTTCTTTTTGCTTTTGCTGGGAGTGGATGCTTTTGGTGGGGAGGGATGGCATGGCAGCATGCTTGCGCGAAGAAGACCACGGAAAAAAATAAATAATTTTGACAAATTTCTTTTATTATTATTTAAATATTTTTAATGACTTTTTATTAGCATTCTACAAATTGCTGATTACCCCCCACGTATTGAAAAAAAAACTTATAGTTGTTGTAAAATCGACAATGTGTGTACAGTGGAATAAATAAAACAAAACACAAAATTTACGAGGTTCCTCTACAGTCAGTGTGACTGGAGTACGTCCTCGGGCAGCAGTGATGCTTTCATTATAATTTGGAATAATAGGAGTACAAAGAAAACTCTATGTATTCTCTTCTCTCCTCTTCCTCTCTTTCTTTTTTCTGCTCTGTCTTCGAAGCATACGGAGTGCTCTATTTATAGAGCAACTCCAAGCACACATCTTTGACAAATGATCTCCACATATCAATATTTTGCCAAGGTTTTCAACTCTTTGGCAACGTTTTCAATGTTGTGGCAGGTATTCAATACTGTGGGCATTCATTACCCACTAGTATTTTCAACACTCCCCCTTGGATGCTCACATATCAACATGAGTTGCCTCGTTAAGATCTTGATCTATTTTGGATGCTCCCCCTTGATGAGTATCTCCCCCTGATTTCAAATTATTTAAGCTGATCATTGATCCTGCTGCTTTAGTCTTTTAGCGGTGATAGTTGCCGAATGAAGTGTTTCACTTGTTGTTAACTTTCCACAGACTTGTTCTTGAACTGGGTTGGAGGGCCTTTCTGCTAGACTTCCTCCAAAGGTCTGAATTTACCTATTTTATCTGGAGCTGAATTTGGTTCAAGGGTGGTGGACACTTGATCTTGAATCGGACTTGTGATTTCTTCAAAGGCCGTCTACACTTGATCTTGAATGAAATTGGATCATAAGGAGCTTCATGTGACAAATGATCTTAGACTTTGTCGGGGATGAACTTAAATGTGTTTGTTGTGGTTGTCTCCACATGCTTCAATGTATCATTTTCACTTGCCTTACTTGCTCCCCTTGCAGAAGTGGTATTTTCCTTATGCAGGTTTGGCATCTTCTCTTGTAGTATTTGTCATCTGATACAGGAGTGGAATGCAAACCTTGTATTTGAATGGACCATCACTTCTTGGTGGCAGCGCAAGTTTGAGTGGAGGTTCCGACATATTGCTTTCTTTATCCTTGTCTTGGCAGGTAAGAACAAGGACAAAGGAAAGGACAGGGAGATTGCATGATATGAGATACTCTTGCTCTCGTCCCTGATGATATGAGATACTCTTGCTCTGGTGTGACTTGTTTGTAGAGGTATTCTCAGAGAGGAAGAAAACTAAGTATTTCGAGATACTTTGTGAAAGATGCATTCTCGGAGATGAGGAAGAGTTAGATATTTTTCAGTTCTGCCTTGCCGTGGAGGACAAAGGTTGACATATATATTGATTTTCCAATAGCAGGTAGTAAAGTTGTGCCTTTACTCTTGTCAGCAACTGTGGTGTAATTAGAACAGTAAGATTCACGCGTTTTCAACTTTATCAGAAATCTTTGACAAAGTTGCACGTGATATCCAAGAGCTGAGATTGCGTCTGAGAAATGTTGACAGACGTCATACAGGGAAATCCAGCTTTTGAGATTCGAAAATCGGTGTCTCTTCAATTTTTGAATAAGTGCTCCTGTTGTCCCTCCTTTTATAGAGATATCAATTTTGTTCAGTAACACTCAGAAAATTGTTGTCTGCAGAAATTTCCCTTTCTTGCACTTCTGAGATTTTATCTAACTTCCTTCATCATTTTTGAAAATGGCTTGCCCATCTAACATTTGTTTAGATTTGAGTCTCAGGATTGATACAGACGAGCAGCGTCAGGATAACATTTGGCGCCCGTCCTTCTCAACTTCTAATGGTCCTCTTACGGTTGGGGACTCTGTGATGCAGAATAACATAACTGCTACAGTGGTAGCCAGGAATCTTCTCACTCCAAAGGACAACAGAATCCTTTCAAACCGGTCTGATGAGGCGGCCGTTCAAGACTCATTGGCTCTCAGTGTTCAATGTGCGGGCTCTGTATCCAATATGGGACAGCGCCTACTTGCTCGAACTCACCAAGTTGAATCATTAATGGTTGAGGTGGCAAGTCTTAAACAAGAGATTAGAGGGCTCAAGCATGAGAATAGAGTGTTACACATGCTTTCAAATAATTACTCTACGAGCATGAAAAGAAAGCTCGATCAGCTACTGGAATCTGAAGGTCGGACTCAAAATGACAATCGGGGGTTCGAGTCTTTATTCCAAAGACATCCATTGTCTTAGCTGTCTGGAGTTCCACCAAGTATTGAGACTCCAAATAATCAACTTCTGGTGTTTTCCCCTTCTGGGGTACTTCCGAGTACTGAGGCTTCACATGAGTAACCTTTGTGAAGGTTCCCTTCTGTTTGTTTGTTTTAACTCATGTGTATGTAATTTCTCGGAGATATTAATATATAAGATTTATTTCATTCAGTGTATTGTGTTAAATACAATAAAGCATATATTTCACTAAGATGTGGTACTTCTGGACCAAATATCAATTTATCTTTACCCTCACGAAGATAAATGATTATTCTTAGTGTCTAAATCATTTGAGTATTCAACTCATAATCTTCAATCCATATGATTCTTTAATGTCATAAACATCATGGATAAGATTCGTGTTGGCATATTGTTCGATTCTGCAGTTCGAGACAATATTTCTCTCAACACTTTATAATCTTTCTTGACTCTTCAGGAGTCCCAATTTAATATCATCAACTCTTGCAAGAGATTTTAGTATGTTGCAACAATACCATAATGAAAATACTCACTAAGGCAATTTATACCATCCATTGGTATTGAGTACATATTTTATGCTTTACCCTTATGGGGTTTTCTTCAAGCAATTTGAATCCTTCAGGGATTTTCTACATTTCATGACACATTTTCCTTTAGAATTTATACAGAGCAATTCGCTTCCATGTATATTTGAGGGATTTACTCATGGAGATATGATGTGGGCGACTCATAACCCTTTGTATATAATTCTCCATTCATATGAACTCCTTTACAACCTTGTGTCATATCATGTGAGTGTATTTCACAGTATTACAAATGCCCATATGTAACCTTCTAGGTTCAACATCTTTTGGCTATTTGTATTGTATCCAAGTATATAAGTCTATTTTTTCCACGTTCTTACAAAATTGTAATGGAATTGCCTATTTCCATTTTTGGCCCATAATTTCGTTGATGGAAAAAGAACGGGACTCAATATCACCACAGCTCATTGATGAATTTAGTAGCTACTTGTAAGAACCAAAATTACCATTGGTTATCATCAATTTGTGATCCCATATTCTCATGTGCATGCGCATGCATAAAAACTTTTCATTTCTTTTGGGATATCCATTGCCTCTTCAAGGGCATTACACTATCTCTTCCAGGATAATTATAGTTTAGAGAATACAGATCATAACCTCCTTTTGAGCATTATAGAGCTTGGATTTTAATCTCCACTTCGGGAGTTAAGTCATTGGAACTTATACGTCTGTCATGCTTCATGCATGAGACATCAATATTCCCATATCCGCGGATTAACCTTTTCGGGACAAGAATCCTTGCGGCAACTGTTATGCGTTTGGCATGTGACAGTTATGCAATAGTTCAGTAGTGCCATATTCTTCTTCTTTCGAAGGACTGAACTTTTTGAGTCTGAGGATCTGCCACGCTTCAGGCGTGCAACAGATAAATCATTTGCTGCCATATTATTTTGTTCAATAGGGACATTAATTCTTGTAGGCACACTTGCAGCAAGTATATGTGATTTTATCATTTTCGTTGCATCATTAAATGCATCTGGCATTTGATTTGCATATCGTTGTATCATTCAATTATTCTCACTTTGTTTTGTATATTGATTGCTTCATGAATCAAAATACGACAAATTCTCTTCGTTCTTCTGGAACGGTTTTTTCTCATCATTCTTCTGGAATGATATTTGCTCATCGTTCTTCTGAAACAAAGTTATTTTCTCCCCCTAACGGCAAGAAAAATTGTCTTATCAAAATGACAGTCCGCAAACCACGCGGTAAATGTATCCCCAATCAAGGGTTTTAAATATTGAATGATAGATGATGTTTAACATCAATGCCTAATCCGCAATGATGCTTCATTTCAGTATGTTGTGGCAGTGCAATAGGCACATAGATAACCAAAAACTCGTAAATATATAATGTTTGGCTGGTTCCCAAACACGAGTTGTACTGAGAAGTATTGATGGTTGTCAACAGGTCTCAACCAAATCAATAATGCATCATGTAAAATGACATGTACCCATGTAAAAACGGGCAATTTTATTTTCGTGAGCAGAGCGCGGGTAATCTATTTCATCCGCTTAATAAATGCTTCTGCTAAACCATTTTTGAGTATGGACATAAGGAACTTCTGGTCCTTATTTAATAGTCTTACAAACCGAGATTCTTATGGCTTTTTTATTGCAATTAAGTTGAGGCACTGTGGCACTTCAAACTTAAGATACTTATCAAGGAACTTTATGTCCTAATCTTGAGGATCAAGGGACTTTATGCCCGATCTTTTTGTTTGATGGAACTTCAGGTCCAATCATTTTTATATGATGAGGATCAAGAAACTGCAGGTTCTGATCTGATCAAGGAACTTCGGGTCCAGTATGTACTCATCGTAACAAAAAGAAGTACAATAAATAAATTAAAGCAATAGGCGGTAATTTCAGCCATAATGAATAAATTGCATTTAAGTAAATAAAGCTTGTGACAAGGGCTTTAATTCAGCACCATTCACATAAATCAAAACTTAAAGCAGTAGGCGGTAAAACCGTCCATGATAAATAAATTACTTTAAAGTAAATAGAACTTGTGAAAGGGTTTTAAACCAACACAAATTCACATAAATAACAAGAAGTATCATACCTCATTTTATTTATTATTTTTCTTTCTTTTGTCAGTACTTATTCAAACTTTACTTTTCTTATTTCTGTAGCATGGTGCCATGCACCAACAGAAACCATTTATATCATTTTGACTAAATGGTGTCATGCACCATTCTGCACCATTCAAATCCTTTATATATATATATATATAATTTTTTCTTATGTTGCAGTCAACATCCCTTTTTTTCTTCTTTCTCTGTCTCTGCCAGTCTCAAAACGCAGGGCCAGCTGGGTAGTTATGGAAGTTGCCCAAATTCAATTCAATCCAAAAGGCTACAAGAGACTGGCGTTGTTCTTGCATGACCCAGGGAACATGTCATCGTTAAGCAAGAACTTCCTTACAGAGACATAGATGACAGTGGGGTTGACAGAGGCACAAGAGAGGGAGGCCTGTGTGGATTCATTCTTGCCATCACCATCTCAAACAACCAAGTATTCATGGGAGTTCTCAAGATTCGTTGAAAACAACGTGATCTGGGTTTCCAAGTCTGATGAGATTCTTCTGGATCTCTGGAAACCAGTTGTCAAGTACGAGTTTTCTCATCTCGTGACGACTTCAGGTCGTAAATTTCAATTCTCACCGGAATTCGGTGGGGCGCTTTTGGCGCAGTGGGAGAGACGAAAAATGGACATACCTTTTATTCTGTGAGATTTTAGATGACGGAGGTGAGAGGTGGATAGTGCTTCATCGGATTTATGGCGTTGTGCTTTCCACTAACATGAGAGCTTTTCGTGCTGATAACGTGTTGTAAAATCGACAATGTGTGTACAGTGGAATAAATAAAACAAAACACAAAATTTACGAGGTTCCTCTACAGTCAGTGTGACTGGAGTACGTCCTCGGGCAGCAGTGATGCTTTCATTATAATTTGGAATAATAGGAGTACAAAGAAAACTCTATGTATTCTCTTCTCTCCTCTTCCTCTCTTTCTTTTTTCTGCTCTGTCTTCGAAGCATACGGAGTGCTCTATTTATAGAGCAACTCCAAGCACACATCTTTGACAAATGATCTCCACATATCAATATTTTGCCAAGGTTTTCAACTCTTTGGCAACGTTTTCAATGTTGTGGCAGGTATTCAATACTGTGGGCATTCATTACCCACTAGTATTTTCAACAATAGTGACTTTTTAAACTAAACATTATCTTAATACACCATATTTACTTACCCAAATTACCCTCCGACACCACTTTCTATCATACTAGAGCATATCCGAGGAGAAACCAATTTCAAAACAAGAATTGCAACTCTTAAATTGTGACTCTCAGGAGGCAATGCACTAAGAAGCTGCTCATCTCAGGGCCTCCTTAAAACCCTTTCTTTGAGAGAAGCAGCTTCTGGGAAGAAAAATTGAGGATTGTCTTTTTTGTATGCATGAATGCTCCATTAACATTGTCTAATAATACATAGTGCTTGCAACAACCCCAAATTTTATGTCACCATTTTTTACAGCACCCCACATATTCAAACACCAAAATTTCTCAAAAATTAAACAGGTTTTTTAATCAACTTGAACAAAACCCGGATGAAATTGTTGGCAAATTTTCAGGGTGAATAGAATAACCCAAAAATCAAAATGATGAAAGAAATAAGAATTAGGGCATGTAAGTCATTTCATATTAGAGTATACAAGACATTTGATATTTAAATTTTATGTGGCGTGTATTCATCAATATATGAGGTGCCAATAAAACAACCGTTTTATTGAGCAATGGTCCTCAATTTATGAGTCAATTGAAACATTGATTTTTAAATTAAAAATTCATTAAATTTGGTCCTGAATTTAACAAAATATTGAGCAATGGTCCTTAGCCTAACTCCGTTTATTTTCCATACATATTCTGATTGCGTGGCATGTGCGTGGTGGGGCCCACAATGATATTTTTTCCATTTTTAATTACATAATTAACCTTCTAAATCTTTTTTGAACAAACCTTCTAAATCTTTTTGAAGAAAAAGAAAATCAACCCAGCAGGCGCTCCATATATAACCATAGCTCGTTGGGTTGGGGGAGGAGAAGCAGGTTATTGAGAATTTCCCTACTATGATGACTTTTAAATTTCTCCAACTTACTTTTCCATTCACTTATGCTTGTCCCAGATAGATAAGAACCTAAAATTTCAAGTGCTAGTGGCAAACCTCCACAGTAATCAACAACTTCTCTTGGGACTTGAAGAAATTCTTTAATAGGATAATTGTTGGCATGCCAACAAAGGAGCTCAGAAGCTTCTTCTTTATTCATTGCTGGTAGATGATATATCGTATTCGCTTTTAACATCTTTAGCAAATGTTGGTCTCTTGTGGTTATAATAATTCTACTCCCTGGACCAAATGAGTAAAATTTTATAGCTAATGCTTCTAACTGTTTCACGCTGTCTACATCATCAACTATGACAAGTACCTTTAGGTTGCGAAGTCTTGTTTTTATTTCCTCGGTCGCTTCATCAACTCTACGAACCTTTATGTTTCTTAATCTCAACACATCAGAAAGAAGTTTGTTTTGCAAATCGACCAGTTCCTCTTCTCTCACATTAGCAAGAAAACTTTTACGTACAAACTTATCCTGATATTTGTTGAAAATGGCTTTGGCAACCGTCGTTTTACCCAGTCCACCCATACCCCAAATTCCAATTATGCGGACATCATCTGATCCTCCATCAGCCAAATATTTACCAATTTCTTGCACCCGAGAATCTATTCCAACTGGGTTTGGGGCTACGGTCATGTATGTGTTCTTCAGTTTTCTAGTGATCTCGTCAACAATTTGCTCGACAAACCTTCCTTCATACCTGGTAGTAAAATTTCAAAAAAAAAAAAAAAATGGAAAAGACCATATTAGTCTTTTCTTTAGTTGTGGCTTTTAGAACAAAATTGTAGAAGACAACACCCCAAAAATATCTAAAAGAGACAAAGTACCAATAGATAAAAGTCTATATATGTGTGCTGCTTGAAAGCAGAAAGAGTGGACGAGTGTGAGTAGAAGAGAACAGAAAACACCAATAGATTGTGCAACGGAAATGGAATCAAGTTAGGACTCTAGTGAAAGAGCATAAATCTGAATTTCATGACGACCAAGCGAGTATTAGAAGAGAACACCACGAGGAGAGTGTGCAAAAGATCAAACCATCACAAAGAAGCGGAGAAAAGCCCTATCTTGCGAAGAGTGATCAGAACTTGTAATCGAAACAGTTCTGAGTCACAGAGATGAAAACACAGGGAGGGACTACTTGAATCAAAGATGATCAAGTAAGATCTCCATGAGATTAAGTCCTGTCACAAGGATTTCGAAGTAAGATCCGACATGGGACTACTTGAGAAAAAGATGATCAAGAAGAAATACAAGCAGAGATCAAACTTGTACATAGAGAGGGAGGTCTCTCATATATGCCACAAAAATTATTTGTTCAAGTAAGAATGTAGATGAAATGTTTGTTTGCTAAATGCCTTTGAATATTGTTCTGTTTCTTGTATGCCTATCTTTTCCTACTATTTGTCATTCAAATATATGGAAAGTGTGTGAGAAACAAAGGCCTAATCTTCAAAAGCCTAATCATGTATTATTCACACTACACAACAATGGTGAGATAAAGCCTCAACCTATCTAAAACTCAACAAATCATGACCCTACCTGGAATGTATCCCAGACAACGTAACTCAGGTTCCCAAGGGCTATGAAATATGTTATGAGCGTGGGGTGAGGTATGCTGAAATGATTAATTGTTGTAACTGCCAGTGAGCTTGACGTAATTGAGTTTGAGCAATCTCTGACTCTGCATGTTTCTAAATGCTTCTGTACTGAAGCCTAGCCTCATCCGACTCTTGCAAATCTAAAGTGAGTCCTTGAACTGCTTCAATTCCCTATTGAAAGAAAAAAAAAAAAAAAAAGGAACTGAGAAAAAGGTTATCGACATGTGAAAAGGTGATTTATACATAAACTATTTGAAGCAAAATCATGCATTGGATGTACGAATTACAAGAGATGTAGACAACCTATCAGTTGTTAAGGTACCTGTGGATTAAAGCCAAAGTTGCGTTTTACAATTATCCAATTTAGTTAGGTATCTTAATAAGCATCTACTACATGTGTTATATTTTACCTCTTGTATCTAAGAAGAGCATAACCTATATGATATATAATTCTGTTATTTAATTTGAAATAATTCAATACAATTGGTTGTCTGATAACCAAGCAGTCACTCCTAAGAATACTAATAGGTAGTGATCATCCATCACGGATTAAACCAAGCATGATCACTCCTAAGTACATAGGACCATACCTAAGTAATAAGGATCGTCCACCGCGGATTAACAGATTCTGCACATTAATAATGTAAGGCATTCTTATGATGAACAGTAAAGGAAAAATGACGCCTCTATTGTGGATGCAGAATGTTGCAGATCCAATAATGATTTCAAATTGGAACTATTGAAAGTTTTGTGCAATGAAGATTGTTTTTATTTTTATTTTTACCATATTCCAAACTACTCTAATTCACTGGAAGGGAGGTTCGAACTTGGTGCAAGGCGTGTGCACATTGCCTTGGCCAACTAGCCTAATGCACATGTTGTGCAATGACAACTTAAAACAATATGTAGATGCAAACAAGATTAAGAAGAATGCAAGGATGGAGAAACACGCTCAAGAAAATGCAACAAGCTAGTTTTGGATATCTGTAAGCAACTGGACAGCGCTTTGAGTGAAGAGAGGTTTTGAGTTTTTAAGTTTTTAGGACAGTTGATTTCTTTCCTTGTTCCCAACCACTTCAGAACTAACAAGTTAACCAAACTAAATAAGCCTATTCTTTCCTTGGCATTAACATTGTTAAAATTTTTACATTTTCACTTCTTACATACGAAAGGGAAATATATACTATACAGTGTATGACTACCAAAAGGACCAATGGCTCGAGTTCGGTTTATGTACCTTTTTCTTCTTCTGTTAGCCCACGCTGCTTCCTTCTTGCATGATTTCATCAGTTTCTTCTTCTGCATTTCTTTCAACACTGGATCGGACCTCAGTCTTCTGCAGGATTGATTCTCATGGGACGAGTCATCACTGTGTCCTGTCTTATGATTGCCGTCCTCTTTGTACTCACTTGAATATGGCATAGATTGACAGTCGAGTGCATATTCATGGATTAATTTTTCCTTTTCCAGATTGATCCCTATTTTAATCTTCCTGAAATGAATATCATCAGTAGCAGCTGGTTCTACAAAGTATGCACCAACATATATCTTGTCTCCGCCTTTGACATTGAGCTTAATGTTTGAAAAATGTCCCAGCCAAAGATAATCTGGGATTTTATTACTTTGACACACATTGGAGAGATGAGAAATTCCGCGTTCTGAGTAAAATTTGCAACACGAATGTGAAGAGATACACCAGATTGGGAGTTGTCTGAAGAATAAATGATGCACACAGTCAATGCTTTTAAATCACAGCCAAAACTTTGTGGCACATCTATTTCACCCTGAGGGTCGACAAGCGTAAACCATGATGGAAGTTCATTTCCAGGGAGAAAAAGGGCACCATTTCCGCTCGCACTCCATCCCTATACCATGGAGAAAGATAGGTACCAAAAAGGATTACCAGCATGTACGTAGAGAGAGAGAGAGAGAGAGAGAGAGCCTTTACCCTTTGGATTGATTCCTTAAAAGCAGCAGTGAGATTGGTGCACCCTTCCATATGAAGAATTGTCAGGTTGGCAATTGAATTTTATAATTAAGGAATTAAAAAGGAAAAGGAAGTAAGTAATCACCCATCAGTCGCACTAAAATCCTCGCCGCCCAACTCTGCAGCTTCATTAAGAGCATCTTTCCAGGTCTGCACCATTTCAGGGGAGCGCTTTTGATGTTCCCGGAATGCTTCCTCAAAAGCACCCCTCTGATGCCTGACATCGGAGGGATCGATGTCATAGAAAATTGGCAAAACCATTTGCCCCATTATTCTTCTGCAGGCCAAGATCTCGACCAGCTCATCAAGACACCATCTCGACTCGGCATACCCGCTTGAGAAGATGACAGCAGCAAGCCTAGAGTCTTTGACTGCTTGCTTCAGTGCTTGTGTGATAATTTCGCCTCTGGTCAATTCGTTCTCGTCGATAAAGACGTTGAATCTGTGGTCTTTCAATGTGCAGTAGAGGTTGTTCGTCAATTCCTTGCGCGTTTAGCCTACATTTTGAGGAGGAGGAGGCCATCTTTATCAGTAATTGCGACGATTCTCAATTTCTTGGCACTTTCTCTATTGTGTGGGTCTATAGTATTTAATCAAGATTTGAAGTGATTCTATTATATTAGAATTTTAAGATAGTTTATTAAAATCTTTAGAAATACTGGTGTATTCAATTAGGATTTTAAAAAATTTGAGAAAGTTGAGGAATTAGAGAGGATTAAAGAGATTTTATAGTGTATTTTAAGCATCCATAAATCTCACATCTCTCATGAGATTTCGAATGAATTGAATGAAAATTTTATATGGAATCTCTATAAATAAATTAAACTTCATAAAAATTCATAAATTTATAAATTCATTTAACTCTTTAAAATTCTCAAATACAACCCCTTAATTTCATGCGCATATTATGGGAGGAATGAATACAAGCTCTTGGCAACCGTCGAGATTGAACTTTGAATTTCGGCATGATACCAATTGTTCTGGTGAAGCATTTGTTGTTGTGACCAAGTATTCAATTTAATTTTTTTTTTATTCGAGAGAACTTTGAATTTCTGCATGGTACCGAATTTGTACTTAAAATTGTCGAAGGGAGAAAACTTATCTAGCCAACTTGGCTACACCAAATATACAGCCAGTACTCAATTCTTATGTGGCATGTGCATATTTCTTTTTTTCTTTTTTTTTTATATATACATTTTTTTTCTACATTTCAGAAACAAGTCTTACATGAAATTTACTAGTTCCAACTTATAGGCCACCATATCAAAGAAGAGGAAAATTGCATCCGAAAAGCTAGCATGTTTTGAAGATAACCAAAAATAAAAAAAAAAGAAGGAAAATAAGTATTAATTAAAGAGAACATTATAACTTCTTACATACAAAAGGGAAATATGTAGTATAGCATGAGTCCCAAAAGTACTAATGGCTCGAGTTCAGTTTATGAACCTTTTTCTTCTTCGGTTAGCCCATGCTGCTTCCTTCTTGCATGAATTCATCAGTTTCTTCCGCATTTCTTTCAACACTGGGATCCAACCTGAGTCTTTTGCGGGATTGATTCTCATGGGACGAGTCATAACCGTGTCCTGCCTTATGATTGCCGTCCTCTTTGCACTCACTTGAATATGGCATAAATTGACGGCCGAGCGCATATTCATTGATTAATTTTTCCTTTTCCAGATTTATCCCTATTTTCTTCACCCTGAGATGAATATCATCAGTAGTCCCTGGTCCTACAAAGTGTGCACCAACATTTATCTTGTCTCCGCCTTTCACATTGAGCTTATTGTTTGACAAATGTCCCAGCCAAAGATAATTTTCATGGCAAGTTAATACAGTGGCACGCATTGGAGAGATGAGAAATACAGTGTTCTGGCTATAATTTGCAACACGAATGCGAAGAGAGCCACCAGATTTGGAGTCGTCTGAAGAATAAATGATGCACACAGTCAATGCTTTTAAATCACAGCCAAAACTTTGCGGCACCGCTATTTCACCCTGAGGGTCAACAGGCGTAAACCATGATGGAATTTCATTTCCAGGAAGAAAAAGGCCACCATTTCCGCTTGTACTCCATCCCTATACCATGGAGAAAGACAGGTACAATAAAGGATGACCAGCATGTAAGAAAGAGAGAGAGAGAGAGAGAGAGAGAGAGAGAGGACCTGTAGGATCCCTTCTTTAAAAGAAGCAGTGAGATTGGTGCACCCTTCCATATGAATACTTGTCATGCAGTTTAATGGCTTATCCAAGCCTAGAATTTCAGAGAGTTTGGGGGAGTGATTCAGATGCAATTCTCTCATCCTTGACATTTCTGAAAAATCGGGCATTTTCTCCAATGCAATGCACTCATCCGCTTCCAGGATTTCCAAATTTGTTGGTAAAGCTGGAATTGCCTGAAGGTTTTTGCAATCTTTGAGTATCAATCTCTCAAGATTTGGGGTTTTTGAAAAGTCCGGTGATCGTGTTAGGTTATGGGAATGACTTAAATTAAGAAACTTCAACTTCTCAAGCAACTGTCAGATAAAAGGAAAAATATTCAAATTCAAATAGAAGACAGAAAGCATGATGTTTACAAAACCTAGAGGAATGAATTAATAATTGGTTATAGCCATAACATACCAGAACGGAATCCGCCCACACTCGTGTGAGTTTGCTATAGCTGAGGTCAATAACAACTATGTTTGGGTGATCAAAATCTTCTGGTATGACCTCCAGGGGGAATCCATGCCAACACAACCATCTTAACTCATTGGGCAGATTGTTGTAACTGCCAGTGAGCTTGACGTAATTGAGTTTGAGCAATCTCAGACTATGCATGTTTCTAAATGCTTCTGTACTGAAGCTAGTCTCGTCAGACTCTTGCAAATCTAAAGTGAGTCCTTGAATTGCTTCAGTTCCCTATTGAGAGAGAGCGAGAGACAGGAGAGAGGGGGTGTGGGGTGGGTGGGAGGAAACTGAGTAAGAAAAAGGCTATCTGCATGTGGAAAGATGATTTATACACATGAAGTAAAACCATGCATTGAATGTATGAATTACAAGAGAGGTAGACAACCTATGACCTGCCGCGGTACCTTTGAGTAGGACATATAATTTGTGCTCAGACATCCGTTGTGCCGTGTCCAAATTTGTTAGGTATCTTAGCATCTGCTACAGGGTTTTTTACCTCTTGTATCTAAGAGCAGAACATATATGATACATGATTCTGTTATTTAATTTGAGATAATTCAATGCACTAGGTTCCTTCCATGTCTCCTACACTTTCCTTTCTATGCTCTGTTCCTCTTTTCATTCAACCTGTAGTATATATGGGTGTCTTTCCAATCAACTCATTGTTTTGTATACTATTGAAACATCCAACTTATACAATTTATTAGATGTGTGTGATATGCATATTTAGTAAGTGCATGCGTTTGACAGAAAATTTGATTGCGGAATTACTTACAGATTTGTCCCTCAGTACGTCTATCACATCATCGTGATGCCATAACCTACTGCGTTTTCCAGGGACATCAGGGGATTCCGCATGCACAATATATCTTCCCATGTCGCGAACCAAATCATGCATCACCAGCGTCAAATCTTCATTAGTAGTTACAAGGCATCGTTCGTGGAGGACACTGATTCTGATTTCTGGATATAAGTCACAGCCATCCAATATTTTCATGACATAGTCCTTGTTCATTCCAGCAAAGAAACATGATACATCAAGGAATATAGCCTTCAGGTCATCATCAGCTAGCTCGTCAAAGCTTATTTCAAGTCTATTGAGAATTTCCCTACTATGATGACTTTTAAATTTCTCCAACTTACTTTTCCATTCACTTATGCTTGTCCCAGATAGATAAGAACCTAAAATTTCAAGTGCTAGTGGCAAACCTCCACAGTAATCAACAACTTCTCTTGGGACTTGAAGAAATTCTTTAATAGGATAATTGTTGGCATGCCAACAAAGGAGCTCAGAAGCTTCTTCTTTATTCATTGCTGGTAGATGATATATCGTATTCGCTTTTAACATCTTTAGCAAATGTTGGTCTCTTGTGGTTATAATAATTCTACTCCCTGGACCAAATGAGTAAAATTTTATAGCTAATGCTTCTAACTGTTTCACGCTGTCTACATCATCAACTATGACAAGTACCTTTAGGTTGCGAAGTCTTGTTTTTATTTCCTCGGTCGCTTCATCAACTCTACGAACCTTTATGTTTCTTAATCTCAACACATCAGAAAGAAGTTTGTTTTGCAAATCGACCAGTTCCTCTTCTCTCACATTAGCAAGAAAACTTTTACGTACAAACTTATCCTGATATTTGTTGAAAATGGCTTTGGCAACCGTCGTTTTACCCAGTCCACCCATACCCCAAATTCCAATTATGCGGACATCATCTGATCCTCCATCAGCCAAATATTTACCAATTTCTTGCACCCGAGAATCTATTCCAACTGCAGGCACCCAAGACTGTATTCCAACTGCAGTGCTCTGCTGCAAGACTTTGATGATACCTACGACAATTTCCATGATATACAGAGCATCATACCTGGTTGTCAAAAGTCCAAATGAAGCAAAAGTTAGATTTATTATACAAAACTGCAACATTAAGATGTGGATGTGTTCGTTCAACTATAACTATTCAGCATTTGACGAGCCAAAGCCACCAAATACCATCAAATTTTGATATCTAACCATTTCGAATTTTACTGAGGGGCCATTTAGAATTGCTTATGTAGGAAGCAATCTGTTCATGAACAGAAGTGCTTTCAGTCGACATATGTTAACATTTGCACTAAAAATTCATGTTCCCGGAAAAGCATCTGACATGGACTTCCCTAGAAACCGCTTCTACGACTCAAAAATACTTCTAACTTTTCGCCAAAAGCATTTTAGCGGCTCGGCCGATTTCTCAAGATTCCCGACTATTCCATTTTCTGATGTTAGCAATGTGTAGCGGTCAAATAGGACCATTTTCTTCTTAAGGCCTTTTACTTTTTTTCGTCATGTGGGAGTTAGAATTAATTCCAGTTTATCTACTTCTATCCATGTGGGGGGTAATTCCAGTTTATCTACTTCTATCCATGTGGGGGGAAAGAAACGTTTGTATTCAGCTACAAAATTTATCCCTTCGAAGAAATCCCAAACAAGCATCATTCTATTGTTTCTTGATACGGTTTTTACATATAAATGTTTTTAAATATGTAAAAAATTGGATTGGGAATTTAAAAGCCAGACAAAATAAAAAAAGGAAATAAGAAAGTAACTTATTTACCAATCGGCGTTTCCAACATCAAAACCAGATAAATTTGCTGCTTCGGTCAGAGCGTCTCTCCATAGCTGTAACTTTTCTTTGACCTCATCGAACTGCTGTTCGTGCTTCAGAAAAGCTGTTGCAAAAGTGCCGGTCTGTCTCCTGACATCTGAAGGATCGACATCATAGAACACTGGAACAACAATTTGACCCAGTGTTCTTCTGCACTCCATGATCTCCACAAGCTCGTCAAGACACAATCTTGATTCCGCATAGCTCTTTGAGAAGATGATGTTAGAGGTTTTAGACTCTTCGATTGCTCGAGTCAGTGAGATGCCCGGACTTTTCCCTTTTTCTAGCGCGTGATCGTCTATAAAGGTTCTTAGTCCGGCCCTTGTCAAAGCCTGGTAGAGGTGGCTCGTGAAGCTCCGGCGTGTGTCTTGACCTCCAAAACTCAAGAACACGTCGTACTTCCAAAGTTTTAAGGAGGAAGACGAGGACGTCGAGGTATCCATCGGAACAATTGTTTGTTGCTGCACTTGTGTTTGGTCTGCTCTGATTATTTTTCTTGGCAGAGGTTTTTGTGTTTGCATAGATGAAGAATACTTTCAGATCTGTGATCTATGTACAAAGACCACACAATACAGGAAGGTAAAGTCGGTCCGCTAAAGTCCATTAACTCCTTTTTTTTTTAAGGGAAAATTAGGAGGAACTCCTCCACGCATTAGAAAGGTAACTAGCAACGGTGCCCGCGCGTTGCTGCGGGATTGGAAATGTATTCAAAGTTATGCAAATTCATTCACTTCATAAGCAATGTTTGAGTGAAGAACCGAGCATTACAAATAAAAAGTAGAATGAAAATTTAACTTGACAAAGAGACCTCAATGATTTAGCTCAATTCATCATTCAAGACTTTGTCAAACTATGATTCGCTCACTCTATCCCTAAACAAAAGAAAACCAAACCAAGTTCAGCAAGAATTATGCACGATCCTTGTGAAACTATATAATGAATGATACAACATTGTTAAACAAACATGGACCGGAGCTGATCTTAAAATTCACTTAAAAGAGAAATGGCAAATACAGTTCACTTCAGATGCTAACTTAATGTTTCATCATTCAAATGATATTGCTTTTGAACCAAAGTATGTGGAAAAAAGAGTGGAAGCCTGATTAGCAATTACCACTTCCAGCGGTACCGTGCTGCTAAGTTTTACTCTTCAAATCTCCAACAAATAAGCTCCTCTGTAATTTCTACCTGAGCACTAAACTAAAAAAAATTGGTACATAGACGAAGAGTTAAGACTACCTACCATAAATCAATTAAGAACTACAATGATGTGACAATCCGCATGTATAACCTATGCGTCCATCGTTATAGGTTTAATAAAAATACCATTATTTTAAAATCATGGATGATTCAATTTTAACCTTAAAATCGAGACCATCTCCAGTTCTTGGCAAATCAAATTTCAATAAATAGCCACATGTGAAATAAACAAAAAGAAACAGATATCAGAGAATAATAGCTTACCATCAACATAGATCATGCTACTGTCTTTGGAGGTTTGGAGGCTTTTTTTTATGTTTGTATACTATTAAAAACAAAAAACATATGTTAGTAAAAAGCAAATAGCATTGACAACTGATTTGAAAAACAAACTGAAACATGAAAAGAAGGAAAGAAAAAAAAAAAAAAAAAAAAGGGAGTGCCTTCTAAAGCTTTTATTTCTCCTGTCAAATGAAATTGATAGTGTATCAGATCTTTGTGTTTTTCCCTGATATAGGATGTACTGTTATTCACTAAGACAAAGATCCAACCTTGACAACCATTAAATGACTCTGCCTGACCATTTTGTTATCATGGGTAATCTCTATCAGAAACATTCTATTCATCTTTTTATTTCAACATAATTTTAACACGTATTGGTCTATAATGTGATTTGTCTTCTTTTCAGTGGACATCTGATTAGAGTTATAGAGTGTTCCTTCTTTTTTTATTTCACATATAATACAGGGATTGATCACGACATCTAGCAACTGATAATACATGCATGCTCTAACCCAAGAATAAAATAAGAACATACAGTATTGTGAGCTGCAGAGCCACCATACTGCTGCGCAAGATGCTCTGGTACAAATCCATTCAAGCTGCACCAATCGTGCTATCAGGATGACACAACAATAATTATTCAAAGATTAGAAACAAATTATATAAGGTTTATTATTTACTTTAATCATTTTATTTTCATCTTGACCGAATTATTTTCCCTAAATTACCAGCGACAATTGCCTCTTTTGTAGAGAAACGGATTTTCTACTTGTCTTGACATCATTCCGACTTCTAATTAGAGTAAAACTCAAAGACAAACAGAGACATGCTTATTTTCGTTCACGAAACTATCCAGAGGGGTGATAAGAGAAACTTTGCAAGTTAAATCACACATGGTTTCTAGTTCACATAACTAAAAATTATTGTACACAACCATGAACATTAAAAGAGATTAGCTTCTTAAACCGGTTGTATTTTTATATTTTCATTTTCATGTACCAGTAAGGAAACGATAATATATTCCAAAATTAGCAGGTTACAGAGAAATATAAATATTGTGTTCAAGGAATTAATATGATTGCAAATGTAATAGTTCCATATATAGTGAGGTTGGAGAAATGATGGAAGGCGCACTGAGATTTGAGGTCCATAGGTTGAGAAGAGTCCATGGCACTCATCCATATATGCATATTTTGCACAGATCTACAGTTCAAGTTTTTAAACAAAGAATCAATTTATCAGCAATTGCGACATTCATTATTTGCAAAAAAGTTATTGATTCACATATAAACAAATGAAAGCAGTTGAAAAAAAAAGGCTTACCACAGGCTGGCTGAATCCGGAGTTCGAAATGACTGCGGATTTGAAAATTGTATTAAATATTGTGTTTGAAAGATGTAAAAATGGTATCACAAAACATTAACATTATTGAGAACAGAGAGGTTAGAAAACAGAATGAAACAGTTGGTATTTGGCGGCGAAACTTAAAAACCAAAAATGCACTTTAACGTCCTAGAGAGAACAGGATTGTAAGCAAAACGTAGAATAGTGAAAGAATATTGTGATAGTCACGAAATAAGTTCATGGGTTTGCTAATATTGATTTATTAGGTTTCAAGTTTGTCTCAATTTATCATTTTCTGTTAAAGTGAAAGTATAAACGTTTAGGTGCTCACCAAGAAAAAAGCAATTGATTGATGCTAAATACAAAACCGGCTGACCTTGAAATATAAACCAGAGAAACTAATTGAAATAATCAAATCCCAAATTCAATTTCAAAGGTATATAAGAGTATGCAAAGGTGTGGCATATGA
Organism: Pyrus x bretschneideri; assembly: GCF_019419815.1. Taxonomy (NCBI): domain Eukaryota; kingdom Viridiplantae; phylum Streptophyta; class Magnoliopsida; order Rosales; family Rosaceae; genus Pyrus; species Pyrus x bretschneideri. Next base: position 1,174,382 of record NW_025999790.1, on the reverse strand, counting down.
CTACAGACCATAGTGAAGCTACTTTTATAGTTATTTACTTCTTTACATGATAATCAAGGTCTAGCTAAGCTTCTATACCTTTTTAGTAGGAATCAACTCTACTTCCAAGGTATCCACCCGACAAATAACAGCATTCGGCAATTCCAAAGGGAGTCCTCCCACAAAATCCTTAAAACAACTCAATCAAAATGAACGTAGACTGAAAGTCAAAAGTAAAATCAAAATGAATGTAGAATCAAAATAAAACACTGGATTTGACACTATAGAGTCTAAAAACTGAAAGGGTTAAAATAGTCCAACTTCGAACTGATTACCTGAGTATAGGTTGAGCAGTGAAATCTGTGAAGTGTAAGATTGTGAATTTAGGACAATAAATTGTGTACCAGTATACCACTCAAATAGAAGGAGATCGAAAGCGAAAAAAAAAGAAAGAAAGAAAAAACAGTCAGTAACAAAACTGACCCAGCAAAATTGTTAATATATTACAAACTAAATATTTCAACAAATTATATATACCTTCAGCAAAACCCCAAAATAAGAACACCAGCATTTGCTGAAAGCAAAAAAAGAACGAAATCAGATAGCCACACACAGCATCCGAGCACATTAACAAAACCCCCAAAATTATAAAAAGAAAATTTAAACACAAAATCCATCTGTAAATCGAAAACAACCTATTTACAACAGCACTTACTTGATTTGTTGCGTGAGCGCTCTTAGGAGCTTTATCAGAGTGCTCCAACCCAAGGTACTGCTCTCATGCACCATCAACATCTCTTCTCTGAGGAAAACAAAGGCCATAACAACGGAATTAAAAAATTCAGACACACTAAGAAAGACGAAAAACTCACCAGGAGACTCTAGTTTATGTGGGTAAGAAGTGGATTTCGATCAAATTAAGAAAAAAGGTAAAAAAGCTTGACCTGAAATCCAAAACCAAATCTTCAATTGCAATGAAACAAAGGGCTTATTAGTCATTTGAAAGCTGTTCTATAAGAAGCACTTATACTTTCAAGCGCTTTTGCTAGAAATGTTTTTACTTAAAACATGTTTGAAGTTTCTATCAAGGTCCAAATGCTCCCTTAAAAATACATAGAAGTGCTTCTTGAAGCATCTGACATTAACAGAACAGAAACTGAAAAATGAAAAGCAAGTGACTTGTACATGAAATTATGTTCACTCCAAAAACTAAACTATTCAACTTCAAAACGCAGGAAAAATGAATGTTTTGATAGAAATTTCAAATGGGATAATTAAACTACAAAAACATAATTATAATGCGTGCATCCGTACCTGGCAATCAAGAAGGCAAGAAAGAAGCTGTTGCAAAGCAGGTAATTGACTTAGTAAATCTGTGCTATCAAGAGACAAAAATCAGAGCATGCTAAACTTTTTTGTGTGCATTGGTTCATTGTTAAATAAATAAAAAAATAAAAAAAAATATTGCAGAGGAGATTTTTTACCTAATTTTTCAGAAATGATGGTGGAGCTGCAGCTGCTGCAGTCTTATTCTGTGGAGTTTTTCATGTTATAATCTCAAGTAGAATAAACTTACATACAGTTGTTATAAAACAACATTTGTATAACACTTATACCAAGATTTACTCACATTCTTAGTTGTGAGTTATTGATTTGGTATTTTTAATCAATTTTTGCATACAATTAATAATATAGATTGTAGATTTACACTCGTTGTTCTTTCCTAAATTTCTATTCTCAGTTCTTTATTTATTATTAATTCATATATAAAAAAAAAATTCTTTTTTAAAATGAAAATAAGGCGGATAATGCAGTAAATAACATGTTCACTGGGGTAGGAAAACTAAAATCAAATAAGTTACACAATGCATCAACAAATACAATAAATCTAATTATCCATGAGTTCCAAAAAAACTAAAGCCTGTAACAATGCTGAAAAGCATACTATGTATTTAATCAGATCACAAACAATCCCATGGTATGTCACAATATCATGAGGGCATAAGCACATACAATTATCAAGAAGAACACATAACTATTAACCCACTCCTCCACCGCTTGGCCCCTTTGATCTGCAAAACCAAACAAAAATTTTCAACCAAAAAGAACTAATTTAACAAAGCAAATACAGTATACAAAAACAGATAGTCAAGTTAGCTTCATTTAGATTAGAGGAAGTCCATTCAAACAACCAAAAGGATATAAATAAAAATATTCAAGAACCAACCTTTTTCAAAGATTGCTGGTTATAGCGTTCAAACCAAAAAACTGAAAGACGGTTACCTGAATTAAATGAAAATTAAAATATAATTAATTTACTCTTAACCATGGTTTTTTTCAAGAATCAGAAAAAACCTAAAAATATCCCAAACAATCCCGATCTCCTGAAACCGAAAGCAAAACCAAATTAACCATCATCACCCAAAATCCGAAGCTACAAACAAAATCCCCAAAATCACAACCAAAAAATTTGAACAAAAAAACCCATTTATAAATCCAAATTTACACTCCCAAGCACATAACATTCAAAGCAGAGAATTACCCACACCAAATCGGCAGCAGGAAACACGATCTTTTATGGGCTTCAAATTTTCTTTAAATCGAGACCACTATTTTTCAGCAAGAGAGCGCTGCCATCCGTAGCCCCCGACAAAAAGATCTGAACAAATTTGACTAACTTGAGTGTTTTCTGGAAGAAAGGAGACACAGAGAGAACTGGAGATCGGAGAGTGAGGCAAAGAGAGGTTCTCTGGAGATCGGAGAGCGAGCGAGGCAAAGAGAGGTTTGAGAGAAACAAAAGGGTCTGTGAGAAACAATAGATCTAAGGATATAAACAAAACACCCAAAATTACAAAAACTAAATTCCAAAAAACATAAAGCAACGCATTTTGAAACGAAAAACACAAATAAATCATCGACCCAACAGCTGATCTAATCATATAAAGAAAATACCCAGAATAAGGAAAGAAAAAAAAAATACTTCCACAAATCCCACCTCAACACGGAAAACTACCAGAAAAAAAAAAATTATTGAAATAATATAATATAATATATATATATATATATATAATTTGTCTTTCAGGGAAAGGAGGAGGATTCTAGGTTGGAGAAAGCAAGGAGCAGGGAGAAAAAGGAGGGTGCCCAAAAAAGCAAAACGATTCTAGGGTTTGATGGAGCCTGTAGCCAGTTGAAGCGGTGGAAAGGATGAACACCGAGTCGAAGAGAAAGAGGGAAGAAGCAGCGTGACCCACGCGTCCCATTTTGCTCTCCGTTTGAGAGCAAAGCAATAGGAAAGGACACAGGCACGCGTGGGCAAAAATTGGAGGGATTGCGAAAAACGATGTGCGGAAGAAAGGAAAGACGTGATGAACAGTCAAGGGAAACTGTTCAAGATGCATGATATTGTGTTTTTTAATAATTTTTTTCTGGTGACAGACGTACTCTCCCATAATCCATGCTCATCTTTTTGTTTCTCTCTCTTTCTTTTTCCCTTTTTCTATTTTTTTTTTGGCAGGTTCCAGATTTTTATTTTTTTAATAATTTTTTAGTGGAAAAGCATGTATCATGCTCATCTTTTGTTTCTCTCTCTTTCTTTTTCCTTTTTTCTATTATTTTTTTTTTTGGCAGGTTCCAGATTTTTATTTTTTTAATAATTTTTTAGTGGAAAAGCATGTATCATTGCTGCCAATTATGTAAGAAAAAAACGCTGGAATCGAGGACGGAGTCTGAATGAAAAAAAAAGATACACAGGATACCAACACATGTGAAACATAGCACCTCGAGGGTCTTTCCAACGTACGAAGCAAGGGAGAGAAACGGAATGGGCAAAATTGCCAATTCATGTAGCATCTTGAAGAAGCCAAAAAACTGTGCGTTAGATTAGGGGCATAACCGGTAGGGAACTGTTAATGAACAGTGCTTTTCCATCGGCTTTTAGTATATATAAAATGTCCATGTGTCCTAAAAAAGGAAGGAAGATTCTCTACTCTCTTATTCTCATTTCCTTCTATTCTTTCATTTCACATATTATTTTTTGTTTTATTATCTTTATAAAAAAATCAATATAAAATGTTGATTTGGTTTAACCGTGATCGTTTAAATAGAAGGAGATAGAAGAGGATAGAAGGGTAGAGAACCTCCTCCCTTAAGAAGGAACTCCTTCACAGTCTCAAGAGCCAAGTCTCTCTCTCTCTCTTTTCTTTTTTCTTTTTAATAACAATATTATCTTAGTTCTACAAGGTGGTATTTCTCTTTATTTGGAAGTGAGCAGTCTTAAGTTTGAATCACGTGTATGGCGAATTCGATACCAAATTAAGTTGTCTATTGTGTGGCTTAGCCGAACTTCCTCTCCTATTAGTGTAAAAATATCGATGTATTAAAAAAATAACAATATTATCTACACTAACTTCATAATGGGTTAGCAATAATGTAATTCAAATTCAGTTTTGGAGAATTGAACCTCAAACCTCTCATTTACATGTGAAGTGGAATACTACTAGATCGTAATATAAAGTGGCAAGTCTCTCTCTTTTAATTTAAGGGTTGATTTTATATTTTCTGCCTCAATTTTTATGGTTTTTTCACTTTGGTCCTCCCAATTTTTTTTGTTCCAAATTGGTCTTTTTTTTTTCTTTTTTTTTTTTTGGGTAATCAAATTGGTCATTTTCTTTTTGTTGGATGCAAACCGGTCCTTAAAACTTCTAAACGTGTGTCTAATTGGATAGAAGAGTAGGTTTCGCTTTAAAATACGATAGAATAACACAAATTATAATTTAAAGGACATTTTGGTAACCCATGTACTTTGACCAACACATGACCACTTATGTCTACAGCTAAGCATTTATTTTGAAAGAACATAAATAAAAAAAATAAAAACAATAGAATGAGGCTTGTAAACTGAAGTTAAGTGGTCACATATTGGCCAATGTAGATGGGTTACCCTGTTTCAAAAGTTAACAACTTTGTTCATCACTTTCATGGTACGTATCACCTTATTTTCACTTGCTTTGTCAGTTTGGTCATTTTGTTTGATTTTGTTAGCATTTTAGTTCAATTTGAAACTTTTCATCTAATTAGCCTCAAATTGCAACTCAAAAATGATTTATAAACTTCTTTGAACCAGCATTTCCAAAATACATCTTTGAGCCAATAAAGCAAACAAATTTCAAGACACAACCCAATCAAATTCAATATTCCATAAGATCAAATTTCAAAACACACCCAACCGAGTTGATATTCAACCAAAAAAAAAAAAAAAAAACCAAATTGATAAAGACTTAAAAGTTGTGTTTCAATAAACGATCTGGCGAATTAAACAGTTCATGAGAACACAAAATTTATCCTAATTTAACCTTTTTTCAGATATCTGGTGTGACATACACTCCAGTGCCACAAGGCAAATTCAACCGCTCATAGACTAGCTATATGTGCCTCATCTGTTGTTGATTGTTTTGAGTAGTTTGAAGTACCACCTGATGTGATCCGCGATGTTCTTCCAGAGCATGGTGCCCTACTGGTTCAAACGCAAAGTCCCCCTCCAATGTAATATTTCCTTTTGCTCTTCCTTTGTTTGCTTTAAATGTTGTACACTTTTTCCTTCACCGGATCTTGTACCATCACAGATTTTCTATGACAAGGTTTTAACAACACCTGCATGTTAATAATGTACGGCACCCTTATGGTGAAAAATAAACAGCTAAGGGAAAACAACACTTCTCCATCGTGGATGCACAATGTTGCGGATCCAATAAGGATTTCGAATTGGAACTATCAAAAGTTTTGTGCAATGAAGATTGTTTTGTTTTTTATTTTTACCATATTCCAAACAACTCTAATTCACCGGGAGGGAGATTCGAACTTAGTGCAAGGTGTGCACATTGTCTTGGCCAACTAGCCTAAAGCACATGTTGTGCGGGGACAACTAAAAACAATATATTTGACGTATACAAGATTAAGAAACATGCAAAGATGGAGATACACACTTTCAAGAATATGCGGTGTAAGAAATGCAACAAGCTAGTTTTGGATATTTGTGAGTGACTGGAGAGAGCTTCAAGCGAAACGAGGTTTTAAGTTATAAGATTTTAGGACAGTTGATTTCTTTCCTCGTTCCCAACCACTTCAGAACTAAGAACTTAACCAAATTAAATAAGCCTACTCTTTGCTTGGCATCAACATTTTATCAAAAATTTTATATGTTCACTTCTTACATACGAAAGGGAAATATGTAGTATACATTCTGTGAGTAACAAAAAAGGACTAATGGCTCAAGTTCAGTTTATGTACCTTGTTCTTCCTTCTTGCATGATTTATCAGTTTCTTCTTCTGCATTTCTTTCAACACTGGGATCAGACCTTAGTCTTTTGCAGGATTCATTCTCATGGGACGAGTCATCACTGTGTCCTGCCTTATGAATGCCTTCCTCTTTGCACTCACTTGAATATGGCATATATTGACAGTCGAGTGCATATTCCTTGATTAATTTCTCCTTTTCCAGATTGATCCCCATTTTCTTCACCCTGAGATGAATATCATCAGTAGTCGCTGGTCCTACAAAGCGTGCACAAACATTTATTTTGTCTCCACCTTTCAGATTGAGCTTTTTGTTTGACAAATGTCCCAGCCAAAGATAATTTTCATTGGAAGTTATTACTACAGTGGCACGCTTTGGAGAGATGAGATATTCAGTGTTCTGGGTACAATTTGCAACATGAATGCGAAGAGAGCGAAGAGAGCCACCAGATTGGGAGTCGTCTGAAGAATAAATGATGCACACAGTCAGTGCTTTTAAATCACAGCCAAAACTTTGGGGCACAACTATTTCACCCTGAGGATCGACAAGAGTAAACCATGATGGAATTTCATTTCCAGGGAGAAAAAGGCCACCAATTCCGCTCGCACTCCATCCCTATACCATGAGAAAGATAGGTAAAAAAAAGGATTACAAGCATGTATGTATACAAGAGAGAGAGAGAGAGAGAGAGAGAGACCTTTAGGATTGCTTCCTTAATATCAGCAGTGAGACTGGTGCACCCTTTCAGATGCAATTCTCTCATCCATGACATTTCCTGAAAGTCGGACCTTTTCCTCAATGCAATGCACTCATCCGCTTCTAGCATTTTTAAATTTGTTGGTGAAGCTTGAATTTCCTGAAGCTTTTTGCAACCTTTGAGTATCAATCTCTCAAGATTTGGGATTTTTGAGAAGTCGGGTAAACTGGTCAGGTCATTGCAGTAACCGAGATTAAGAAACTTCAACTTCTCAGGTGACTGTCAGACAAGAGAGAATGAATATCAAAATTCAAATATAAGAGAGAAAGCATGATGTTGGTATTTACAAAATGTGGAGGAAAGATTTGATACATAGTTTGGTTGAGTTCAATACAGTACCATGTCGGAGTCCTCCCGAACTTGTATCAGGTCGATATCAACTAGGTTTGTTTGATTGAAATCTCCAGGTATGACCTCCACAGGAAAGTCAGTCCAACACAACCATCTTAACTCTTTGGAGAGGTGTTCGCAGTATCCAGTGAACTTTACACCTTTGAGTTTGAGTAATCTCAGTCCCTGCATCCCTCTAAATGCCTCTGTGCTGAAGCTAGGCTTGTGACGATCTGACAAATCTAAAGCGAGTCCCTCAATTTTTGCCGTTCCCTGTTACAAACAAAAAGCAACTAAAATAAGACAAGGATTATTTGCATTTTGCATAGACTTGAACTTCTGCACCACTAGATCTATGACAGAGTTTGCATAGGGCAATTTTCAGATAATTCAGTAAATAAAATCAGTTCTTCTCTTCTCTCTGTTCATTGAACCCACATGCAATCCATCCATTGTATATTATTGTATGATGTGGGATATGCAATTTAATTGGGATTGTACTTACAGATTTGGTGGTCAGTACGTGTTTCACATCTTCATGATCCCACAATCTGCAACGTTTTCCAAGGATGTTTGGAGATTTTGCACGTACAATTTCTCTGCCAGTGTCCCGAATCAAACCATGCATCATCAGATTGCCTTCTTTATCAACAGTTACAAGGCATTGATCCTGGAGTACTCCAATTTTTATTTTTGTATCATGATCATATCGATCCAGTATTTTCATGACATAATCCTTGTTCGCTCCAATAAAGAAACACGATATATCAAGGAATATAGCCTTCACATCATCATCAGTTAACCCATCATAGCCTATCTTAAGATTTTTGTGAATTTCCGAATAAGGCCGTGATCTTTTCAAACTTCCCAATGCACTTTTCCACTCACTTGTGCTTCTTCCGAATAGATAAGAACCTAAAACTTCAAGGGCTAGTGGCAAACCTTGACAGTAATCAACAACTTCTCTTGCGAGTTGAAAATACCCTTCCATAGGACAATTCATAGTAAAGGCACGCCAACTAAGGAGCTCAAGAGCTTCTTCTTCATTCATTGCTGGTAGGTCACACCTCCTATCCACTTTTATTATCTTTAGCAAATGTTTATCTCTTGTGGTTACAATAATTCTACTACCTGGGCCAAATGAGTCGTGTTTTATAGCTAATGCTTCTAACTGTTTCCGGCTGTCTACATCATCAACTATGACAAGTACCCTTAGATTCTTAAGTCTTCCTTCTATCTCCTTGGTCCCTTCATCAACTTTACTAACCTTTAAGTTTCTTAATCTCAACACATCATAAAGAAGCATGTTTTGGGAATTGACCAGTTCCTTTTCTCTCACATTAGCAAGAAAACTTTTACATACAAACTTATCGTGATATTTGTTGAAAATGGCTTTGGCAACCGTCGTTTTACCCAGTCCACCCATACCCCAAATTCCAATTATGCGGACATCATCTGATCCTCCATCGGCCAAATATTTATCAATTTCTTGCACCCGAGAATCTATCCCAACTGGGTTTGGGGCTACGGTCATGTATGTGTTCTTCAGTTTTCTAGCGATCTCATCAACAATTTGCTCGACAAACCTTCCTTCATACCTGGTAGTAAAATTTCCAAAAAAAAAAAAAAAAAATGGAAAAGACCATATTAGTCTTTTCTTTAGTTGTGGCTTTTAGAACAAAATTGTAGAAGACAACACCCCAAAAATATCTAAAAGAGACAAAGTACCAATAGATAAAAGTCTATATATGTGTGCTGCTTGAAAGCAGAAAGAGTGGACGAGTGTGAGTAGAAGAGAACAGAAAACACCAATAGATTGTGCAACGGAAATGGAATCAAGTTAGGACTCTAGTGAAAGAGCATAAATCTGAATTTCATGACGACCAAGCGAGTATTAGAAGAGAACACCACGAGGAGAGTGTGCAAAAGATCAAACCATCACAAAGAAGCGGAGAAAAGCCCTATCTTGCGAAGAGTGATCAGAACTTGTAATCGAAACAGTTCTGAGTCACAGAGATGAAAACACAGGGAGGGACTACTTGAATCAAAGATGATCAAGTAAGATCCTCCATGAGATTAAGTCCTGTCACAAGGATTTCGAAGTAAGATCCGACATGGGACTACTTGAGAAAAAGATGATCTAGAAGAAATACAAGCAGAGATCAAACTTGTACATAGAGAGGGAGGTCTCTCATATATGCCACAAAAATTATTTGTTCAAGTAAGAATGTAGATGAAATGTTTGTTTGCTAAATGCCTTTGAATATTGTTCTGTTTCTTGTATTCCTATCTTTTCCTACTATTTGTCATTCAAATATATGGAAAGTGTGTGAGAAACAAAGGCCTAATCTTCAAAAGCCTAATCATGTATTCTTCACACTACACAACAATGGTGAGATAAAGCCTCAACCTATCTAAAACTCAACAAATCATGACCAAATTCTTATTTTTTTGTTTTTTGGGAGTGAAAAGATTTGAATGTACGGTACGCATGTGCACTACGTTAATCGATGTGATTTAGCTCAATCCGAGCACACTGGTGGTAAGATCAAGCATTGATATATTCCGTTATCGGAGTTTTTAAGCTTTGCATTTAGATGAGTAAAATTAAAGATTATAAGCCTTTACTTGAAATCAATTTACAGTTTATTGACATTTGGTGAACAGAGGTTGGCAATTGAATTGTACAATTAAGGAATTAAAATCGAAAAGGAAGTAAGTACCCGGCAGTTGTACTAAAACTCTCGCCGGCCAACTCTGCAGCTGCAGTAAGAGCATCTTTCCAGGTCGGCACCTTGGAAGGGAAGCTCTGTTCATGTCTCCGAAATGCTTCCTCAAAATCTTGCGTCTGGTGCCTGACATCGGTAGGATCGATATCATAGAAAATTGGCAAAACCATTAGCCCCATTGTTTCTTTGCGGGCCAAGATCTCCACCAGCTCCTCAAGACACCATCTCGACTCAGCATACCCCCTTGAGAAGATGATAGCAGCAAGCCTAGAGTCTTTGATTGCTTGCTTCAGTGCTGGTGTGATAGGTTCGCCTCTGGTCAATTCGTTCTCGTCGAGAAAGACGTTCAATCCATGGCCTTTCAATGTGCAGGCGAGGTGGTCCGTCAAGTTCCTGCGTGTGTCGCCTCTGAAGCTCAAGAACACGTCGTACTTGCCACATTTTGAGGAGGAGGAGGACATCTTCATCAGTTGGCATGCTACTGCAGCAGCAATTCTGACGATACGAACGGCAAATCGGGCATACACCGAAGTCAAGTCAACTCCCCATTGTTTCAAGTCCACAATAGAGTAAGAGCTTTTTGCATCTTTCGGCTGGCAACTTCTTGGCACTTTCTGTTGTGTGGCTCTAGTCTTTTACTTTCCGGTTCTCATTTGATAATGTAACTTCTTTATTGATAAATTAAAAAATTAAAGAATAAATAAATAAATAAAATACTTTACTCTTAATTTTATGTAAGCGAGCAGCTTAATATTGCAGTCTGTTCATATTTTTTGTTCAGTTATAAGTAAGAGGTTTTAGGTTTGAATCTCATAAATAGGCAAATTTTATACTAAATTAGATTATCCATTGTGTAACTTAGCCGAACTTTCTCTCCCCTTAGTGTAAAGTATATCATTGTACTAAAACAAAAAATTTCATGAAAACAATACTATGGAAAGAATGAATCAAACTCGGAACCTTGAGTTCAAATGTGCTTGTTCTTAACAAAATGGGCTACAAAGCCAATTACTAAAAAAATCCACGCATTTATCAAAACATTACGTTTTTTTTTTTAACTTTGAATTTCTGTACAAACTCTTGGCAACCCTCGAGATTGAACTTTGAATTTCTGTATAATGGGATCCAATTGTTCTTGTGATGCATTTGCTTCTTTCACCAAGTATTCAATTTTTTTTTGGGTTTTCATCTCAAATAACCTTTGAAATTGATCAAATCTATTAAGATGGTCTTTGAAATTGATCAAATTAAATATTGCCATGTGGATTAAAAAATATTTAAATAATAAAAAAACAATGTTTTGTCAAAAAAAAAAAAAAAAAAAAAAGGTTCCATCGTCTTCCTCGCGAAGGCTCAGCTGCCATGGCAGCCCTGCTACACCACCTTATCCTCCTACCTACCGCTGCACCCGAGGTCCCGAGGCCTAGATCACCAATAATTCTGACGCGTAGCAGAATATTTCGGAAAACCCCACCTTCCCCATGGGTTCTTTTTGCTTTTGCTGGGAGTGGATGCTTTTGGTGGGGAGGGATGGCATGGCAGCATGCTTGCGCGAAGAAGACCACGGAATTTTTTTTTTTTTTTTTTTGACAATTTTTTTTTTATTATTTAAATATTTTTAATGACTTTTTATTAGCATTCTACAAATTGCTGTTTACGCCTCACATACTGAAAAAAAACTTATACTTACTTTTTAAACTAAACATTATTTTAACACACCACATTTACTTACCCAAATTACCCTCTGACACCACTTTCTATCATACTAGACCATATCTGAAGAGAAACCAATTTCAAAACGAGAAATACAACTCTTAAATTGTGACTCTCCGGAGGCAATGCACTAAGAAGCTACTCATCTCAGGGCCTCCTTAAAACCCTTTCTCTGAGAGAAGCAGCTTCTGGGAAGAAAAATTGAGATTGTCTTTTTTGTATACATGAATGCTCCATTAACATGGTCTAATACATAGTGCTTGCAACAACCCCCAATTTTATCTCACCATTTTTTACAGCACCCCACATATTCAAACACCAAAATTTCCCAAAAATTAAACAGGTTTTTTAATCAACTTGAACAAAACCCGGATGAAATTGTTGGCAAATTTTCAGGGTGATTAGAATAACCCAAAAATCAAAGTGGTGAGCGAAATAAGAATTAGGGCATGTAAGTCATTTCATATTAGAGCATACAAGACATTTGATATTTAAATTTTATATGGAGTGTATTCATCAATATATGAGGTGCCAATAAAACAATCGTTTTTAATCTACGTAGCAATAATTAACTAGATTTGTGGAACCCAATTATGTGCCATATTAGCACATAACATTTTTTTTTTTTTTTTTTTACAAAATTGTGACTGAATGACCACATTGATTTACAATGACCATTTTCAGGGACTACATTGATCGATTTTCAATTTCAGAGATTATTTGTGATAAAAAACCCTTTATTTATTTATTTATTCAAGTGACATTTTAATTTAATCGAAGAAATTGGAGCAATAATCCCTAATTTATGAGTCAATTGAAACAATGATTCTTAAATTAAAAATTCATTAAATTTGGTCCTGAATTTAACAAAATATTGAGCAATGACAGCCTAACTCCGTTTATTTTCCATACATATTCTGATTACGTGGCATGTGCGTGGGACCCACAATGATATTTTTCCATTTTTAATTATATAATTAACCTTCTAAATCCTTTTTGAACAACCCTTCTAAATCTTTTTGAAGAAAAAGAAAATCAACCCAGCAGGCGCTCCATATACAACCATAGCTTCCGCGAAAGAGAAGATCCGGAATGATGAGGCCGATGGCGATGAACTTTTTCGGCGATGAAATCAAACCTCCACTCAGCCAAGTGGGCGCTCCATAGCCATATCCCCCATTTTCGTAATCCTCCCATCAGCCCACCAACCCCACTTGCATGAAAACAAACAAAATCATGAAATATGGTTGTAGTCCTGTAGATTTGTAATGGGTTGGCTGCAGTGCTAGTTGAGGGAGGGGTCTGGCTGGGTTGCAGCCTGCAGTGTTTGGTTGGGGAGAAGCAGGTTGTTGGCAGCTCGTTGGGTTGAGGGAGGACAAGACAGCAGCGAAAAAGGGGATGCGGTGGTGGGTTGTAGGGTATTAACTTGGTTCTCATAATAAAATACAAACTATGTATTTTAATCCACAAGTGTGGGTAGAGCGGATGGAAAGTAAATAGAGTTAGGGTCGAGGACCATTGCTCAACATCATCAGTAGTTGTCAACATGAGTAAGTGTTAAGTCATCAAGAATATATTACTACTTTCATATCAATTTTTTTGTGTTACAATTATCATAATAAAAGGGCGACTATAATTCTCGGGTTCAAATTTTGGTTATTTTATCAAGCTTCCGAGGCTGTGGCGAGCGACGGATAGGAGAGAATCTTCACCTTCACCTCCGAGTGTTAGCGATGGTACCGGAGCCGAGGATTTCAAATGTGGTCAGAAACCCAATTCTGATCAGAGGGATTCGGAAATACTCGAGGTCCAAGATGTACCACAAGCGAGGGCTTTGGGCTATCAAGGTGAAGAACAGTGGCGTTTTCCCCCGCCACGACAACAAGGCTGACGCCGACACCCCGGCAGTCAAGCCCCCCCAAGTTTTACCCAGCCGACGATGTCAAGAAGCCTCTCGTCAACAAGCGCAAGGCGAAGCCCACTGTTGACCTATACTGCCTTACAAAATATGAAATGCCATGTCATCAAAAAAAGGTTGTTAGAATCTGTTAAATAGTTAGGATCTGTTGGGATAAGGTTAGTCCAGTCAGCTAAGAGTGTAGAAGTGTGGTTACTCTTGTATAAAAGAAGAGAATGTGAGAATATGAGAAGTCAGTTAAGCAATCAAAAGAATATTCAGATTTTCCTTAAGATTTTACTGTATCTTCGTTCTTCTTCTTCCTTTCTTTCTTCTCTGTATTTTCTTGGTGGTTGTAATACAACCAATACTGTTAATATGGTATCATCGCCGAGCGTCGATTCTTGGTGATTCTGTCCGCTATGCTAATCTTGGTTCGTTGCTGGTTTGTGTTGCGTTGTTGATTCGAAGTTGGGGTCTTGCAAATTGTCAGGTTGGCTCTTTTATCTGTCTTGGTTTGTATGCATATATGGTGTTTGTGGAAATGTCGCTGAAGGAAACGGGTGAAATTTTATACATGATCGATTGTGAAGGCTATTACTAAGGGTTGAAGTCTGATGAAATATATTGTTGTCTTGAGTTGTTGCTGAGGTATTGTGATAATTGCATGTAAAAAGGCTGATGCCATTGTTGACGATCTGTGAGTTACAGTTGTGAGTTGTGTTGTTTTTTGGAAGAGTTCTTGAAATTTGGGGTTATCTGTTTGATTGAAGAAATTGATTGAGTTGAAGATTGTTAAAGTTGAAGTTTAGAATCTTAATCAAGATGTCGGATAAGGCTGTGAGAATTGAAAGTTTGCTTGGGATGTTGACTGTAAAACTCCAAGATGATAATTTTGTGAAATGGTGTTACCAATTTCAATCTGTGTTACGAGGGTACGATTTCTTTGATTTCTTTACTGGAGAGTCTCAATGTCCACCTAAGTTTGTGATTGATCCTGAAGTGGGTGTTACTAAAGAAATTACTGAGGCTTATAAATCATGGGTTAAACAAGCTATGGCACTGTTGAGTTTGTTGATTGCCACTTTATCTGATGATGCCATGGAGTATGTCATTGGGTGTAAAACTTCTTGTGAAGCTTGGAATTGTTTACAAGAGAGAGGTATGCGTCTATGTCAATGGCCAGAGTTAATCAACTTAAGACTGAATTTCATACACTTTAGAAGGGGGGTGATTCTATAGACAAGTATCTGTTGCGATTGAAGGCAATTAGAGATCAATTAATGTCTACTGGAGAAAGGGTTACAGATAATGATGTAGTTATTGTAGCTCTATCTGGTTTGCCTCCTGAGTTTGAAGTGGTTAAGACTGTCATTTTGGGTAGGGATACACCCATTAATTTGAAGGATTTTCGAGCACAGTTGCTTAGTGCTAAAGCTACTGTTGAGTCCAGAATTACATCTTTAACTGCAGGTATGGCTGCAATGTATGTTCAAGGGGAACACTCCGAGAATTCAGGTGGAAGACATAAGGGGGGATATCAAGGTGATAATTACTCACAATGAGACAGTTCTAACAGTAGTCAGAAAAGTGGAGGTCCTCAAGGGTATCGAGGTAGTTCTAGTTATGGAGGAAATGGGAACAGGTTTCAAAACAGGAACTTTGGGAATTCTTCAAATTTCTATCCTTCGAACAGAAATGGGAACGGCTCCTGGAACAATTCTCGGCCTTACTACAATAACAGACAGAGAGGGGAGACTTTCTTTGGACACTCTTACTCAAATAATGGTTCTCGAAATGGCTGGAATGGCAATACAAATGTTAGTGCTCCGGTAGTAATTGAGTGTCAGATTTGTTCCAAGAGGGGGCATACTGCTCCAAACTGTTTGAGCAGAGGTGATTATGGCTCATCGTCGCAGACTTATCAGATTCTTATATGTCAAATTTGTGGCAAGAAAGGTCATAGTGCACTGGAATGCAGGCACATGACCAATTTTTCTTATCAAGGACCACCACCACCTCCTTCCCTTACAGCTTTTACTGCACAGAATCAGTCGGCAATTGAATTTGGCCAGAATGTACAAGGGGTTTCTGCAGCTGATACTTGGGTTCTAGACACAGGAGCTTCACACCATATGACATCAAATCTGGAGAATTTGAATCAGCCTGCTCCATATAATGGTGATCATAAAATTACCATTGGCAATGGTGAAGGTTTGGCGGTTAAACATATTGGTTCATCTATCATTTCTACTTCTAATCATTCATTACTTCTAAAGAATATATTACATGTTCCCACCATTACAGTCAATCTTCTATCTGTTAAACAGTTTTGTAAGGACAATGGTTGATGGTTTACATGTGATGGTCGTGTGTTTTTCATACAGGACAAGGTAACAGGGGTGATGTTGTACCACGGCATGAGTAGAGGAGAGTTATATGAGATTCCTGTGAGTGTGTTTTCCAGAAGATTTGTTGCTCGGTCATGTAAAGGTGTTGCTTTTCTTGGCAAAGCTGTTAGAATTTCAACTTGGCATAAGAGACTTGGCCACCCATCAGAGGAAGTTTTGTCTCTAATGCTCAAAGGGTTCAATAAGTCTGTTAGTATTGATTCTAGTCCTTCTGTGTGTACTTCCTGTTTGTCTAGCAAAATGTGTAGACAACCATTTGTAGTAAGAGATACTCGAGCTAGTTTCATGTTTGAAAAAGTCCATTCGGATGTATGGGGTCCATCTCCTATTAAGTCATTGGAAGGATATAGATATTATGTAAGTTTCATAGATGAGTATTCCAGATTTCTCTGGTTATTCCCTGTTATGAATAAATCTGATGTTTTCCAAGTGTTCATCAAGTTCCATTCCTTTATTGTAACTCAATTTAATTGTGCTATTAAATGTCTGCAAACTGATGGTGGGGGTGAGTACATGAGTCACATATTCACCAAGTTTTTGGACACTAAGGGGATTATTCATTCTATCTCCTGTCCATATACCCCTCAGCAGAATGGTATTGCAGAGAAGAAACATAGACATTTAATAGAGACATCTATTTCCTTATTGACAGAAGCTCATGTTCCATTGCTGTTTTGGAATTATGCCTATTTACATGCTGCCTTTCTCATTAACAGAATGCCTTGTAAGACTTTAGACATGAAATCACCTTATCAAGTTCTGTTTGCTCAAGATCCAACACTTCATAATCTGAAGATCTTTGGTACTGCTGTTTATCCATTCTTGAGACCATATAACTAGCATAAATTACAATCCAGGACTAAACAGTGTGTTTTTCTGGGGTTTGCTTCTGGATATAAGGGAGTAGTATGTTATGATTTGTCAACACGAAAGCTAGTGTTGTCAAGGCATGTGCTTCATGATGAGACGGTTTTTCCATTTGTGTTGCCCTCATTATCTCAAGCTGGGAATGTGAATGGTCCTTCAAAATCGAAAGTCTCTCCAGTGGTTATTCAAGTGCATGATTATAGAAGTCAAGCTCATCACACTTCTCAGGTCCCTGCTACAGTTCCATCTGGAAATCCATAAGTTGTTGAAGACAGTACTGAGCATAGTTCCCAGAATCTGCGAATGCCAAGTAACACTGCACAGGATCTCATTACTACTCCTACAGGTTCTGTCTCCTCTACTCCAACAATGTCTCAACATACAATATCACTGTTGTCTGTCCATAGTCCATCACAGTTAGAGGTACATCTTCCTATCTGTACTTCAATATCTGATACCGTGCCTCCTGAACCATCTGGCCATCCAATGGTTACACGATTGAAGTCTGGTACTATAACTCAGAAATCCTATGCTGCATTTATTGCTTCATGTCCTGAGCTTCACTCTTTAATGCTGGATGCTAATCACACATTTAGTGGAGGTTTTTCTTTTGTTGCTTCTATTACTGATTCAAATGAGCCATCTAGTTTTAGAAAAGCATCTGTTATACCTCAATGGCAATTTGCAATGCAAGAGGAGTATAATGCTCTTAAATCTCAAGGAACTTGGCGATTAGTACCTCCTCCTCATGACAGATCGATCATTGGCAGTAAATGGGTCTATAAACTCAAGAAAAATCTTGATGGCAGCGTGTCTCGGTACAAAGCTCGCCTTGTAGCTCAAGGTTTTTCTCAAGAACAAGGTATTGACTACTCAGAAACCTTCAGTCCAGTGGTGTGACACACAACTGTGAGGCTCATTTTGTCCTTGGCAGCAGTTCACAAATGGGAATTAAGGCAGTTAGACATCAAAAATGCTTTTTTACATGGGGAATTGCAAGAGGAGGTTTATATGAAACAACCTCAGGGCTTTGTTGATCCATCTCATCCGAATTATGTTTGTCAATTAATCAAGTCCCTGTATGGTCTCAAACAAGCACCAAGGGCCTGGAACTCCAAATTTACTAGTTATCTGCCAACGTTGGGATTCAGTGCATCATCTTCTGACATTAGTTTATTTGTGAAAATTGATGGGACTGATGTACTTGTTTTGCTATTATATGTGGATGATATCATCCTTACTGGATCCAATGGTACCAAACTCAATGCTGTGATTCAAGATTTGGCAGGAGTGTTTGATTTAAAGGACATGGGCAGACTTACATATTTTCTGGGCTTACAGATTCATTACAAAGCTAATGGTGACATATTTGTTAATCAATCCAAGTATGTCAAGGATCTCATTCATAAAGCTGGTATGAAGTCTTGTAAACCTGCCACTACACCATGTAAACCTCACTGTCAGATGTTACTCACTGAGGGTACACTGTTGAAAGATGCTACATTGTATAGGAGCTTGGTTGGATCATTACAATACTTAACATTTACTCGACCAGATATAGCATTTGCTGTCAACTCTGTGTGTCAATTCATGACAGAACCAACGGATGTTCATTTCAATTCTGTTAAGCGGATTTTGAGGTATCTTCAAGGAACTTCAGAGTGTGGCATTACATATACATCTGATACTGCTATTAAGTTGACTGCATACTCAGACTCGAATTGGGCTGCTGATTTGAATACAAGAAGGTCAGTGACTGGATATGTTGTCTATCTCGGTAATAACCCTATATCCTGGCAGTCCAAGAAACAAACCTCAGTATCTCGGAGTTCCACAGAAGCTGAGTACAAAGCACTGGCACATACAGCTGCTGATGTGGCCTGGATCAGGTTGTTATTTAAAGATATCGGTGTTGAGTTACCTGAGCCACCAACCATTTACTGTGATAACATGTCTGCTATTGCTTTAAGTGCCAATCCGGTGTTTCATTCTCGCATTAAGCATCTAGATACGGATTATCACTTCATTCGGAAAAGAGTTCACAAGGGAGACTTGTTAGTTCAATATCTGTCCACTGATGACCAAACTGCTGATGTGTTAACCAAAGGCCTTCACAGTCCTTCCTTTACTCGGCATTGCTGAAGGAATATTTGTGAAAAACATGTTCATTTAAGCAACATCAATAGCATGCAATTAACAATTAAAGGCGGAATCATGCTTGTATGCACTTAAAACAAAACATTTACCCATGAAATTCAAAGCCTAGTAGATAGGTGAACCAAGACTCAACTCAAAACAAAGTGAGTTGAGAAATCAATACCTTTGTAGATTCCTCTTTGCATAAGCAAAGGCTAATCACCCAAAGAGAGGGCCTTCATTCCTTGCATCTTAGATCCATGGATTTGGATGGATGAAAAGGTTTCTCCAAGTTCCCAAAATTGAGAACCTCTAATGATTCATCACCAAGGCATAATGAAGAAGAAATGAGTGACCTTGGAGGAGTTTGATTGCTAGATGATCCCTCCCAGGTGGCCGAAATTTTTGAGAGAAAGGAGAGCTTGTGTTCTCATCCTTTCCCCAAAAATAACCCTTAGTAAATTTTAGGCTATAAAGTCTTTTATATAGTCCCTTTAAATAAGTGACCTAATGGACCAAAAGCCCTATTCTTTTACACATGGCCGGCCTATAGGTTTATTGGGCTTTCAAGCCCTTTGTTTTATTCAAGTTGTCATACATCTTGAGTTAATGGGCTTGACATTCAAATCCCATTGGGCCTTACGGCCCAAAACTAACCCGAGGTCTTTAACGAACTTATTCGTTTGATTAATTAACATATTAATTAATCCTAGCCTTAGATAAATAATTAAACCATTTAATTATTCTTACTCATCTCCGTTGTTTCTTCAAACTCTACCTTACTCGGTGAACGATCCATTAGGTTCCTTTTAGCGAGGCAGTGGGCGATTAAAACTCTTTCTAATCGATTGTGAATTGAAACTTACTTTCAATTCTCCCGTTAGTGATAATACACTTTTAGGGCTTCCACAAACCATGGTTGACGCCTAACAGCATGTCATGGTTACCCAAGCTAATCAGAAGAGGTGGAGAACCTATTCAGTTTAGGATTACAAATGCAATACGGTCTTTCTCTAATACAATACTCTTGACCACATTGTTTGGTTTGATAGTTTATTCATGTCTACTATCCAATGTGAATCTTGTACTTATATGATTACCTTGAATGTGATCTGGAACGCATTCCAACATCTCATTCATACTCTGGCCAGAGATTCTAAATCATATCATAGAGTATTCTCCCTCAAACAGTTTGAAGGTTAGAGATCCCTTGTTGCGCATTCACTTGCCTCCATAGCTAAGTGGCTTAACCCCAACGATGCCATGGACACCCTCATGATGGAGTGACTTTGACATAATCAAAGATTAAGGACCTAACCACAAGACAACTGTGATGCCTCAGGTCAAAAGACTAATTTGCATTATCCCAACCATGAGTTCTCATGTGACATGAATATGAAAACTCTTCGTTGATCGTGTTCAGTGAACTCATTCTCTATTGAGCACCTACGTACTTGTCTTGATGTCACACACACCAATGAATCGAGACTAGTCACTCTCCCTGAGAGAAGACATAGCACGTACTGATCTTAACGGACTGTTAATGCCCAATTGACAATCCTATGATCAGGAACGTTTAGGATGTGTCAACGAAAGAATGGTCTCATGAATCTAACTTCTTTAGATCGTATTCTTCCAATCACATATTCCTTGGACTTATCGTTTAAGCATATAACATTTATATGAGATGGCTCAAACAATAATGTTTGCCCTTAATATTAAACTAGATTAGTTTAACATGTGAAATGTCCATAAAGTATCATCATATGATTGGTTTTAGGGCACATTTCCAACAACAAGGACCAATTGTATGTGGTGTATGTTCTATCCAAGGACACCCTTCAGAAAAGTGCCCTCAATTGATTGAGAAAGGGGGATGGGAGAGTGCAAATGCCATTGGATTTCCAAGCCAAAATCAGCCAAGGAATGATCCATATTCCAACACATACAATCCGAGTTGGAGAGACCATCCAAACTTCAAGTGGAGGGAGCCTCAACAACCATAACAACAAGGAGGCTTTAGGCAACAACCCCCGGGGTTCTACACCAAGCCATACAGCTCTAATCCAAACCAAACCCAATCTGCCCAAAACAATCAAGGTACGTCTTTGGACAATGATACACTTCTTAAGTTACTTACCAATTTGTCTCAGGGGCAAGAGAATCAAAACAAAGCCATGCAAAACCAAGAAAAAAGGATGGACCACTTAGAGAAGCAAATTGGGCAAATTGCGGAATTTGTAGGGCAATTCCGAGACCAAGGCAAGCTCCCGAGCTCAACCATTGTCAATCCAAAGGGAAGGTTCGAATTTGCCAAAGCAATCACCTTGAGAAGTGGAAAAGAAGTTGGCACTACATCCAACCCATCCAAAACAGGTCCTAATGAAGAGGGGAAGCTGCAATTGGGAAAGGATGAGGCAAGCAAGGCCATGGCAAGGGTAGAAACACTCTTGCCGCAACTACCTAGGGACCCTAATGCATCCAATTCGGCCACTAGAGGTAAGTTGGGTTCAAATTTGATTAATTCTAACCCCGTTCCACCCAATGTTCCTTTTCCTCACAGGTTTTTGCAAGCAAAGAAGGAGGAGCATGAGAAAGACATTCTCAATCCATGCATATCTCTAAATGCTTCTGTACTAAAGCTAGGCTTGTGACGTTCTGACAAATCTAAAACAAGTCCTTGAACTTCTTCCCTTGCATGTTACAAAATAAAATAAGGTAAAATAAGACGAGGGTTATTTGCTTCAACTTCAACTGCTGCAGCCACTAGTTCCGTGAGCCAGAGTTTGCTTAGACTTCAGTTTTGTTTTACAGGGCTATTACACTTTTGTTCTCTATTACACTTTCCCTAGTCTACCCTTATTTCTCTGTTCATTGAACCTATACCTAATTAATGCATTGTATAATGTATGTTGTACTCTTGACACATTCAAAGCATGCAATTTCTTAGATGTGGGATATGCATATAAATTCTCCTTTACTATGAACATGCATTTAATATGCAATTTGATTGCGAATGTACTTACAGTTTTGGTCCTTAATACGTGTTTTACATCTTCGTGATCCCACAATCTACAACGCTTTCCAAGGATGTCTGGGGATTTTTCACGTACAATTTCCTTTGCCAGTGTCACGAATCAAACCATGCATCATCAGATTGCCTTCTGTATCAACAGTTACAAGGCATTGGTCATGCAGTTCCCTAATTCCTATTGTTGTATTACAGTCATGTTGATCCAGTATTTTCATGACATAGTCCTTGTTCATTCCAATAAAGAAACAGGATATACCAAGGAACATAGATTTCACATCGCCATCAATTAGCCCATCATTACTTATCTTAAACCTTTATTGAATTGCTGAACAAGGCTGCGATCTTTTCCATTTACCCAATGCACTTTTCCATTCACTTATGCTTTTTGCACGTAGATAAGTACCTAAAACTTGATGTGCGAGTGGCAAACCCCCACAGTATTCAACAACTTCCTTTGAGACTTGAACATATTCTTCATTAGGATAATTCTTACTAAAGGCATGCCAACTAAGGAGCTAAAGAGATTCTTCTTTATTCATTGCTGGTAGATGACATATCTTATCCAGTTTTAGTGCCTCTAGCAAATGTTCATTTCTTGTTGTTATGACAATTCTACTTCCTTGACCAAACGAGTCACGTTCTATAGCTAATGCATCTAACTGGTCCACGCTGTCTACATCATCAATTATGACAAGACCCTTTAGGTTGCCAAGTCTTCTTTTTATATCCTCAGTCCCTTCATCAGCTCTACTAACCTTTATGTTTCCTGATCTCAATACATCATAAAGAAGTGTGTTTTGCGAATCAACCAGTTTCTTATCTTTTCTCACATTAGCAAGAAAACTAGCACATTGAAACATACCCTGATATTGGTTGAAAATGGATTTGGCAACCGTCGTTTTACCCAGTCCGCCCATACCCCAAATTCCAATTATGCGAATATCATATGATCCTTCAACATCCAAATAGTTACCAATTTCTTGCACGCGAGAATCTATTCCAACTGGGTTTGGGGCTATGGCTAAGTATGTGTTCTTCAGTTTCCTAGTGATCTCACCAACAATTTTCCTGACAAACCTTCCTTTATACCTGGTCGTTAAAATTCAAAATAAAAGAAAAGACTAATATCTTTAATTGTGGTTTGTAGAACAAAATTGTACAAGACAACTCTCCAAAAATATCTAAAAGAGAGAATCACTGAGAGATAAAAGTCTCTCTGTGTGCTGCTTGAAAGCAGAAATCGTGGATGAGTGTGAGAAGTGAGCAGAAAACACCAATAGATTGTGCAACGAAAAATGAATGAAGTTAGGACTCTAGTGAAAGAGCATGACCTGTTGAACTTAATGAGGACCAAGTGAGTGTTAGAAGAGAACACCACGAGGAGAGTGTGCAAAAGATCAAACCATCACAAAGAAGTGGAGGAAAGCCCTCTCTTGCGAAGAGTGATCAGAACTTGTAAACGAAACAGTTCCGAGTCACAAAGATCAAAACGCAGGGAGGGACTACTGGAATCAAAGATGATCAAGTAAGATCTCCATGAGAATAAGTCCCCTCACAAGGATTTCGAAGTAAGATCCGACACGGGACTACTTGAGGAGAAGATGATCAAGGAGAAAGGCAAGCAAAGATCACACTTGTACATAGAGAGGGAGGTCTCTCAAATATGCCACAACAATTACTTTTTCAAGTAAAGAATGTAAATGAAATGTTCGTTTGCTAAATGCCTTCGGATATTGTTCTATTCTTGTATTCCTACCTTGTCCTACTATTTGTCATTTGAAAATATTGAAAAATGTGTGAGAGACAAAGGCCTAATCTTCAAAAGCCTAATCATGCATTCTTCACACTACACAACAATGGTATAGGGGAGATAAAACCTCAACCTATCTAAATTCTAAAGCTCAACACATCATTACCAAATTCTTTTTTTTTTTTTTTGTTTTTTGGGAGAAAAGATTTGAATATATAGTGACGCAGGTGCACTACGTTAATCGATGTGATTTAGCTCGATCTGAGAACACTGGTAGTAAGATCAAGCATTGATGTATTCTGATATCGGAGTTTTTAAGCTTTGCATTTAAATGCATAAAATCAAAGAATATTAGCCTTTACTTGAAATCAATTTACAGTTTATCGACATTTTGTAAACAGAGATTGGCAATTATTGAATTTTGAATGTCTATGTTTGTATTGTGTGAAATTCTATGAAACCAATTACAAGGGCTCATATAAATGAGCAAGGAAAAGAAACGGAAGGAGCCGAAAAACAAGGAAAGCAAAACATAAAAAAAGAAAAAACAAAGCATGAAACATGGAAGCATAAAACATGGAAGGAAACATGGAAAAGTAAACATGGAAGGAAACATGGAAAAGTAAAAGTATGCTTTCTTCCAATACTCCCCCTTAAGCTGGATCAAGGGGATTAATTGATCCAAGCTTGAGCAAAAGACGTTGAAAATCAGCAGAGGGTAATCCTTTTGTGAAAATATCTGCAAGTTGATCATGACTGCGCGTGTAGTGAGTGTCGATCACCTTGGACTGAACTTGATTTCTGACGTAGTGACAATCAACTTCAATATGTTTAGTTCGCTCATGGAATACAGGATTCGATGCAATGTGCATCGCGGCCTGATTATCACAGTGTAGGGACATGGGTTGTTGATGAGGAAAACCTAAAGTCAACAGAAGGCTTTTGAGCCAAATAAGTTCACAAGCAGTGGACGCCATAGCACGATACTCTGCCTCTGCACTAGAGCGTGCAACAACACTTTGTTTCTTGCTTTTCCAGGTAACTAGGTTGCCTCCCACAAACGTACAAAACCCAGTGGTAGACTTGCGATCGAGAGAATTGCCTGCCCAGTCAGCATCGGTATAGCCTGAGATCTGAGTGTGACTATTGTTGCGCATAAGAATTCCTCTACCAATGGAACCCTTAAGATAACGTAGCACACGATGAACA
Source organism: Pyrus x bretschneideri (assembly GCF_019419815.1). NCBI lineage: Eukaryota > Viridiplantae > Streptophyta > Magnoliopsida > Rosales > Rosaceae > Pyrus > Pyrus x bretschneideri. The sequence goes on along the minus strand of NW_025999790.1, from coordinate 1,149,278 downwards.
ATCTTCAAATGATCCATGCTTGGAGAGTGCATAAACTGGCTAACAATGCTGACAGCATATGATATATCAGGACGTGTGATAGTCAGATAAATGAGTTTGCCAACCATTCTTTGATAGTAACTTAAATTGGGAACTGGATCACCGTGAGTTTTTAGCTTCAAGTTGCTATCCAAGGGGGTACGAGCAGGCTTGCAATCTGTCATTTTTGCTTCGTGAAGAAGATCCATGACATACTTGCGTTGGTTGAGGAAGAAACCCTTGTGAGAGTGTGCCATCTCGATGCCCAGAAAGTATTTGAGAGTGCCAAGATCCTTGATAGCAAACTTGTTGTTGAGATACTGTTTAAGAGCATTAATCTCTGACATATTATCACCTGTCACAATTAGATCATCAACATAAATGAGCACAACTAGTTTACCCACTAAGCTGGAACGAACAAATAGGGAAGAATCCGCAATACTTCGACAAAAACCAACCATTTCCAGAACATGACTGAGCTTGGCATACCATGCATGTGGACTTTGCTTGAGACCATAAATGGATTTATGGAGTTTGCACACCATTTCTGGATTGTTTGATTGAGGATGACCTGGGGGTAGCTTCATGTAAACCTCTTCTTCAAGTTCACCATGCAGGAAAGCATTTTTAACATCCATTTGAAAGAGAGGCCATGCATTGTTAATTGCAACCGACAACAATACTCTAACAGTGTTCATTTTTGCCACCGGAGCAAATGTCTCTTTATAATCGACGCCATAGATTTGTGTAAAACCTTGAGCAACCAAGCGAGCCTTATTCCTTTCGATTGTGCCATCTGAATGAAACTTAGTTTTGTACACCCAACGACTCCCCACTGCCTTCTTTCCTTTTGGAAGTTTCACTATAGTCCATGTGTTATTTTCATGGAGGGCTTGAAGCTCCTCTGCCATAGCATTTCTCCACTCACTGTAAAGATTGGCTTCTTGAAAACTTTGAGGTTCTCGAGCTTCATTAATGGCACTTAGGAATGTAGCAAAAGAAGATGAGACTTTGCTATAATCAATAACATCAGTCACGGGATACCTGGCAGTGTAGGTCACATAATCATGCAACTTGGATGGAAGTTTCCTCTCTCGTGCAGGATTGCGACGAACTGTAGGAGATTGAACTACAGGTATTTGAACAACATCATGGTTGGAAGGATCACTGGAGGGTGCAGTGTGAATCTCTGATGAGGAAGGGTTTTCATCTTCAAGATGTTCCACCGAGTGAAGGTTAACATCATCCGGCACATGATCACTAGGAGTGCTTGTTGCATCTTCTCCGTTTGGATATGGAAAAGGAAATAAGTCCATCAAATGCTCCCCCTGTCTAGAGTAATCCAGTGATTGTGAAAAGTAAGGAACATGTTCTTCAAATTTAACATCCCTTGAAACAACCATTTTTCTAGTTGTTGAATTATAGCACTTGTAACCTTTTTGGGTAGATGAATAACCTAGAAAGACACATTTGGCAGCCCTTGGGTCTAGCTTGTCACGATTTTGAGTTTGAATGTGAACAAAGCATGTACACCCAAAGACTCTCAAATAGGAAAAGTTGATCTTTCTATTTTTCAAGACCTCATAAGGTGATTTAAAATTCAACACTTTACTAGGCAATCTATTGATGAGATATGCCGCAGTAAGGACTCCTTGAGACCAAAACTTCTTAGGCACATTCATGTGAAACATAAGAGCTCTAGTCTTCTCAAGTAGATCTCTATTCTTCCTCTCGGCCACCCCATTTTGTTGAGGTGTTCCAACACAGCTTGTTTGGTGTAATATACCATGCGTGCTCAAGTAGTGTGACATGTTATGAGACATATATTCTGTGCCGTTATCTGATCGTAAAATATGAATTTTTGAAGCAAATTGGGTGGCCACAAGTCTATGAAAATCTTGAAAAACTTCCATCACTTCACTTTTAAATTTCAAAAGATACAACCAAGTAATCCTTGTGAAATCATCCACAAAAGTTACAAAATATTTGTATCCATCAAAAGACTCTATAGTTGGTCCCCAAACATCGGAATGCACAATTTCAAAAGGGTGACTAGCCCTAGACAAAGAGGAAGTAAATGGTAATCTAGTAAACTTAGAAAAATGACAAACATCACAAGGACTTGTAACTTTGCACATATTTGGGAACAAGGTGGATAGAACTTTTTCAGAAGGATGTGCTAGACGTTGGTGCCAAAGTTGTTGTTCTTGAGCTAAGCTTGAAGTGACTTGAAAAACCTTGGGAACTTGAATATGCTTGGAAAGATAGTAGAGACCATTTAAGAAAAATCCTTCACCAATCGTCTTCTTGGTGACTACATCCTGAAAGATCACATTTTTGGGAAAGAAAATGGCAAGACAATTTAATGAGTTTGTGATCTTGCTAACAGATAAAAGTTGAAAAGGGAATGAGGGAACATAAAGAGCCTCAGACTCGACATCACTTGAGATCAAATGTATTTTTCCTTTTCCCACAACCATAGCATTTTTTCCATTGGCAACTGACACTTGGGATGGAATAGAAAATTTTTTCAAATTTATGCAAGTTTGTAGACTTGTTAGTCATATGATCAGTGGCTCCAGAATCTATAATCCAATAATCATGCACATTACCAATGTTGAGAGCAGTTGAGAAGGAGTGTAAGATACCTAGGATGTCCCTTTGTACCACGCCTTCATTTCCAGCCAGAAAGCCAGCAAAATGTCCTAGTAGTGCAGTTTGATTGTTGTCACACTGATTTAGTGGTCCTTCACTATCTCCAAGACCTTGTTTCTTGTGAAGAAACATAGCAAACTCGTTGATCAGTGTAGCTGGATTAGTGGTGAACTTCAGTGCTCCATCAGAAGAAGTTGTGGCAACATGATTTGCCTTGTAAGAAGGGTTGTACGAGCCTTTCGAGACACCTTTGGTTTTAACTCTGGATAAAGAATCCAGCATCGGTCTCTTGAGTGCCCACCAGCATCACAATGGCTACATTTTAAGCCAGTTTTCTTTCCTTTGTAGCCTCTCTCCTCACCAAGTTTTTGGTTAGAGAAGTAAGCCCTAGCTTCTGGTATATTTGCCTTCATGTCCAAGGTCATGACTTTCCTTCGAACCTCTTCTCTTTGAATTGTGGCACACACACTTGAAAAAGAAGGCAGGTCGGGATTCATGAGGATATGGCTTCGAAGATCTTCGAATTCAGGGCTCAGGCTTGCTAGGAGTTGGAATATTTTGTCTTCATCGGCTCTTTTAGTTAGCACAGCAGCGTCGATGGTGTGTGGTCGATACACATTCAGCTCGTTCCACATAGTGGTCAGCTTTCCAAGATGTTGCACAAATGGCTTCCCTTCCTGTTGCAAACTAGCAATGTCCTTCTTTAACTGAAACACTCTAGCCGCATTGTTCTGATTTCCATACATTTCCTTGAGATTTTTCCAAAGAGTCATGGAGGATTCAGCATAGCTAAAAATTTCTGCAATCTTACGATCCATGGAATTGAGTAGCCACGACATGACCAACTGATCTTTGCATAGCCAAGCATCATACTCCGGTGAGGTAGTCTCAGGCATTGGAATAGCACCATTAACATAACCAAGCTTTGATCGTCCTCCCAGAGCAAGAGAAACTGCTCTCTCCCATGGAAGATAGTTAAACTCATTTAGCAAGACAGAACTAAGACGTTGATTTGGGTTGATATCAATATCTGAGTGTGTTGATGGTGGAGTAGCATGAAAGCCGTCTCCTTCCAAATTTACTAAGCTTTCTTCAGCCATGATTGAAGGACAAGAAGCTCACAAATCTCTCAAGAGAACACCACAGAGACAGGCCGGTTAGGGTCACTGCTCTGATACCATATTGAATTTTGAATGTCTATGTTTGTATTGTGTGAAATTCTATGAAACCAATTACAAGGGCTCATATAAATGAGCAAGGAAAAGAAACAGAAAGAGCCGAAAAACAAGGAAAGCAAAACATAAAAAAAGAAAAAACAAAGCATGAAACATGGAAGCATAAAACATGGAAGGAAACATGGAAAAGTAAACAAGGAAGGAAACATGGAAAAGTAAAAGTATGCTTTCTTCCAATAGCAATTGAATTTTATAATTAAGGAATTAAAAAGGAAAAGGAAGTAAGTAATCACGCATCAGTCGCACTAAAATCGTCGCCGGCCAACTCTGCAGCTTCATTAAGAGCATCTTTCCAGGTCTGCACCATTTCAGGGAAGCGCTTTTGATGTTCCCGGAATGCTTCCTCAAAAGCACCCCTCTGATGCCTGACATCGGAAGGATCGATGTCATAGAAAATTGGCAAAACCATTTGCCCCATTATTCTTCTGCAGGTTCAAGACACCATCTCGACTCGGCATACCCGCTTGAGAAGATGACAGCAGCAAGCCTAGAGTCTTTGACTGCTTGCTTCAGTGCTTGTGTGATAATTTCGCCTCTGGTCAATTCGTTCTCGTCGATAAAGACGTTGAATCTGTGGTCTTTCAATGTGCAGTAGAGGTTGTTCGTCAATTCCTTGGGCGTTTAGCCTCTGAAGCTCAAGAACACGTCGTACTTGCTACATTTTGAGGAGGAGGCCATCTTTATCAGTAATTGTGACGATTCTCAATTTCTTGGCACTTTCTCTATTGTGTGGGTCTATAGTCTTTTACTTTCTATTTCTCGTTTGATAATATAACTTTCCTTTTAGAGTGCATTCAATTGGGATTTTGAGAAATTTTAATTCTTTTAATAAAATTAGGAGTATTTAATCAAGATTTTAAGTGATTCTATTCTATTAGAATTTTAAGATAGTTTATTAAAATCTTTAGAAATCCGGGTGTATTCAATTAGGATTTTAAAAAATTTGAGAAAGTTGAGGAATTAAAGAGGATTAAAGAGATTTCATAGTGTATTTTAAGCATCCATAAATCTCACCTCTCCCATGAGATTTTGAATGAATTGAATCAAAATTTTATATGGAATCTCTACAAATAAATTAAACTCCATAAAAATTCATAAATTTATAAATTCATTTAACTCTTTAAAATTCTCAAATACACCCCCTTAATTTCATGCGCATATTATGGGAGGAATGAATACAAGCTCTTGGCAACCGTCGAGATTGAACTTTGAATTTCGGCATGCTACCAATTGTTCTGGTGAAGCATTTGTTGTTCTGACCAAGTATTCTATTTATTTATTTTTTTGTTCGAGAGAACTTTGAATTTCTGCATGGTACCGAATTTGTACTTAAAAGTGTCGAAGGGAGAAAACTTATCTAGCCAACTTGGCTACACCAAATATACAGCCAGTACTCAATTCTTATGTGGCATGTGCATATTTCTTTTTTTATATATACATTTTTTTTCCACATTTCAGAAACAAGTCTTCAGACATAAAATTTACTAGTTCCAACTTATTTCAGCTATAGGCCACCATATCAAAGAAGAGGAAAATTGCATCCGAAAAGCTAGCATGTTTTGAAGATAACCAAAAATAAAAAAAAAGGAAAATAAGTATTAATTAAAGAGAACATTATAACTTCTTATATACAAAAGGGAAATATGTAGTATAGCATGTGTCCCAAAAGTACTAATGGCTCGAATTCAGTTTATAAACCTCTTTCTTCTTCTGTTATGCTGCTTCCTTCTTGCATGATTTCATCAGTTCTTCTGCATTTCTTTCAACACTGGGATCCAACCTGAGTCTTTTGCGGGATTGATTCTCATGGGACGAGTCATAACCGTGTCCTGCCTTATGATTGCCGTCCTCTTTGCACTCATTTGAATATGGCATAAATTGACGAGCCAAAGCCACCAAATACCGTCAAATTTTGATATCTAACCATTTCGAATTTTACTGAGGGGCCATTTAGAACTGCTTATGCAGGAAGTAATCTGTTCATGAACAGAAGTGCTTTCAGTCGACATATGTCAACATTTGCAAAAAAAAATTCATGTTCCTGGAAAAGCATCTGACATGGACTTCCCTAGAAACCGTTTCTACGACTCAAAAATACTTCTAACTTTGTCCCCAAAAGCGCTTTAGCAGCTCGGCCGATTACTCGAGATTCCCGACTATTCCATTTTCTGATGTTAGCAATGTGTAGCGGTCAAATAGGACCATTTTCTTCTTAAGACCTTCTACTTTTTTTCATCATGTGGGAGTTAGAATTAATTCCAGTTTATCTACTTCTATCCATGTGGGGGGAAAGAAACGTTTGTATTCAGCTACAAAATTTATCCCTTCGAAGAAATCCCAAACAAGCATCATTCTATTGATTCTTGACACGGTTTTTACATATAAATGTTTTTAAATATGTGAAAAATTGGATTGGGAATTTAAAAGCGAGACAAAACAAGAAAAGGAAATAAGAAAGTAACTTATTTACCAATCGGCGTTTCCAACATCAAAACCAGATAAATTTGCAGCTTCAGTCAGAGCGTCTCTCCATTGCTGTAGCTTTTCTTTGACCTCATTGAAGTGCTGTTCGTGCTTCAGAAAAGCTGTTGCAAAAGTACCGGTCTGTTTCCTGACGTCTGAAGGATCGACATCATAGAACACTGGAACAACAATTTGACCCAGTGTTCTTCTGCAACCCATGATCTCCACAAGCTCCTCAAGACACAATGTTGATTCCGCATAGCTCTTTGAGAAGATGACGATAGAGGTTTTAGACTCTTCGATTGCTCGAGTCAGTGAGATGCCCGGACTTTTCCCGTTTTCTAGCGCGTGATCGTCTATAAAGGTTCTTAGTCCGGCCCTCGTCAAAGCCTGGTAGAGGTGGCTCGTGAAGTTCTTGCATGTGTCTTGACCTCGAAAGCTCAAGTACACGTCGTACTTGCAACGTTTTAAGGAGGAAGACGAGGACGTCGAGGTATCCATCGGAACAATTGTTTGTTGCTGCACTTGTTTTGGTCTGGTCTGGTATGGTCAATCGAAATTTACGGCTTGATTTCTCTGTAATCCATAATTCTGAATAAATAGTACATACAATCCTTGTAACAAAAGGAAACAAATAAAGAACATAATACATTTCCTAAAACATGACTCTAGTAATTACAAAATATCTGCATTCCTTTTCTCCTAATTATTGACTTATTCCAGTAACTCTTTTTTTTTTTTTTTTTTTTTTTTAAAGAGAATTTGAAGGAACTCCTCCATACATTATATGAAGGTAAAGTCAATGTGGAATATTATTAGACCGTAATATAAACGGGCAAGTCTCTCTCTTTTAATTTAAGGGTTGATTTTATATTTTCTGCCTCAATTTTTATGGTTTTTTTCACTTTGGTCCTCCCAATTTTTTTTGCTCCAAATTGGTCTTTTTCTTTTTGTTAGACGCAAACTGGTCCTTAAAACTTCTAAACGTGTGTTTAATAGGATAGAAGAGTAGGTTTCGCTTTAAAATATGATAGAATAACACACGAATTATAATTTAAAGGACATTTTGGTAACCCACATAACTTGACCAACACATGACCACTTATGTCTAGAGCTAAGCATTTATTTTGAAAGAACATAAAAAAGACAATAGAATGAGGCTTGTAAACTGAAGTTAAGTGGTCACATGTTGGCCAATGTAGATGGGTGATTCTGTTTCAAAAGTTAACAACTTTGTTCATCACTTTCATGGTACGTATCACCTTCTTTTCACGTGCTTTGTCAGGTTGGTCACTCTGTTTGGTTTTGTTAACATTTTAGTTCAATTTGAAACTTTTTTATCTAATTAGTTTCAAATTGCAACTCAAAAATGATTTATAAACTTCTTTGAACCAGCATTTCCAAAATACATCTTTGAGCCAATAAAGCAAACAAATTTCAAAACAAAACCCAATCAAATTCAAGATTCCATAAGATCAAAATTCAAAACACACCCAACCAAGTTGATATTCAACCAAAAAAAAGATAAACCAAATTAATAGAAGACTTAAAAGTTGAGTTTCAATAAACTACCAGCCTGCACCACCGCTCTTGCGAATTAAACGGTTCATGAGAACATAAATTTATCCAAATTTATCATTTTTCTAGATATCTGGTATGACATACACTCCTGTGCCACAAGGCGAATTCAACTGCTCAGACTGGCCATGTGTGCCTTATCTGTTGTTGATTGTTTTGAGTAGTTTGAAGTACCACCTGATGTGATCCGGGATGTTCTTCCAGAGCATGGTGCCGTACAGGGTCAAACGCAAAGTCCCCCTCCAATGTAATATTTCCTTTTGCACTTCCTTTGTTCGCTTTAAATGTTGTACACTTTTTCCTTCACCAGATCTTGTACCATCAGAGATTTTCTATGACAAGGTTTTAACAACACCTGCACATTAATATTGTACGGCAATCTTATGGTGAAAAATAAACAGTAAAGGGAAAACAACGCTTCTCCATTGTGGATGCAGAATGTTGCGGATCCAATAAGGATTTCGAATTGGAACTATAAAGAGTTTTGTGCGATGAAGATTGTTTTGTTTTTCATTTTTACCATATTCCAAACTACTCTAATTCACCGGGAGGGGGATTCGAACTTAGTGCAAGGTGTGTGCACATTGTCTTGGCCAACTAGCCTAACCCACATGTTGTGCGGGGACAACTAAAAACAATATATTTGATCTAGACAAGATTAAGAAGAATGCAAAGATGGAGAAACACTCATTCAAGAATATGCGGTGCAAGAAATGCAACAAACTAGTTTTGGATATTTGTGAGCGACTGGAGAGAACTTCAAGCGAAAAGAGGTTTTGAGTTTTAAGATTTTAGGACAGTTGATTTCTTTCCTCGTTCCCAACCACTTCAGAACTAAGAACTTAACCAAATTAAATAAGCCTACTCTTTGCTTGGCATCAACATTTTATCAAAAATTTTATATTTTCACTTCTTACATACGAAAGGGAAATATGTAGTATACATTAAATGAGTAACAAAAAAGGACTAATGGCTCAAGTTCAGTTTATGTACCTTGTTCTTCCTTCTTGAATGATTTATCAGTTTCTTCTTCTGCATTTCTTTCAACGCTGGGATCAGACCTTAGTCTTTTGCGGGATTCATTAATTTTTCCTTTTCCAGATTGATCCCTATTTTCTTCACCCTGAGATGAATATCACCAGTAGTCGCTGGTCCTAAAAGTGTGCACAAACATTTATCTTGTGTCCTTCCAGAATGAGCTTTTTGTTTGACAAATGTCCAAGACAAAGATAATTTTCATTGGAAGTTATTATTACAGTGGCACGCTTTGGAGAGATGAGATATACAGTGTTCTGGTTACAATTTGCAACACGAACGCGAAGAGAGCCACCAGATTGGGAGTCGTCTGAAGAATAAATGATGCACACAGTCAGTGCTTTTAAATCACAGCCAAAACTTTGCGGCACAACTATTTCACCCTGAGGATCGACAGGCGTAAACCATGATGGAATTTCGTTTCCAGGGAGAAGAAGGCCACCAATTCCGCTTGCACTCCATCCCTATACCATGAGAAAGATAGGTAAAAAAAAGGATAACAAGCATGTATGTATACGAGAGAGAGAGAGAGAGAGAGAGAGAGAGAGAGAGAGAGAGAGACCTTTAGGATTGCTTCCTTAATATCAGCAGTTAGACTGGTGCACCCTTTCAGATGCAATTCTCTCATCCTTAACATTTCTGGAAAGTCAACTTCTCAAGTGACTGTCAGAAAAGAGAGAACGAATATCAAAATTCAAATAGAAGCGAGAAAGCATGATGTTGGTATTTACAAAATGTGGAGGAAAGATTTGATAAATAGTTTGGTTGAGTTCAATACAGTACCACGTCGGAGTCCTCCCAAACTTGTATCAGGTCGATATCAACTAGGTTTGTTTGATTGAAATCTCCAGGTATGACCTCCATAGGAAAGTCAGTCCAACACAACCATCTTAACTCTTTGGAGAGGTGTTCGCAGTATCCAGTGAACTTTAGGCCTTTGAGTTTGAGTAATCTTAATCCCTGCATCCCTCTAAATGCCTCTGTGCTGAAGCTAGGCTTGGGACGTTCTGACAAATCTAACGTGAGTCACTCAGTTTCTTCCCTTCCCTGTTACAAACAAAAAGCAACTAAAATAAGACAAGGATTATTTGCATAGACTTGAACTTCTGCACCACTAGATCTATGACAGAGTTTGCTTAGGGCAATTTTCAGATAATTCAGTAAGTAAAATCAGTTCTTTTGTTCTATCTGTTCCTTGAACCCACATGCAATTCATGCATTGTATATTATTGTATGATGTGGGATATGCAATTTGATTGGGATTGTACTTACAGATTTGGTCGTCAGTACGCATTTCACATCTTCATGATCCCACAATCTGCAATGTTTTTCAAGGATGTTCGGAGATTTTGCACGTACAATTTCTCTGCCAGTGTCTCGAATCAAACCATGCATCCGCAGATTGCCTTCTTTATCAACAGTTACAAGGTATTGATCCTGGAGTTATCCAATTTTTATTTTTGGACCATGATCATATTGATCCAGTATTTTCAGGACATAATCCTTGTTCATTCCAATAAAGAAACACGATATATCAAGGAATATAGCCTTCACATCATCATCAGTTAACCCATCATAGCTTATCTTAAGATTTTTGTGAATTTCCGAATAAGGCCGTGATCTTTTCAATTTACTCAATACACTTTTCCACTCACTTGTGCTTCTTCCTAATAGATAAGAACCTAAAACTTCAAAGGCTAGTGGTAAACCTTGACAGTAATCAACAACTTCTCTTGCAAGTTCAAAATACCCTTCCATACCTAAAACTTCAAAGGCTAGCGGTAAACCTTGACAGTAATCAACAACTTCTCTTGCAAGTTCAAAATACCCTTCCATAGGACAATTCATAATAAAGGCATGCCAACTAAGGAGCTCAAGAGCTTCTTTTCATTCATTGCTGGTAGATCATATCTCCTATCCGTGTTTATTATCTTTAGCAAATGTTTATCTCTTGTGGTTATAATAATTCTACTACCTAGACCAAATGAGTCACATTTTATAGCTAATGCTTCTAACTGTTTCACGCTGTCTACATCATCAACTATGACAAGTACCCTTAGGTTGCCAAGTCTTCTTTTTATATCCTCAGTCCCTTCATCAACTCTACTAACCTTTACGTTTGAATCAACCAGTTTCTCTTCCCTCACATTAGCAAGAAAACTTTTAACTGCAAACTTATCCTGATAATTGTTGAAAATAGCATTGGCAACCGTCGTTTTATCTGATCCTCCAACATCCAAATATTTACCTTCTTGGCTGAAGGTATCAGTACCGAGAGATTTAGGAACAGTCGATCGGAGTCGAAATTTTTTGCACCGTTCCTGAAACTCTTTTTCTGTATCTCTACACTCCCTCTCTAAGGAACCAGAGAGGCATCCTCAACTTAAGAGAGAGTGAGAAGTAAGTAGGGGCACTAGGCAACCTTGAAGGTAGCCGAGCTGCCGGGCAGCGAAGTGGGGGTGGTAGACCTCCCAACTGGCTCGGCGAGCGTCGCAGCCGAGAGGAAGGTCGCGTGTTAACACGAACGACCCCCAGTTTTGACGGAGATCAGCATCTTCAGTCTCATTCCATGCTGATGTTGGAAGCATGCACCACTTCGACTAATCAAACCCTTGCAGCAAGGGTGTCAGGCAATGATCTTTGAGGAGGTTGGTGATGGACGATGGCACTGCGTCTTCGAAAAGTGGCCCCAGGATTTGATGAATGGCGCTTAAATCACTCTCAAAGCGCAGTGTTTTGATGGTGCTTCGGTCAATGAATTCCTTGCATTTGTTGCATTCGTCAGAGACCTTTGAGATAAAGGAAGCCATCGATGAAGACTCAAACATTTTTTCTAGGTTTGAAGGGGATTTTCTGGGATAGGAGTCTTTAGGTTTTCTGGGATTTTGAAAGCAAAATGGTGAGAGATTCAGGGGTTTTGGAAGCGTAATGTACGAATATGAAGGTTTCAAGTATTTATAGGCATTTTGAGAAGAAGGTCAAGTGTTTGATTTTCAAAATTTGGGGTAGAATCGACCGAAAAGTTGTTAATCATAAGAATCCAGGAGAAAAGATCGAGGTTTTCGCGATTCAAGGACACACGATTACGTGTTACGACGAATTTAATGCGGAGGAGACGTTTTGGTTAGCGCACGTTTTCAAGGTTCATGATTAAGGGCTGCTAGGTTTACTGGAGAATTGACACGTGGCAGGACATTGGGAAGAACTGAGATCGTGTGATCATGTTTCATAAATGCGCATGGTGGTGATTGTCGAGATGATTGAATTTAATGACAAATGACGGTTTCGCTTCTTCAAGGTTGAGACTCGATCAAGGATTGACGGTCGATGACCTCAAAAGCGAAGGGGCAATGTTTAGACCTAAAATTACTGGGTTGGGCTAAGTATAGAATTGTTCTCATCCCGGAAGCTCTGCTCAAGGATTGCTATGAACCGTCCGGTTCATGGGCCTCCTAACCAAGGTCGGCCAAGTCCTATTGGGAAAAGGGATATTCCAGATGAATAGAAAGTGGATGAGCCCTATTGCGAACCGGATGGATGAAGAAGTTGAGTCCTGATGAAGTAAGGATTCGCGGCCAGATAAGGATCCTGAAACTTGGAGGTGAATGCGGCCTGATAAGGGGTTGAGTTCAAAATCCTAATGGAAGGAAAACTGGCCAAGATAAGATGGATTGGGGTAAGGAGTCCTAGTCCGAGTATGGGTTTAACTTGATCGTAAGAAGGATTTGTTCTTGCTGCTATAAATAAAGAACGAAGTGCACAATTCAAAGTACCTCCAACTCAACACACAATTGCCCTGCGCAAACCTCTCAAACATCTTGAGATTTTTTATTTTCTTTTTTCTGCCAACACATCTTCAGTTTAGATAAACAGCAGTGTGATGGCAACCGGTGAACATCTTCAGTTTGGATAAACAACATTGTTGCCGTAGAATCAGCCGACCGAGGAGCACCTTCAGTTTGGATAAACAACACTGCGTTGAGGCCGACTGGTTACCTATCCAAATCTTGATCGAGAAGGGTTTCCAAATCCTTATTGGCAGAGGTCATCTTATTAGCCTTATCGGCGAAGTAAAGTGTTACAAGTTACAACATTCGACACATTGAACACCGAGCGATTTTATGATTGGATACTCACAAGTGAGTTTCAGAGTTCGGCATTCTGACGGCTGAACCACATTTACCATCAAGACATACATCTCCTTTGAGTACTTGTGTCCGTATAGTCTAGTTCAATTTGACGTGCTTATACTCTCACGCATATAATCACTGTGACCGAATTCAGCGCCAACGATTTGTGAACTTCGCAAAACTAGCAGCCTTGTCTTCAGGCTCGAGAATCCACATGCCGAGACTTATTCCTTCCTCGGCCACAATTGCAAGTTCAAGAAGTCAGTAGCACGCTCAATGTAACATCAACAACTTGTACTTCTCGGCCAGGCTCGGCCGACGAGTTGGCACACCCCGCATCAACCGAATGACGTAATTAGCTCATTAGTTACTCGGCCTGCGCGCCACGTAGACTTTGTAATTTTTAGGGTCAGCAGCTCTATAGGGACCAAATGATTTACCTCTTTTCAAATTTAAGGACCAAATATAATGTACTCTTCTTCTTCTTAAAATAAAAAAATAAAAAAATAAAAAAATAAAAAAAAAGACCAAGTATGGTGGATTTTTTATTCTTGGATCAAAGTTACAATTTACATAGTTTAAGGATTAATGCTCTAACATTTTCTATTTTTTTGGATTACAATTCACATAATTGGTGATGATAACAACGCACAACTCACAATGCAGTAAACATTTCACGTATTATTTAGAAGCGGTACAATCGGAACTTCTTGTTCACAATTGTGAACACGCTTTTTTACCAATTCCTATACTATATTTACAGATACCAATGTTTTTTTAGTTATTTGAATTCAATATACCAAATGAAAATTAAGAGACAAAATTAAGCAAGCAATTATGGATTTATACTGATTTAGAAAGAATAATGAATTTCCTGGCTTTGCTATCATTGAATATTTTAAATTCACCATTATTCATTTGTTTTTCAAGTATTGCTATTTCGGATTACTCTGCTCCCTCGAGCACAAGACTAGCATACATCCTTAATGCGCGCAATCACAGACAACCTCACATACTATCTAATTCAAGACTTTGGCCATGAGTTATCACGTTTGATATAAGTTATAACCTTTAACTTTTGGAATAAGGTTACAACTATTGCTGCCAGTTTGTTACAAAACCCAATTGAAAGTCCACCGCAATACATCATTTTCATATAACAATTCTTTCTCTTCTCCCTCTTGTCTCTAAAATTCGGATTATACTATGTGAAGTGCAAACCGCAAGTGTAATATTAAGTCAGTTTGAGTCCATTGCATTACGGAGACAATTTGTTTCTAAACTTTTTTTTTTTTTCAGAGAGGATAAGCGACAAATTAGCCTTAACGACAACAATTTTGATTCGTGTCTTCACTTAATGTTCATATTTTTCTGTTATTATCTTCATATTTTGTTATATATCCCCAATATTCTACACTAAAGGAAGAGAGGAAGATTAAATGCAATAAGTTGAAGAGAAAGATCTTAACCACTAGGACACTCTTCCATTTGCATACGAATCTAGAACATGAAAAAAGTTGAGGTTCAATCAATGTGGAATCCATTTTCAATGGCACACTCTCTCATATGTGGTGATTTTTTTCAAGCCTAACAAACAATACAAACGGGGTGATGTGGAGCATATGTGGTCGTTGAACTTTACACATGAGATAACCTGCTCTGATACCACAAAAAAAAAAAAAAAGAGTTGAAGTTTCACTATAATACGAATTGACAATATTGGAAGTAACTCAACTTATTTATAAGTTCGTGCAAGGTCCATGCTCTAATCAATATGGAACATTGAAAGAGATGTCGCAAGAATTTATGGTTGACTTAAAGTCAAATTCACTAAATAAAGGGACTCGGATGCAAATACGTTGGCTAAAAGGATCAACACGGAAAAATGAAGGACCAACCAAGCACCTAAAAAAACCACATATTAAGGAGAAAATGTGGTGGAAAGACCAACGAAGCACCAGAGTGAAAAACATGAAAAATGATTAGGCAAAATGTTAAGGAACCCAAATATATAAACAAACCCACATCAGCCTATTTCGTCAGAGAAGTACACAAATTAATCTCTCTCCCATTTCATTGCATGGTCTCCAACGTTTGGGACGTGGAGGGCTCTGCATCCTAACCCTAATTACTTCCAATTCTTCTTCTTTTCCCATCTCTTTTTCCTGCATTTTCTTTCACTTTCTCACCCTTTCTTTCTTAATAAATTAACATATATTTATCTATAGACACACACTATAGAGAAGAGAGAGCTAAGCCACATGGGGATCAAGCTTGTTGAGATTTTGGACCAAGGAGTGAGAATCGTTTGCAGGTCTTATTCTCATTGCCCACAAACTAGCCGCTTGTACTACCATCCTCCCCGACCTAACCAAGAAGACAACCAGCACCACAATCACCAATTTGGAGGCGGCACCACCAGCTCCTGTGGCGGTGCCACCACCACCTCTGGCGGTGATGCCACGAAAACGGAGGTGCTTTGTTTTTGTCCCAAGGCGGCGGCTGATACTAATGAGTCAATTATTATTTTCTCCGTTTGATTAATATTGAGGTAAAAATGTATGCCCAGATTTTGGTTTGACTTGTTTATTTGAGAGAGACACATCCTCTTTATATGCTAACCCAAAAATTAAAAGAAAAAGGGAAAGGTTATGTGTCTATTCATGTTGTTCTCCAAATATGGGGTTCTCTCTTCCTTGTCAGTTTTATCAAATAAATCAACGGTATAGAAAGAATCGACCATTTATTTAGATGACTAAACGACCTCTAATTTGAATGATATTTTGTAAGAATGATCTTCAAATGAACGTTAAGAAATTGAACAATTTCGATTATAAATCATTTTATATTATTTGCAAGTGAGAGAATAAGTCCACTTCCCAAGAGAAATGCAACCATTATCTTTTCATTTTTTTTGCTTTATATGTGCAAGGCTTTTGCTGTTGCGATATGTTGCGCCTTGTAGAAAAGTAACATTGCAGAACTTACAGACATAAAATACAAAAACTCCATTAATTTGGACTACGAAAAATCGCAGAAGACACATTTGGACCGTAAAATGGGATGCACGATCACTTCACATAATAATTTGTTTCTGCTTCTTTTTACAACGTCAGATGTAGACGTCACTTTTAGTGTGGATGCGTCACCACTTCATACGTCAGTGCAATGGCAAATAGGTATCAACTCTTTTAAACATCATCTTCTCTTCTTATTTGAAATGCCAACTTAAATGTGGTTCGATAACCTAGTGGTTAGAAATTTGAGTTTCTATTCATACGTATTGGTTTGAAATTCTCATTTTTCTTAATTATTGTAAGAATTAATTTCGATTCACGCATCTTGGTTTGAAATTCTCATCTATCCTTATTATAATAAGAATTTCAAATCTTTCCCCTTCTTCGAATAATAATAAATTTAAAAAAAAATTGCTAACATAAAAGTAATACCCAAATGTTGCATTAATTAAGTTGTAGCTTCCACAAGTTAATTTGTTTGAACTCAATCATGCTCCTTGCCCTTTCATGTAGAAAGTAGGTTGGCTTACATATCTAACGTGTTTGGTATTCTTTTTCCTTTCTAGTGAATGTGTAGATATTCTTTGTTAGTCACCTCATACGCAATTTTAGTCGACAAATGATGGGTAGATTATCATGGATTCCACCTTAATTAACCCTATAATTAAGAAGGTCGTCCTGATCATCGTGACAAGAAATATTTATGTGTTTTCAATACACAATGCAGTACACCACGTTTTATATTATAAGAGAGCAACATAATTTGTATGTCTTATTTTTATTGTATTTTTTTAGTACCATTTCACTTATATTATGAGACGTAATGTGATGCCTTGTATTCTTGGTAAACTAAAAAATCTTGCATAAGTCGAAAAATTGAAAGAACAAAAATCTTGTTGCTTGAAGTTTTGCATCTTCCCAATCATCACAAAAGTAGTATAGTTTCATTTTATATTGTGTTGCCATCTGGAAAAGATTCTCACAGAAATTAAAAAAAAAAAAAAATCTCATGAACAGATAACATCCAGTAGGATTCTCTTCCTTTTTTTTTTTTTCCTTTCCTTCCCTTCCCTCCTATTTGAACGATCACGGTTAAGCCACATCAACAGTTATGGTCGGCGATTATCAAATCAAGATTTAATCAGTCATGACGGTTGATTGATCAGTTCAAAAGAAGGAAGACAAAAAAAATCTTATGGTAGAATATCAAATTACCTCTAGAATTCTTATGATTTAATATAAATATCATATCTTAAAAAAACCTCACTCTCGACCTAGTATAAATACCAGCGTCTACTGCACATCTCTAGTAAGCATTCATACACATACTTTGTTTATAGACCACTACTTGAATTCTAGACTATAAACTGACTTGAGCGTTAAATAGTTTTTGAATGGTACCACATCGCCGTTTCGTATAGAGGGAAACTAAACTACTTTTGTGATGAGGTTGGCCAATCTTTTTCTGTCACCAGTCACGGTCAGCGAGTATCAAATCAAGCTTTTCTCAGTGGTGATTTATAATTTATTATTATTAAGAAAAATAGAGAATTTGAAATTATTATAATAATTTTAAAAAGTGAAGAGTTCGAATCCAAGACGTTTGGTAGAAACTCAACAATTATCCACTAAATATTGGACTCGTTAGGATATTAAACCACATATAGAACAATTGTATCTCAGATTATTTACCAAAAAATAAGTAAGAAATACTAATCATGATTCATAAGACACAAAATTAAGGTTGACGAAGGCAAAACAGTAATTAAACTCAAACTTAAAAGGCGTAAATGGAGGACATTGCCAGTAAAGCAAAGATATGTGAGACAAAGTGGGGAGTGGGATAAAAGAAAGCGTTGGTGTGAAAAATTGTAACCGTTCGTTACACCCGCGGCGAACTTGTCACGCATATTTAGACGCTCAGTCAGTCTTGACGCGTTTTCCGGTATATTCGGAAACTGTGGTGGAAAACTGAACACGCTTTTATAAATTATCTTTATTGCACAAAAAGGCTCCGCTAGTTTCTTATATTTATATATTTGTCTTGTCTACTTATTTAATTGTAGAGTTGTCCCCTTTCAATATTTTGTTTTTCAATTCGGGAAAATCGTAGAAGTGTATGTACTTAGACAATTGATTAAAAATGTATTTTAATTGAGAACATGGGACTTGATTAAAATAATAATTTAGATTGGAGAAGGTACTATAATAATGTCTATGTTCTTCGTACAATATTTAGTATTTTATTAGTTGAGATTTAGTTATAGTCCAACTTAATTGTAATCATCTATTCATTGGATTTTTGGTCGGGCTGTTCACATGACATGAAATATTATTTCATATTTCAATATGGAATTCCTAAAAAAAAATTATAATCATCTTGTTTCACATACAAAAAAATGACATGTGAAAAGGGATAACTTATAATTAAAAATCGATGTACAACTATGTGAATAGAGTTTTAGACTCAACCTACTTTCTTTTGCAGAATATATATTCCTCCAAACCCAACTTTTGAGTTAAGTTAACCCTTAACTATTAAGAATATTCCTCTAGACTCAACCTCTGTAGTTGTCTTGTTTTGAAGTGTTCATGTTCAGTATACATTAATTTATTTGATCCAACTGTATTATTGTTGATGTAAGCAATCAAATAGAATGCAATTTTCCTCACCCCCTTAAAGCGAGGGTGCTGGTCACCACTCTAAGGGTCTTACTCAATACCTCATTGGTTATCGTTAGATTGGTTTGGTTTAATTGATTCAAACAGAATCTCGTAATTTATATTCATCTAACCGTTATTAATTGGGCGATGAACATCACCTACATTTTAGGAGCATAAAAAACAAACTTTATGATATTAATACAATTCTCATTACATAATTCCTTTAATTTTTTTTATACTTATTTATTTGTGAAAAATTAAAGTGAATAAAATTCACATGAGTCATGACCAACTAATTCCACCTAGTACTACTATTCGTTTTGATTTCGTAACACAACTGGTACTAAGAATTACAAAAGTATGAAAAAATTCCACACGAAATAATGGTCACAGTAAAATATCCAATAAATGAAGGGACTGAGATACAAATACGTAGCGAACAAAGGACTAATACGCAAAGTACGAGTCAAGGCCCAACGAAGCGCCCGATTAAACCCCACCCACAGGCAAAAGTATCGAAAGGAAAGGCCAACGAAGCACCTAATATGCAAAAAACAAAATTAAAAAAAAAAAAAAAAAATTAGGGCAGGGTAAACGTGAAGGGAGAAGCAGCAACTATATAAACAAAGCCAGACGAACATCTCTGCAGTCAGAGAAGTTCACAAATCTCGTTCTTCGAAATTTTATGGGCTGCAACGTTTGGGACGTTTTCTGATCCCAAACCCTAACCCTAATTTCAGTTTTCCTTCCTTCCTACAATCTCTTCTCCATTTTCTTCATTTTAGAGAGAGAAAGTAGAGAGAGAAACAGATATACTGTAGAGATTTGATTGATTTTAGAGAGAGAGAGGGAGGAAGATATGGGGATAAAGCTGGTGGAGATTTTGGACCAAGGAGTCAGAATCGTCGCCAGATCTTATTCTCATTGCCCACAGACCAGCCGCATGTACTACCATCCTCCTCCGCCCAGCCATGAAGACCACCACCACCATGGGCACCACAATCTTCACAGCGGCGGCGCCACCAGTTCCGGAGGAGGCGATATTGTGACGGCCCAGATGCGTTGTTTCGGTGCCAAGGCAGCGGGTGCTGGTTCTGATACCAATGAGTTTATTCTTTTCTCTGTTTGATTATTATTAATGCTGAAGCAAAATCTATGCAAACAGAGATTTTGGATGTTATTATTGGAAAGGAACAAAAATACTGCGGTTTTTTTTTATTCCATTTTTTTTATTTTATGAAATTAAATCTCATTGAATTGAAATTACGGTGGATGAGGAATTTGTTGATGTTTATTTTTATACATGATTTTATACATATTAGCTAGAGCAGACGGGGTTCTATACATACTAGCTAAAGAGCAGATGAGCTTTTAAATCCCGTTGGTGCACTCGAATTTGAAATTAGTTTAGAATAGAATGTTCCTTATATCAAACTTGAACTGAAACAATTAAAAAAGAAGTGCTATGACAAATATTCACATGTTTTGTTTTATCTTCCACCATCCTTGTTAATTTGTTCAATTATCTTCAATATATCAATAAAATACATGAACGTTCAAGTGGAAATTATGCACTTAATACACAACAAACCCTTAGAGGAAGGGCAAGGCAGGGGGACAACCGGTAGGAGAAATGAAGTTTGGGCTCTCGTGGTGACTTGGATCCTTGGTGACTTGGATCCTCTCTGTGCCCAAGGAAAGAATCCTCCTAACCAAATGACTTGGGCTGTTGGATAAAAATCTAACGGCTACAAACAGGAAGGTCCCTTTAAAGTTATAATAATTATAACCGTTAAATTTTCATCCAACGGCCCAGGTTTTTTGGTCAGGAGAATCCTCTCCTTGGGCTCAGGAGAGGATCCAAATCCCTCTTGTAGGACTTGGTGTTGCTCGTATTTTACAAGAGATGCGTGCTTATAAATCTGATCATATTAGAGTTCGTCAAGAAATATTTGGTACTACAATTATTAGAGGAACAATACCTAAACCAGAGAAAGATCTAGAATCTTTTCGATTGGTCATTTGTTAATTTTTGTTCATTGACCTTCAATTGTGTGTTAGTAAATAATAAGTGTATAGATAATACCACCCTTAAAAATTGCAAATACAAAACAAAATTCCAATTTTCTCTTCTAAGTTCTAGTTTATTCAAGTGTTATTTCACCAAAAATTAATATGGGTTTATTAACCAAAATGGTCTATGAGATTGACATAACTCCTAACTTTGGTTTCTAAGATTTGAAATATATAGAAATAGGCATTGAGTTTGTTCACAATCAATCATTTTAGTCCTACCGTGTAAAATTTTGTTACATAAGGACCAAAATGTCAAAAATAATCTCATTTTAATAAACAATAGATCAAAATGATTTGACAAAAAATTAAAGGTATTTTTGTCATTTTATTCTAATTTAATGAAGACTTTTCACCAAAATACCAAAATGATTGATGGTGGATAATGTCAAGGACTGATTCTACCGATCTTAAACATCAAGGCCAAAGTGCAGAGTTATGTCAATTTAGAAATCATTTTAATTAAAAAGCCTTGAACATAATAATTTTTTTAGTACAACAATATACATTATGGAGAGGAGGAGTTTAGCTAAGCCACACAATGGGCAACTTAATTTGGTTTCAAATTCTCCATTCACGAGATTCGAACCTAAGACCTCTCACTTACAAGTGAAGAAGAATATTGCCACACTATAATATTAGTGGTTTAAACGTAATAATTGAATCCACTAAAATTTGTGAAAAGATAAATGGAGTGAGGATCTCGGAGATTCTCAAATCACATCCGTTTATCATACATCGTGCGGTCAGAAATCATTGTAAATTTTTTTATTTAAAATTGAATATAAACAGTACCTGACAAAAACTAACCGCACGATTTATGATAATGATGAACGGATATGATTAGAGGATTCCCAGAATTCTCATAAAGAGGATCCGATAAGGAGTCTCTCTCAGATAAATGGCTCAAGGGCGCATACAATGATATGCTTAGTTTATTTTGTGGCTGGGTTGTTTTTTTTTTTTTTTAAAGAAAAAAAAAAATAAGCGAGTGGTCTTATCATGACAATCCTTCTTTTTAAGGGTTGAAAAGACTCACCGAGACATTTCAGCCTTCTCTGGCAACCACCATACGATTCACTAGCACCATGAATCTAACCTAGAACATGTCGTGTGAGATACAAATTTTGAATTTATTTCCAACCACTAAGTCATCTCGTGGTAATTTTGACCTTTATCAAATAATCGATGTTACAAAATTCATCTTTAATTTATTTAGCTTATTCACATCTTATGTTATCATAAACCAGTTTGTTGATAGGACGACAGAGTTGAGAAAATAATAGAGTTTAATTAATTAATTAATTGTTAAACAATTTCTCAAATTTTACGATTGCGACTTGTGAACATTAACCATATTTTTGGACTGGTCGTATATCACTGGTATTAAAAAAACGAAGGGGACCCAGGCCGATTGAGAGTCTTGAACAGCCAAAAGTTGGTCAAAATAATTATTTACGACAACGGAACTATATAAAGAATTTGTAATTTAAGCGGTTAGTTAAGAATACATTTTTATTCATAAACAATTAAGAGGTGTTTGACAACCGATCTTTTCAATTGTTATTTTTGTTTCAAGTGGAAATTTGTTTAGTAACCTATTTCAGTTTTTTATTTAAGATTAAACTGATACATAGTTTCAAATAAAAATATTTCAAAAAATGAAAACGTTAACAAACAAGTTTTCAAATATATTTTTTTAAATGAAAACGAAAAATATAGTTATCAAATGGCCTTAAAGTGTTAGATTACTTTTGGTGTATAAGTTTGTATTATAATTTATTTTAATTGAATATAATTCAGAGAGCAATGGGGTTAAGCCAGTTTAATATGTGCGTCAACTGGCCATTTATGCGCGCCCCTAGCTCTTATCCATCATGCAAGAAGGGCAAATCGTAGTCATCCTTGTGTCACTCCGCTCGTTTAAGAGTTGCCATTAACCTGGTAGGGGGAGTTGGGCAATATATGCCCGGGGTCCTAGTCGGCCTGAATGTGGCCCACCAGTTACATGGGGGCGGAGAAAGATTTTGGGACTCAAGAGTCAAGAGGTGTTTTAGAACTTTTGTCATGTCAACTCATGGATGGATGAAGTTGCTTTCTGAAAAAATATTCCTATTTTTTTAGTACTTGACAAATATTATGGTTTTTTTATTTATTTTTAACAAGCTATATTATTATTTTAAACTAGATTAAAAAGAAAAAGAAAAAAATTTGAATACGAAAAGTAGTAAATTGAAGAGAAATGTTCTATCCACCAGTGCAACTGCAATCATCTTCGTGCAAGAATATTATAGTTAAAGTTGAAGGTTAAAGCTCGGGAAAACTGGTAGGTTTACAATTCTTAAGTAAATAAATATAAGTCTCTAAATATTTTTCTTTTATAGTCAAAAAGTGACATTGTGAAATGAAATCCAATAAACTTGGTACTCATAAGTCCTTGCCTCTCCACCGAAAGTGAAGAATATTTTAACCAATTTGGGTTAGTAGTAGTAACTAGTAAGTAGTGAGGATGGGTGAAAAAATGGGTAAGTTTGAGCTATGCCGAATGTTTATTTCCTCAATAATAATTATAATAATAAATAATCGGACGAGTGTTGATGTCTACTCAGTGCTTTGCAATTAGTGATACTTTATTGTAATATTTTTAGATTTAGTTTGCAAGACCCTTTGGGGCAAAGTGCTTCATGATATGTATTTGTAATATCATTTTATCAAGGGAATTGTTATTAGTACTTCCAAAAATTTCATTCTACACTCCTAGCTTTTTATATTGGGAAAGAAAAATAGACTTGTGAGGAGTGTAGAATGAGATTTTTAGAGTGTCAATAACACTATCATTTATCAATAAATATATGATTCTGGGTAGTGATCAATTTTGGCACCAAACAAAAAGAACTAAAGTTGAGTTCATTGGGCTGATGACATTTATCAAGCTTAGCCAGAAAAGGGAGACCTCCTCAACTTTGAACTGGACTGCCAATTCCAATAGGCTCCCTTTTCTGGCCTTTTCGAGAATAAGAAAGGCATATGCTAGGTATGCAATTTGATTCCAATTTCTAGAAGACTAGAATTTGTTCGTTGAATACCAACCAATTTTTTTGTCACATTTTGCATTTTAGAAAATTGAAAATCGTATTTGGTATCTACTTTTCAAAAACTAAAAACCTTTTTTTTTTTTGTGTGTGCTTTGTTTGGCTTTTCGTTTTCAATATAAGTCATTGATAACATTACACTTAGAGAATAACACTTCAAACTCTATACTTTAAAACATTAAAAAACACCAGCTTATTTCGTAATGAGAAAATGGCACAAGAAAAACTTAACGCAACTAAAAATGAATTGGAGCATGATTAACATATAAGAGGATTTGTTTTACTCAAATTGAGCTCTTGAAGTGCTTGTGTTGCGTTTTCCAGCCCATGATGAGTTGTCCTAAGTCTATTTGGTGGGCCGATTGAGATAAGTTGTGATCAATGAAAATGAATTGACTCCAATCTATTGTTTGTTGTGTCAAAATATAAGATGAACATAACTATACATAATGAGTTATGAATAATCCATCCTTATACATGAGTTCTAAGTTTCTTATTTACATGTCTTAGTCAATCTAATTATATCTCCAAGGCTCAATCTCATTCAACATACCAAATATACCATAAAAACTTTGTAAGTTAAGCGGTTAAAAATAAATGTTTATGCAGAAAGAATTACGAGGTGTTTAATAATATATAGATTAGAGTGTGCTGCGGTTAGGCCAGTTTAATATGCATGAGATGATATATAGATTAGGTCAATTGGTCATCTATGCGTGCCACTTGAGCTTTAGTGCATCCCTTTTCTATAGACTAAGATTATCTAAAATATCCGTCTTATTAAAAGAAAATTTGTGCGACAGTATTCCATTTAAACTTGCCGTTTAAATGCATTATTTAACCAATATTTGTTTCGAAATTTATAAAACTATTATAATATCATTCACCCATCACGTATTTTTTTAGTGTTACGTGAAAAAAATGAATAATAATTGTCTTAATGCACCTATTTAAGAGTTGTCATCACCCCGGTAGATACTTGGTCAATATATGCCTGGGCTACTAGTCGGGCTGAATCTGGCTCAACGGTTGCATGGGTGGAGAAAGATTCTGGGATTCATGAGGTACATGGGAGCCTCGTTGTCATGGCAACTCATGGATGGGTGAAGTTGCTCTAAAAATAAAATATTCTATTTTTCATACTTAAGATATATTATAGTTTTTATTTAATTCTACTATAAGCGATATTATTATTCTAAACTAGACTAAGGGGAGGAAAGAGATTTGAACACAAAATATAGTGAATTAAAAAGAAATGTTGTATCCACCAGTGCAATCAATTCCTTGCAAGAATGAATATAAGAGCATGTAATCCAATATCTTAGTAAATAGAGTGTTAAGTTTTCACACATCCATCTATGGGTTTGAAATTCTCCCACTTCATAAATTCTTGTAAGAGGTTCGAACCTTTCTCATTCTTCTTAATAATAATAACTTAAAAAAGAAAAGAATATAAGCCGTGAACTTTTTTTTAAAAAAATAAAAATTCACATTGTGAAATGGAAGCCAATGAACTTTGTACTGTCTTTTTGTAAAAAATATAATTAAATAATAAAAAAAGTGCTCATCTCTTGGAGCGCTATCATGGTTCGGATCAAATTTGTTCAACCGTCGGATGGGCCTTTTAGTTGTTTTCTTGGTTGTAGTTCTAACCTGAAAGATGAACCATACAAACACACAAAATCATATATATATAAAGTCTGTTATTTATTATACCTAATTTGGCGAATAATAAACAAACATATATACAGGTATATGAACGAAATTTAAATTTGTCCATTTCTGGTTATATGTTGTTTCCTTGTATACTTGAATGGTATAAGAATTACAACAACTCAAGAACAATGAGACTATAAAAAGGTATCCTTGGCCTCCTGGAATTTCAGAAGCTGTTTTTGGCAGAGTAACTAGGTTAAGTTTTAAAAAATGAGGTCGAATATTGGTGTCGCCCGTACACGCTCTGTGGTGATGATGATGATGGTTTTTCTGCTAGTCACTGAGCAGGTCGTCGCAAACGAAAAATGTCTCCAAGAATGCTACGGCGCCTGTAGTTTCCCTTGGGTCGCAGAATGTTACGAACGATGTAAAGGAAAGTGTGGAAATACTCAGCCTCAAAGTCTTGTGGATCAGGTTATTCAGTACTGCAAACTGGGTTGCTCACTTTACCAATGTTCCAAATATAAAAACGGTACGCGCCCTCTCTTTTCATGCATACTCGTTTTTTTCCTTTAAACGTTAAAAATTTCTACCTCTAGCAACGCTCCATTTTTCCTTTACACGATTTTTATCCTTATGAATGCTCCTGTTTGTTTTTGTCACTTGATTATCCTTTAATGTATTCAATTCGAATGTCATAAATCATAAGATACGTGCATGTGTGGATGAAAATGATGCACATAATTTGAATTCCTTTTCAAGATCGAAAAATTCTATTGCAATCCTTGAAAGAGATTACTTTTTGAATAAAAGCTTGCCTAAGATTAGAAACTAACTACAGTCCTTGATATTTAATTGTAGTTTTCGAATATTAACTAGGTTGTAATAGTTATTGAGTTTTTTGTGTGTAGGTTATATATTGATTCCCATAAACCATAAAAATGTTATTTATCATTGAAATTATTAAGTTCCCATAATAAGAATATTCGTATATTATCTACTTTTCATACATTCGTACCGAAACTTATGTACTGAAACCTACGTACCGATACTTCCGTACCAATAAGTTTTTTTTTTTTTAAATATAACTTGTTTCTATTTTGTTGTTGACTTTAATTTGAATTTTACATAAATTTTTATATCTATTAATATGATTGGAGCACAAAAGAATACATTAATATGGATAAGTAGAGAATTTCGGATGGTAAGTTTATAAATAATAAACGTCTTATAATTATTTAAATATGATAATTTTTAAAAATAGAAATTTAAATTAGATTTCAAAAATCATTGAGGTTAAAATCTAACTAAATCTCTTTTAAGCCCTAAAATCTAAAATCCCATTTCAAAATTTCCATTTCTTAATTTTTTTCCATTCTTATTTGTTGTATTTTTTTCATGGCAGACAAATCAAAAAGGGCAAGCTGCGTGGGTCACTGCTCCAACAAATACTGCAACATCAAACATCTTAATTAGACGCAGTCCATGACTTTACACGATTGCTAGATCAGCAAAAAATCCTTGTTATCCTTCATAATAATTTATGTATCGACGTGGGTAGAGTGAGCATAAATATCTTTGATGTAATAGCATTCAAATAAATACCGGCTATTAGGGTTTCAAAAAATTATCAATCTTCTGTTCTAGAGACTTTGTATTTTTATTTTTTTGGTATCTCCATCCATGCTTGCATTCTACAATTTGTGATAAAATCTAACAACTTAAACGAATTAAAAATAGAGATTATACTTTGCTAAACTTTTAGAGAGACAAGCTTGTTTAGCTAGGTTTTAGAGAGATGGACTACATGGTCCAATACCGATATTGTCCCCAAAGTATATGATGAATCTATCATTTCGATTTGTTACTGAATTGAGTTAAGTGGATTTACATACGCATAAAAAAATTGTGGACATAAACAATTTAGTTTTAGAATTGTTTCATATACGTTTGCTTTGGCTCGAGTAAGCGTTCTGAAGAAACTTCAGTTAAGTTATGCTATAGAAAAAAAGATGATTCTTGAGTTTTTTATCTCTTGCAAAGTACTCATTCTTCAGTTCCTTTTTTCAAAATACTTCAATTGGTACACGCAAGAAATAGGCCAATTCAGCAGCTTTTTGCTCAATCTCTCGTGGAGTAAAATTCTCATCAGTACGAGTCAAGGGAATGGCTCCTTGTCCTTTTATTTCCATATAAAGGACACGACGAGCATAAATACCCTCTTTAATTTCTATTCTGATGGACTGAATGTCTTTCATAAGGAATCGGAGGAATATGCGACGATTTTTTCCAGGAAATCCCCAACGAAAAATACACACTATGCCCTCTTTTATATCGAATCGATCATAACCACTACCTACATTCCACGAAATTGTGCACCAACCAACTTAACCACCTGTAGCCCAAGATGTGTGAGGTTTTATCCTAAAAGGCATCAGTGGATTAGAAATGAAACCATTTGTATATAAATTGTAGTAGTGTTGTCAAATCTCTGATGCGGGATTTTCAACATATTTTGTTTACCAGTGTACTCACTTTTCTAATAGGATTGAGACTCTTATCGGTGGAACCTACGTACCAACATTAGAGAGATCGTGATGCAATATACACATAATTGTTGAACTCTAGCAATACTGATCATTGATGCACTTATTTTTTTAGTAATAAATCGGTACATGCTCTTGTATTATTTGGTGGCTCTAACATTAGTTTAAGCGCCTTGACTTCACCGTGTTGTTGCTCTGTTACTTGTAGTCTTGGCGTCAAACTCGATTTTGAAGCTCGAAGCTCTTACAACAATCATATTTCACTTTGAATCTTCCTAGCTCTTCGCATCTTAGATTAATTTTAAACAATCCTTTATATAACAAATGGAGGAACTAATACATGAACTATAGCTAACTACACCACCACAAATTACCATTTACCTAACAAAACAACTTTCGTCTGGCATAGCAAATTTACCCGGCGAAATAAAACCTTTGATCGGGTAAAAGTTGTCAACGGGGTTTTTATTTTTATTTTTTTCTTTTTCTTTTTTTCACCAGAGACCTTTGTCCGATGAAAATAGGTCGACGAGTAAAATAATAATCGTCGGGCAAAGTATTTGTGCCAAGGGAAAAAAAACTAGCGCGTAATATGTCACCTTTTGTGTGACGAACCCTTCAAATTTTGTCGGCAAGGGTATATTTTCATTTGTTTGTGAATGTTTAGTTTCAATGAGGCAACATGTTATGGCTACATTGCACACTGATTTGTAGTGTGTGGAACAGACTTGATACTTTATGCCTTCTTTTGAATTGAATAAAATGTTTTACATAAAATATTCTGTTCCCCATAGAATGTGAAGGGGAAATAATTTAATGATATTGACAGAAAAAGCAATGTGAAGGGGAAATAAATTAATGATATTGAGAGGAAAAATCGAATAATGTTAAGTAGCTTAAATTTTTAAATTAAATTTAAAAATTATATGATATGTCATTAATAAAATACAAATATTGTAGTCAATATTTAAAAAATAATCTCATCATCAGCAATCACATCAATAACTTATAAAATTTATTCTAAGTTGTTGATCTACTTAACATTACCCGGAAAAAATGTCTTGTATCAAATTAAATTCGATTAAAATAAAATATGAAGACAGCATGTTCTTTGTGGATCTCATGAGTGATAATAGATCTGATTTAATTTTGCACATGGTGCTGGAGAACAAGTCCAAACTCACACGTGGTATAGCACGTGACCAAGGCCCAGAAAAAAAAATACTATTAAAATAATTAATTCTTCATTGTCTGTATCCAAATAAAGATACAGAATAAACTCACAGGAAATGTAAACACAAAACAACAGACAAGCAACTTTGACACAACACTCAAAACAAGTTAGAATATCCAACATATTTTTGCAAATCTCTTGCAGGATGAACTAGTCTGCACTACCAATCTACTGACTTTCCTCCATAAGCGGCTTTCGGGCCAGGAAGAAATACATCGGTGTGAAAATCTCTTTCCTGAAAGACATTCATTAGGATAATCGATGTCAGTAGCTAATATATGCATGCTTCTAGAACGAAATCATAGAGTTATAGCTTAAATAGGCATTCGTCGTTCTAGTCCAACTCTATTTTATGGAGTCATGGCAGCCTGTCGATTCGTGTTTGAATCACAGAACAAGATGCCACATATTTGAGCAAACTTACTATTGCCCAATGAGGTGGATGATGGTTCAGAAGAGAGAAACAAGCTGAAAAGAAAGAATACTTACTTTCCGCCTTCGACCAGCCCTACAGCTGCCTTCTCCAGAAAATCTTGAACTCTTTGGCTTCCTGCTGGTGCAAGTCCAATATATTCTAAAACCTTGACCTACAAAAAATAAAATTTAAGTCAGGCACTAATCCCTGTGCTTATTGTATTTAGCACAGGAGTATTCACTATTCCACAACGCATCAATAGAAAGTGGCTCAACAATTCATTGAATGACTACCATATACATGCTCTTACCAAGTTTCTAGTAATAAATCGCCCAGCAGCAGTTAGACGAAAGCTACTAAGTGAAATCCGACTTTTGTCCAAAGGCAAGTACCATGGAAGAGGTGAGTCCACCGCAAGATCTTTCTCCCATATGACCTATGCTCACAATGAAAAGAAAATATTAAGTCAATCTCTTTTCCCTTGCATAGATTTCAAAAAGAAGTAAAACCCTCCTACTGACCTCAAAACCTGCTTGTTTCAAAGCTTCAAGACACTTTCCTGTCAATCTGATGTCCGGAAGGCCATCACCAATCTCAATTTCTGCCTGTGGCAATGAAGTTCTTTTATATATATTCACAATCTAGAAATCGTTCAAAAGTAAATCAAGTATCTATCAACAGCTTGATTTTATGCTTTTGGTTTTCTTACCTTAATTTTTTGATGTTCTTGGTTATCGGGATCAAATGCATCAGTCATGCACCACTCATATGCAGCAAAACATTGACCGGGTTTTAGTACTTTGTAAATCTCCTTGTAGCACCCATACTATCCAGGACAGATGGAAACGTTAAGCCAACAGAAAAACAGGTGGAAGTTAATGATGCACTAACTTAAAGAGCCCAAAGGTTTCAAGCCACAAGAATGACTTACTGCATCTGGTGCATGGCAGGTCGCTTCAATGGCATAAACCGCATCAAATGAATTTTCAGGGAAAGGTAGTTTCATGAAGTCAGCCTGCACCATTTATAAAGTGCAAAGAATTAGATCTATAACATAAACGAGTTCTCTCCACATTCTCCTATGTATTACTGCAAGAAAGGAAAAAAAAAGGTACTTTCTACGTTGAACAAGAACATCATATACAATGCTACCAACCTTAACAAAGTTGCAGGTCTTGTCCACTCCTACATTACGGTTTAGTTCCTACAGAGCAAACAAAAGCATGATAGTATTAGGCCACTTTGAAACTGAAGTATCCCAGTGGTCATTCTAATATAACTAAATAAATAAATCATTTAGGCTTCATAATTTTGAATTGGACAAAAGGATTATCTTGAGAAACCATCAAGACTGGGCATTGATTATGTTCATTATTCAAAACAAATCGTCGCCGGTATACATAGGATTATCTACCTTTCCTCTTGTGATCTGATACTCGTTGTTGTTCAACCCAGTAATTGATGTTGAGCTGCACAAACCACCACAGAAAATCTTTGTGCACATAGAGATTCTTCTCGAACAATTAAATCACTAAACTCTAAATTTTAGAGTTGACATCAGCATATCAAGTACAGATCACAATGGTATCATCTTACATATTGAATAAACCATACGCATAATAGGAGGTCTTCCGATAAGGTGTTTTCAGTCCAACCCAGCGGTAAATTTAATATTCATAAGAACTAAAACAACCTATAAAATTCATCTTCAGTATAAAGGATAGTCTGCATATGCCACTTCGTATTCAAATATTACAGCCATGAGAACGCTGTCCATCAACCAAAACCTGAATAAAAGAAACGGCACTCACCTGAAGCGAGATATTTCTCTCAGTGGTCCACCAATTCCACAACCTACATCCAAAACCTAAAACAAAAAATACAGAAAA
The DNA here is from genome assembly GCF_019419815.1 of Pyrus x bretschneideri. Lineage (NCBI taxonomy): Eukaryota > Viridiplantae > Streptophyta > Magnoliopsida > Rosales > Rosaceae > Pyrus > Pyrus x bretschneideri. Next base: position 1,117,578 of record NW_025999790.1, on the reverse strand, counting down.
CTAAGTCAATAATTTGAAATTTTGAACCAAATCATAAAAGAATCTTTCTCTTGCTAATCTATATTCCATAAAGTCTAATTTGGAAGGCTAACTTTCTGCCCAGGTTTGAGTCCTAGTTGTAAAGCAAGGAAGTGTTCATGTCGCTTGATACTCTCTCGAAGAGACTCCCCATTCCATCTGCAAGAGAGCAATACATCCATCAGAAACTCTTATAAGAGATACAATGTTTTCATTGCTTGCATGTGAAGATACGAAGAAAAAAGAGGAACCTGGTTGCAAAGTGGAAAGACTCTCCCCAACCATACTCATAAAAGCTTGTAACAAGATCATAGTATTTATTAACCTGAAATCCCAATGAACCAATTTAGTGAAGTATGACATCCCAAGCTTGAACCGAAATTTCATCAGATTAAATTGACAACAATGAGCCATTAAATCTTTACACTCAAAAGACATTGCAAAGGCCAACTTTCCCATATAGACATAATACAATGTATCTTAATTATCATAAAAGTTAATATCTCGTCCAAAATGCAAAAGTAACCACACAACTTGCCATTATCTTGAGTCTTATCACATGAACTAGGTGATATTATAAGACAACAAAGAAGCCTTTGAGGTCGTGGGGGGAGGAGCATTTGTGGAAGATTATATATATAAATAATATATACATGGTGAATAATATCATCGGGAAACAGAACATTTTTCCCTGTGGTGATTCTGGTGAATAGTAGAACCAACAGAGAAAATCACAATCCCTAGGAGATCAATGATCCCAAACAAGAAAATATAGTTGAAAAAACAGAAAGAAAAAAAATAAGACATTAAATCAGGTATAACCAGGAGGGAACAAAGTATGCAGCTTATTAGCAAGAGAGGCTTGTATACCGACAATCCTCAGAAGACAAATGGTTGATACAAGAGTCTATCTTACCATGTCAGTGTAGTTGGACTTCCTTGCTTCCTCTTCCCCTCCATAACAAACATGATACTTCTCATACCTGAACCATTACTCAATAAACTGAGATTACAACCACATATGCCATAAAATCTGCAAAAACTCAAGTTACATTATTTCACACGACATCCCAAAACAATTTCTAGGAACTTTGCACTGCCATGTATGAGAAGAGTACATGTTTGGCTACAAATGACATGTAATCATTTCACAAAATTGAACAAACTAGCTTTCAAAGTCTTGTTGTGTCACCGCACAAACAAAGGATCGGGAATTGAAGCCATGCAACTCGATAAATATGTAAAACGCTTTATTGTTTTAAATTCTATTCAATATTCTGGCATATTATCATCAAATTCAGTCAACACTCAGGTTAGCAAAATTGAAGATGAGAGCTTCGTAGCCATACTACAACTGCTCCCCGAAGGAGAACTTCATTGCCATACTACAAATTTCCTTGAAGTGGTTCTTTCCAAGAATTCCAAACTTTTCATCTCCATTACATACATAATTCATAAGTGAAAATTCTAAACCCACTGTATATTTTTCATTTTATATTCATTTAAGGGATAACAACCATTAATATAATTATAACAGAATTAGTACTGCTTCCATAATTTCAATTTCTATTAGTAGGACAGAAAAAAAATATTAAGTACTTAATTGTCATAATTCATGAATTCCCAGGCAAAAAAAAAAAAAATATATATATATATATATATATAGATAAAAGGAAAATGTAACTACAAAACAAAACTTCCAAACCTTACAAGTAGTACCAAATATCCATCTCATATATTCAAATAGAAAGCTTTACTCTTTGGTTAGCTAGTTCTGACAGAAAAGGACATCACAACCAACATTCAAACCTCACCAAAGACATCACGAGTTCCTCCACTTACCAAGTGCCAGATCAAAGTTACTGCAAGTTTCCCAGAATCCTTTTTTTCCCCTAATTGTTTTAGGGTAACCAATTAAAATAAAAAATAAAAAATAAAAAGAAGAAGGAAGCTTCGGAACCTTTGTGAAATGGGACCATTAAATGCTTTTAAGGCACGAAGTCTACTTCCTATGCAAGTGACTTCTCTAGCAGTCTTGCACCACACGTTGTATGGACTTCTCAGACTTCCCCATAACTCACGTGACTCTACAGACATTCCCAGATATATACCCCTGAACACTGCCTTCTTCACAAAATCTACAGATCATTAATATACTTTTATTTTTCTATGACAACTGATAATTGTGAGTAGTTAGCCCAAGTCGAAATTAGTATTAACCCACCCTCTAAACCCGAGTTCCAATCTCTATGACTAGACATCTGATAATTGAGATTAGCCTTGATTTGATTGTGCTTACTAGCCCACATCAAGATTAGCATTAATCCACCCTTTGCACCCGAGTTCGAATCCCTCTCCCCCGTAGTTTTAAGTAAATTTAGTGTAGTTTTTCTATCGCATGCCAAAAGAAAAAGAAATTAGCATTAATCCCATAAAAAATTAAGATTTTTCTAAACATCATGGTAAGAAAAGATTAGAGCTCAACCCACTTCCAGATTAGTAAGAATAAGAAAGATTAAGCTTAATCAAGAGAGAGAAACACAAAGATATAAACATCAAGGATTTATTTTTGAAATACAAAGATCAAAACTTTAGGTATTTACTTCTGAAACAAAATAAATGAACAAAACCATCAACGTCAAGGAATGATTAGAGTTGGTGGGTGCAATATGAAATCTAAGTTTCTAGAGAGAAACAATCAAACTTCACACTGGATCATATTTAAGAGAGACAGAGAGTTGGAAGTACTTTTCAACAGCAGAGAGAACATCGGTTTTGTCGATTTTTCCACCGAGACCCGATGCGAGATCCAATGCTCCAGCCTTCGACATCTCCTCCTCTTGAACTTCCCTAACGCAAAGTTGCGGAGATCTGCACAGTAACGCAAACCCATTACTTGAAACTTACAAGTAAGCATTACAATCCCTACATTTTCTTAATTTTTCAGAAGCAACAATAAAAAGTGAAAACATCGCTTGAATTGTAACGTGGGATGATGAGAATCAATGTCTTTACATCGAAAGGAGAATTCGAGAGAAGCAGAAAAAAAAGAGAGACTTTTCGAGGGAGGCTGAAGAGGGAGATGTGAGATAAGAGAGAGAGATACAGTCGCTGGAGGGCACCAATTTGTTTAAATATATATACAGATGGTATCAAACAAAAGCTGATTGGGAGTCGGATGAGAGTGAGAGTGAGAGTGAGAGAGGGCCAGACTTCAGGAGAGCGACTCTAAATTTTCGCTGTAACATAACAAAAATAATTACTTTTGTAACGGAAAAAGAAAAAGACTCAAAATTCGTAAGTACACCACAAATTGAGAACAGTTTTTGAGTTTTTATTGTTTTTAATAAACGTTGTGTGCATGTTATAAATAATAGATTGATAACAATGTTGTTTAGGTTCATTTTTTACGAAAATCAAACTTAATATTACAAGTAAAAAAAATACTAATAGATAATTTATAATCAGGAAAACTAATGAAAAAAATTGAAAATTTTGAGTTTTAACGATAAGAACAAAATAAAGGGTAAAGTGAATAGTACTAGGTTTGACATTTAGTATAAAAATGTAATTTTTCGTTAAAATAAACAGTTCCGTGAATTTTTTGTTAATACTTCCTTTATAATATTGATTGAAGGCCTACGAATCTCCTTCTATAATTAGGAATTCTTTTTTCTTCAGTCAAGATTCGGAATTCTATGTCTTATGTCTATCTTCCGTTTTATTATTTTCATATTTATATGAGGTATGGAGTATGGACAAGGTAAGCTGAGTTGTATTCTATGTAGATAATATAATACAGACATATCTACCAACCACTCACACTCGAGTCACAAATCGATTTTAGAATGCCAACAGGATCCTCTTCGGATCCTTTTGATGAGGATCTTAAGCATCCGTAAATTGTGTCCGTTCATTGTATATCGTACGGTCGGTTTTATTTTTTTATTTTTGTACTTTTGTATTCAATTTTAAATAATAAACTTTAAAATGATTTTTAACTGCACGATGTACGATGAACAGACAAGATACGCAGATTCTCGAGATCCTCGCTAAGAGGATCCGGACTCTTTAAAAAGGGTAATAAACTAGACAAAATATAGCAATATAATCATTAGAGAAAATTTAAAGGTTTTTTTATTGGCATAGAAAATTTTAATCACGTAAGAGTGATGGAACTTTAAAATTTGTATGAAAAATTTAGTATTGAGATGATTATATCATAAGAATATAATTTGTTTACGAGTTTTGATAAAAAAATAATAATAATAATTAACACATTAGATTCAACACAAAAATTTAAGATCATGACTCAAAATTTTTACTATAAGATTTTGTTTTCAACATAATTGGATCCTCTCCTAAATTATATAGACCATATTTAATATGAACTGTCTAAAAGAAATTGATTTTTATATGATAAAACAGAATCATAGTTATAAGGATGGGTTTTAAAAATAGAGAATGGAGAACACTTTGTTGCTGTTTACACCCAATTCCGGTTGGACGTGTGTCCAAGTTTGAATTAAAAAATAAAAACTTAGACACGTGTCCAGCCGGAATTGGGTGTAAGTAAGAGCAACTCCACCCCTATCCACTTTGCGCCAGCACCCAGCCCATTTATCTACTTAATTGAACAGTAACAGACTCAATGAACAGTAATAGGCCAAAGCATCTCCACCCCAAAAAAAAATGTGCTGGCACCTAGTCTAAAAATGCGCTGGCACAAACGATCTCCACCCCTACAAAATGCGCTCGCACCCAGTCCATTTAAAATATTAAATAATTTTTTTATAAAATAATAAAAAAAATAGTTTTAATTTCGGATAGGATTTTTAACCAATCTCGTCACGCCACGTGTCATTATCCGAACGTACTATTTTTTGAATAGATTTCCGCTAAGATGAGGGTTAGGTATTTATAGAAAAAAAAAATTAATTTTTTAAAATTTTTCTGTATTTTTTTTAAAAATTTTGACATTTTTTAATTAATTTTTAATAAATTTTAATGTTGTAATTAATCGGGACCGTTGGATTTGAAAAATAATCAAATCCAACAGCCAACACGATGCCACGTGGCCAACGGTCAAATTTCTGACCGTTGGGCCTTTTTTTTTTTTTTTAAATTTTTGGTGAAATAAACGTGGACCGTTGATCTGTGATCGGATGGTCCAATTTAAAATTTAAATTTAAATTTTTTTTACAGTTGGAAATCCAACGGCCTAAAAAACTAGCCGTTGGAATCTGAGGAGGCCACGTATCCTTCACCCCGAACGACTGCAAGTGGACTGGCACGCGGGCCCCAGCGCCTGCACAGCCTGTCGGCTACGCGCCCCGGGCACCGCGTGTGTTGCACGCGCCAGAAACAGACCGGCTCATGGGTCTGTCCATTTTGGGCTGGGCTGTTGACTGGCACGGGCTGGGTGCCAGTCAATTGCACGGGCTGGAGCAGATTCACTTGGTGCCAGTCCATTTTCTTCACTTGGTGCCAGTCCAAAGGGCATGGGCTGGAGTTGCTCTAATGAATTTGCAACAGCCAAGTTCAATTTATAGAGAAGGTTGTTGGCACAGCAAGTTTCAAACCCTAGATTGATGAAATTTCAGGATGGGCTTGGCTTATTCAGATGTGGTTCCGCCACTGGTCATACTTACTTTCACTTATTCAAAGTTAAAAATGACTTGTATGGTATGTTTTATATTAAAAATATAAAAAATTGTGTTAATTTCGCTCTGCATATAATTATATTATTAATACAAAACATCCCCATATCGTTACACCCATGACCATGACGTGCAAGATTGTCTTCCTGCATAACAAAACACATGAGAGCTCATGGACTATCACTATATGTGCATGTTACATGTATATACACATTTATTATATGTTGATTTGGAAAATCCAAGATTCCAAAGGTGTACCGTATATTATGTTCCCCTTTTTAATCTTCACAGAATCAGAACATATATACTTTTCCACTTGGATCCGATCCTTTTTTTTTTTTTTTTTTTTTTTTTTTAATAGGGATCGTCTGCTTATCTTTCTGATAGATTTCTTTATTTTTAAGCGAAGCTTATCTTTTTCATATAAATTATGTTTAAAGGGAGGGAGAATTAAAAACATCTCACCTTAATTGATTAAGAGAAATTTGCAATGTACTTTGTTTGATTTTCTTTTTCTATTTTGTATTTATTTGTGCAATCACTAGATGATTTTCTTTGTATTTTTATTGTTTTCGTTTTTAGAATGATAAGGTTTATGTCTCCTTTTTTAATGTATTTTTTTATCTTTTTCTTTTTGTATTATAAGGGTTATGTTTATGTTCTTCTAATTAGGTGTAACTTATTTTTCATTATCAATAAAATTCTCATGGTACTGTCAATTTTCCTTTTACCCATGTGTTTCCACTTTCCACCGCAAAAAAAAAAAAAAAAATCAAAACTAAATGCTTTCTTTATCACGTAAACATTACTTCAATTATTGTTTAGAATGTGTAACTTTCATATTCTAAAACCCTAGATCATCCTTTTACTATTTTCCTAAACAAAGTCAATAAACACTTGGTTTTTCATTTGATTTTTTTTCTAATACAAAAATATTAGGATATCTTACTCTACTTAAAATGTAATTAGACTAGACCACACAACGAGTCAACCACTAAATAGATATCGAACACAATTATAATATGTTATTGTCATCCATGTGAGAAGAACTTGAGACTTCTAACATATAATTAAAGAAAATTTCTGCTAGACCATTATTAGTTGTAATTATGAGTGCTTTCCCAACAAACACAACTATATTTCATTATGACACAACTGCATTTCATTATGAGTGATTTCCCCACAAACACAACTACCAACAAACACAACTACATTTCATTATGACACAACTACATTTCATTATGACACAACTACATTTCATTACGAGTGCTTTCCCAACAAACACAACTACATTTAGGGTTCGTGTACGTAACCGTAATCAAAATAGAGGAATTGAATTCATGAGGAATTGAATTGAGGAGGAATCAGAATCAGATTCCTGTTGAAGCTGTTTACTTAAATGTTCTGGAATCGGAGTAAAAATGAAACGAAACTCATATAAGTTGTTTACTAATTCATCTGAATTGGAATAGAAATCAATATGATTACTAAAATGCCCTTATTCTTTTTGTTTTATTTCTTTCCCATATTTTTTTAATAACATTTTCACAAAATGTCATTATGGTAAACCTTCATCTATCAGACTTCCCTAGCACAGCAAAAAATAAGAACTCCTCCCTCCCCTTTTCCCCCTCGCTTTCATCTTTCCCACTCACCCTACCCCATAATCACCACCCCTCCTCCCTGCCAATTATTTCAATTTCAAGATTTTATAGGTTTTGAGTGATTTCTTCAACGGATATGGGTTTATTATCTAGGGTTTGGGTGATAAATTCTTGAATCCGATTTGGGGGATATGTGGTTGGGTTTTGTGAGGCATTGCCCAGGGGAGTAAGGCATGGCTACACGGGGAGGTGGAAGGTGTGGCGCATAGATGAAGGTGAAGTGTAGTGAGCGATGGGTTTGTTGGGTTGAATAACAGCCGAGCCCCAAATCGAAAGAGACGATACCGTGAGAGTGAAGAGAGAGAAAGAATGGAGGATCGGGAGGAGCAGGTGCTGGAGTCGAGCTTGACGATGGAGAAGGCGACGGCGGCCAAGTAGTTCATAGAGAACCACCACAGAGCTCAGATGAAAAACATTCAGGAACGGAAGGAGAGGTGATCTGCAATCTGTAACTTTGATTGCTTCTGGATTTTCTTACTTAGGCTCTGTTTGGATTGCTGAATAATGTAGTTTGGGTAGTAATTTGAGCTCTGAATCGTGAAACTATTCAGTGTTTGAATTGGGTGTTGGCATTTCATGAATTGGTTTCGATTTCTGCTGTTTGGTTGCTGAGAAAATGTGGGATGAACGAAATGTGTGGAGGATTTTGAGGTGGTGAAGAGAGAGAAGGTGTTGGAGGAGCATGTAGCTACTGGAGATCGAATGGCGGAGGATAACGAGAAGATGGGGTATTTTGGGAAGGAAAATCTGATTCCGGATGGAGCCTTCTCCCCGGAATCCAAATACTACTTTCTTCTAGGTAATCCAATTTCGACAATATTAGGAATTGAATTCCTAATTTTACGTGGGGCCCACAGAACAGTTCATTCCGGTTGAACTGGTAAACAGAGGAATAATCAGGAATGGAGAATGACTCCCATTCCGCCATTTCCTTTCCCCATATGTAAACACGCCATTAATTAATCAACAAATTGTAATTATACCTTTTTCCTTTTGAAAGTTAGCAATGTACCCTTAAGTGCTTTCACTCTAACTACTCAACTACTTTTCCTTGAAAGTTAACAATGAATCTTTAAGGCTTGTTTATAACCACTTTTCAGATTGCTAAGAGTGTTTTTTTGTGAAAATATTTTGAAAATCACTTGAAATGCAAGAGGATTCTGAAAATCACTTGAAATGCTTCTTACTATAACATTTTCTCTAAAAGTGTTTTCAGTCATTTTAAAAACACTTTCAAATATAAGCCCTTATTTATAAGTGGTACTATGTCCACCTCATTATCTTATCTTTCCATTCACATTATATTCCCATCACAATTAAAATAATAATAATATCATTCTATTCCCACCCACCATTATTCCAATTATACCCTTTTAAATTTCTTTAAATTTTAATTTTTGTACATGCATACATATATGTCATAAAAAAACCAAGTGACACTGCCAATTAAAGATTGAATATCGGACTTTGGATGTAGTGGGTTGCCTTTTGGATTTGCCCTTTTCATGTATTTGTCTTTTTAAGTAGTAATTTAGTTTGGCCCAAAAAAAAAAAAGGCAGACTCAATATTTTTTATTTTTGCTCGCTCACTCCCTTACTCTTCTTGTTGGATTGGGGGTTCTGTTCAGAAGAAATTTCAGAGAGAAAGAGGAACCGAAAAGAGAGTTCAAATCAAAATTTACAAGCTTAGTATAAGGGGAATATGTCGGATCTATTCGAGAGAGCGAAAAGAAGTAGATTGACCTTCAAAGATGGAACTCTCGTCACTCGCAGGATTTAGATTAAGGTTGCACATCATCATGAGAGAAAGGGTAAAGAGAAGATTTGAAGAGGGAGCAGCTGGCATCGACGCCGCCGTGAGGGAGGCGTGCAGGTGTGGGCTGGTTGGGTTTATACAGTGGTGTGGTTTTTTAATTTTCTTTTTGTTTTATGCTATTTCAACTAAAGTTGACGTGGCAAAATATTAGTAGTTATTTTAAGTCCTTAAAGGTCATTGTATAAGAGGAGATATTTGTCAATGACATTTATATTTTAAAGTGGGCAAAGATGTAAGATAATGGGGGTGGAATTAACACCAATCTTATTTATTTGGTATTTTTTTTTCATGAAGCCAGATTTGGGTGAAACTTGATGAGTCTATTTTAGACTGCCATATAGTACTACCAAGAGAAACCCCAACTTACATCAAAATGAGTTGATGCTATAGTCTAATAATATTTGTCTCCCCTCACGTAGTAAGAAATTTTAGCTTTAACTGTCATAAATCACGTGTTTGACACTAAAATTATCGGTTGCCAAGATAAATAAGTTTTGATTATCTAATGAAGCTATCTAAGGTTTTTATGCCCTAAAATGGGCTCACTTACAAGTTTACAACTAATTCCAGGCTACAATATTGAATTAAAGTGTTTGCTTCAAAGTAAGGCTTTGAGATTATAGCTAAAAAGCTAAAGATTTTGCTGAAGTGAAATTGGGTTTGTGCTGAAATGCAATTGGGTTGATTGAAGAATCACTCAAGGTTTTGTATAGACGTGGAGATTGAATTTAACAAACGTTCTGAGCTTGAAGGTCTTTGGAAGTATTTATAGGTAGTGGAAAAGGAGGAACATCAATCTTATCGTTGAGATGGAGTATGGGTAGTTCGCTCATTTAGCGCTGACAATGATTGTAATTTCTAGTTGGTGGCCTTTAACTATGTCTTATGGCGTTTCGCAAGATTATCGCAATGACATCATCTTGTCGAATGACATGTTCATTTGGCATATAAGGAGGCAAGATATTCCCAAACTTGATTTTTGTATGGCAAACATGCTTCGGAAAGAACCGAGTCCGAGCTCTCGGATGGGTTGGAGTAATGTAAGGGTTGTCCGAGCCCTTTAATAAGATCCTAGATTGGGCTTCGAAGTGGATGGGCCGGAATCGTACGATTTTGCGTAAATAAAATTTGACTTAGGCCCCATACCAGTCCTTACTTTTATTATGGTTCAAACAAATCTTACATCGAACTAATGAATTGAAGCAAAAGAGTTTAGCTTTTGTTATGGTTTATTCTTTACTCCAACAATTATGCGAAAAATCGTTTAATATGTGCATGACAAAAGGAATCTTATTCTTTCTTTTTGTTGTATACACATTCTACGGTCCTTTCCCATATGCAGCCATTCCTTATTTGCAAACGCAGGCGTAGCCACATTGATTAGAACATATGTGTTTCTCTCTATGCACGCGACTTTAAAACTCACTTACCGCAGTTTAGATTAAGGAAAACTAACGAAAAGTTCAAAAAAACTTTGTTTTAATGAAAAATAACAAATAAATGTGTAATGAATAGTACCAAAGAAGGGTAAAAAGGAACCGGATCCCCTATGGATCCCAAAAAACTGAGACCACTAATCAATGAATCCGGGCTGTTGAAATTTGATTCAGCTGCTACAATTATTATAACTTTTAGAAGAGCTCTCTATTTGCAGTTGTTGGATCAAATTTTAATGGCCCAAATTCTTTACTCAGGAGGCTCAGTTTTTGGGGATCCAGTTCCGGATAAAAATGTGGTTTTTCATTAAAAGTAAACTGTACCGAGAACGTTTCGTTAAAACTCAATAAATTTAAAGTAGAATATCGCTAGTATAAAAAAGAAAATATCTTTCCCTGTTCGAGTTACAGAGACATACCTCGCGGTTTAGATTAATCTAAATTTCGTGTTTGTGCTTGATATATAAGAACTCTAGTCTTCATCTGTTGTTTCATTCCACTATGCTGTGTTAAATTTTGTTATGGCGACTGAAAATGATCGAAAGGAAAAGGCGATGGAGCAATTTCCTTATTTCCCTCCAACATCTGACATCTGCACTGCATTGCTCATAAGAGGTCTTGCATCAGGTGAATGCTAAATGCACAAAACATAGTGCCTCTCCTGATTCATTGGTGTCAAACATGTTCCAGATCCACCTCGGAAGTCATCGTTTTTGTTTCCGCACTGCTGTCATTGCTTCATTTACTAACGGGAAAACAATCACAAAACAAAGTAAAAATTGTCTTTGAATTCCCTTCCTTCTCCTTATGTGTCCATGTATGTATGTTTTATGGGTATAATCGTTACTGGAATTTTACGACAATTCCATTTAAATAATTGTCTTGTCTTAATAATTAATCTTGATCCTCCTGCTAGTTCATATTTAACTACTCTTTTCTTTTTCCTGCAGAGTATGACTGCAGCTCAGCAGATATAAATCCTATTGGGAGCAGGATTATCGGACATTTCTGCGAGGGGCTGCCACACATCTTGGTTACGTGTCCTTGGAAGAAGTTGAAGAAGATCCACCTGCTGCGGAACTGGAGACTATTTGTTCCAATCATGTCAGGTAGCAACTCATCCTATCCAAACGAAATAGGTGGATCCAATGCTGCATTCAACTTGCTCTAATAGTAATATAGTTATATCGATATTCAATCTTAACTAGTTCTACAAAAATGGTGATTATGATTTGTCAAGGTTCATGCTGCTGGTGCATATACATATATATACAACGTTGTTTTTTTCACTAATCTTCTACGGGGTCTTCATTTATAAAATTTCTCGACTGTTAATAAGGAAATATGAATTGAAATACCACCGTGAAGTTTCTTTAACTTTTATCGCAACCTTTTCTTCTACAAAAACCAGAACAATGAGCATACATGTTATAGAATAAATGCATTACATTCTACAACAGTAAATGAAATAATTTCATGAAAGTGTCAAAACCAACAGTATATTTGTTCTTTTGTCTTACACACGCAACCATCAATCTCTTTACCTGTTAAAAAGTAGCTAGCTCAATTTCACATTTGTTCTGCACAGCAGTGTTACAAGGGTGCTCGCATTGTGCAGAAGTCTTTGTGGCTGATGCAGAAGAACTCAAGTCTTCATCTGTTCCACTATGTTGTGTTAAATTTCCTTGCGGCGACTGCAAATGCTGGAAAGGAGAAGGCGGTGAAGCAATTTCCTTATGTCCCTCCAACATCTGCACTTCATTGCTCATGAGAGGTCTTGCTTCCAGTGCGTGCTGAATGCACAGCAGAGCTACCATTATCATCCTCTCTGCTTTTTCTTTGTCTTGTTCTTCAATCCCACAAAACGACAGCACCTCTTCTAATTCATTGTTGTCAAACATGTTCCAGATCCACCTCGGAAGCTATTCACGTAACTCATTTACATCCTCATCAAAATTTCTCCTCCTTCCAACAACCTCAAAGAGGAGCATGCCAAAACTGTAAACATGGCACTTGTGAGTAACCGGATAAGGCTTCCATATCTCTGGTGCTGCATATCCGGGTGTCCCTCTTCCCTTGGTTAACAACATTTGACTGCTTCCCCTGTTGCAAAGCTTGGCAAGTTCAAAATCTGCGACCTTTGGATTCAAATTCTTATCGAGAAGTACATTCCCGGGCTTAATATCATAATGAATGATTCACACTCCTCATGCAGATAAGCCAACCCTTTTGCTGTTTGGTCTGTGATATTGTGCAGCTTCTCCAAACCTATTTCTCTATGCTCACTAAACAAGAACTTGTCAAGTGATCCATTCTCCATGTACTCATAGACAAGTGCTCGCATTTCGTGGTCAAAGCAGAAGCCGTATAGTTTTACCAAATTCATGTGGTAAGTTCTTCTTAAGGTGCCAACTTCCGCCATGAATTGATCTTCGACTATCTTATCCCCAGTGTTTGTAAGCACCTTGACATGTTGCTAAGAAACCCCTTGACCGTCGGAAACTCAACTTGTGAGCTTCGAACTTGCTGCAATTCGGGTGTTAAGTCGATTGCTACATCGTCGGATGAATGATTTGGATTCAAAGACTTGTCGATACTACTGTAACTGTTTGCTATCCGGGCATATGCCGGATAGCGCTTCCTGTCTTTTTCAAGCAATCAATGATGGCATATACGATGGCTACAATTGCAATGGTCACCACCACACTAGAAACTGAAAACAAATCTAATTAAAAACAAACTTACAAAAAAAATTATAGCAGTGATGATAGACTGTAAAATAAGTCATACAAATAATCCAGTTGTGCTCATGACCCGATCATTAAGTCTTTGTTTACGATCCTGAACACGATGTGATTATCAAACGTGTTACAAGATAATAACACGATTTGTTCATATAATGTTCATAAATACAAATACACATAAATATAATGTCTAAGTTAAATAAATGAAATTGTTATTAGCACTTCAAAAATCTCATTCTACACTCCAAACTTTTTAAATTAGGAAAGAAAAATACACTTGTGAGGAGTGTAGAATGAGATTTTTGGAGTACCAATAACACTTCCCTAAATAAAAGGGTTAAAATTGTCGTTTCACCTGCAATCATATAAATAGCTCCTTTCGTGTTTGACAAATTACAAGATTTACATAGACGTGTTAATACCAATTTCGTGTTAAGCAGGTTGACCCGAAACACGAATTTTTCATTAACATTTGAGACCATGTTTGCAGCAAGTAGAAACTAGCAAGCAGAAGCATCATATTTTCCTAAACATTTGTTGCCTGCAGCTTCTGGAGATGCTACAGTGGCTACTTACCAACAGATAAGGCCACTGCCCATTGCATTGAGGAATTGAATTGGTTCTGAATTTCTTGGAAGTCATTAGATTCACTATTTTGAAATGCACCCGACATGGTTTCTGTCTTGCCAAAGTTTTTTTTGAAGAACGAAGAAAGTAGGGCTTAATACAAACATACATACACACACACACACACACACACACACACACACACACACACACACATATACATATATGATTTGCTTAATTTCTTCGAGGAAATAGGAGGGAAGTTGCCAGGCAAGTGCATTATACATGATTTGGACCATAACTTGTCAAAACGAGTATAATTATTATTATTTTTTAAGTTTACTATTATTAAGAGGAAGGAGACGAGACGAATGAATAGAAATTTAACATCCTATTCATTAGGATATTAGAATTACATGTGACTATAATTAATTAATTGTAGATATCATTAGTTAATCCGGAATCCTCTCAATGATTGTAACAGTATTATAAATTTCAATTGTAATTGAGATTAATATTCTTCAAACATCAATACAAATAGTCATTTGGAATTGTTATTAGCACTTCAAAAATCTCATTCTACACTCCAAACTTACTATATTGGGAAAAAAAAATACACTTATAAAGTTTTTTGAAATACCAATAACACCTCCTATAATCATTTTCTACATAATATTATTCGTCATAAATTTTGCTTTTGGTCTTTAGGGTTCTCTCTCTCTTGTCGTCCAATACAGCCAACACAGAGAAAAATAAAATAAAAAATCACAAACCAGTTATTTTTCTCCACCATTTTTCGGTTTCCTGTCGTCCACCCTTTGATCTCTTTTGTTTACCCACTTGTATCCTAGCCTTTTGTCGTCTCTGCATCACTCACACACGCAAGACATAATAAATAAATAACAAACCTAACTTCCTGCGTTTTCCAATTAGGCTATTAGTTTAATCTTTTGTCCATTACTTCTTTCAAGTTTTTGTTTTCCTCCTAATTGCATCTCTTCTGGACAATTGCCAAGACTACGGCAACACGGCAGCCATAAGCCGCCCCAAAATTGCCAAGACTATGGCAACACGGCAGCCGAAAGCCGCACCAATTCTTTGGTGAGGCCCCAGGCCACAACATACCGCCCCAGCTTTCTCAATGCGTGGGTCCAGTCAACAACATTCAGCTGTTCTTCCCAAGTGCAGGTCCAATCTATTACACCTCCCTGCTCCAGTAGCCTGCACGACACCGCTCACGGCCTAACTCGTCTCCTTCTATTGTTGGACCAGCTTTGGTGTTCCAACTGCGACACCTCTCAACACACTCATCAGACTTGCCCACATCGCTCTAGTAGGCCTACTTCGGCCCCGCCCTTCGCCGAACCTCAATTTTCATAGAAACTGGAACCAGTTTGGTATTCTGACACAGGTGCTACCAATCATATGATGGGTCAATCGTCTTTGGTTTCTCACATGCAACCTTATGCAGGTCCTTCTAACGTCTATTTGAGTAATGGTGATACTATGCACATTACTTATACCTGTAGCATCCCTCTTTCATTTGGTTCTTCCAATTTTAATCTTCGCAATACCTTTTTTTATCTCACACCTTATGGGTTGAAGCCGTTCTTTTTGGTCATCCTCCAACTTATTCTCATCTTCGTGTGTTTGGTTGTCTTTGTTTTGCTCACCTTGAACCTTATTTTGCTCATCAATTTGAAAGTCATTCTAAAACATGTGTCTTTTTAGGATATAGCATGCATCATAAAGTTTACTGTTGTCTTAATCCCTCCACTAGTCGTGTCTATGTATCTCGTCATGTTATTTTTAGAGTAGTCCTATCCACACATCTATTTTTACTTTTCACACACCCTTCTCAATTTTCGGCCTTTGATCGAATGAATTGAAAAAAAATCAATGGCAACAAAATTAACAAGGATATGTGAATGATACTTTCTTATTTTTAACGAATCTTTTCCTTATAGTACTTTGCAGTTATTGCCATCCTTGAATTATACGGAACTTCCCATCACATAGGCCATCTCACTCAAATGTTGCACAAACTCATTCTGCCATCCTTGTCACCTGGCCAACATACCACCAATTCAGCCCAGTGCCCCTATACTAGTCCCTTGAGTGTACAAGTCTCTAATGCAAGCCATCCTTGAATTATACGGAACTTCCCATCACCTAGGCCATCTCACTCAAATATTGCACAAACTCATTTTGCCATCCTTGTCACCTAGCCAACACACCACCAATTCAGCATAGTGCCCTTATAATAGTCCCTTGAGTGTACGAATCTCCGGTGCGGGCCATCCCACTGCACATGCCTTCACCTGCCTTTTCTAGGTCTGCCTTATACATATCATCCCCTTATGGCCCATCCACCTCATGGGGCCTGCCTCTTGACCCTAAAATCCATCATTGCCTGCCTCTCAAAGCCTACGTGATTATGGGCTTTAGATCTCATCAGGGCCCGCGCCCTGCTTTTGGAACTTTACTTCGCTTAAGGCCCAAGCCCATTATATATGTCATTCGGCTTAGCTCAAGCCCCGATCCAATTACATGATAGGTCATAATAGGTCATAATAGGCCCGTGCCTATCCCTTCCTTTGATGCCATTAGGCCCACACCCATTTATTTGCCAACTATCACTAGCATGTGCCCATTCCTTCACCAGCAGCTTCTGGGCTCGTGTCTAATCCTATAGCAATTCCTTTATCTACAACATCCACTAATCCTATGGTTATGCAGCTTCGTGACAGGATCATTTAAACCAAAAACCACATTAATGGCACTATGCGGTATCCTCTTTCGCATGCTTTTTTACCTTCTCTTGAAATTGATGAACCTACATGTTTTTCACAAGCCTCTAAACATCCACACTGCCACCTAGCCATGACGGAGCAAATGAATGCTCTCTTGCGTAATCAAACATGGTCTCATGTGCCTTCTCATCCACGTCAGAATATCATTGGTTGCAAATGGGTTTTTCGTATCAAGCGTAATTTAGATGGCTCTGTTGAAAGGTATCAAGCTTGTTATATGGCGAAGGACTTTCGTCAGCGGCCAAACATTGACTATGCCGAGACTTTTAGATGGCTATGTTAAAAGGTATCAAGCACGTCATGTGGCAAAGGACTTTCATCGCCAACCAAATATTGACTATGCCGATGCTTTTAGCCTTGTCGTTAAGCCTACCACTATTCGCATTGTTCTCAGTCTTGCTGTTTTCGAGATTGACATTTATGTCAATTAGATGTCAAAAATGCATTTCTTATGAGTTTCTTTAGGAAGATGTTTACATGGCTCAGCCTTTCGCTTTGTTGACCCTGCACGCACCCACCATATGTATCGACTTCATATATCTCTCTATCATCTCAAACAGGCTCCTTGTTCTTAGTTTAACCGATTATGTTCTTTCCTCCTGATTCTTGGATTTACTCAAAGTACTACTGAGTCCTATCTTTTTATATGTCAGTGCCTAACTCACAACATATTTTTGCTTCTTTATATGGATGATATTATTGTCACTAGTACTTACCTCGATCTTATTAGACAGTTTGTTGATCTCATTGGTAAATAGTTTGCTAGACAGTTTGTTGATCTCATTGGTAAACAGTTGGACATTAAGGATTTAGGTTCTCTCAATTACGTTTTGCAGGTTACTCATGACTCCACTAGCCTACATGTTCATCAACGTAAATATGTTCATGATTTACTTACGAAGTTTGATAAGGTTTCTTGTAAGCCGTCATACTGTTTCCTGCTCATGTGCTTGAAGGAAAATTTGTGAAAAACATGTTCATTTAAGCAACATCAATAGCATGCAATTAACAATTAAAGGCGGAATCATGCTTGTATGCACTTAAAACAAAACATTTACCCATGAAATTCAAAGCCTAGTAGATAGGTGAACCAAGACTCAACTCAAAACAAAGTGAGTTGAGAAATCAATACCTTTGTAGATTCCTCTTTGCATAAGCAAAGGCTAATCACCCAAAGAGAGGGCCTTCATTCCTTGCATCTTAGATCCATGGATTTGAATGGATGAAAAGGATTCTCCAAGTTCCCAAAATTGAGAACCTCTAAGTTTCCACACCAAGGTAAGATTGGAGAAGAAATGAGTGACCTTGAGGAAGTAAGATTGCTAGATGTTATCCTCAAGGTGGCCGGCCATTTCTAGAGAGAAAGAAGAGTTTGTGTTTCTCCAATTTCCCCAAAAACAACACTTAATGAATTTTGGCTATTAAGTCAAACTTATACCTTAATTCATTTGAGTGGCAAACTTGTAAATAAGTCCAAAGCCCACTCTTTCTCTAAATGGCCGGCCTTAGGGTATTCTTTGGGCTATTTGGGCCTTTGTGAATCATTATTCATTAAGTTGTCATACAACTTAAGTCAATGGACTTGACGTTCGAAGCCCATTGGGCCTTAAGGTCCAAAACTATCCCGAGGTCTTCAACGAACTTATTCGTTTGATTAATAATCATATTAATTAATCCTTGCCATAAATAATTAAACCATTTAATTATTCTTACTCATCTCCGTTGAATCTTCAATCTCTACCTTACACGGTGTACGATCCATTAGGTTCCTTTTAGCGAGGCAGTGGGCGATTCAAACTCTTTCAAATCGATTGTGAATTGAAACTTACTTTCAATTCTCCCGTTAGTGATAATACACTTTTAGGGCTTCCACAAACCATGGTTGACGCCTAGCAGCATGTCATGGTTACCCAAGCTAATCAGAAGAGGTGGAGAACCTATTCAGTCTTAGGATTACAAATGCAATACGGTCTTTCTCTAATACAATACTCTTGACCACATTGTTTGGTTTGATAGTTTATTCATGTCTACTATCCAATGTGAGTCTTGTGCTTATATGATTACCTTGAATGTGATCTGGAACGCATTCCAACATCTCATTCATACTCTGGCCAGAGATTCCAAATCATATCATAGAGTATTCTCCCTCAAACAGTTTGAAGGTTAGAGATCCCTTGTTGCGCATTCACTTGCCTCCATGGCTAAGTGGCTTAACCCCGACGATGCCGTGGACACCCTGATAGAGTGACGTTGACATAATCAAAGATTAAGGACCTAACCACAAGACAACTGTGATGCCTCAGGTCAAAAGACTAATTTGCATTATCCCAACCATGAGTTCTCATTTGACATGAATATGAGAACTCTTCGTTGATCGTGTTCAGTGAACTCATTCTCTATTGAGCACCTACGTACTTGTCTTGATGTCACACACACCAATGACTCGAGACTAGTCACTCTCCCTGAGAGAAGACATAGCACGTACTGATCTTAACGGACTGTCAATGCCCAATTGGCAATCCTATGATCAGGAACGTTTAGGATGTGTCTACGAAAGAATGGTCTCATGAATCTAACTTCTTTAGATCGCATTCTCCCAATCACATATTCCTTGGACTTTATCGTTTAAGCATATAACATTTATATGAGACGGCTCAAACAATAATGTTTGCCCTTTAAACTACATTAGTTTGAAATGTCCGTAAAGTATCATCATATGATTGGTTTTAGGGCACATTTCCAACAATCTCCCACTTGCACTAGAGCCAATCAGCTTAGTCATCTTTGATGATACCTCTTCTGTAATTCATTTCATAAATGGCTGAGTAGTAGGCCTAAACAATGGATATCTATATGTTATCCATAGAAACAACCTTGAGAATAACGACGTCACCATTATACATGATTCTCAATCATGTGGTTCAGTCTCTCATTTGAGTTCGGACCTTGATGAGACCTTGATTGCCTGGCTTGAGCTATCGCCCCATTAGTGTCATACACTTTCTGGTTGGAACCGAATGAAGAGTTCATGAATGAACTTTCCCATCCAAACAACAATGTTGTAAGCTTCTATATGGCAATATATTTTGCATACATGATGGAACACATTAAAGTCATTTACTTTTAACGTTTCCACCCAAATATATCTTTAGTCATAATAAAGAGATATCTCTTTATCACTTCATTCATAATGAAGAGATATTCTATGATGGATTAGATTCATAATCTAATACATTTACGCTTCCATTACGTTACTCTAATTCTTCCTCATTCTTGAGGAATCCATCCTTAGTATTTCTTAAATACCTAAGGATTCACTTGACAGTTGCCATGGTTCTGATCCTGGGCTTGCACTGATATCATCTTGTACCGTTCTAGGTACGACTTATATCAATGTTTTCATACAATATGAAATACATAAATCACCTTTCTGCGTATGCATAAAGGATTCTATTTACGCATTATTTCTTTGGGAGTCAAAGGGTACATTCCCTTTGAGAAGAACAACTTCCTAGTCTCACTAGAATTGTCATTCTAATTGAAGTTTATCATCATATGAGAAACTTTCTAGCATCTCATTGTCTATTTTAGGGATTGATATAATCCAATTATATTTTGAAATCTATCATTATAGATTTACATCCCATGTATATAGACTATGTCTCCCATATACATTATATCATTATAGAATGTTTAAAGTCATAACTTTAACGATGAAGAATTCCTTTCATTTTCAAAATTAATATATATCATGTATATATATTCAAATTTAGGAATATGATTAACTCCCACTAATCTTTTGTAAACCTAGTAAACAAAAGATTCATTTACATCTTTATGAGAAATCAAACAATTGATCTTTTCTCATAAGACGCTTATGGCTCCCACTAGCTTGCTAAGATCCATGATGGATGGATCTCTACAACTAACATGTCTTAGAAGTATATATCATATATATATGGGTAATTGATAATGTCCAACGAACTAAATCTTATTTATGTTCATTCTTCTCCTAATGGAGAAATTCATTATCTTATGATGCTACTTTCCTTGATGTTTTTCAAGGAAATTAATCTAAAGTGTTACTTTTTCCTTGGATCAAATCTAAGGAGGTAAATATTTTAGACGTCTTACTCATCTACTTACATTTCTTGAATTCTTTGAAACCTTTTGCAAAGTATTCGGACTTGTGTTTATTCAAAATAAACTATAGTCCAACCGAGAGTGATCTTCGGTGAATGTCATACAACATGAGTAGTATTATGTTGTGGACAAGTGCCACTAACATCTAAGTGAATTAACCTCAACAACTTTGTGATTCTTTCTTCTTTCCAAAAGAATAAAGATTCGAACATTTCGCCTCTATACAATTTTAACAAGAAGGTATTGGATCCGGATCTATCGATCCAAAGCATCCATCTATGACCAACTCGTAACTTATGTTTTAGAGGTATCACAACTCAGTTGGGATTAGTCACTACCTTGCAACCTTTTGGGTTTTAAGCATCATCGTATTCTAAACAGTTAAACTACCACATCATCTCTACTATAGAGATAACCAATTAAATTACAATAATCTAATTATTGATTAATAAAGAACAATGTTTTGTCAAACAAAACATTCATCCATCTCTACTATAGTGACGGATTTAAGTTCCTTAAAATTGGAATGTAAAGACAATCTTTAGTATTTTCCAATTTCTTTGGTAGTTCATATGAGGAAGTAAGTACAATCCGCTTTCGCAGAGATCTATATTCGATTCACGTTTGGAATGTGAAGTACTTTCTCTTCTCTCATTAATCTTCTACTTCTTATTAGCACACTTTTACAACAATTGTAAAACATAGTTACTAATACGGAATCATACATTCAAGTAGAAGAACCAACTGTTTTGAATTATTCAAGAACATTTTACAACACCTTCGAAAAGTGTGTTCTTGACACTTACAAGACATTTCTTGCAAATACCCCTTCCAATGTCCATCCTTTCATAAAGAAAGTTTGTTCCCTTGGAGTTATTTTGCCTTCTTCATTTGACTTCCCTTTTGACTACAATAGTCATGGTCCCTAAACTCCCACTATCTCTCTTAAAACTCATTTCAAATGTGTTATACACATCAAACGATTTGGAGAGCGTGCGGTTATTGTTCACTATATAGTTTACAATAAACTTAGTGAACCATTAGGATAGGGACACAAAGGTAAAGTCCTTGCCTAGTTTCCGTCTCGTTAAGTGGTTTAACACTTCAACACTCAATGATTCAAAATCATCATAAGTCCATATAAATGGACTATTTTTGTCAACCAACCATTATGTTCTAAACATAATAACAAACTTTCAAGAGTTGTTCAAGGCAACTCTCATTTCTTCATACAACATTTTGTAAGTGAAGAATCATGGCACATAAAGTGTCCATGCCCTTGTGCTTACTTCTCAAGTTCCTTGTTCGTGTAACAAAGAGACAAGCACTAAAGTTTGTGTTGATTAAGGGTTGTTCAAAGCAACTCTTATTTCTTCATACAACAATTTGTATTTGAAGAATTATGACATTAAAAGTGTTGTCCTTCTCATGTTAGACTTATCTAACATATTCTTCCAATGATACATTATCAATAGGAAGATTGTGAGGATGAGACTACTTAGTTACATCTACAAGCCATTAAAGACAATCTATGTGATTGTAGAACTAAGTCCGGAAATTAAAGCGTTCGGTTTTTCTTTGTCAAGTTTTGGATAGCGTTTGCAAATATATTGGTAAACAAATACATAACGAATATAAATTGATTGATTTTAAGCCATTTGATTCGGGTCTTTAAATCAAATAGCACCACCCACTATTTTTGGCAAATTCCATATCCCTCATCGGAATTCGAGAGTTTTGGAGGAAACTCTTAGTAGGGTATGGGAGGCTCACTATTACCAAGCCCACCTCACGATGATATGATATTGGCTAGCATTAATAATAATGAGAGAGTACGCTTACTCATTTGCATCTTATGCAAGTACCCATCTTATTTGGCCTCTAGAGAATGTTGCCTCACAATGATATGATATCGGCGCCATTGCACTTAGTTAAGTTATTCCCACCATGCTTAGTTCATGAAGGGGTTCAAGAATAACCTCACAATGATATGATATTGGCCATCCTCGTTGCCTACACTCACCTCATCATATGCGTATAGACTCCTCCTGAGTGTAAGCATGCACTTTGTACTCCCCCATGATAGGGTGAAGCCGGTGTACAAGTCACAAACGATTGGAGCCTACCACGGTGGAAGGCCACGAAGAGATATTCAAAGCATCTCTCGCTTATCAACTTAATATTGGTTTGTTGAGGGTTTTAGGTCTCATCACATATAAACATACATTTTAATCCAATTAAAACATTTTGGTCCTATTACAACTATTGGTCCATTTGATTGATTTAGTTGTATATAATACTCCCACTAAGCTTTTAAAACGGTTTTTAAAGCAAGAGTATATGATACTACTAACATAAGGTTTGCATTCATTGATGGACTATATAGTTGCCTTAGGGCCTTAGGATGACTATGAACCTTTGATTCGATTCAAACACGAGCCTAGTGTTGAATCTCGGTCTAGGGATGGTGATTGATTTTAGTTACGCGTTTAATCACATTAAGGCGTGTTGTCTTATTGGGCGTTGGACCCAACTACTCCAATTTCATGCATATCGAATAAAACAAGAAAGGAGTACTTCAAAGTAAATAAGAGCTTATGCTCTTTTACAACAATTGATCAAATCAAATTACTTTAAAGTAAAGAAGAGCTTATGCTCTTTTACAACAATTGATCATATCAAATTACAACCAAAATTTAATCTACACATTCCCATGGTTCAAACAAATTTGAAACGGCCTTTCACATAGCTCAATTATCGTAGGCTAAGGTTCATAATCACCCTTTCTTTAATTAATTAACGCTTTTAACTAATTAAACTTGAATGCAACATTTTCATTTGGTTTTTTGTATCCATAGAATTGATTTAAATGGAACTAAATATAATGAAAATCCAATTCTCATTAAAGAGACAAAACAATTTTTGTTCTCATTCTATTTGGGCCATTTTGCAAAAACACAAACTTTTGGGTCAAAATACAAATACACAAAAGTATCAAAACTTTATTTATTTGCACAAAAGCACCCCACTAGAGGGGTGGCCGGCCATAGGATAGTAACATAGAGATTTTTGATAAAAAGAATTTTGTAAGTGGATTTTGGTGGGTGAGATTAAAGATGGTGGGGATGGTTTGAAAAGAAAATATACCTTTGATATAATTAAAAACATTTAATTATTTCTTACCAACAAACATCATCCATCAACTAATATTCAAAATTATATCTTTGACATAATCATCACCCATCAACTAATAATCAAAACTTTATGTAAAACATAAAACTTTTGAATCAAAACTTCAAAACTTTTTGTTCTTGATAAGAACTTCAAGAAATATGAAGAACATACATGAAAACTCATAATAGCTCCATGGATGTTTTCTTTCATCAAAAACTCAAATTTTCACAACTCAAAAGAGGGTTAATATCCTAGGGTACTTAGGGGTTCCAAAAAGCACTTTAAAACCATTTTAACAAGCCTAACATGAACCCAAAAAATCACCCTTTGGATTTGGCCGAAAATCCCAAAACACTTGGCACCAACTTTTAGTTCCATTATTCATGCTCATATGAACTACATCTACAACATTTGAGATGGCAAATTTTCTAACAAAATTTACATTCAAAGAAGCAAGAATAAAGCTTGTAACAATTACAACATTCAAATCACAAACTATGAACTACAAAACCCAAAAGGATTCACCAACTACTAGACTTAGGCTCTTGATACCACTTGAAGGAAAATTTGTGAAAAACATGTTCATTTAAGCAACATCAATAGCATGCAATTAACAATTAAAGGCGGAATCATGCTTGTATGCACTTAAAACAAAACATTTACCCATGAAATTCAAAGCCTAGTAGATAGGTGAACCAAGACTCAACTCAAAACAAAGTGAGTTGAGAAATCAATACCTTTGTAGATTCCTCTTTGCATAAGCAAAGGCTAATCACCCAAAGAGAGGGCCTTCATTCCTTGCATCTTAGATCCATGGATTTGAATGGATGAAAAGGATTCTCCAAGTTCCCAAAATTGAGAACCTCTAAGTTTCCACACCAAGGTAAGATTGGAGAAGAAATGAGTGACCTTGAGGAAGTAAGATTGCTAGATGTTATCCTCAAGGTGGCCGGCCATTTCTAGAGAGAAAGAAGAGTTTGTGTTTCTCCAATTTCCCCAAAAACAACACTTAATGAATTTTGGCTATTAAGTCAAACTTATACCTTAATTCATTTGAGTGGCAAACTTGTAAATAAGTCCAAAGCCCACTCTTTCTCTAAATGGCCGGCCTTAGGGTATTCTTTGGGCTATTTGGGCCTTTGTGAATCATTATTCATTAAGTTGTCATACAACTTAAGTCAATGGACTTGACGTTCGAAGCCCATTGGGCCTTAAGGTCCAAAACTATCCCGAGGTCTTCAACGAACTTATTCGTTTGATTAATAATCATATTAATTAATCCTTGCCATAAATAATTAAACCATTTAATTATTCTTACTCATCTCCGTTGAATCTTCAATCTCTACCTTACACGGTGTACGATCCATTAGGTTCCTTTTAGCGAGGCAGTGGGCGATTCAAACTCTTTCAAATCGATTGTGAATTGAAACTTACTTTCAATTCTCCCGTTAGTGATAATACACTTTTAGGGCTTCCACAAACCATGGTTGACGCCTAGCAGCATGTCATGGTTACCCAAGCTAATCAGAAGAGGTGGAGAACCTATTCAGTCTTAGGATTACAAATGCAATACGGTCTTTCTCTAATACAATACTCTTGACCACATTGTTTGGTTTGATAGTTTATTCATGTCTACTATCCAATGTGAGTCTTGTGCTTATATGATTACCTTGAATGTGATCTGGAACGCATTCCAACATCTCATTCATACTCTGGCCAGAGATTCCAAATCATATCATAGAGTATTCTCCCTCAAACAGTTTGAAGGTTAGAGATCCCTTGTTGCGCATTCACTTGCCTCCATGGCTAAGTGGCTTAACCCTGACGATGCCGTGGACACCCTGATAGAGTGACGTTGACATAATCAAAGATTAAGGACCTAACCACAAGACAACTGTGATGCCTCAGGTCAAAAGACTAATTTGCATTATCCCAACCATGAGTTCTCATTTGACATGAATATGAGAACTCTTCGTTGATCGTGTTCAGTGAACTCATTCTCTATTGAGCACCTACGTACTTGTCTTGATGTCACACACACCAATGACTCGAGACTAGTCACTCTCCCTGAGAGAAGACATAGCACGTACTGATCTTAACGGACTGTCAATGCCCAATTGGCAATCCTATGATCAGGAACGTTTAGGATGTGTCTACGAAAGAATGGTCTCATGAATCTAACTTCTTTAGATCGCATTCTCCCAATCACATATTCCTTGGACTTTATCGTTTAAGCATATAACATTTATATGAGACGGCTCAAACAATAATGTTTGCCCTTTAAACTACATTAGTTTGAAATGTCCGTAAAGTATCATCATATGATTGGTTTTAGGGCACATTTCCAACAGTGCTAAGTTTAAATATCACTCCCTTGCTCATGCATGTGTTGAGACCACTTGGGTTTGCTTTCTTCTTGGTAAGCTTGGGGTTCGATTGAGTACTCATATTTTATTGCATTGTGATAATTTGAGTGCTACCTATTTTGCTGCTAATTCAGTCCATCATGCAAGCAGACATCACGTTGAACTCGATTACTTTGTCCGTGAAAAAGTGGCTATTAGTAGTCATCGTGTTGGTTATATTCCATTTGCTGATAACCAGCCGATCTTCTCACTAAAGCCCTTCATCAGCCTCGTCATAGACTTCTTTTTTCCAAACTTGTCCCATCCGCTCCTCTAATTTGTACGGGGGTGGGGAATGTTAGATTATCATCGATTAATCTGAAATCCTCTCCATGATTGTAGCATGTGTTATAGGAATGTAATTCCCAATTGTAATTAGTGTAGGATTCCTATATCAATACAGATTAATATAACCCTATATATATTGTAATATTTTTCACACATCAATACAAGGAGTTATATTTCTTGCTACAATACAAAACTAGTCAATTCTCCGCTTGTAAGTGAGAGGTCATGTTCGATTCTCTGCAAGGGCAAATTTTAATCATATTATTGCTAGCTCATTGTGAGACTTAGCACCCCCAATTTTTTTGTGTTTGGTAAACTTTCAAAATCAGCTTTTTTTTTATAGTTTTGGGTGAAAAAAAACTAAAAAGGCAAAGCAGCAAAACCCAACTTTGGAAAACCAACTTTTTATACACAGGTGAACAGTGCCATTACATGAATTTTTCGAAATGGCAACCTTACCTTTCTTCTCTTTCTCCTTCATCCCAGTTCTAGACTTCACCCCCTTTCTCCAGTCGTTCTCCGGCGCCGTACTACCCAGATTCACCACCCTATCCCCTTCATCTTTTCTTACTCCCTCGCCACCCCATCCCTCTCCTAATCCCCACCAAATACACCCATCGCCACGTAGCAGACCATGATCCCAACCCACTCCCTGCTAGATGATAACCCAGATCCCACCCATTTATCCACCACCGCACCTTCCAAAACATGTAATGCCCTGGAAATTGAAATGCAAGAAATAGAAATGGATCGCCGGAATTGAAAGAGAAATGCGAAAGGGACGAAGGTGGGTGAGGACTTTGAAATTTCAGGAGGGATCATTGATGAAAAATGGAAGAAAAACCATAAACATTTTAGCATAACGAAATATAAAGAAAGAATAATGAAAAAGCTAGAAAGAAAGGGAAACAAAGATGAAAGGAAAAAGGAAACAATCATGAACTTTTTGGTAGAAAGAAAAAGAAAGAAAGAAAAAAGAAAGGAAAAAAAACCCATAAGTTATGGTTTTTTTTTTTTTTTTCATTTTACACAATCACAACTATTTTACATAATTATTTACCAAATAATATAATATTGTTTTTTTTATTTATTATTAAAAGCACTTTTACAATTATCGTTACCAAACACTTTACTTCTTTATTTCATAACTACTTATTCTTAAAATACAGCATAAACAATTTTTTTTTTTCAAAGCACATCAATACCAAACTAACCCTTAGCCTGCCTCTTCCTCCTTGGTGCAAAGAATATTGTTTGTTAAAACCAAAAAAAAAAAAAAAAAAAAAAAAAAAAGAAAAAGGAAAAAAAAAGAAGTCAATTTTCAATAAAAAAAAAAAAAAAAAAACACTCTTGTTTTTTTTTCTTTCTCTTTATGACAAAAAAAAATGTGAAAATAAAAAAGATAGAAAATGTTATCCAAAAAGAGAAACTGGACCTGCAAACTCATAATCTAGTGGGCTGAACTAAGTATCAGCCCATTAATCTAGTTAATAGGCGTGGTTAGGTCTAAACCATATCTGGCCCCAATACACATTTCTTGTGGCAAGAAACAACAAACACTAGCTAAGTCATGAATGTTAACTTATTGTACAGAGGCTAAAAGACAGCAACGCTACGTTAGTTGTTAGGTCACTTGATGCTCGTGTGACAGGCATATGACCACTTTTTTAAACAACACTCTTATAGCCTTTGTTTTCTTGCATGTGATATAAAGTTAATCTAAAAGCGTGGATAGTACTGTATTAAATTACTAACTCGTGTTAGCATTTGAGTGCTTATATATATATATATGTATATGTATATACATATTGGCCCATATAATTAATGGCAGGGTTGCTATTATATTTGGATCATTGCATTGCATGTGATATAGGAGATGGGCTGAGGTCATTTTATCCGGGCCCTAATGGGTTTGTATTATGGAGATGACCCATATATATTTGGTAAGTAATATGGCAATCTAACGACAAGCCGTATTAATCTTTCAATACTTCCACACCGACTATGCACGTGGCATACATGACAGCGTACTAATCAAAACTTACTACTTTAAAATCCTGTCCGAGCCCTCGGATGGGTTTGAGTAATGTCAAGCGGTTGTCCGAGCTCTTGGATAAGATATTACTAATTTAAAATACTGGCCTTTTTTCTTTATAGTCCAAACAAATTTTTTATCGAAGCAATGAATTTAAGCAAGAGGGTTTAGCTTTTGTTATGGTTTATTCTTTACTTCAGCAATTACGGGAAACATCTTGTAATGTGTGCATGCACAAAAGAAGTCTCATTCTTTTTTATTTGTGTATTCTTATTCTTTTTTAGTTGTATACACATTTTATGTTCATTTTCCATATGCTTTAAGTATGAATCATTCTCAAAACGCTGCTTTAGTCACATTGATTATAATGGATGTGCTCTCCCCTATGCACCCGAGGTTGAAACTCACTTATTATAATTTAGATTAGTTTAAAGTACCTATTCGAGTTATAGTGACATACCTTGCTTTGCTCGAGATCAATGAATTTTCAGTCTACAATTACTTAATTTTCATATTTGATGCCAAGTTCAACCAACGTTCTAAGGTTGGGGAGAATGGTTGTAGCATTGGTATCAAGCTAACAAACCAAGCAAGTTAAGAATCAAGCTTTCTTGTTTTGTTTATTTACCTTCTGATTTTCAATCTTGTTCATCTAAGAATCGCATCATGAACAAGTTAGAATCATATACTTTGCTTAAGTATTAGTTACTAGAGATAGGGCTGCAATGCCATATAAATATTAGCAGCGAGGATCCATCTTAGATCACCAAATTCTTACCTCCTACAATCAACTATACTTTCAGCTTTGCTTTAATCTTATCCTCAATCAAGACGATGGCGGAAGGGGTCCTCTTCAACATTGCCGAAGGAATCATTGGAAGCTTGCAGAAACTTGCTCTTGAAGAGATCGGATTGCTTTACGGTGTCAAAGAAGAGCTCAAAAAGCTTGAGAAGTCAGTCATCAAAATTAAAAATGTTCTTCTTGATGCAGAAGAAAAGAAGGCCAATCATGAAGTCACAGAGTGGCTGAAAAGCCTAGAAGATGTAGTTTATGATGTTGACGACTTGCTAGATGAATTCTACACTGAAGGTCAGTGGAGACAAATGGTAATTGGAAATAAAATTTCGAAGCAGGTACGCCTCTTTTTCTCAAGCTCAAACCAACTTGTTTTTCGGCTAAAGATCGGTCATAAGATAAAAGAAATTAGGGAGACACTTAATGCGATTGAGACCGACAGAAGGTTTCACTTAGATGAGCGTCTCCAAGAGGCACGAGTTCTAACTAGAGAGACGGAAAGTCACTCATTTGTCCGTAAGGAAGAAATCATAGGGAGGGATAAGGATAAAAGGGAAATTGTAGGACTTCTGTTAGATCCTAATCCCAAAGAGAATGTGTCAACCATTTCCTTAGTTGGGATTGGAGGTTTGGGAAAAACTGCACTAGCCCAACTAGTTTTCAACGACGAGACAGTCCAAAAACATTTTGAGTTGAAAATATGGATATGTGTCTCTGATATATTTGAGTTGAATGTGCTTGTTAAAAAAATCATTGAGTCCACAACTAGTAGGACATTGGGAAACCTTGAGATGGATCAATTGCAAAATGACCTTCGAAAACTAATAGATGGAAGGAGATACCTCCTTGTGTTAGATGATGTATGGAATGAAAATAGGGAAAAATGGCTTAATTTGAAAAGCTTGTTGATGGGTGGTGCAAGAGGTAGTATAATATTTATAACTACTCGTAGCGAAGTTGTTGCAAAGATCTCAGATACAAATAAGCCATATATCTTGAGGGGTTTGGAAGAAAAAGAATCATGGTCCTTATTTAAGCAAATGGCCTTTAAAACAGAGCAAGAGTCAGAAAATCCAAGTATTAAGGCAATTGGGGTAGAGATTGTTGGAAAATGTAAGGGCATCCCACTTGCTATAAGGACGATAGGGCGGATGCTCTACTCTAAGAATCGGGAAAATGAATGGTTGGCTTTCAAGAATAACGACCTTTCAAAAGTAAATCAGGAAGCAAGTGATATTTTACCAACACTTAGGCTAAGCTATGATATCCTTCCATCACATTTGAAACATTGTTTTGCATATTGTAGCTTGTTCCCTAAAGATTATGAGATTGATATAAAGACATTGGTTAACCTCTGGGTGGCACAAGGGTTTGTTAAGTCTTTAGATCAAAACGAGAGTTTGGAAGATGTTGGTTATGGATATTTTTTGGAATTGGCGTGGAGATCTTTTTTCCAAGATTTTACATATAATGAGTTTGGTATGATACATAGTTGTAAAATGCACGATCTCATGCACGACCTTGCAAAATCAGTGTCTGGGATGGAAATCACCATAGTAGATGAAAGGGAGGATAATTTTTCTGAAAAACTTCGTCATGTGTCTTTTGATTTTCCAATTGGTCTGTGGTTATTTCAAAAAATTCCTACATCTTTGCTAAAGGCACATAAGTTGCGGACATTTTACTCTATTGGTGAATATCGGCTCTTTTTTCATGATGATGGGTCTATTAAGTCATTTTGCAATGCAATTGCTTCAAATTTCAAGTCATTGCGCATGTTGAGTCTGAATGAATTAGGTATCAGAGCATTACCAAAACCCGTACGTAAATTGAGACATTTAAGATATCTCGATCTTAGAAGAAATCCCATTGAGAGGCTCCCAAAGTGGATAGTTAGACTTCAGAATCTGCAAACTCTAAATCTGTCAGATTGTGATATGCTTGTGGAACTGCCAAGAGACATTAATAAATTGTTCAATTTAAGGCATCTCATGGTAGATGGGTGTATCAGATTGAATCATATGCCGGATGGATTGAGAGAATTGACTTGTCTTCGGACATTGGATAGATTTGTTTTGAGTGAAGGCAGTTGCATTACAAGGGGCGGTGCTGGGCTTGGCGTGTTGAACAGGCTTAACAACTTGACGGGAAGTATGAGCATTGAAAATTTGTGGAACGGGAAAGATATGGTGTCAGAAGCAATCTCTGCAAATATGAAGGAAAAACAGAGTCTTACTTCGTTGTCTTTGAGGTGGAAGGAAAATATTACAAGTGATGTCAATGAGGCTGAAAATGGTGAAGTGTTATTGGAAGCACTGCAACCTCATTCAAATTTGAAAGAGTTATCGGTGTATTTTTTTGACGGTGTGAAGTTTGCAGGTTGGCTTTCTTCTCTCACAAATATTGTTAATCTCAGTTTGAAGGAATGCAAAACATGTCAGTATCTCCCGCCGTTTGATCATTTCCCTCGTCTTAAGGTTCTTAGACTTGATGGGCTTAATGCTTTGGAGTACATTTCGGATGCTTCATCGTCAGCGTCGCGAATTCCATTCTTCCCCTCCTTAAAGAAGATTTACCTAGGGAATTGTCCTAATCTCAAGGGATGGTGGAAGCAGAGTGCTCTAATTGGCTCCCCAATGACAGAGTATGAGCATCAGCATATACAGCAGTCATCGCTTTCATTTCCCTGTCTTTCTCTATTATATGTCTGGCATTGTCCTAACCTAACTTCCATGCCACTCTATCCACATCTTGAAGACGGGCTGTCCTTGGATAATGCCAGCTTGAAGCCATTAGAAGAGATGATGATGATCGGTGATGAAGACATTTTGGCACCAGCAGAAACAACATCATCTGCTTGTACATGTTGTTCCCTCTTCTCTATTTTCTCTCCTTTAGTCTCTGGAGCATCTGGCCCGCATGTCTCCGCTTCCTCGTCTTCTCCTCTTTCCAAATTAATAAGTTTGCAAATTATAGGCATTGAGGATATAGAATGTGTTCCAGAGAGATGGCTGCGCAATCTCACTTCTCTCAAGAAATTGAGTTTGTCCCGATGTCGTAGACTGAGGTGTATACCTTTGTCCCCGTCTCCGAGCGTCCAACATCTCACCACACTTGATTGTCTAGAGATAGCGAACTGCAATGAGCTGGATTTGTGGAAGGATGATGAGAGTTTCTTGCAGTGGAAATCCCTAAGGAGCCTTCGTACCCTCCGTATTTCTGAATGTGATCGTTTGATAAAGTTGCCGGAAGGAATAGGTAACCTCACATCCCTTTCCGAACTAGTCATTGTAGATTGCCGTAATTTAGCATCACTGCCAGAAGGGATGTGTCGCCTCACCTCTTTAGAGACACTGCGGATTAACAACTGCTCCAGCGTATTAAGGCAAAGATGCGAGAAAGAAAGAGGTGAGGACTGGTCTAAGATTGCCCACATCCCAAATATTTACATTTAACGACTCGATGACAGACTGGAGTCAGCTGGTGTTCTGGTACCTTTTCTAACTTCTTCTGATTTCCATTTTACATTTCAATAAATCCAAATTAATATCCAAACTATGTTTGTCTCTCAAACCAGAACCATTCATTCAGTTAACCGAAGCACCCTTTCTATGTCGGTGGCTCAAGATTCGTTCCTCGTTGAAACTTTATGCTTCATCTCTACAATTGTTTACGCTCGCACAACAGCGTGGTGGTGTATGTGTATCAAATGGTTGCAGCCTGCACTTCTTTTACCTTTTAACTTTGTTCTTTTCCTTGTATATATCTTCTTTGTTTCATTTCAAGAGGGGTAAGGTTTATGTCCTCCCTTTTTTTTCATGTAATTTTTCTCTTCTTTTTTTATTTGTATTGTATGAGGGGTAAGGTTTATGTCCCCCCCTGACTAGGTGTACATTATTTTTCATTATCAATAAAATTTTCCTCGTACCGCCGAGGTTTTATCAAAAGAAAAAAAAGTTGTATAAATTATAGGGTGAAATATGACTTTATCTGTTAGGCTTCGAAGATTACAATCTTAAAATGAACCAAATCCAAGCCAAACCGAATAGACCAAATTAAAAATAAACTGAAATGAACAAAAAATTTAAAAAATCCGAGCCGAATCGAACAGTAATTTCAGTTTGATTTTTAGTTTCGATAAAATAATCAAACCGAATAGAACTGAACCCACTCTTATACTAAGTGATACAAGAAAGCTCTCCTTAGTAATACTCAAGTTTTAATTTTCAGTTATTTCCTGGGGACTTTTATTTTAAAGAGAAAATACACACATGTACATTATACAAACGTGTTTACATGTTTTTGTTGCCCTATGTTTCTGATACCTTCTTCTCTGTATAAGACATTTTATGTTATACACTTCTAATTTAAAAAACTCAAGTGCAAGAAGACGGTCGTGCAAACCATGTTAGATGGCCTAAACCACATTTGCTTAGCTACAAAAGGGAAGGTTAGATTATCATTAATTAATCTGAAATCCTCTCCATGATTATAGCATGTATTATAGGAATGTAATTTCCAATTGTAATTAGTGTAGGATTCATATATCAATACAGATTAGTATAACCCTATATATATTGTAATATTTTTCACACATCAATACAAGGAGTTATATTTCTTGCTACAATACAAAACTAGTCAATTCTTCGCTTGTAAGTGAGAGGTCATGTTCGATTCTCTACTAAGGCAAATCTTAATCATATTATTGCTACTAAGGCAAATTTGCCCTAATTTTAAGGCATATATCAATACAGATTAGTATAACCCTATATATATTGTAATATTTTTCACACATCAATACAAGGAGTTATATTTCTTGCTACAATACAAAACTAGTCAATTCTTCGCTTGTAAGTGAGAGGTCATGTTCGATTCTCTACTAAGGCAAATTTTAATCATATTATTGCTAGTCCATTATGAGACTTAACACCAGCTTGGTACCGCTTAACTTTTAAAAAAAGCAGGTATGAAAAAAAGCACCCTGTTTTTTTGTGTTTGGTAAACTTTCAAAATCAGCTTTTTTTTCATAGTTTTTGGTAAAAAAAAAAAAACTAAAAAGGCAAAGCAGCAAAACCCAGCTTTGGAAAACCAGCTTTTTATCACAATACATGGGTGAACAGTGCCATTACATAAATTTTTCGAAATGGCAACCTTACCCTTTCTTCTCTTTCTCCTTCATCCCAATTCTAGACTTCATCCCCTTTCTCCAGTTGTTCTCCGGTGCCGTACTACCTAGATTCACCACCTATCCCCTCTATCTCTTCTTACTCCCCAAATTCGCCACCTCGCAGACCATGATCCCAACCCATTCCCTGCTGGATGATAACCCAGATCCCACCCATTTATGCACCACCGCACCTTCCAAAACATGTAATGCCCTGGAAATCGAAATGCAGGAAATAGAAATGAGAGTGAGGACGAAGGTTCCAGATCACCGGAATTGAAGGAGAAATGCGGAAGGGACGAAGGTGGGTGAGGACTTTGAAATTTCAGGAGGGATCATTGATGAAAAATGGAAGAAAAGCTAGAAACATTTTGGCATAACGAAATATAAAGAAAGAATAATGAAAAAGCTAGAAAGAAAGGGAAACAAAGAAGAAAGGAAAAAGGAAACAATCATGAACTTTTTGGTAGAAAGAAAAAGAAAGAAAGAAAAAGAAAGGAAGAAAAGCCCATAAGTTATGTTTTTTTTTTTTTTTTTTTGTCATTTTACACAATCACAACTGTTTTATATAAATATTTACCAAATACTATAACACTGTTATTATTATTATTATTATTATTATTAAAAGCACTTTTACAATTATCGTTACCAAACACTTTACTTCTTTATTATACAACTACTTATTCTTATAACACAGCAGAAACAATTTTTTTTTTCAAAGCACATCAATACCAAACTAACCCTTAGCCTACCTCTTCCTCCTTAGTGCAAAGAATATTGTTTGTTAAAAATAAAATAATAAAAAATAAAAAGTCAATTTTCAATTAAAAAAAACATTTTTCTTTTTTTTTTCTTTCTCTTTATGACAAAAAAAAAGATAGAAAATGTTATCCATAAAGAGAAACTGGACCTGCAAACTCATAATATAGTGGGCTGAACTAAGTATCAGCCCATTAATCTAGTTAATAGGCGTGGTTAGGTCCAAACCATATCTGGCCCCAATACACATTTCTAGTGGCAAGAAACAACAAACACTAGCTAAGTCATGAATGTTAACTTATTGTACAGAGGCTAAAAGACAGCAACACTACGTCAGTTGTTAGGTCACTTGATGCTCGTGTGACAGGCACATGACCACTTTTTTAAACAACACTCTTATACCCTTTGTTTTCTTGCATGTGCTATAAAGTTAATCTAAAAGCATGGATAGTACTGTATTAAATTACTAACTCGTGTTAGCGTTTGAGTGCTTATATATATATATGTATATACATATTGGCCCATATAATTAATGGCAGGGTTGCTATTATATTTGGATCATTGCATTGCATGTGATATAGGAGATGGGCTGAGGTCAAATTATCCGGGCCCTGATGGGTTTGTATTATGGAGTAAGTAACATGGCAATCCAACGACAAGCCGGATCAATTTTTTAATATTTTCACACCGACTATGCACGTGGCATACATTACAGCGTACTAATCAAAACTTACTAATTTAAAACCCTGTCCGAGCCCTTGGATAAGATATTAGGTTGGGCCTCGAAGTTGGTAGTCTGGAATCGGGCGATTTTGGGTAAACAAAAATAGACTTGGCCTCATAGCTGGCCTTTTTTTTTTTTATGGTCCAAACAAATTTTTCATCGAAGCAATGAATTGAAGCAAGAGAGTTTAGCTTTCGTTATGGTTTATTCTTTACTTCCGCAGTTACGGGAAACATCTTATAATGTGTGCATGCACAAAAGAAATCTCATTCTTTTTTTGTTGTACACACATTTTATGATCCTTTTTCATATGCTTTAAGTTTGAATCATTCTCAAGACGCTGTCGTAGCCACATTGACTATAATGGATGTGCTCCCCCCCATCCCCCCAATGTTTAAACTCACTCACTACATGTTTAGATTAGTTTAAAATATAACATTGCTTGTATATGTATCTATTCGAGTTAGAGAGACATACCTTGCTTTGCTCGGGATCAATGAATTCTCAGTCTACGATTACTTAATTTTCACATTCGATGCCAAGTTGTCAACCAACGTTCTAAGGTGGGGAGAATGGTTGTAGCATTGGGATCAAGCTAACAAACGAAGCAAGTTAAGAATAAAGCTTTCTTGTTTTGTTTATTTACCTTTTGATTTTCAATCTTGTTCATCTAAGAATCGCATCATTAACAAGTTAGAATCATATACTTTGCTTAAGTATTAGTTAGTAGAGATATGGATGCAACGCCATATAAATATTAGCAGCGAGGATCCATCTTAGATCACCAAATTCTTACTTCCTACAATCAACTCTATACTTTCAGCTTTGCTTTAAGCTTATCCTCAATCAAGACGATGGCGGAAGGGGTCCTATTCAACATTGCCGAAGGAATCATTGGAAGCTTGCAGAAACTTGCTCGTGAAGAGTTCGGATTGCTTTACGGTGTCAAAGATGAGCTCAAAAAGCTTGAGAAGACAGTTACCAAAATCAAAAATGTTCTTCTTGATGCAGAAGAAAAGAAGGCAAATCATGAAGTCACAGAGTGGCTGAAAAGCCTAGAAGATGCAGTTTATGATGTTGATGACTTGCTAGATGAATTCTACACTGAAGCTCGGTGGAGGCAAATGGTAATTGGAAATAAAATTTCAAAGCAGGTACGCCTCTTTTTCTCAAGGTCAAACCAACTTGTTTTTCGGCTAAAGATCGGTCATAAGATAAAAGAAATTAGGGAGACACTTAATGTGATTGAGACCGACAGAGGGTTTCACTTAGATGAGCGTCTCCAAGAGGCACGAGTTCTAACTAGAGAGAGGCAAACTCACTCTTTTGTCCGTAAGGAAGAAATCATAGGGAGGGATAAAGAGAAAAGGGAAATTGTAGGACTTCTGTTAGATCCTATTCCTGAAGAGAATGTGTCAATCATTTCCTTAGTTGGGATTGGAGGTTTGGGAAAAACTGCACTAGCCCAACTTGTTTTCAACGACGAGACAGTCAAAAAGCATTTTGAGTTGAAAATATGGATATGCGTCTCTGATAAATTTGAGTTGACTGTGCTTGTTAAAAAAATCATTGAGTCCGCAACTAGTAGGACACAGGGAAACCTTGAGTTGGATCAATTGCAAAATGACCTCCGAAAACTAATAGATGGAAAGAGATACCTCCTTGTGTTAGATGATGTATGGAATGAAAATAGGGAAAAATGGCTTAGTTTGAAAAGCTTGTTGATGGGTGGTGCAAGAGGTAGTATAATATTTATAACTACTCGTAGTGAAGTTGTTGCAAAGATCTCAGATACAAATAAGCCATATATCTTGAGGGGTTTGGAAGAAAAAGAATCATGGTCCTTATTTAAGCAAATGGCCTTTAAAACAGAGCAAGAGTCAGAAAATCCAAGTATTAAGGCAATTGGGGTAGAGATTGTTGGAAAATGTAAGGGCATCCCACTTGCTATAAGGACGATAGGGCGGATGCTCTACTCTAAGAATCGGGAAAATGAATGGTTGGCTTTCAAGAATAACGACCTTTCAAAAGTAAATCAGGAAGCAAGTGATATTTTACCAACACTTAGGCTAAGCTATGATATCCTCCCATCACATTTGAAACATTGTTTTGCATATTGTAGCTTGTTCCCTAAAGATTATAAGATTGATATAAAGACATTGGTTAACCTCTGGGTGGCACAAGGGTTTGTTAAGTCTTTAGATCAAAACGAGAGTTTGGAAGATGTTGGTTATAAATATTTTTTGGAATTGGCATGGAGATCTTTTTTCCAAGAGGTAACATATGATCAGTTTGGTATGATAAGTAGTTGTAAAATGCACGACCTCATGCACGACCTTGCAAAATCAGTGTCTGGGATGGAAATCACCATAGTAGATAAAAGGGAGGATAATTTTTCTGAAAAACTTCGTCATGTGTCTTTTGAATTTCCAATTGATCTGTGGTTATTTCAAAAAATTCCTACATCTTTGCTAAAGGCACATAAGTTGCGGACATTTTACTCTATTGGTGAATATCGGCTCTTTTTTCATGATGATGGGTCTATTAAGTCATTTTGCAATGCAATTGCTTCAAATTTCAAGTCATTGCGCATGTTGAATCTGTATGATTTGGATATCAGAGCATTACCAAATTCCGTGCGTAAATTGAGACATTTAAGATATCTCGATCTTAGAGAAAATCCCATTGAGAGGCTCCCAAAGTGGATAGTTAGACTTCAGAATCTGCAAACCCTAAATCTGTCAGATTGTCGTATGCTTGTGGAACTGCCAAGAGACATTAATAAATTGTTCAATTTAAGGCATCTCATGGTAGATGGGTGTATCAGATTGAATCATATGCCGGATGGATTGGGAGAATTGACTTGTCTTCGGACATTGGATAGATTTGTTTTGAGTGAAGACAGTTGCATCTCAAGGGGCAGTGCTGGGCTTGGCGTATTGAACAGGCTTAACAACTTGACCGGAAATATGAGCATTGAAAATTTGTGGAACGGGAAAGATATGGTGTCAGAAGCAATCTCTGCAAATATGAAGGAAAAACAGAGTCTTACTTCGTTGTCTTTGGGGTGGAAGGAAAATATTACAGGTGATGTCAATGAGGCTGAAAATGGTGAAATGTTATTGGAAGCACTGCAACCTCATTCAAATTTGAAAGAGTTATCGGTGTATTTTTTTGACGGTGTGAAGTTTGCAGGTTGGCTTTCTTCTCTCACAAATATTGTTAATCTCAGTTTGAAGGAATACAAAACATGTCAGTATCTCCCGTCGTTTGATCATTTCCCTCATCTTAAGGTTCTTAGACTTAAAGGGCTTAATGCTTTGGAGTACATTTCAGATGCCTCATCGTCAGCGTCGCGAATTCCATTCTTCCCCTCCTTAAAGCAGATTTACCTATGGAATTGTCGTAATCTTAAGGGATGGTGGAAGCAGAGTGCTCTAATTGGCTCCCCAATGACAGAGTATGAGCATCAGCATATACAGCAGTCATCGCTTTCATTTCCCTGTCTTTCTCTATTACATGTCTGGAATTGTCCTAACCTAACTTCCATGCCACTCTATCCACATCTTGAAGACGGGCTGACCTTGGATAATGCCAGCTTGAAGCCGTTAGAAGAGACGATGATGATCGGTGATGAAGACATTTTGGCACCAGCAGAAACAACATCATCTGCTTGTACATGTTGTTCCCTCTTCTCTATTTTCTCTCCTTTAGTCTCTGGAGCATCTGGCCCGCATGTCTCCGCTTCCTCCTCTTCTCCTCTTTCCAAATTAATAAGTTTGGAAATTATAGGCATTGAGGATAGAGAATGTGTTCCAGAGAGGTGGCTGCGCAATCTCACTTCTCTCAAGAATTTGAGTTTGTCCCGATGTCGTAGACTGAGGTGTATACCTTTGTCCCCGTCTCCGAGCGTCCAACATCTCACCACACTTGATTTTCTAGAGATAGTGCGCTGCAACGAGCTGGATCTGTGGAAGGAGGATGAGAGTTTCTCGCAGTGGAAATCCCTTAAGAGCCTTCGTACCCTCCGTATTTCTGAATGTGATCGTTTGATAAAGTTGCCGGAAGGAATAGGTAACCTCACATCCCTTTCCGAACTAGTCATTGAATATTGCCCTAATTTAGCATCACTGCCAGAAGGGATGTGTCGCCTCACCTCTTTAGAGACACTGCGGATTTACAACTGCTCCAGCGTATTAAGGCAAAGATGCGAGAAAGAAAGAGGTGAGGACTGGTCTAAGATTGCTCACATCCCAAATATTGACATCTGGTGACAGACGGGAGTCAGCTGATGTTCTGGTATCTTTTCTAACTTCTTCTGATTTCCATTTTACATTTCAATAAATCCAAATTAATATCCAAACTATGTTTGTCTCTCAAACCAGAACCATTCATTCAGTTAACCGAATCGCCCTTTCTATGTCGGTGGCTCAAGATTCGTTCCTCGTTGAAACTTTATGCTTCATCTCTACAATTGTTTACGCTCGCACAACAGCGTGGTGGTGTATGTGTATCAAATGGTTGCAGCCTGCACTTCTTTTACCTTTTAACTTTGCTCTTTTCCTTGTATATATCTTCTTTGTTTCATTTCAAGAGGGGTAAGGTTTATGTCCCCCCTTCTTTTTCATGTAATTTTTCTCTTCTTTCTTTATTTTTATTGTATGAGGGGTAAGGTTTATGTCCCCCCTGACTAGGTGTACATTATTTTTCATTATCAATAAAATTTCCCTCGTACCGCCGAGGTTTTATCAAAAGAATCAAAAAGTTGTATAAATTATAGGGTGAAATATGACTTTATCTGTTAGGCTTTGAAGATTACAATCTTAAAATGAACCAAATCCAAGCCTAACCGAATAGACCAAATTGAAAATAAACTGAAATGAACAAAAAATTGAAAAAATCCGAGCCGAATCGAACAGAAATTTCAGTTTGGTTTTTAGTTTCGATGAAAAAATCAAACCGAATAGAACTGAACCCACTCTTATACTAAGTGATACAAGAAACCTCTCCTTAGTAATACTCAAGTTTTAATTTTCAATTATTTCCTGGTGACTTTTATCTTAAAGGGAAAATACACACATGTACATTATACAAACGTGTTTACATGTTTTTGTTGCTCTATGTTTCTGATACCTTCTTCTCTGTATAAGACGATTTATGTTATATACTTCTAATTTAAAAAACTCAAGTGCAAGAAGACGGTCGTGCAAACCATGTTAGATGGCCTAAACCACATTTGCTTAGCTACAAAAGGGAAGGTTAAAGAATTTATGGCCTACGTGTATCGTTTTCCACAAGCATGCAGTAGGTTAATTGTTTGAAGAGCATATGTTGCTTTTGAATAGAACATTAACTGTTAACACCTAACTGTACATAACGGATTCATGGAGAAGATAACTGAGCCTTCCAGGTTCCATGAAGGAAATTGAAACAACTCTCCCAATATACACGTGTGAATTAAATGTAACTTAGCATCCACAACAAGTGGTCCAGTGGTAAGGACGAGGATTGCGGCTCTCTAATAAACAAAAAAAAATGTGGAAGGTCTCATATTCGATAACTCGATACTCCGAGCTAATGAGTCTACTTGACTGTGATTACAGACAAGATGAAATTTTTCATAACCTCTCCGGACTCAGAATTGGTGGATAACAGTAGCTTGCCATCAAGCCTCACTGAATTAAATGTAACGGCTATAAGTTGTTACCATTAAGGCCTCACTGAATTTTGGTGTGTATACATTCACTTA
Source organism: Pyrus x bretschneideri (assembly GCF_019419815.1). Lineage (NCBI taxonomy): Eukaryota > Viridiplantae > Streptophyta > Magnoliopsida > Rosales > Rosaceae > Pyrus > Pyrus x bretschneideri. Next base: position 1,075,623 of record NW_025999790.1, on the reverse strand, counting down.
TTAATTTATGCAGCGCATGGGAACTAGGTTACAATTATTAACCTCCTTCATTTGGCTGTTACCCTTTTTCTCTCTTTTTTTCTCTTTTTATGGGAGGAGAAGGGGTGTTCGAACTTAGACGTCATTCCAACGTTAGGAATAAAAATGCCACTAGCTTGTTTGTTCATTGTTTTCTTTAGAAAAAAACGATGTTTCATTGTTTCTTACTTCCAAAAAGACACTTTACAACAAAACAAAAACAATAGGATAGGTCTTTAAAAGAAGAATGACTTACGTGAAATGAGCTTGTCGTCATTGTAATTTTTCAACCTAATAATACAACGTCGTAAGTAAATTTTTTTTCATAATATTATTACTAGATTGAAAGTGTGACGATATGTTCCTAATTTTCCATGTAATTTCCTTCCCGAGTAGATAAATTGACGATTATGCCCTTGTTGGCAAAGTGGAATCTGACGTGGACGTTGTTGTTCGGCTTTTAAATTATTTTTCCTATTATCGTAATTAAGTAGTACTCGTTTCTACGAACACGTGAACACGAGTTAGATCTGAACCGAATTTGTAATGGAGAATTTACACGTTTAGTTAAAGTAAGATAACAATAGGTAAAATTATACTTGTGTGCGAATTATTTAAAGTTGGAAACACTGTTTTGACAGGGTGAGCTAGATTTTTGTGTAATTTTAAATTGTACAAAATTTTGACCATTTCCCATTTTCAAACCGGTCCCTCACTTACCACACCAACCAACAACCTCTATCCCTATTTTCTATCATCCAATCAGAAACTCTCTCTTGTACAATCACAAACTCTCTCTCTCTTCTTCTTCTCTCTCTCACCGTACCTCTTTTTAATCATATTATTACTAGCCCATTATGAGACTTAACACCAGTTTGGTACCGCTTAACTTTAAAAAAAAACAGGTATGAAAAAAAGCACCCTGTTTTTTTGTGTTTGGTAAACTTTCAAAATCAGCTTTTTTTTCATAGTTTTGGATGAAAAAAAAAAGTAAAAAGGCAAAGCAGCAAAACCTAGCTTTGGAAAACCAACTTTTTATCACAATACACGAGTGAACAGTGCCATTACATGAATTTTTCGAAATGGCAACCTTACCCTTTCTTCTCTTTCTCCTTCATCCCAATTCTAGACTTCATCCCCTTTCTCCAGTCGTTCTCTGGCACCGTACTACCTAGATTCACCATCTATCCCCTCTATCTCTTCTTACTCCCCAGATTCGCCACCCTATCTCTCTCCTAATCCCCACCAAATACACCCATCGCCACCTCGCAGACCATGATCCTAACCCATTCCCTTCTAGATGATAACCCAGATCCCACCCATTTATACACCACCGCACCTTCCAAAACATGTAATGTCCTGGAAATCGAAATGCAAGAAATAGAAATGAGAGTGAGGACGAAGGTTCCAGATCGTCGGAATTGAAAGAGAAATGTGAAAGGGATGAAGGTGGGTGAGGACTTTGAAATTTCAGGAGGGATCATTGATGAAAAATGGAAGAAAAGCTAGAAACATTTTGGCATAACGAAATATAAAGAAAGAATAATGAAAAAGCTAGAAAGAAAGGGAACAAAGAGGAAAGGAAAAAGGAAACAATCATGAACTTTTTGGTAGAAAGAAAAAGAAAGGAAGAAAAGCCCATAAGTTTTGTTTTTTTTTTTTTGTCATTTTACACAATCACAATTGTTTTATATAAATATTTACCAAATACTATAACACTGTTTATTATTATTATTATTATTATTATTATTATTATTATTATTAAAAGCACTTTTACAATTATTGTTACCAAACACTTTACTTCTTTATTGTACAACTACTTATTCTTACAACACAGTAGAAACAATTTTTTTTTTCAAAGCACATCAATATCAAACTAACCCTTAGCCTACATCTTCCTCCTTAGTGCAAAGAATATTGTTTGTTAAAAAAAAAAAAAAAAAAAAAGAAGTCAATTTTCAATTTAAAAAAAACATTTTTTTTTTTTTTTTCTTTCTCTTTATGACAAAAAAAAGTGAAAAAAAAGATAGAAAATGTTATCCAAAAAGAGAAACTGGACCTGCAAACTCATAATCTAGTGGGCTGAACTAAGTATCAGCCCATTAATCTAGTTAATAGGCGTGGTTAGGTCCAAACCATATCTGGCCCCAATACACATTTCTAGTGGCAAGAAACAACAAACACTAGCTAAGTCATGAATGTTAACTTATTGTACGGAGGCTAAAAGACAGCAACGCTACGTCAGCTGTTAGGTCACTTGATGCTCGTGTGACAGGCACATGACCACTTTTTTAAACAACACTCTTATACCCTTTGTTTTCTTGCATGTGATATAAAGTTAATCTAAAAGCGTGGTTAGTACTGTATTAAATTACTAACTCGTGTTAGCGTTTGAGTGCTTATATATATATATATATATATACAACATATTGGCCCATATAATTAATGGCAGGGTAGCTATTATATTTGGATCATTGCATTGCATGTGATATAGGAGATGGGCTGAGGTCAAATTATCCGGGCCCTGATGGGTTTGTATTATGGAGTAAGTCACATGGCAATCTAACGACAAGCCGGATCAATTTTTTAATATTTTCACGCCGACTATGCACGTGGCATACATTACAGCGTACTAATCAAAACTTACTAATTTAAAATCCTGTCCGAGCCCTTGGATAAGATATTAGATTGGGCCTCCAAGTTGGTAGTCTGGAATCGGGCGATTTTGGGTAAACAAAAATAGACTTGGCCTCATAGCTGGCCTTTTTTTTTTATGGTCCAAACAATTTTTCATCGAAGCAATGAATTGAAGCAAGAGAGTTTAGCTTTTGTTATGGTTTATTCTTTACTTCAGCAGTTACGGGAATCATCTTGTAATGTGTGCATGCACAAAAGAAATCTTATTCTTTTTTAGTTGTATACACATTTTATGATCTTTTTCATATGCTTTAAGTTTGAATCATTCTCAAGACGCTGTCGTAGCCACATTGACTATAATGAATATGCTCCCCCCTAAAGCATCCGAGGTTTAAACTCACTCACTACATGTTTAGATTAGTTTAAAATATAACATTGCTTGCATAAATAAAATTAAAAAATTAAAAAAAAAGATACGTATCTATTCAAGTTATAGAGACATACCTTGCTTTGCTCGGGATCAATGAATTCTCAGTCTACGATTACTTAATTTTCACATTCGATGCCAAGTTATCAACCAAGGTTCTAAGGTGGGGAGAATGGTTGTAGCATTGGGATCAAGCTAACAAACGAAGCAAGTTAAGAATAAAGCTTTCTTGTTTTGTTTATTTACCTTTTGATTTTCAATCTTGTTCATCTAAGAATCGCATCATTAACAAGTTAGAATCATATACTTTGCTTAAGTATTAGTTAGAGATATGGATGCAACGCCGTATAAATATTAGCAGCGAGGATCCATCTTAGATCACCAAATTCTTACTTCCTACAATCAACTCTATACTTTCAGCTTTGCTTTAATCTTATCCTCAATCAAGACGATGGCGGAAGGGGTCCTATTCAACATTGCCGAAGGAATCATTGGAAGCTTGCAGAAACTTGCTCGTGAAGAGTTCGGATTGCTTTACGGTGTCAAAGATGAGCTCAAAAAGCTTGAGAAGACAGTTAAGAAAATCAAAACTGTTCTTCTTGATGCAGAAGAAAAGAAGGCAAATCATGAAGTCACAGAGTGGCTGAAAAGCCTAGAAGATGCAGTTTATGATGTTGATGACTTGCTAGATGAATTCTACACTGAAGCTCGGTGGAGGCAAATGGTAATTGGGAATAAAATTTCAAAGCAGGTACGCCTCTTTTTCTCAAGCTCAAACCAACTTGTTTTTCGGCTAAAGATCGGTCATAAGATAAAAGAAATTAGGGAGACACTTAATGTGATTGAGACCGACAGAGGGTTTCACTTAGATGAGCGTCTCCAAGAGGCACGAGTTCTAACTAGAGAGAGGGAAACTCACTCTTTTGTCCGTAAGGAAGAAATCATAGGGAGGGATAAAGAGAAAAGGGAAATTGTAGGACTTCTGTTAGATCCTATTCCTGAAGAGAATGTGTCAATCATTTCCTTAGTTGGGATTGGAGGTTTGGGAAAAACTGCACTAGCCCAACTTGTTTTTAACGACGAGACAGTCAAAAAGCATTTTGAGTTGAAAATATGGATATGCGTCTCTGATAAATTTGAGTTGAATGTGCTTGTTAAAAAAATCATTGAGTCCGCACCTAGTAGGACACAGGGAAACCTTGAGTTGGATCAATTGCAAAATGACCTCCGAAAACTAATAGATGGAAAGAGATACCTCCTTGTGTTAGATGATGTATGGAATGAAAATAGGGGAAAATGGCTTAGTTTGAAAAGCTTGTTGATGGGTGGTGCAAGAGGTAGTAGAATATTGATAACTACTCGTAGTAAAGTTGTTGCAACTATCTCAGACACAAATAAACAATATATCCTGGGGGGCTTGGAAAAAAAAGAATCTTGGTCTTTATTTAAGCAAATGGCCTTCAAAACAGAACAAGAGTCAGAAAATCCAAGTATTAAGGAAATTGGGGAAGAGATTGTTGGAAAATGTAAGGGCATCCCACTTGCTATAAGGACGACAGGGCGAATGCTCTTCTCTAAGAATCAGGAAAATGAATGGTTGGCTTTCAAGAATAACGACCTTTCAAAAGTAAATCAGGAAGCAATTGATATTTTACCAACACTTAAGCTAAGCTATGATATCCTCCCATCACATTTGAAACATTGTTTTGCATATTGTAGCTTGTTCCCTAAAGATTATGAGATTGATATAAAGACATTGGTTAACCTCTGGGTGGCACAAGGGTTTGTTAAGTCTTTAGATCAAAAGCAAGAGTTTGGAAGATGTTGGTTATGAATATTTTTTGGAGTTGGCATGGAGATCTTTTTTCCAAGAGGTAACATATGATGAGTTTGGTATGATAAGTAGTTGTAAAATGCACGACCTCATGCACGACCTTGCAAAATCAATGTCTGGGATGGAAATCACCATAGTAGTTGAAAAGGAGGATAATTTTTCTGAAAACCTTCGTCATGTGTCTTTTGATTATTCAATTGGTCTGTGGTTAATTGAAAAAATTCCTACATCTTTGCTAAGGGCACATAAGTTGAGGACATTTTTATATGTTGACGAATATCTGCTCTCTTTTCATGATGATGGGTCTATTAAGTCATTTTGCAATGCAATTGCTTCAAATTTCAAGTCATTGCGCATGTTGAGTCTGTATGCATTGGATATCAGAGCATTACCAAATTCCGTACGTAAATTGAGACATTTAAGATATCTCGATCTTAGAAGAAATCCCATTGAGAGGCTCCCAAAGTGGATAGTTAGACTTCAGAATCTGCAAACCCTAAATCTGTCAGATTGTGATATGCTTGTGGAACTGCCAAGAGACATTAATAAATTGTTCAATTTAAGGCATCTCATGGTAGATGGGTGTATCAGATTGAATCATATGCCGGATGGATTGAGAGAATTGACTTGTCTTCGGACATTGGATAGATTTGTTTTGAGTGAAGACAGTTGCATTACAGGGGGCGGTGCTGGGCTTGGCGTGTTGAACAGGCTTAACAACTTGACGGGAAGTATGAGCATTGAAAATTTGTGGAATGGGAAAAATATGGTGTCAGAAGCAATCTCTGCAAATATGAAGGAAAAACAGAGTCTTACTTCGTTGTCTTTGGGGTGGAAGGAAAATATTACAAGTGATGTCAATGAGGCTGAAAATGGTGAAATGTTATTGGAAGCACTGCAACCTCATTCAAATTTGAAAGAGTTATCGGTGTATTTTTTTGACGGTGTGAAGTTTGCAGGTTGGCTTTCTTCTCTCACAAATATTGTTAATCTCAGTTTGAAGGAATGCAAAACATGTCAGTATCTCCCGTCGTTTGATCATTTCCCTCGTCTTAAGGTTCTTAGACTTGATGGGCTTAATGCTTTGGAGTACATTTCAGATGCTTCATCGTCAGCGTCGCGAATTCCATTCTTCCCCTCCTTAAAGAAAATTTACCTATGGAATTGTCCTAATCTTAAGGGATGGTGGAAGCAGAGTGCTCTAATTGGCTCCCCAACGACAGAGTATGAGCATCAGCATATACAGCAGTCATCGCTTTCATTTCCCTGTCTTTCTCTATTAGATGTCTGGAATTGTCCTAACCTAACTTCCATGCCACTCTATCCACATCTTGAAGACGAGGCTGTCCTTGGATAATGCCAGCTTGAAGCCATTAGAAGAGACGATGATGATCGGTGATGAAGACATTTTGGCACCAGCAGAAACAACATCATCTGCTTGTACATGTTGTTCCCTCTTCTCTATTTTCTCTCCTTTAGTCTCTGGAGCATCTGGCCCGCATGTCTCCGCTTCCTCCTCTTCTCCTCTTTCCAAATTAATAAGTTTGGAAATTATAGGCATTGAGGATAGAGAATGTGTTCCAGAGAGGTGGCTGCGCAATCTCACTTCTCTCAAGAATTTGAGTTTGTCCCGATGTCGTAGACTGAGGTGTATACCTTTGTCCCCGTCTCCGAGCGTCCAACATCTCACCACACTTGATTTTCTAGAGATAGTGCGCTGCAACGAGCTGGATCTGTGGAAGGAGGATGAGAGTTTCTCGCAGTGGAAATCCCTAAGGAGCCTTCGTACCCTCCGTATTTCTGAATGTGATCGTTTGATAAAGTTGCCGCAAGGAATAGGTAACCTCACATCCCTTTCCAAACTAGTCATTGGAAATTGCCGTAATTTAGCATCACTGCCAGTAGGGATGTGTCGCCTCACCACACTTGATTGTCTAGAGATAATGTGCTGCAACGAGCTGGATTTGTGGAAGGAGGATGAGAGTTTCTCGCAGTGGAAATCCCTAAGGAGCCTTCGTACCCTCCGTATTTCTGAATGTGATCGTTTGATAAAGTTGCCGGAAGGAATAGGTAACCTCACATCCCTTTCCGAACTAGTCATTGAATATTGCCCTAATTTAGCATCACTGCCAGAAGGGATGTGTCGCCTCACCTCTTTAGAGACACTGCGGATTTACAACTGCTCCAGCGTATTAAGGCAAAGATGCGAGAAAGAAAGAGGTGAGGACTGGTCTAAGATTGCTCACATCCCAAATATTAACTTCTCTGACATCTGGTGACAGACGGGAGTCAGCTAATGTTCTGGTATCTTTTCTAACTTCTTCTGATTTCCATTTTACATTTCAATAAATCCAAATTAATATCCAAACTATGTTTGTCTCTCAAACCAGAACCATTCATTCAGTTAACCGAAGCGCCCTTTCTATGTCGGTGGCTCAAGATTCGTTCCTCGTTGAAACTTTATGCTTCATCTCTACAATTGTTTACGCTCGCACAACAGCGTGGTGGTGTATGTGTATCAAATGGTTGCAGCCTGCACTTCTTTTACCTTTTAACTTTGCTCTTTTCCTTGTATATATCTTCTTTGTTTCATTTCAAGAGGGGTAAGGTTTATGTCCCCCCTTCTTTTTCATGTAATTTTTCTCTTCTTTTTTTATTTTTATTGTATGAGGGGTAAGGTTTATGTCCCCCCTGACTAGGTGTACATTATTTTTCATTATCAATAAAATTTCCCTCGTACCGCCGAGGTTTTATCAAAAGAAAAAAAAGTTGTATAAATTATAGGGTGAAATATGACTTTATCTGTTAGGCTTTGAAGATTACAATCTTAAAATGAACCAAATCCAAGCCAAACCGAATAGACCAAATTAAAAATAAACTGAAATGAACAAAAAATTGAAAAAATCTTTCAGTTTGGTTTTTAATTTCGATAAAAAAATCAAACCGAATAGAACTGAACCCACCCTTATACTAAAGTGATACAAGAAACCTCTCCTTAGTAATACTCAAATTTTAATTTTCAGTTATTTCCTGGTAACTTTTATTTTAAAGAGAAAATACACACATGTACATTATACAAACGTGTTTACATGTTTTTGTTGCCCTATGTTTCTAATACCTTCTCTCTGTACAAGGTGATTTATGTTATACAGTATTCTAATTTTAAAAACTCAAGTGCAAGAAGACGGTCGTGCAAACCATGTTAGATGGCCTAAACCACATTTGCTTAGCTACAAAAGGGAAGGTTAAAGAATTTATGGCCTACGTGTATCGTTTTCCACAAGCATGCAGTAGGTTAATTGTTTGAAGAGCATTTGTTGCTTTTGAATAGAACATTAACTGTTAACACCTAACTGTACATAACGGATTCATGGAGAAGATAACTGAGCCTTCCAGGTTCCATGAAGGAAATTGAAACAACTCTCCCAATATACACGTGTGAATTAAATGTAACTTAGCATCCACAACAAGTGGTCCAGTGGTAAGGACGAGGATTGCGATTCTTTAATAAACCAAAAAATGTGGAAGGTCTCAGATTCGATAACTTGATACTCCAAGCTAATGAGTCTACTTGACTGTGATTACAAACAAGATGAAAATTTTCATAACCTCTCCGGACTCAGAATTGGTAAATAACCGTGACTTGCCACCAAGCCTCACTGAATTAAATGTAACGGCTATAGGTTGTTACCATTAAGGCCTCACTGAATTTTGGTGTGTGTACATTCACTTATTAATTTATGCAGCGCATGCGAACTAGGTTACAATTATTAACCTCCTTCATTTGGTTGTCACCCTTTTTCTCTCTCTTTTTTTCTCTTTTTATGGGAGGAGAAAGGGGTGTTCGAACTTAGACGTCATTCCAACGTTAGGAATAAAAATGCCACTAGTTTGTTTGTTCATTGTTTTCTTTAGAAAAAACTATGTTTCATTGTTTCTTACTTCCAAAAAGACACTTTACAACAAAACAAAAACAATAGGATAGGCCTTTAAAAGAATAATGACTTACGTGAAATGAGTTTACCGTTATTATGGTTTTTCAATCTAATAATACAATGTCGTAAGTAATTTTTTTTGGGGTTTTTTGAAATAAGTCCAAAATAACTAAAAATTGGACCTATTTCAAAAGGTAGTCTATAAAATTGGACCTATTTTTAATTTTCCCAATTTTTTTCCATAATATTATTATTGGATTGAAAGTGTAACGACATGTCCCTAATTTTCCATGTAATTTCCTTCCCGAGTATATAAATTGACGATTATGCCCTTGTTGGCAAAGTGGAATCCGACGTGTACGTTGTTGTTCAGCTTTTAAAGTATTTTTCATATTATCGTAATTAAATAGTACTCGTTTTTATGAACACGTGAGCACAAGTTAGACCCGAACCGAATTTGTAATGAAAAAGTTATGTTTAGTTCAAGTAAGTTAATAATGGGTAAAGTTGTAGTGCGAATTATTTAGAGTTTGAAACACTGTTTTGATAGGGTGAGCTTGATTTTTGTGTACCTTTAAATTGTACAAAATTTGGACCATTTCCCATTTTCAAACCGGTCCCTCACTTACCACACCAACCAACCACCTTTCTCCCTATTTTCTATCACCCAATCAGAAATTCTCTCTCTTGTACAATCACAAACTCTCTCTCTCTCTCTCTCTCTCTCTCTCTCTCTCTCTCTCTCTCTTCTCTCTTCTCTCTCACCGTACCTCTTTTCTCTCTACAACAACAAAGAACCATTATCAAACCTCACAAGTCCAACTTCAAACCACCACCATCGTGCTCCTCTCCTTACCACGAGTTTGGCCAAATTTTTCTAGATTTCGGCGAACCAAACGGCGGCGGATGGCAACAACGGTGATCGAAGAGCTAGGGAAGAAGGAGAATATTCTGTTAAAGTTAACATAATTCTCACATCATTACTGACATCATTAAGTACGTTTGTTAAAGTTAACGAAATATTCCCCTGGAATCTATCAACGGATGCAGGCTCGTGACTTGCACGTTGCTGCGCATGTGACTGCAAGCTAACGGCGCGTGAGGGCACATGCCGCGGCGCATGGTCGATGTGTACGGGTTCATGACGTCGCATGGAATGTTTTCGTATATTTAAACCCTCCGTTAGTTTAAATAAATTCTAGCTTCGGTTTAAATTTATCCATATTTTATACATCACTTTCCTTTTGGCTACGTCACCTTTGGGTGTTAGCCAGCATACCTCAACTCCGGTCTAAGTGTGTCAAAAAGTCGATATAAATTTCTCTCATCCAAAAAAAAGTGGCATCACATAATTCCCAAGTCCTAACAAACAATAACTAATATTGAACCATTGATAGGTCCATTAGGTCATCAAGGCAAATTCAGTGATCCACTAGTCCTTCCACTGTAATCCATAATGCTATGATGTAGCAGTAGGTCCCAAAAAATTCATACAGCTAACTTTTTTTTCCATCTTTTTGTTGTTAATGTTATAATGTAGAGGAGTTTTAACGAAACACTTCTGGTACTGTTTACTTTTAACGAAAAATCACATTTTTACATTTTTCTGGTGCTATTCACTATAGTTTTATTTGTCATTTTTCATTAAAACTAAAGTTTTTTTTTTTTTTTTACTTTTCGTTAGTTTTTCTTATAATTTAAATGAAAAATGCAAGTAGTACTAAAAGTAAATAAATAAATAAATAAAGTAAAAAATAAAAGAAAATTGTTACTCGTATTTAAAAAATTCAATTGTGCACTTCATTGTTTACAATTAAAATGAAAAAAATTATGTGCACAACTAAATTTTTGGTTATTACAATAATAGAGGAGCTCTTAACGTCGAGACGTAGTAGCGTAATCTTCTCTTATTAGTGTATGGATAATTCTTTGTAATTTTGTAATTAATATCTTCGCATGTTTTACATTATATATATTTTTGTTGTAAATATTTAGATATTTAAAGGTTCTATTCTTGTTTTAATTTTTGTTTCTTTAATTTATTTGTATTTTTTACACATCTCTTTCACACTGAGGTTAGTGTGTCGGTTCCTAAATGAAAAAGGCCAAAGTCCTACATTATAAATTGACTGATGATCCCACACGTCTAGAAAAGAGTTTAACTTAGCAGACTTTTTTTTTTTAACATACAATATTAGTAATTGCTTTTAATAGAAATCGAATCTAAATTATTATTATTTTTTTTTTTATCAAAAGGTAAATTTGTTAAATTAAATGTTAGATTAGAGAATAGATAGGATTTGAACTTCCATTGTGGTGTAAGGAAACACTCTTCTCCACCACCGTAAAAAATGATAATTTCTAAGATTTCTCGCTTGTAAATGAACATAAATATTACTAGACTGTTATACTAAGTATTAAAAAACCAAATAAATAATGAATTTAGAAACAGAATCTGACATATCTTTGCTAAGCCATTTTTGTCAGACCGTCCAAAGGCAGAATCACACACAACCATCCACCGGAGTAATTTTTCGGTGTACCCGGTACACCAAAAAAATTTGGTGTACCCTCACTCATTATGGTGAGGGTACACCAAAAAAATTTGGTGCACCCTCACTTTTTGTACACCAAAAAAATTCTAATGAGTGAGGGTACACCAAATTTTTTTGGTGTACCCGGTACACCTAAAAATTTTCGCATCCACCGCAACGCCGCGATCCCCGAGGTATAATCCGCATATCAAAAAGGCATCCATGACCCTACTAATCCACAGATCATATGTTGGATATCAATCAATCAACTTTGAGTGGACTTAATTTGATTTATATTAGCTTAATGCTTATTTAATTTGATTTGTTTAATATTTATCAATATAACCTAAGCTCAAAACCCAAAATTTCAATTATTTTGTCGCAAAATTACTTAATTTTGATACAAGATATCATATAAAATAATAAGCTAATACTTTAGGAAGGTTCATATTATGCACACTGCATGTATTGGCTTTTACACGAGGAACGTTAAACTAGTTTTTGGAATCAAGATCAAGTTGTTCTTATCTGACACTAATGGATCTGCTTCATCCGTATCTTTGGCAAAAGCCCTTCATTGATAGCGTATTAGCGTTTTACTAAGCAAGTAAACTACCATTACCAAAAAGATTCAAAACCTAAACTGAAAGAGACTCTACAAAAAAAAAAAAACTTTCAGACTCGGTAAGCTTGACCTTATCGTTCATGTTAATAAAACTAAAACACACATTGATAATGTGAATATCCCCAAACAACTATCTGCTTTACATTAATAACTTAGGTGTTAGAGTTAGACATAAATAGAAGTGTGATGACGTAGACGTTGAAACTTTACCGTGCAAATCTAGCTTAACGAATCTGAGGAAGGAGTTGTTAGTTAATAACACATTTGCTAACCATTTTCTAGTACAGTGACATGAAAATTTAAAATCTTTGTAAGCCAATTACATGGAGGCCAAGGCAACCTCCAGTCTACATGTAGCAGCGTTTCTCTGAAGATGTGGATTGTCAATGACCTATAGTAGAATTCGAACTTGAATATGGTTGCAAAAACACAATATTCTAGTCAACTTAACTAAACCTCGATTTGCAGTTTTACGCGCTTGGTAGTCAACACAACTTTGTACGTTTTCCCTCTTGTTTTGGAATTTCGATGAACATTACAAGAATAGTACTAGCATGAATTACGGAGAGAGAGGCGGTTTGCGGAATCCAGGAATCCAGAAGTCGAGGACAACCAGACACAAACCCATCAGAGGGAGAAGAAGACTCAGAAGAGGGTTCTTTGAATTTAAAGGAGGTTTGGAGGCAGGTTGCCAGGTGGCACCTCCCTCTTAACGCGATTTCTGCAATAACTTTCCTTCTTTCCCATTTCCCCATCTTATCCTCCGCACTTGTATAAATCTGAACCCTCCTCCCTCTCTCTCCCACAACAAACACAAACACCTCTCTCTCTCTCTCTCTCTCTCATCTGTTACCATTCTAATGGTGAAAATGGCTACTGGGTTGCTCTCACTTTTGCTTGCATTCGCACTGCTGCTCACTAATCCTGCTTCTGCAGCTTTGCCTTTGGATGGTAAACTCTCTCTCTCTCTCTCTCTCTCTCTCTCTCTCTCATCTGTTTTACTGAACTCTGTCTTTACTTAAGTTTATACTACTTTTAGCGTTTTCTCAATGAACTGATCTTGTTTGCTTAAAACTGTATTTTCAAGAATTGGTTGTAATACTTACAAGTACTTAGTACTATCACCGTCCTACGCTACGGTCAGGTATACTGTAATGACATCCAAGAATCATATATGACCGTCAGACGGTGATAGTACTAAGTACTGTAGTAACCCACAAATATTTTTTGAACTTTTTCCTGATCAATTATTTACCATCTCTGTGACTTGCGTGTTTAAATCAGGACTCTTGGCCAATGGCAACTTTGAAGAACCGCCAAAACCAACAGACCTCAAGAAAACAGTTATCATAGGCAAAAATTCACTGCCCAAATGGGAAATCGATGGCCTGGTGGAGTACATCTCCGCGGGGCCGCAACCCGGCGGAATGTACTTTGATGTAGCTCATGGTGTCCATGCTGTGAGGCTTGGCAATGATGCCTCAATCTCCCAGACCATTAAGGTCAAGCTAGGGTCTCTGTATGCCCTGACATTTGGGGCATCAAGGACTTGTGCCCAAGAGGAGGTTTTGAGGGTGTCAGTTCCCCCCCAGGCAGGGGACCTTCCTCTGCAAACCTTGTACAGCAGCAATGGCGGCGACACTTATGCTTGGGGATTCAGAGCAACTTCTGAAACTGTTAAAGTGACCTTTCACAATCCTGGGATTCAAGAGGATCCTGCTTGTGGTCCACTCTTGGATGCAGTTGCTATCAAGGAGCTTTTCCCCGTGTACCCCTCTAGAGGTAAATTGGATATTGATAACTATGTTTCTGCTAGTTTTTGGTCTTTCTCTGTGCACGGCTGGAGTTTTCAGTTTGATCTCATTTGTCGACATGGTTGATTGTTTTAGGGTATAGAATCATCACTTAAAGGTTAGACTTAAGGTTTTTAGTGTCGGATTTGTTAATCACTTTGATTTTACGTTTTAAGCATCCAACTGTGCTCAGTTCAGTTCAATAGTTCGATTGGTAACCATTTCAGTGTTCAGTTTACAAAATCATTGAATGTTTGACGTTGCAGATAATTTGGTCAGAAACCCTGGCTTTGAAGAGGCTCCCCACAGGTTATTCAACTCTTCCCATGGTGTACTCCTCCCTCCAAAACAACTAGATGCGACATCCCCGCTCCCCGGCTGGATCATCGAGTCCCTCAAGGCCGTAAAGTTCATCGACGCAAAACATTTTAATGTTCCATTCGGAAAGGGCGCAGTTGAGCTTGTTGCAGGGAGAGAAAGTGCCATAGCCCAGGTTCTTAGAACTGTTCCCAACAAGCTCTACAGCCTTTCATTCACTGTCGGTGATGCAAGAAACGGCTGCCATGGATCAATGATGGTTGAAGCATTTGCCGGCAAGGAAACGCTCAAAGTTCCGTTCACCTCCAAAGGAAAAGGCGGGTTCAAGACGGCCAGTTTCAGGTTCAAAGCGGTTTCAATCAGGACGAGAATCACGTTCTTCAGCTCTTTCTACCACACCAAGGACTACGGAGCTCTTTGTGGCCCTATCCTAGATGAAGTTAAGGTTTCCCCTGTTGCTTAAATGCTAGTTTTTTAGTTATATCACCACAAAACTACAACATCATTATAGAGACCAATGGCCAGATGTGTTACCGTTATAGAAGTATTAGGGCTATAGAAGTATTAGGGCTAGTTTGGTATTGTTACGCTATACTTTTTACTAGAGTTATGAAACTTTTCAGGAATAAAATTAAAATCCATCACCGATTAACTCGTTATGGTCGAATTCTATAACTACCGGACCTAGAGTTTTTTTCTTCAAAACGCTACTTCAAGTGTTCTGGACAGTAATGCAACTTTAAAGGGGCTTTATATGTGAAGGATCTTAATATTTCTTTGGTAGCTTATGCTAAATTAGGATGTTTAATGATGCGATAATCATATTGCAAAGCTTGCTAAGAACCCCTTGCCCTTGCTAATTACAGCAGCTAAACCGTTAAGCACGTTCGAATACGAAAACAAAAACATATCGAAACTTTCCAGTTCGATCGCAAGGAAATAACGGAATCAGTAATATGCACCATTAAGCATTCAAAATCAAGGGGTATGTATTAACATGAATTACACTTTTGATTATTTGATTGAACATGCAATAAAGTTCCATAGAATGTAAGAACATCTCTAATGCTTATGAAACAATAATACACAACATCTCAATTTGACAACATGGCACAACGTGTGAGAAGGTGTGTACGAAAATGAAATTATAAAATTGTCCGGTGAGATGATAGGAAAATAAATTGATGTACCAATCTGCCGGTATCATGAGGGGGCCGAAGATTCCGAGCGGTTGGAATGTTGCCCTTCACTGTCGTCTAAAGTACCAACGAGACATTTCTCGAGTAAAAATTCAGCATTCACCCAAGCATGATATTTATCTAAAGCAATGTAGTAAGGAGCAATAGTTAACAGCACTTTATAAGAAGCTAAAATAAAATGAAGATGATCCCACACAAATTGCTGATTTGCGGGCATTGTTAGATTTGCTGAAGTTTGGGTCTGGCTTAGGAGAACCTTTTTGGTTGTGTTATTTCGCCACATCGGATTTCAGGGATCCTAAACCCATTCCTTGGAATGAGATGAATCAGGAACCAAAAGAATCCGGCATTCCTATTCAAGTTTTGGAAATGCTAGGGACTTTGGTGAACAAGAAAAAGAAAAAAAATCCTCCCACTAAAAATAACAAGTTTTACGGGCAGTTCTGTACGCAGAGAATACATTTGCTCACCACCCACTCTGTACCATTGGAAGAGTATGATTTAATCTATCCGCTACGCAGATCCCAAAAATAAAAACTCATCCAACAACACATAATATGGTGGTAGCAAATCTATTCTCTTGTTTCATGGACACGTCAGGCTTAAGAACAATAAAACTCAACGACACATAACCAATGAAGTATAGAAAAGGATACTGAACAAAGATGTGCAATCTTTTCCCACAGCCTTCTTTAGAATATCAACACCTAAAGAAAAAGAAATCATCAGAAACAGGAATAGTATGTCATGCAGTTCTGACCAAATAATACATACACAAACTCTCGCAAGTCAACCATTTATGGATCGTAGTTATAGATCTCATCACTAAGCAGTTTTTTGGTGACAGAATTATACCAATTGCAATTGAAGATTTTAATAAAATTGGTGGTAATGCATTTGCAAAGGCTTATATAGAGATAATATTGTTAACATCAGATTGCCCTATAAGCAAACGCTTTACCTTTCTACCTTATTACTCTTCCTATGTCATTGATGGGCTCAGAGTTGTCACACATCCACCAAGTCAACTTAAATCAATAGTCCACATCCCTTATATAGCTAATCTTCATTAGAAATATAGAAGAAACAAAAGTTGGGCAGATTTCTGGTATAGCACTTCTCATAGACGGTAGATGTCCCATCCTATTAAATTTATTTTGTCGGCTAAGTTGGCATAGTGGAGCAATAAAACTTCAAACTTCAATAAGAAGACTTACAAAAACCCAATAAAACATGCCTACTGATATAAATACTTTAAAATTTTGGGGTTTATGGAGAAAGGTGTCAGCAATACACACTTGGGATGACACTGCTCACTCCAGCTAACATTTGAACTTGAACAGACTAAAATACGTACATACCTCCGGGGTGAAATCTCATGTATGGAGACAAATTGTACACACGGCCTTTTAGAACAGTCCACATTGAATCTCCTTTTTGGTGCTGTTTAACTTCATTCAGTGAAATAAGCCTCTTATTTGATTGTCCCTTTAAACCTGAGAAACAATTTGTATCTTGAGAAGCTAACACTGATATAATCACTACTGCACTTAAAAATACCCAAGATATCACATGTTGTTTCCTGAACTTATAATAACATGCATTAAAAATTCACAACGAATAGGCTTGCTACGAGTACATAATATTCCTAAACATGTTCTCCAACAAGATTGAATTAGGAACCTCAGTAAACTTGTAATGCTAAAATCCAAGCCCTTCCAATCCAACCTTCTATTTCATTGGGCAAAGTTTGAAAGTATTTTCTTTATATCTTTTGATAATTGCCTTTAGGATTATGTATGCATCATAGCTACCAGAACACAAATGACGAGAAAAAAAAAGTCAAGAAAAGTATTGGCAGGAAGAAGAAAATTTATGACAGATGAGAAGCAATTTCAGCTGAAGCACTTTTAACTAAGTACCTGCAAGGTCAGGATGTGTTCGAGTAAGTTTGAGCCAATCCATTTGGCTATACCCCTTCTCAAAAGGAACTTTAGCACGAGTTGCAGGCTTCACTGACTTTCCAGCATCACCTGATTTTAGTTGCTTCGGAACTTCAGATTTCTTTTTCATGGATGATGCATCAATGATGCTGACAGACAAAGAACCAACTGTTTCCTGTTTTTTGGAAGCGGCTCCTCCTGGTAATCCACCTTGCCACAGAACACCTCTATTCTCATTACTACTATTGCCATTTGACAATCCATCCTTTAGGGTAATGTTTTCTATATCTGAAGTGAGCTTCTTTGTCTCATAACCATCCTGGTTGCCTGGTGGACCAACCTGAACATATACCACAGACCTTACTCCAATATAGAATTATGACATACAAAAACCCAGCGCCAATCAATCATACCCCCGAAACACAAACCACTGCAGATAATGCATTGAAGCAATGCATATTTCAAGGGTATAACTTTCTTGATAGCAAAATGTACATATAACGCTTACCTGACAAAAAGTGAAATCGTTATCATTCTCCATTTCCAAGCCGAATGAAGTTCCCAAAAACTATTTCAAGCAATCTTTCCTGTCAAAAGATAATATAAACATCACATTTTAATACCAAAAAGATCATGAGATGGCTTTTCTAAAATACTATAGTACCATACCCTGATAGCCAAACTTAAATGATAACCATCCAATAAGACAAAATACATGAAACAGGGACAATTAGGACTCTTGATTACACCCTATCAATTACAAATCTTTAATACACAACAGATTAACACTGTTTACTACTGCTTTTGATAACTATGTTTAAAAATATTTTTGAAAACTCAGCCAAACAGGTCAAGCTCCCCCTCCCACCTCCTAAAGACTGAAGAGGAAAAAGATAAAATTAAATTCTCAGTAAATATGTTGTACTTTATAGATATATTAATTGGTGAGTACCAAAAAATGTTATGTCCAACTAAAGGAACAAGAAAAATATATGACATCTACATTAGTGTTTACGAAGTGAGATGGGTATCAGGCCCAAACTTGTATGTCATCACGCTAAGAAACTCACAAATCATAATCATTCAGACAAAAATCCACGATTCATATAAGCTAAGGAGTAAAAGTAATCCACTAAGCTTAAAATCGTCGAAATTTCAATTTAATTGAAAACGGAACAACTTTGTGTGCTTAACTTTGACTCCAAAATTTCCAAAAGCCAATGTGATTCCAAGCATTAACTCTACTACAACTTCATTCCAGTATCCAAATTGATTTCAAGCAAATAGCTCATTACCCAATAATCATAACCTTGAATCCAAGTTCTTATACGTTCAAATCCAATTGAAGAAAGCAATTGGCATACAAAGCACCCCCCACTCTAATAGTTTTAGAAAGGCAGCAATTGAATAACATCATTCATAACCCGGGACTTGGGAAAAAAGAAAACAAAATGAACAAAACCTCCATTGCTCCAGCTGACCAAAAATACCACAACACCCTAGTCTAACTAAAATTCTTCGATTCACCGAAACTGAATTCGGTTAAATTACACAATACCAAACTTTAATATAACATCTCCTTTCCCATTATTCTTAGTTATCAAGCAAATGGTTAATCTATATACACACACCACAATTAAGCAATTATCAATTTTTCCCAGCTAAAAACACAGCAGTTAAACTAAAACTTGTATTCGGGAAAATTGGTAATCATAATAACCAAACTCAAAAAATACCCAAATACCAATTCAACCATGAATTTGTTAAGTCAAGATGAATCTCTAATGATCTAATCTGGTAACCAACTAATCAATGACAATAAAAAGTTATATCACAGAACCTCAAGTCGCTGACTTCCAATTGTTTTTGCCTGTTATTGTTGAAATTTCAATTTTCTATGTGGTTTCCTTGAACTTTCTCGGCAACCAAACAGAAAGTGAAGAATAATCCAAGTAGATGAGAAATGGGAAAGAAAAACGTACTCGCAAGTGTGTATTCAGGTTGATGTAGATGCCCTTTCACCCTCCCTCTCTCTGTCTTCAGTATGCGATCGTCGAGACAGCAGAATTGGAGTCGCTTGATTCAAGTTCCGTTATTGTCAGCTTGAAGAATAAGCTAATCTAATGCCTTTTATTTGAAAGAAAAAAAAAACATAAGACAACTAGTGCAATATAGAATTATGACATACAAAAACCCAGCGCCAATCAATCATACCCCCGAAACACAAACCACTGCAGATAATGCATTGAAGCAATGCATATTTCAAGGATATAACTTTCTTGATAGCAAAATGTACATATAACGCTTACCTGACAAAAAGTGAAATCGTTATCATTCTCCATTTCCAAGCCGAATGAAGTTCCCAAAAACTATTTCAAGCAATCTTTCCTGTCAAAAGATAATATAAACATCACATTTTAATACCAAAAAGATCATAAGATGGCTTTTCTAAAATACTATAGTACCATACCCTGATAGCCAAACTTAAATGATAACCATCCAATAAGACAAAATACATGAAACAGGGACAATTAGGACTCTTGATTACACCCTATCAATTACAAATCTTGAATACACAACAGATTAACACTGTTTACTACTGCTTTTGATAACTATGTTTAAAAATATTTTTGAAAACTCAGCCAAACAGGTCAAGCTCCCCCTCCCACCTCCTAAAGACTGAAGAGGAAAAAGATAAAACTAAATTCTCAGTAAATATGTTTTACTTTATGGATATATTAATTGGTGAGTACCAAAAAATGTTATGTCTAACTAAAGGAACAAGAAAAATATATGACATCTCTGTTAGTGTTTACGAAGTGAGATGGGTATCAGGCCCAAACTCGTATGTCATCACGCTAAGAAACTCACAAATCATAATCATTCAGACAAAAGTCCACGATTCATATAAGCTAAGGAATAAAAGTAAACCACTAAGCTTAAAATCGTCGAAACTTCAATTTAATTGAAAACAGAACAACTTTGTGTGCTTAACTTTGACTCCAAAATTTCCAAAAGCCAATGTGATTCCAAGCATTAACTCTACTACAACTTCATTCCAGTATCCAAATTGATTTCAAGCAAATAGCTCATTACCCAATAATCATAACTTTGAATCCAAGTTCTTATACGTTCAAATCCAATTGAAGAAAGCAATTGGCATACAAAGCACCCCCCCTCTAATAGTTTTAGAAAGGCAGCAATTGAATAACATCATTCATAACCCGGGACTTGGGAAAAAAGAAAACAAAATGAACAAAACCTCCATTGCCCCAGCTGACCAAAAATACCACAACACCCTAGTCTAACTAAAATTCTTCGATTCACCGAAACTGAATTCGGTTAAATTACACAATACCAAACTTTAATATAACATCTCCTTTCCCATTATTCTTAGTTATCAAGCAAATGGTTAATCTATATACACACACCACAATTAAGCAATTATCAATTTTTCCCAGCTAAAAACACAGCAGTTAAACTAAAACTTGTATTCGGGAAAATTGGTAATCATAATAACCAAACTCAAAAAATACCCAAATACCAATTCAACCATGAATTTGTTAAGTCAAGATGAATCTCTAATGATCTAATCTGGTAACCAACTAATCAATGACAATAAAAAGTTATATCACAGAACCTCAAGTCGCTGACTTCCAATTGTTTTTGCCTGTTATTGTTGAAATTTCAATTTTCTATGTGGTTTCCTTGAACTTTCTCGGCAACCAAACAGAAAGCGAAGAATAATCCAAGTAGATGAGAAATGGGAAAGAAAAACGTACTCGCAAGTGTGTATTCAGGTTGATTTAGATGCCCTTTCACCCTCCCTCTCTCTGTCTTCAGTATGCGATCGTCGAGACAGCAGAATTGGAGTCGATTGATTCAAGTTCCGTTATTGTCAGCTTGAAGAATAAGCTAATCTAATGCCTTTTATTTGAAAAAAAAAAAAAAAAAAACATAAGACAACTAGTGGACCCTCTCGGTCCGGTGGAGGAAAGTTGAGAATTGCACCTTACTTATGGTCAAAATTCATTTAATTGTTTTAACCATTGGATTTAATTTTGTGTCGTTAGATTAATTTTTTTTTTTAACAGTTAGATTTGATCATATTAGATCACAATAGTTGGATTCAATAAATTTATAAATATAAAACTAAAAATTAAATAATTTTGAATCTAAACCGTTGAAACAACCAACGGTCCAATTAATCGTGGGGCGACACACCCACGTGCGTGGGATCTAGTCAGCGCTTTGTGTATGCAGTGTTGGGCAAGTGAAGCTCGCGCGTCTAGACTCTGTTGGGCGCATTCACTCTTATATGTGGGCCAGCCCATTAATCTAGTGGAGAGTCCAGGTCAAAATTGGCCTCAAAATTGAGTTTTGGGTTAAAACTCATTTTTAGCCTAAGGTTTGGAGCAAGTTTGGACGGATTTAGAATCTAAAATTTGAGTTTTACTCCAAGGGTTAGAGTAGATCTTAGCATGTTAACTGAGTATCCCTTTTATCACCGTGGAGTGGAAGGGGATTTGAACTTGATATCTTGAATGTTGGAAGAGAAATATCACTAAAATAAGAGTTTGCTACACTTGTTGGTATGCATGAGCACTTGTTGGTATGCATGAATTGTAGTTATGTGGTTGTACAAATTCATATGTTATAAAATAGGTAAATGTGTGTCATTTGATTGTGATCAAGAGTGGGCTGAAATGTCTTTCCAGACCCAATCGAGGATTAGTCCTACCCTAGAGGATGTGGGATACCTCAAGCTTCGTGTGTGTGTGTGTGTGTGTGTGTGTGTGTGTGTATGTGTGTGTGTGTATAAGAGAGAGAGAGAGGAGGACGCATGCTCCTAGAATATAGAATATAGTACTAGTTAATGCATACACATATCATGCGACGAACGAAATAATAACATCACATAGTAGTGTTCAAGTCACTCTTAAAAATCTCTAGTTACAAAGAATAACCACAAGACCAAATGACACATCCTAGGCTCAACTCCACCGTAGCACGATATTGTCCGCTTTGGGCCCCTACCACATCCTCACAGTTTTGTTTCTGGGAACTCAGACGAGAACTTCCCAGTGGGTCACCCATCATGGGATTGCTCTCGCGCGCTACTCGCTTAACTTCGAAGTTCCGATGGAAGCCGAAGCTAGTGATCTCCCAAAAGGTCTTGTGCTAGGTAAAGATGGGAATATACATATAAGGTTTAGAGGATTCACTTCCTTGGACGATGTGGGATGTTACACCAAACTTCGCAAAGACTTTCACACTTGTCTTCTCTTTATGCTTTCCTCCGTTGGTTTTCTTCCCTTGAGTTGATACGAATAAAAATATGGAGTGTTAAAATCACTTCTCAATCGGTATTTGGATTTAGGATGAGTTCCTTTTGTACATGGTACAAGAACTACAATTACAAGGTAGGTTTTGGTTTTGTAACATGATTGAAACATCGCATTTGACATGCCATCGATCGGCTCTTAACAGTAGTATTGACACAATGACAGGTGACACAGAGATCAAATTATCATTCAAGAGTTGGCCAAGATTCCAAGCATTCCTTTCCTCACATTACCACTATCAAGTGACGAACATACGACGCCGCAAGTCCTAACGGTGAAGTTATCAAGCATCCGTCAACGCTTTAATATCCCTTGTCTCGTATTACAGGAGCGTTACATCTTCGATATGACACATTTAAGATTCCTGTAACAAAACATACAAGTGCAAAACAAAATTTATCAGCAACCAGCACTTGCCAGCCAAGATCATACAAACATTGCAAAATAAATAAATCAGGAACCCTCCAGTACCAAAGAATACTTGGGCTATGGATTACAAAGGATGATTCCTCATGAAAGATAATGCATATAGTGATCGCCTAGACTGAAGGAAGCTGAAAACGTCTAAGGAGAACGCTAGAAAACCTTTATTTGTTAGAGATGCCTAGACTAAGACTTTGTTTCAATGTTGGTCCTTCATGCTTCCAAGAACAATCGTTACCTTGATCCCTTGCCCACTCCTTGTAAGCATAAACCTGCAATATAATGACTTCCTTAAGCTGATAAGCTAACACGAAAAAAAACTGTCTCGTTTCAAAAACACTCCACAATGTCCACATGATTGGTCGTCATGATATGAATAATTAGTACCAACTCTCATGGGCAATCCTATTCCTATGTAGTGTACAGAAATCGACGATTGTTGACTTGAGGGGTCTCAAACAAACATTATTACCGTTATCACTATAATTGCTAAAAATTCCTTTTATACCTTTGCGTTCAACGATATCTCCTTTTCACACATACAGCCTAGCAGAATATAAAAAAAAACACAAGTATTCACATGATGTCTCTTTCACCAGAATCACCATGAGGAAACTAAGAGGCATTTATTCTAGTTAATGCAAGCATATTGTATATCCTGTAAGGTTGGTCAGGATTACCTCTCACATTGTAAGGTGAATTTGTTCTGGCTCAACCAGCAGAAAACTCTGACGACGGGTGATCTGAGACAGCCAGCCAGCTTTTGGCACAAGCACCAACCCGAACACGGTGCAAAAGATCTCAAATCAATATCTGGAATATCATTTTTTCTGGCATAAAACCATAATGAAGTACCTCCACATCCACCTCTAATCACCATGACCATAAATGCTTTCGGAAGGAATACATCCAAGCAATACCATAGGGATTCTAGTATTTGAAAAGAATTAGGCTAGAAGAAACTAAAATAAGATTCCTCCCGATCAATACCAATAAAGCTCTGATTCACCTCTCCCCTTTCTTTAGACAAGTTGCTGACCAGTATATACCAAGTCCAATGATTTGGTATCAACCCATTATTCACGCCTCTATGTAGAAGTAAACAAGCATCATCAATCATTCCCTGTTTGCAGTGCCAACTGATCAGAGTGTTATAAGTAATAACATCAGGACACATCCCTTCAGCTTGTAATCTATCAAAGAGATTCAAAGCTTCCCAAATGTGTCCCATCTTGCATAGACCATTTATGAGGCTATTATAAGTGACTATGTCTGGCATCAAACCCCGATGAATCATATCTCGTAGAAACTCAAGTGCATCATATACTTTGCCACTTTTACACATACCATTAATCAAAATATTACAGGAGAAACTATCAGGATGAAGTCCCTTCATCATCATTTCTTCAAACAATCCCCTTGCCTTGTCAACAGCTCCAGCCTTGCAGAGTGCCTTAATTAGCCCATTATAGGTTATTTTGTCGAGAGGGCATCCTCTAAATACCATTTCATTTACAAGCTTAAGTGCTTCTTGTATCGCACCTCTTGTCAAGAAAGCATTAATTAACGTGTTGTAAGTAACAGTGTTGGCAACAACACCCTCCAGTAACATATCACGGTACAATCTGAATGCCTCTTCCATTTGATCAACCTTGCACAGTCCAAATATTAAAGAATTAAATGTAAATATGTCTGGCTTACATCCTTTGCTTGAGATTTCACAAAACAATTTTAAAGCTTCCTGGACTTTCCCATCCTTGCATAGAGCAGAAATTAGACGATTGTATCCCATGATATTCAGACTTAGTCCCTTGTATGACATCTCATTTAAAACATCACTAGCTTCCTCCAGTTGGCCCTCCTTGCAGAACCCATCGATCATTATGGTGTAAGTTATTACATTAGGCTTGCAGCCCTTAATTTCCATCTCACTGACCAATTCACGAGCAGAACTCAAACAGCCCTTCTTGCAGAGCCCATGAATCAGTATGTTAAATGTATATACATCAGGGTCGCAGCCATTACCTAACATACCATCATATAGAACAGCTTTGGCTTCATCAAACCGTCCACTCATAACATAACCATTAATCAAGGTATTGAAAAGCACAATATTTGGGGAAGGCACTTTGTTCAACAATGCCTTTGCTTCATCAACTTGCCCTGTTCTGCATAATCCATGCATTAAAACTCCATAAGTCACATCATCAGGAGTAAACCCCCGGAGAAGCATCCGATCAACCAATCTTGCTGCCTCATGAATCCGATTGACCTTGCAAAGACCATGGATAATATCATTGAAAGTCTGAACATCAGGTGTACAACCCATCAAAAACATTTCCTCCAAAAGTCTCAATGCATCATTCACTTGATTATTCTTGGAGAGTGCATGTATTAGAGTCTGGTAAACCACTGAATTTGGCACACAACCATGCTTCGTCATGTCTTTTAGAAGCGAGCAAGCGGAATCCACCTCATTAACCATACAAAGTGCTTTCAGAACCACTCCAAATGTGTAAACATTGGGAGAGATACCCCTACTCAACATGTCATAGAAGACATTGGGAGCAACCTTTGGGCAATTCCCAGCCACAAGTATATCCAATACAACATTATAAGATCTAAAAGTCGGTTCACATGAATAAACACCTCTCATGTCTAAAAGCAGCCTGGTCGCTTGTCCGGGCAAACCAGCCCTCCCATAATACTTCATAATCATAATGAAAAGGGACTCACTAAAATTAAACCCCTTCTCTTTAATCTGCATCAACAACCTATCTATAATTTTAAATTCCCCGGCTGCCCCGAGCTTATCAATTAACACATAGTACACATCAAAAGAATGGCAATACCCCTTCTGGGCGCCAACCAACTCAAATATCTCCATCGACGAGGGCACATCGAGTGGAAGTTGAAGCAACTTACAAAGTTGAATTGGAGTGATTTGAACAAGTGACTTCCTAAGTTCATTGAGGTCAAAGGGCTTAAGAATCTTCTCCCACTCATTTTCTGACTCTGACCCTTTATCATTCAACACTCTATCACTAACATCCTTAAAATACCCAGCTGACAAAATTGCAAAACAGTGGGGTTTTAACAAAGATTGCAAATTTCTTGTCAGATGGGTCAAAATATTTGGTATTTTATACATTACTCCAAATGGGTAACTCAAAATTTTAAGAAAACCACCAGAAAACCAGAGATTCGATAAACCTGAGAAGCAAAGTGGTCATGGGCATTTTCCAGAGGTTCGGTGAAGCTGAGAACCATTTGAGCTGAAATTTCCCGAAGCTTGAAGGATCAAACAATAAAAAAGGAAAACCATAAAAATGTGAAAGGAATTCAATAGAAAAATGAGAAAAAGAAAGATTCAAAATTACGGCCAAATGTCTACTGAACATGTCGATGCTCAACACAATCATGCATTAATGATCAAAACAAAGCTAGTTTACCTGCTTGAAGTAGATACTACAAAAATTGCTCTTTAACTCGCGATTAACTACACAAACAGATTGAACCCAATTCAATTGTAATGAAATTACAATCAGGGAATGCTTAGTTGCTTACTTTAATTGGTTCCAGGAGTCGAGGTGGGCTGTCGAGACAGCGAGAGGAAGCTCGCAAGGGTGACGGCGAGGTGGACGAGGTCGGCGTGGAGGAGGGGGAGATGGAGCCGCGGAGGGAGAGGTTGGTGAGGGAGCCTGGGAGAGTGCGGAAAGAAGAGGGGAGATAAGGCAGATGCGGGCTGGGGACCGAAGAGAAACTTGGGCTGAAGGTTGAGCCTAAAATTATGGTTGATTCGAAATTGAGCTTTGAAAATAAAATATTTAATATAAATAAATAAATTTAGTATAATATTTAATTCGATTTTGAATGAAATCAATGTTTCCATTTACACAAGTGATATTGTGGGAAGCAAGTTTCAAACCCAACCTTCTATTTTTATTTTTTTTAACAAATAATATTATATACATTAAAGAGAAGAGGTATGTTAAGTTTCATAATGAGTTAGCAATAATGTAATTCAAATTTGTCTTTTGCGAGAATCAAACATAAAATCGCTTACTTACGAGTAAAGAGAAATACTACTAGACTGTAATACTAAGTAATAATACTTTATCAACTTAGATGTTGAAAAATATGCAAATTCTAAATAAATTTATTTATTTTTTGGGTTTGTATTATTATAAATAGGTTTTTCTAGCTCCATGCGTTATTTTACAAAGTTTCGGCTTTATGTATTATTTATTTCTAGTTTTTTAATTTTATAAATAAGATTGTTTGGGATACTAACTATTCGTTTTTAAAATGATTGAAATCATTTTGGATGAAAAAAAAAAAAAGAGTAAATTATAGCAATGATCCATTAACTTAAACTCAATTGGAGTAATGGTCCCTCAATTAAAAATTCATTACCATGGGTCCATCAACTCATCAAAACGTTCAGCTATGGCCCCTCAACTAAAAATCCAGTATCATTGGTCCCTTAACTTTAATTTAACAGGAGAAATTGTCTCTCAACTATAACTCAATTGAAGCAATGATCCCTCAACTTTAACTCAATTGTAGTAATGGTTCTTTCTACACAACTCATTTTGACCAAATTTTGACGAAGTTTTACGAAAGTGACCATAGCTACACATTTTGATAATATTGAGGGATCCCAATTGTAGCAATAGTCCTTCCAACATAACTCATTTTGACGAAGTTGATGAAAATAACCATAGCTACACATTTTGATGAGTTGGGGGGACCAATGGTAATTGATTTTTAGTTAAGAGATCATTGCTCCAATTTGATTAAAGTTAAGGGACCATTGCTACAATTTACCGAAAAAAATAAAAATGCAAGTAAATATTTTTTTTTAGTACAACGATATAGTTTTACACTAAGAGGAGAGAGTTCGGTAAATTATTAAAAGCACTTTATTGCTTTAAAGACATTTTCAATCATTTTAAAAATGGTTTTAAACAAGCCCTACCTTATCACATGAAACTGGAGGCAAATGACTTCAGAATAGTTAAATATTCATACTTAGTTGGTAACTATTATAGGCATTCCCTGTTAGATAAATATCAACAATCAATGATAAATTTATATATGCTAATAAATAATAAATGCAAATAAATAATTTAACAGACAATGAATAAAACAAAATAATATTAAACAGACAAACTGAAGATCGAGGCTTGCATACCATAATGTCATTGAAACA
Organism: Pyrus x bretschneideri; assembly: GCF_019419815.1. Lineage (NCBI taxonomy): Eukaryota > Viridiplantae > Streptophyta > Magnoliopsida > Rosales > Rosaceae > Pyrus > Pyrus x bretschneideri. Next base: position 1,047,377 of record NW_025999790.1, on the reverse strand, counting down.
GAAATTTCATCCATACTCTGTGTTTGTAGTTCTACAGACATCTGCTTCACCAGAAGTTAACGATCTAAGTCAAGATTTCAGCATCGAAAAACTAGACTTTTGGCAAATTTTTTTGTGGTTCTCTCAATAAGAAGGTTTTGTAGTGCAGAAGAAGATTTGATTTTTCTGTGATCTAAATGCCATGCTGATGGATGTATATAATTGATTTATGCATGTTCGCAACATGTATGAGTATGAGATGCATCTATTAGGAGACATCTTCTTAGAGAGGTGCTTTACTCTTTGGCGTTCTATCATTGCCTCAGACTTTATCTAAAAAGATGAGTTTGTTGATATAAAAAAAAAATAATTAATTAAATAATTATTAGATCCCAAGGCCCGTTGTGACAGCCCGTCCCAGAAATATTACAACGTACGTGTGAAAAGACAAAATTGCCCCTAGTTCGATTTCTTTACGTTTATTGGTGGTTTTTGAGTTGGTTGGCATGTTGTAGGCCACACACACTTTCCCACACACCACAACCTTTCCTCCTGCTTCCTGCACACTGTCCCGAGTCCCCATTCCCTTCCCATTTCCTTTGAAACGTACGGACACACCCACAAACCCATCGAACCTTCACAGATCGTGGAATCCAAGCACATATTCAGACTCGTGAGGCTTGTAGGAGTCTAACTATACCTTTTTCAGGTAAGAACACCTTCGTTTTCACGTCGAATCCACGATGCCCGATTTTGGTACTGTTCATGCACACGTAATTTCTCACGTTTTAGGGAATTTCAAGCTTGTAGGAAGCTTGGTGAGGTCCCTAGGAGGCTCGGGGTGGTTCGTTTGATGGTTTTGGACGTTGGGATCACGAGTTTCGAGGTTGGCCGGAGTTGGGGTGATTTTCCAGGTGAGATTTCGTGGTTTTTAGCACTTGAAAGTGGTATGATTATGTTCCTCTCGTTGTAAGCTTCATTTTAGTACCAATTTTGTGAAATTTGGTTGAAAAACGAAGAAGATATCGAAGTTTGAAATTTTCCTGATTTTCCGACGCCGGAGGCTCGCCGGAGAAGACGACGGAATATTCCGTCAAGTTTGACGGAATATTCCTGACACAATTGACGGAAACCGTTAGGGATAACGGAATATTCCCTTACGGCGTCAGTTGGTGCCGTCAGTGTGCCAGGCACGTGCCTGCGTGTGGCAGTGCCTTGGCCGGCGCGTGGGGGCGCGTGCGACGGTGAAAAATTATTTTAAAAATATGGGGATGTTCCTGAGGTTAAGTAGATCACGTTGGTGTATTCATACACCCCATTTGAGCATTGTATGAGAAGTTATTTTTAAAGTTTGGTTATGTGCTTTAAAACTTACGTTTTTATAGTTGTTTCGCATATAGGTGAGACGTATCCCGAGGACAAGCGTGGTCACTCGAGGCAGGGGGGTTACGACCCTTCCACTTACCAGTGAGTGGGCTTTTGGTTTTCCGTATATACCTATATACTTATATTTTCCTAGAAATTGATTTGAATTGTCATTTGCCATATGTCATGCATTAGATTATTGTTATTTATGCATCGTTAGTTGCATTATTAGTTGTATATATATATATATATATATATATATACACATATACATATGCATATTGGGTGCTGCGGACGCACAGGTAAGTGCCAGGTAAGTGTTATTCATGTTTACATTCAGTAGCGATTCGAGATGCTTAGAGAGCTCATAACCTGCACCCCCGGTGTTAGTGCTCCCGCCCAGAGTATGGCACAGTCCTTCACATGTTGTTCACCTCCCGCACCACACGCTCAACTTGGATCCAAGTTAGGTGCACAGTCCTGTCGTACAGACCACTTTAGGTGGTTCCGACTCATAGGTGACCCGCGATTATTCGCACAGCCTTCACGTGATCGTAGCACTAGAGCGTTTATATGTATTACACCCAGGCCTGTCGTACATACCACTTTAGGTGGTTCCGACTCGTGGGCAGGTTTAGTTAGTTACTGAGATTTGAGCTCTAGATTCAGCCGTACAGGTCACGTTAGGTGACTCCGGCTGCCAGACTATATGATATTGATATGATTTTCACCTGAGCACTTGCATTTCATTATGAGATTTGGCATGGCATATCCTGAAGCATGATTGGTATATATATATATACGTGTGTGTGTACATAGATTTATTTTCTGGGAAGTATACAGGTTTTACGGCGAGGGGTTAGAACTTATTTGTTAAATGGTTTTCGAAAAGCTTTGTTTTTGCCCACTCACGCTTTTGTTTTGCGCCCCTCCAGGTTCTAGTTGTCTAGCAGGTTTGGTGGTTTCCCAGAGGGCTTTCCCGGCATTTCTGACAGACGATCACCAGCATAGGGCCACTTTCGGGTGTACTGTTGTTGCGTCGTTTTTATTTTGGACTGCTTTAGGCTTTATGCTCTGAACTTGTTTCTCACTTACGCTAGCACTTGTTTCTATTACCTTATGTTTGCTAGTTTTTATTTATTCGTACTTTTTACATTACTATTTTATTAGCTTCCGCACTGTGCACATGGTTACGTCACTTTCACGTGACGGCCAGCATGCCCTAATCTCAATCGGGGTGTGTCACCCATCGTTTGATAATTAATAGAACTGTAAATATATATTAATTATCAATTAATTAGCACAACCCGAAGCCCAAACCCAAGGTTGAGTCCAATTTTATTCTTCGTAGTCTATAACTGGAATCATTTTCTAAAATGGACAAAGCCTTATAAAGTGAAAGAATCTTTTGGTGGTGACCATTATAGGACAATAAAATATTTACTCAAAATTTCCAACACTTCCTCCCTCTCCTATAAACTGGAGTAGAAAATATTCTTCAGAAAACTAGAACTCAAGAGAGAGAGAGGGAAAAGGTGGTTGAAGAAAATGGGTTTGAATCATGAAACAAACGTGATTACATATCTTGTTGATTGGAAAATATTGTGATAGATGTAAAAGATGAAGTGACATCTTTGTTTATCACTAGTGTTGTGAGATGTGATCAGAACTACGGTGTTAAGATTGAAATGACAATGAAAAAAATAAAACGAATCTTTTGTGTAGTTGAGTCAAACTCTTAGTAGGTACTAGATTTCGGGCTATCCCACCATACACAGTTTCTTTTACAGCATCTCCTTATGACAGACGTTATTGAAATTTTTAGGTCATGTGATATTTTATTGTTGAGAATTACAATTATCCCGGTTAAAAAAGTTTCCATAAACTAAACAACCCGCCATGCGAACCCCACGCACCGTTTCAGTCGACCTAGATTCCCCTTCTCCTTCATCATCCACCGTGATTCCCCAAACTCAAAATCCAGCCGTCCGATTTGCCCCATTCCAAAATTTCAAACACCGCGCCCAAAACCTTCCATTTGAAATTCGAATTCAAATCTCTAAACGACCGTTGCATCCCCCCCCATAAATACCTAATTCATCTCTCCCTCTCACTCATTTCCTCACTCTAGAGAATCTTCCGCCTCCTCCAAACGCCACCAACCATGGCGATCGAGAAGAAACGCCCGCTCCAAACCAGCAACAACGCCAACATGGACCACCCAGCCCCGACCGATGGCGGCGGCGGCAAGGGCAAGACGATCGAAGAAATGTACCAGAAGAAGAGCCAGCTGGAGCACATCTTGCTCCGACCAGATACCTACATCGGATCGATCGAGAAGCACACCTCGAACCTATGGGTCTACCAAAACAGCGAGATGGTCAACCGTTCCATCACCTACGTTCCCGGACTGTACAAGATCTTCGACGAGATCCTCGTCAATGCCGCCGATAACAAACAGCGAGATCCATCCATGGACTCCGTCAAAGTCACCATTGACGTCGAGCAGAACTGCATAAGCGTCTACAACAATGGCGCTGGAGTTCCCGTCGAGATTCATCAGGAGGAGAGGGTCTACGTCCCGGAGTTGATCTTCGGACACCTCCTGACTAGTAGTAATTACGACGATACGGTGAAGAAGACCACCGGTGGACGCAACGGCTACGGCGCCAAGCTCACGAACATCTTCTCCACCGAATTCATCATCGAGACGGCAGACGGTATGCGACAGAAGAAGTATAAGCAGGTATAAAATTGTGGATTCACTAATTTCCGTGACGTTTGATATGTATTTTAGGGTGTTAGTGTTTTGTGGAATGTAGGAATTAGGATTCGATCTTCTATTTTAGGGTTTGGTGTGTATAGAATTATGGATTTTCAAATTTCTGTGATGCTTGATGGGTTTGAGTGTTTGGCGGAATTGCGGAATTAGGATTTGGTCTTCTACTTGTGATCGTTCGTTTGATGTGATTTCGTTTTATAACCTATGATTTATTGGGGATTATTGTAATTAAGTTTCTATGGGTTTGAAATGAATTTCCGAATTCCGACTGAAGCATTTGGCAGTGATGTTGTGTTCACTTATTATGTCAGTTGAATAATCTGATCCTTGCTGATATCAGGTGTTCACCAACAACATGGGGAACAAAACTACGCCAGTCATCACAAAGTGCAAAGAAAGTGAGAACTGGACCAGGGTTACGTATAAGCCTGACCTGTCGAAGTTTAATATGACCCATCTGGAAGAAGATGTGGTGGCGTTGATGCAAAAGAGAGTAATTGACTTGGCTGGATGCCTTGGAAAGACAGTGAAGGTTGAGCTGAACGGAACTGAGGGTCCCTGTAAAGTCATTTCTTGATTACGTTGACCTCTACTTACAATCTGCTGGAAAATCTAGAGATACTCCCCTTCTAAGGTTTTTGTTATGAATTGCACTTTTTGTCCTGATTCGTTCTTCCTTTTTTTCTCTTCGTAGTGGGGATTGCTAACCGTATCTGCTCATTTGACAGGATGACAGAGAAAGTCAATGATAGGTGGGAGATTTGTGTGAGTCTCAGCGACGGCCAGTTTCAACAGGTTTGAACAAAACTATTTGAATCAGTGGAATTACCATGTTCTGTACACTTTAGAATTGTGAGTCTCAAGTTTTCAATTCTATTTTAACCAGGTCAGCTTTGCGAATGGAATTGCAACAATCAAGGGCGGAACTCATGTGAATTATGTAACAGATCAGATCACGAACCATGTGATGAATGTTGTAAATAAGAAGAACAAGAATGCCAACCTCAAAGCCCATAATGTGAAGAATTATCTATGGGTCTTTGTCAATGCTCTTATTGACAACCCTGCATTTGATTCCCAAACAAAGGAAACTCTCACGATTCGACCAAATAGTTTTGGATCTAAATGTGAACTTACACCAGCCTTCTTAAATAAAGGTATGCAACGATATTTCAAATTGTTCAACTATACTAGACCCCGACACTTAATCTTGATTCTTGTATGCTGATTAATTTGCAGTTGCAAAATCTGGAATTGTGGATAGTCTTCTCTCTTGGGCAAATTTTAAACAGAACAAAGACCTGAAGAAAACTGATGGAACTAAAACAGAGAGGGTTCATAATATCAACAAGCTTGAGGATGCTAACCATGCTGGAGGAAAGAATTCTGAGAAGTGTACTTTGATATTGACAGAAGGAGATTCAGCTAAGGCTCTTGCCGTAAGTTTTTATGTTTTGCAATAGTGGTACAATTACTTGATTTGTTTGGCTTCCTTTCTGCAATAGATTAACATAACTTATGCTAAACAGATGGCTGGTCTTGCTGTTGTGGGTAGAGATCATTACGGTGTTTTTCCGTTGAGAGGTAAACTGCTCAATGTAAGAGAAGCTAGTACCACTCAGGTCAGGGATAATGAGGAAATTAAGAATATCAAGAGGATTCTGGGACTGCAACAAGATAAAGAGTATACCAGTCTTAAGTCTTTAAGATATGGCAGTCTGATGATTATGACTGATCAGGTTGAATGCCTTAAACTTCTTTTCTTTTGGTTTTATTCTTGTTTGGATTTCTCTGTGCAACCTTAAAAGTTTATCTTTTTTCTTTCTGATAATTAACAGAACCTTAATTTCTCTGGTTGTATAGGACCATGATGGTTCCCACATCAAGGGACTTCTTATCAACTTCATTCATTCCTTCTGGCCATCGCTGCTTAAAATTCCATCTTTTTTGGTTGAGTTTATAACTCCGATTGTCAAGGTTGGTTTACTTGACTTAGCTAGTTTCTTGGCAACTTCAGTTTAAGTGATACGTTGTTTTTGAAAGACTACTATAACTTGTGTTACTTCTGTACAGGCAACGCACAAAAATGGGAATACCCTTGCATTTTACTCCATGCCCGAGTATGAGGCATGGAAGGAAAGTTTGAGGGGCAATGCAAGTGGCTGGTCCATAAAATATTATAAGGTTTGTTTTCACTTTATGTAAGTAAAGGCATACTAGGTCACTGCAATTGTACCAGGTTTCTGAAGTGTATTCTTATTCTTCTACTTACACTCATGTCCATTTAGGGGTTGGGAACAAGCACGTCTAAAGAAGGAAGGGACTATTTTCAAAATCTTCATCAGCACAAGAAAGATTTTATTTGGATAGATGAGCGTGATGGGGAGGCAATTGAGCTTGCTTTCAGTAAGAAGAAGATAGAAGAGAGGAAGAACTGGCTTCGGCAGTTTGAGGTGGGAAGTTTTGGCAATTTGCATTTGTATTTTTGAAATGATTCTAATTCCAGATCATTTTCATTGAGACGGTTGAACTTTCTGTATTTTCAGCCTGGAGTACATCTTGATCAGAAGGAGAAGCTTATTAAGTACAGCGACTTTGTTCACAAGGAACTTATACAGTTTTCCATGGCAGACCTGCAAAGGTCCATTCCGTCAATGGTTGATGGCTTGAAGCCAGGTCAAAGGAAGATTCTCTTTAGCTCCTTTAAGAGGAACTTTGTGAAGGAAGCAAAAGTTGCCCAGTTTTCTGGTTATGTGTCTGAGCATTCTGCCTACCACCATGGTGAGCAGAGTCTTGCAAGTACTATCATTGGGATGGCACAGGATTTTGTGGGGAGCAATAATATCAATCTTCTTCAGCCAAATGGTCAATTTGGTACTCGTAACTTGGTGAGATTAACCATGCATGCCAAATATTTAAGAGTATGTAAGCTCTTCATGTTGTGTAATTTTTTCCGACATCTTCTATTTACACTTGTATTTTGCTACTTTAGGGAGGCAAAGACCATGCAAGTGCTCGTTATATATATACTCGACTTTCTCCTATTACAAGGTTCCTTTTCTCAAAGGATGATGACAGACTTCTTGACTACTTGAATGAAGATGGGCAATCTATTGAGCCAACTTGGTATTTTTAACTTTTCCCTGTAGAATGAGAATATTGCTTTTAGATTAACAAATGGTGAATGAATATTGCTGAACAATGGTTTGTGTGGTATAGGTACGTGCCAATTATTCCAACGGTGCTTGTTAATGGTAGTGAAGGAATTGGGACAGGGTGGAGCTCTTACATTCCTAATTATAACCCGAGAGACATTGTTGCAAATGTGAGGCGTTTGCTTGATGATGATGCAATGGTGCCAATGGATCCCTGGTACAGAGGATTTACTGGAACTATTGAGAAAACTGTCAAGGAGTCTGGTGTGAGCTACACTGCCTGTGGGATCATAGAGGAAGTCAATGAGACGTCACTCAGGATTTCAGAGCTGCCAATCCGTAGGTGGACTCAAGATTATAAGGAATTCCTCGAGTCTATCTCTGAAGGAAATGATAAAGCCAAGGATCCATTCATTGAGGTAAAGTCACCTAAATTTCTTGACAGTTGCAGTATTTGATTAAAATGTGTTCCAGATGGTTTAGATCCTAATTGAAATTATGCATGCTGCAGGGTTTCACACAGCACAGTGATCACAGTACTGTAGATATCATAGTCCACTTGCGTGAGGAGAAACTGATGGCGGCCAAGCAAGAGGGTTTGCTGAAGAAATTTAAACTGACCACCAGCATAAGCACGAGTAATATGCACCTGTTTGATCGAAAAGGCGTGATAAAGAAATTTGACACTCCAGAACAAAGTATGAGTTTTTCATCACGTTCTTATTCCTTTCTGCTTGTACAATTTATATAACCAGACATTCTGTTTGTTGTTTTTTCTTTCTGCAGTTCTTGAGGACTTTTTTCTCCTAAGGCTTGAATTCTATGAGAAAAGAAAGGTGAGTTCATCTGTGGCCATCAATATACAGGTGTTTATATTGTTGGCCCGACTTACGACTGTTAAGTGTTAACTGGTTTTCTATTATGCATGCAGAAAGTGCTATTGGAAAACCTTGAGTTGGAACTGTTAAAATTGGAGAACAAGGTTAGGTTTATCCTTGGTGTCGTAAATGGAGAGATCATTGTGAGCAATAGAAAGAGAGCTGATCTATTCCTTGAGCTCCAACAGAAAGGTTTCACTCCTTTTCCAAAGAAAACCAAAGCCCTAGAGCCAGAAGTTGCAGGGGCAACCGAAAATACAGAAGATACAGAAGAGAACTCTGAGGCTGCCACTGAAAAGGGAGCACGGATAAGTGACTATGAGTATCTAATATCCATGGCAATTGGGACCTTGACCATTGAGAGGGTTCAGGCCTTATTGGCTGATAGGGATAAGGCCAATGCGGAGGTTGATGAGTTGAGGAAATCAACACCAAGGTCACTGTGGTTGAAGGATCTTGATGCTCTTGAAATGGAACTCGATGTATGTACTAAAATTTGATTCTATTTCACAAATTCTTTCTTCAATTTTCTGCCGGCCTCTGTCTGATATATTATCTTTCATACCAGGAGCTGGAGAAAAGTGAGGCTTTAGCAGAGTTGGCAAAAAAGAAAGCAAGAACCCAAGTGAAAAATGTACCTGCTTCTAAGGGTACTAAACAAGCACCTAAGCCACGGAAAAATACTAAGAAGGCCAACAATGCAGAGGCTTCCAGTTCCGTGATGGAAATAGGTAGCACTCGATTAGTTAAATGCTTTCTTTTAAGATAGCCCATGGATATTATTTCATCATTTCGAATTACATTACTCATAATATTATCTGCTTGCTCGTCAGAGAAAGCTCCTGAGATAGCGAAAAGGAGAGAAGGTCCAAAGAAAGCTCCTGCAGCCAAGAAGGTATGCGCTGCTTTTTTTATATTTTAAGTTCTTTGTTTGAACTTTCTTAATGGAACATAACCACAGTACACACGAAGCTGGAACTTATGTTTTTATGTTTGTTATGCAGCAAGTGAAATCCTCTGTTGTTCTGAGTGATGACGATGACGATGAAGTGCTTGAGCTGAAAGAAAGACTTGCTGCCTATAACCTTGATTCGTCTCCTGAAAATTCGGCAGGTAATGATAACCTTTCACTACTTATACTTATCTAGAGAAATCAGCCTATAACCTTTTCCACCTTTGAGTCCGAGGAAATCAGCATAACTAATGTGTTTCGTCAGTAGGTTGTGGATTAACTTAGTTTTACTGTGACAGGCAAGGATACTGAAGTGCCACAAGAACCAGTCCAGAAGAAAGAAGCTAACAAAAAGGTGGTCATGCAACTAGACAGCGACGATGATTTTGAAGAAGAAATAGCAGCTGCCCCAAAGAGGGGAGGGAAAAAAGCTGCTGGAAAGCCAAGGGCGGCAGCATCAAAACCCCCAGTAGCAGCAAAGAAGAGAGGCGCAGCAGCTAACAAGCAGCAGCCTCAAACTTCATCAGGCCAGAAGCTTTTAACTGACATGTTGAAGCCTGCTGCTGAGAGTTCCAGGGCTTCACCTGAGCCGAAAGTGAGGAAGATGAGGGCATCGCCATTCAACAAGAAAAGCGGTTCTATGATGGGCAGAGTTGGTTTGGCAGATGAGATGATTGAAAGCGAGGACATGGTGGACACTCCTTCCACTGAAGAAAGAAGTGAAGCTCCAGTTGTAGCAAGAGCTAGACCTCAGAGGGTGAATCGCAGGCAGACAAGGTATGTGTTGAGTGATTCCGAGAGTGAGCTGGCTAGTGAAGATTCCGACTTTGATGCAGTTGAAGACATTGACGATGATTAGAGTAGCAGTTACTGTCTTTGCTATGGGAATTCTAGCTCATTTAAGTTGGATGCATTTGCTGCATCTTTCGGATTAAACGTTTAACTGAGATTTGAGGATTTTATTATCGTGCTGATAAGCCGAAGTTGAAGATTTTAGCTTTAAGTTTGATCTGTGAAATGCAACTCATTTTCCGAAAACTTGTTAGAGATGTTCTTGAGAACTTGTCTTGTTCAGAAAGTAAAGCAAAATTTGACTAGAAAAAAGTTGTGGTTTACGCTTTTGCTTTTCTTTTTTGTTGCTTGAATCAACAAGTAATCTAAAGTAGTCATTTTCTCGTAACTGTTGATGACCATATGATTGTTTTAGTATTCACACTCTACTCTTGCTTAATTTCCCAACTCATTTGTACTCAAATTATGGAGAGAATTTGCCTTATAAGCGGTTTATACTCTCATCAGGTCACATCTCCATATCCTCGTTGTGTGACTTGATGAGTGATAAACAAACAACGGTGTATATACTCGGGAGACATTGGTCAGAAACAAGAATGAGTACACCTGAGGTTATCTGCGACACTTTACGGACGATTGAGTTTTAGATGTTGTCTAGTGTTTGCACAAATTGATGCGTGGTTTATGAGCATTTACCAATATTGGGTGATTGTGTCCTCTGCATTGGTTTTGCGTACTGATTAACATCTTACGACAATATCTTGAATTAATAACGCATACAATCAATAGCACGCATATAATTACACATTTTTGAAATATTACCACGGGTGACGTACCATTTTGCTTTTAACAAAATTAAGGAATCACAATCCTGGAATATGGCCAAAAGGAAAAAAAGAAAAAGGGATCGAATGGTTTGGTTTTGATGAGTTGTACGGGGCATTGACTCACTCTCTGTCTGTGTCCCACGCTCATTCGGCTTTTCGTTCTTTGTTTCTTGTAGGACATTGGAGCAAGCAATGGAGAAAGAGCTTTACTCTAATCAACCAAACAATTTTGTTGCTTAAAAGAACGGCTCTCTGTGTTTTGTTTAGTGGCATGGCATGCAAGATTGATATATTAAAATTGGAGTTGATTCGTGTTACCATTTTTTTTTTTTACACAATTTTTAACATATTTTTTTGAGCTCACTAAGTAATATATTTTAACTATCCAAATCGTAATTCTTTTAGAACATCATTCATACATCGTCTTTGCAAAAAATAAGACAAATTTAAAACCATTAAAACATTCATTTGTAGTGAAAAAAATTGACGAATACAATTCTACTAAGAAACCCTAAACCCTTAATTCAATAGTTATATAGTTTCAGATTTGAGTGTTTTTTGGTAGACATGATATTTGAATGAAAAATCTAATAAATAGACGGTTTAGATAATTTAAAATACATTATAAAATGAACCGCATAAAAACTTGTATAGAAAAAGTAACGTCACCAATCTGTGTCAATTAAAATTTGGCTAAAATCGTTTTCAACTGCTGCACAATAACGTTAGAAACTATTTTGCATGTTGACTATCCTCCACCTAAACAAATGTTTTAAATTTAAAGAAATAAGGACTACTCACTATGTCATTCAAAATTATTATATTGTTGTGGAATTTATTTAAGAAATTTTAACGAAACATTCCCGGTATTGTTCTCATAAATTATGTAATTTCCAACACTCCATCTGCAAGACTCAAATCAATGAAGCAATTCCAAAATTTTCATTGCTTGAAAGAATGGCTATTGTTTTTAGGAACAAAAGAAGAAGAAAGAAATGGCTATTGTTTCGATTTTATGTAAATCTATATATATAAAAAATTGTTATTAGCACTTCAAATTCTCATTCGGCTCTCTAAATCTTGAACAAGTCACCTGTAGAATTTCACTTGTGGCTCTCCTCACTCAAGTTCAAGCTCTCCCACCTTCTCTATTTCCCCTCATAACCTCACCTAACCATCTAAATCTTACCGTCTTCTTTTTATTATTAGCCAAAATAAAAGTTTAATTTTGGAAAAAAATACACCCGTACTTCAATCAATAAAGAGGAGAAAAACTTTGATATGATAGTTCAACTACTTTCTCAAAAGAATGAGTTTCTCTATTCTCTATATTTTGTATTATTGTATTCTATGATTAACATGACTTACCGAAGTTTTCCTTTAAGAAGAGTTAATTTGTTTGATTCATATAAATGATTAAATACTTTCCAAATCGAATGATTTTTTTCTTCGTAATGAATGTCTCGTTCATTTTAAAGAAAATTAGCCTCTTACCACATACTACGTATGTGATAATTGACTTTTTTATTGTTATTATAATTTTATTGATTTTAGATATTATTGTTCTTTTATTAAAATGAATTTTGAGAAATAACGAATGTAATAACCTAGGGGTGGGTTCAAAAACCTGAAAACAGAAAAAAATCAGACCAAATACACGAACCGAAAACCGAAATAAAACCAAACTAAATCTTATTGGTTTGGTTTTAGTTTTGGAGATTTGAAAACCGAACCGAACCGAATTCATGTACACTTTATGAATGTATGCCCATCATGTTTTTTTTTGTGAAACTTTGTTGCTAAGTTTGAAACTAAGCCTAGGACTTTTTCAAGGAGCATACTTGATTTAATTAGAGAGGACATTTCATTGGTTATGGAGGAAAGTTTTGGAAGACTTTGGAACTTGGAAGAGCTTCTCTATTTGTTTGTTTTTGAATGGATATGGTGATAATTTTTCTTTGTAATTGAGGTTGTTGATAGAATATAATTGGTTTATATGATCTTGTATATTTACAACTATCTTCCCACTTTCTTCATTTTCTTATTATTAGTCTACTAAGGCAAACCTCTTTTCCAAATTTCATATAAAAAGATAAAGTTTTATAAATTAAAAAAAAAATTGAAACCGAACTGAACAAACCAAATCGAACCGAAAAAACAAAAAAAAATTGAACTGAAGTTTTGGTTCGGTTTCAATTTTGACAAAAAATTGAACCAAATGAAACTGAACCTACTTCTATAATAACCTACAGTTTCATAGCGTTGATTTTTTTGAAATTCTATTGGTAGAAAGATAATTTGATGCCATAAAAGTTTTACGCATCGAATGTTAATCTTCTAATCCATCAAACCTCCTAACATGCCCGTGTGCACACCCTTTGGTACACAAATTGTCAAAATGTTAGACAAAATTTTTCATCCAATTATATTATAACGCTTAATGTACTGTTACTTGGTCACGAAGCATTGAAAAATCTGACGCTGCCAACGAAGGGAGTCAAGCGACACATTCTTCAGTCTTCAATGCGTTTCCACGCACTTTGCGTATCCAACTCTCTCTCTCCTGTCTCTCTTTCTCTCTCCTCATCAGTAGTTAAAGCTGCGTTGACTCAACCAAACCACAGTTTGAAATCCACACCAACACCCACCCCCATTTTCCCCTCTTCCAATTTTACCCCTCCCCCTCTTCCCAAACCTTCCTTCCTTCGCCGGCTATCCCCTCTCTCTGCAACCCCATCTCACTTTCCAAACAGCTTCCGTCGAAATCCCCGTCAATTCGACCTTCCTTATGGGCAAAAGCCCTCACCCCTTCAGCTCACATACAACATCGTAGCCGGTAGCTCTTCAATATTTTTTTTTTTTCTGATTTAATTTTTAATTTGGGGGAGAAATGAAGAGGTTGAGATCCAGCGACGATCTCGATTCCTTCAGTAAGGATCCGAATCCTAACCCGAACCCGAGCTCCAACCCCGGCCGGACCTCCTCCTCCTCTTCGCACCGGAGCTTCTACTACAAGCCAGATACTGTGCGCAAGGGTTTGCTCTCTTCGTCCTCCTCCGCATCTTCTAAAGGGCCGGCTCGCTCCTACGATGATCGGGAACCGGCCGGCTCCGGCGGCGGGTCCAGAACTGTCCGGAAGAGGACGGAGCACGAGTTCGACGGTTTCGATAGGAGGAAGGGGACCGATCGGTACAACAGAGATGGCGGAGGGTACGATCGTAATTTGATGCACCGGTCCGAGAGCTTCTCCGCGTCGAGGAGGTCGCCGGCGGAGTTTCCGAAAGGGTTTCGATCGGAGCGGGACAGGTCCAGGCGCGAAGGCAGCGGGAGCGGAGCGTTGTCGTGGCGTAGGTTCGGGAAGGAGTTCGAGGAGAGAGGAGGAGGGAAGGGGTTGAGGGACGTGAGGTCGCCGACGTGGTCGAATTCGAGGGATTCGGGGAGCGAGCAGTCTAGGGTTAGGTCTCCGGTGAGGAGGTTTAGGGATGGGAAGGGGTCGAAATCGGAGTCGAAGTCCAAGTCTCCGACTTGGTCCAAGGACTCGGTGGGGAGTGAGCAGTCGAAGAGTGTTGAGGTGAGGAAGAAGGAGACGGAGGCGGAGGCTGAAGAGATTCAGGGTGAGCAGCCAAAGAGTGTTGAGGTGAGGAAGAGAGAGACGGAGACGGAGACGGAGGAGGTTCCGGTGGAGCGGCCAAAGAGTGTTGAGGTGAGGAAGAGGGAGACGGAGACGGAGACGGAGACAGAGGAGGTTCAGGCTGAGAAGGGGAGTAGGAGTAGTAGTGAAATGGAGGAGGGTAGAGCTTGACCCTGAAGCTGGAGCTGGTGGTGGAGGTGAGCCCCAATTGGGCCTTGAAGGCGGAGCTGAAACGGAAGAAGCACAGATCCGAAGCGCTGTCTTTGGTTACAGATACAGATAAGGTTGAGGAGAAAGCTGAGACTATGGATAAACAAGAGGCTAGGGAGGAGAAAGGCGAGTCCTCGGATAAACAAGAGGTGAAAGATGAAAATAAAGGGAGTGTGTGTGAAAGGCAAGATGAGGAGGAGGAGAAGAAAGATGATGACTTACCAAATAGCGAGATCGATATGATTGATCAAAGCGGGAATGTGGAAGCTCGTGAAGATGAGGGAAAAGGGAGTTTCAGGGAAGGTGATGAAGAAGTGGTCGTGGAGATTCCGAAGGAATTGGAAAAGGAACCAAAGCAAGATAAGGGAATAGACCTTGAAGTGAAGGCGGAGGATGATGACGACGAAATGACAGAGTCAGATAAGGTGGCAACCGAGGATGAGGAGGATAATGAAGTGGTTAAGCTGAATACGGTGGATATGAGTATGAGTTTGAGTCAGAATTTTAAGGATAAAGGTAAAAGCGTGGCCGTGGCACCAGCCGATCTGGTGGATTCAGCTGAAGATGGTCGGTGGGACTGGCAGAGAATCCAGAGAGCTGCTCACTGGCATGGAAAATGATATGG
This sequence comes from Pyrus x bretschneideri, assembly GCF_019419815.1. Lineage (NCBI taxonomy): Eukaryota > Viridiplantae > Streptophyta > Magnoliopsida > Rosales > Rosaceae > Pyrus > Pyrus x bretschneideri. The sequence continues at coordinate 1,032,181 of NW_025999790.1, read as the reverse complement.
AAGGACCCAGCAGTAGGGGTTTCGAGTTGTTTTCAAGCTCTCCGGTTAGGAGACAGGAGAAGGCTGATCAATCTGGTGCTAGTATGAAGGATGAGAAGCTGGCACTTGAGCCTCTTGATCTTTCTCTTAGCTTGCCTAACGTTTTGTTACCCATTGGTGGCGCAGCTCCTGGTTCTCCTGATCAATCAATGAGTGTTCAGTCTCTAAGTAATACTTTTCGTACTAACTCTGATGGATTTACTCAGTCAGTATCCTTTTCAGGCTCGCAGTCGTTTTATCACAACCCTAGCTGTTCGCTAACCACCCAGAATTCGATGGACTTTGAACAGTCCGTTAAAAGTCGTCCCCTTTTCCAGGGAATTGATTGGCAGGCACTCGCTCAGAGTGAGGCTAAGGGTAAAGAAGTTCCTTGGCAAGCACTCACTCAGAATGATACTAAGAGTAAAGAAGTCCCTTTGTATCAAAGAATCTTGATGAATGGAAACGGGTCTCAACAACAACAGTCTCAAGCATCGCAAGGCATTCCAAATGGTCAGTTGGGCCAAGGGCAACAACATCTTAGACATCCTGAAGGGAGCCCTAAAGTGGCGAATGGAATGGAAAGGCAGCTGAGCTTCCACAAGCAATTGTCAGGAGGACAGGCAAGGAACCATGAGGATGTTAGATCACCTTCAAATAGCGTTGGATCTCATGAAATGGGATCAAACTATAGTTTTGACAGGAAACGACTAATGAGAGAGAAAAGTAGTGGTAGTTTATATAGGACTAGCAGTCAGAAGGAGCAAGAGCAGTTTCTCATTGGTGGAGCTGATTTTGTGGAGACAATCGTTGCGAGGATTGTCTCCGATCCCATACATGTAATGGCTAGAAAGTTTCATGAGATGACAGGACAATCCGCTTCATGTGTGAAGGAGACCATTCGCGATATGATGTTAAATATGGATAAGCGCATGCAACTATTTGCATTCCAGAAGGCACTGCAGAGCAGGTCTGATATAACCATGGAGATGCTACTAAAGGCTCATCGTGCGCAACTGGAAATCTTGGTTGCTCTGAAGACTGCTCTACCGAATTATCTCCAGCCAGAGAATGGTGTATCATCTTCTGAGTTAGCTGAAATTTTTCTGAACTCAAGATGCAGAAATCCTTCTTGTCGGAGTTCTGTGCCTGTGGATGAATGTGATTGCAAAGTTTGTTCGCAAAAGAGTGGTTTTTGCAGTACATGTATGTGTCTTGTGTGCTCAAAGTTTGACATGGCCTCGAATACATGTAGTTGGATTGGGTGTGATGTTTGTCTCCATTGGTGCCATGCGGATTGTGCATTGCGGGAATCTTATATTAGAAATGGACGCAGTGCTACTGGATCCCAAGGGACGACCGAGATGCAGTTTCATTGTGTGGCCTGCGATCATCCTTCTGAGATGTTTGGCTTTGTGAAGGAGGTTTTTCAGAATTTCGCAAAGGATTGGACAATGGAAAATCTTGCTAGGGAACTTGAATACGTTAAGAGAATATTTGGTGTCAGCAAGGACATGAGAGGGAGAAGACTTTATGAAATTGCTGATCAATCACTGGCAAGACTGGTAAACAAGTCTGACCTTCCGGAGGTTTACAGTTATGTCATGGCTTTTCTCGCGGGTAAGTTATTTGTTTTATCCGAAACATTTTAATGTTTTGTTCTTACGATACTTTTTGGGGTTATAATCTGCATTGTCATAATATCATTGTTTAGAATCATACCTTTTTTTTTTTTTTCTAATGAACATTCAATACAATATATTTTCTATCTGCCATATATTTGTTTTTAGTAAATAGGGTGTTTCATGCTATTGAGGGTATAAAAGAACAGTCATTTACATAGTTTTTCTAAGATGACTTACCTTGCTTCTGTTGGATTTTTCTTCGGGAAAATGGCTTTGTTATATTTTGCCTCGTGAAATCCACAGATACTTCATTTCTCCATGGTTTACAAGATATCGATGTTACATATAGAGATTTGGATACTTGTGAATTGCTGTTAATAAAAGTTTTTTAAGTTGTGTACTTTGTTTTGACATGTATGGAAACCTTTTGAAATGTTGACGCTACTTAATGTGTTTGGCCTGCTTGAAGCTTCTTTTTTTTATTCTGGGTTCGGGGGATTCAGTTTGATGGCTGGCCTAAAAGCGTCTGTATCGGTGTCTCTGAACTGCTTTTTTATGCTTATGTGAGAATATTAAGCGGAAAGAATAGTATCGAGTATTACCGAGTATATAGCACGAGTACACAATGCCGAAGCAGAAACTCATGGCTTTGTTGAATCTCAAAGCTGTGCCTTTTTGCTCCGTGCAGTAATCCTGTGTTTAGTTAAATGGAAACTGTAAGATTGCTAGTAAGTCCTTTCACTTTTTGTTGCAGACGCTGACAGTTCCAAGCTAGGGAAAACACCCTGTTTTATCGACGAAGGATCATAGTAAAGTTAGCAATGGGATTGCTGGGCCAAGCCAGGAACCCGCATGGCTGAAATCTGTATATACAGAGAAGTCCTCTAAGTTGGAGACTGCAGCAAACATTCATCCTAGCTTTAACTACGATCAGCATGATAAACGCCTATTGGAGATGGAGTTTCACACCAGTGCCCAAAAAGAACCTCTTTTCGATGAGCTGGAGAGCATTGTGAGGATCAAGCAGGCTGAAGCGAAAATGTTCCAAACACGAGCAGATGACGCAAGAAGGGATGCCGAGGGACTTAAACGCATAGCGATGGCAAAGAATGAAAAAATTGAAGAGGAATATAGGAGCAGAATAACAAAGCTGCGCTTGGTCGAGGCAGAGGAAATGCGCAACAAGAAAGTCGAAGAAGTACAAGCTCTAGATCGAGCATATCGTGAATACTCCACCATGAAGATGAGAATGGAAGCAGATATAAAGGATCTCTTGCTAAAGATGGAAGCGACGAAGCGGAACCATTCCTTGTGATTGGCAGACGAAGAGGAGTTCCGATAGGGTTTTCGATGTGGCGGGTAACCGTAACCTTGGGCGTGCTGATAGTTTTATGTTGTACCTTGTAATGTAGTGTTTTTATAGCTCCAATTAGGTTATGTTCTTCAGAGTTTCTGTTGAATTTGTTTCATGAACCACTAACCAGAATCTGTACAGAGAGATTGCCTTGTCTCTTTTATTTTGGTATGAAGCAGTGTTCCTATTTATGATTTACGGAACCAAGTTTCGTTGTAGGGTAGTGATTTTTACTCTCGTTTTCTCCTTCTACACTCTTCCTTTGCTTTTGCTCGTTGATTGATTTTCTTTTGATTGATTCGGTACATTGACTAGCAGAAAAGGTGAGTGCGAAAATTACTTGTTTTTGTTTTGTATACGGCATAGGAACCACAAACGGCATGTCGTATGGGGATGAGGTTGTGCTGCTATTAAACAACGAAGTGGAAGGAGGGAGGGTTTGACTCGTCGTTGTGCCTTGGACGCCGAGCCATTGATTACTTTAATTGACTATTTTGACATTGTACGGTGTGGATTGTGTTGGGTTATAATCTCGAGGGTGAAGATTCAGTTTTGGATTTTAGGTTGTGGGGTCACAGTTGGAGGTGGGCCCCAAAGATTAAAGAAAGGTGGTGAAAGGGAATGAGAGATTAGCGGAGACGTAGGGGATAAGAAGACCATAAACGTCAACGCAACGGATGCTGAACTTTGAAATTTGGATTTTGTTTCTTTCCATTTTATTATTTTTTAACAATATTTTTGACAATGTATGTTCAAATTCCGTCAATAATTAATATAATATCAAATGTAAGAAAATCTGTCGTTTAATAAAAAAATATTACATTCACGTTTTGAGATTTTTATTTATTTTACATTCATCGCCTTATGGACGAAATTACTCTTGTAGGTAATTATTTTAAAACTGAAAATGAAAACTTCATAAATAAATAAAATTAAAAAAAAATTACAATGAAACATTAGATTGAACTTAAACAAATGAAAACTTCAAGGGTGTTTAATGTAATGTTTCAAACTTATAAAGATTTTGTAAAAAATGATAAACTTCAGAAGTGTTAGTGTAATTAACCCTTTTTGAATTTAGAATCATTCCTTTTCTAAAACATGGAATAATGGATGGTAATGTAACGAAGAGATTCCGGATATATTTTATATTTAAATGCTACATTTTAAGTTATAACTTCCATTATTTCCTATTTTGTCGGTAAATTTGAAAGAACACCATGACCATTTTGAGTTGGAGTCAAAACCTTGTGTATGTTGTGCGTCTGGCCGAAAGACAATGGTTATTTCAGCAATAATTGCACCCCAACACCAAAAGTAAAAGGAAGTGGAGGGGGAGAAAAGACTAAGAAGGATTGCCAAGGGCTCCACAACCCAAAGACAAGATGACTTTCTTAGTTTTTCTCTCTAAATGGCTAAAGTTTTTTTTTTTTTTCATCACTTCATGTAGGTCCCATGAGTTACATGGCCTACGAATGATTTTTGCACTCTCTTTTCACCTTCCAGACATCCGTTTATTTAACATTTAAATTATAAATATTGAAAAAAAATCTAAAGATATAATTATGATGAGAAAAAGAGAATGCAAAAATCCCCAATTTCATAATTACAAAAGTACAAAATTCCTCATGAAAGATATTTCTCACATGTATAATGTATTGGAGAGAAAAAACCAAAAAACCAAAAGATATTTTCTTCCTAAAATACATTGGCCAATGAGGGGATGATTGGGTTTTCTTTCCATGGTCAAACACCAGACTTCCCCTCCCTTCTCCACTCAAACCATCCAAATGGAGAAACCAATCTTGCTCAATTCCACCTCCCAACCACCCTTCCTAATTACCCAAAATCTCTTCACTTTCCAAATCCCATCATCTGCCCCTTCATTTGGCAGTCAATCTTCCCAGATCAAAAGCAGAAGCAGAAGCAGCCCAGTTCTTGTGTCTTGCCGAGGCCATGAGCCAACAGAGAAACAAGAGAAGCAAGAAAAAAAGCAGCAGCCAATGATGTTGCTGGGATTTGAGAAGTTGGGGAAGAATTTGAAGGAGAATTTGAGCCCAAAGCAGAAGGGTGATTGGAAGGATCTGATGCTGATGAGCTTGTCATTTGCTGTTTATGTGTATATTTCTCAGAGGATTGTCTGTGCCTACTGTGCTTGGACTTCCATGGCCCCCAACCATCCTTGGTAAAAAATGGAGGGGGTAAAAGTTGGTGTTTTTAGTGGGTTTGTTGCTGATTTGGGTGAAATTCTAAATTCTAAATTTTAGACCAAACCCTGATTGTATCCTTGTAATTGCATATTAGAAAATGAAGAAATGTTGTTTTTACCTTTTGGATTATTATTATTATTTTAGTTTATGTAGCAAATAATAATGATTGCAAAAATGGTTTCCAGAATTTCAGTCTAATTATCAGATGTTATGGAATTAGCCTGAAGGCCAGCAGCCAAATGGAAGCAAGTACTCTGAGAGGCTCTTTATTTTTTGAGAGATTTTTTAATGTATCCGGGAACATAGACGCCATATATTATTATATAGATAGAGCAAAGTTTTTTAAAATATTATTTTATTTGTACAAGGACATATGACGAAGGTGTCTGTGTTCAAACATTCTGAAAAGTCCTATTTTTTTTATCTTTTTTCGAAGTTCTTTAATGATCTCATCTTGCAACTTTCCCTTGGAGTCGAAATCTCATATCCTAGGTCACTTATTACTACGGTATAATTGTATTCTTTTTCACTTATAAGGGAAATGTTTTAAGTTCAATTTTCGTCAAAGACGAATTTGAATTACATTATTTCTAGCCTATTGTGGGGCTAAGCCCACCCCATCTTCTCAATGTAAATAATATCATTAGTTCAAAAAAGAAAAAAAAATCTCATACCCCAAGTACTAGAATTGATGTTTTTTCACGAGTATGATTACTGACTTTGATTGGACTCTGCCTATATTTTCGTTTCTAAAAATTATTAAACTATTAAACCGCAGAATAAGCGGAGAAATCAAATTCCTCTTTTTCCACCCCCATTCCACTAGTAACATAGATGCCATATATTATTATATAGATAGAGCAAAGTTTTTTAAAATATCATTTCATTTGTACAAGGACATATGACGAAGGTATCCGTGTTCAGACACTCTGAAAAGTCCTCCTATTTTTTTTTTATCTTTTTCAGAGTTCTTTAATGATCTCATCTTGCAGCTTTTTCTTGGAGTCGAAATCTCATATCCCAAGTCACTTAGTACTATCGTATAATTGTATTATTTTTTACTTATAAGTGAAATGTTTTAAGTTACAAATTTGAATTACGTTATTGCTAGCCTATTGTGGGGCTAAACTCACCCCATCTTCTCAATGTAGATAATATCATTAGTTCACAAAAGAAAAAAAATCTTAGACCCCAAGTACTGGAATTGACGATTTTTCACGAGTATGATAACTGACCTTGATTGGACTCCACCTATATTTTCGTTTCTAAAAATTATTAAACTATTAAACCGTGGAATAAGTGGAGAAATCAAATTCCCCTTTTTCCACCCCCATTCCACTTGGTAAATATATCATCAGTGTACGAAATATTTTGTCGGAAGAAGTCTCAAATTCAAATTTTGTTTCTTCAATTAATTGAAGAAGATTATACAAGACATTCTTTGTCATCCCTTTCCCCACAATTTAAGGCTAAAACCCTTAAACTATGGGGACAAGGGAAGTCATAAATTGGGATCCATTTGGATTGAGGAAATATTCAAACCTCAATCCAATTTTTTATTTTTTTTTAAACGATATTTTCTACACTTAAAGGAATCGAGGAGTGGGAAATCTTAAACCAATATTTTTATGATTTCATAAATTTCAATTTCATGCGCCAAATTTCAAATCCTTGTGTTTAAAATCACTCTCATCCATATAGACCACTAAACTTGTAACTAAAGAAACCAAGTTCTCCAGCCAAAGATACACTAAACAAACAAGAAGCAATACTTCAGAGTAACAAATAGACTCAATTTGCACACCATCTAAGTATTATGGTGGCAACCGAAATTTCACAACCGAAACTCAGTAATCAAACCTTTGTCTAACATTAGAACAGTTCAATTTGATCAATGTATCTTCGTTCCTGGCTAAAAATGTTCGCATCTAAACTCCCCTGCCACAACGTAAACGAGTGAACCTCAGGGTCAGAATCATAAGCTCTGTTTACCAGAATAGGTTCAGTACATGAATTTCCTCATTTGTCATACAATTCAAGAGCTTAAGATCTTTGACTAATCAGCTTTACGCCTTTCGCGCCTGAAGAGATGATAAAACAATGACAACATCCAGTGCCAAAAGATGATCAGATGATAGAACAATGACAACAGCCAGTGCCAAAAGATGATCAACCGATTATCCCGTTTGGGTTTGGGTTTAGGTTCTGGGGTTGGTCCGAAAATTCCCTTGTAGAGTTCTTTTTGTTTCTGGTAAACAGCCTTGTCATGTTCAGCAAGCAAACCTAACTCTCTTGCAATAGCTTTTTCTTGAGGTGCAAATTTGCGCGCCTTTAGAAAGTCTTCCTGCGCAGCATCTGTCTGCCTAAGCTCTGCTCTGGCTTTTCCTCGCCTAAATAGCGCTTTGACGTTGTTTTCATCCTCTGCCAGTACCTGTGAGCATTCATCCAATAGCAGTTTAACACAGTTGCTTTGACAATTTAAGGGTATTCATGAAAAAGTAAATATCTGCCGACTCCAAGCAATGTAGAAAAATCAATCAACAGATGCAGTTGCATTGACAATTTTAAGTTATCACAGCCATATAGTTTGAAGTTTGAACAAAAGGAGGAAGCATGGACAGTAACATACTGGAGATCATAAGATTCGTATAGGACCCAAAATTCGATTATTGAACGAAGATTGGTGCTAGTGAGTAGTGAACCTACAAATTTTCACTGGTCCATACTAAGGGCATTTTCATTTCTATGGCAATCCAAAATGGCAGGTTAGAGTGAATGCAGATTCGAACTTTACAGATGCAGTTATGCTCCCAAATAAGCCTACAAATCCAACTTTCTAGTATCTAATGATGAATAGCACAATCGCCTGAACACATGAAATTAGATGACTTTCTTGTGATAGCATTACACTTACAATGCTGCACTGTCCAATGGCTTCTTCATAGCGCTTGAGCTTTATAAAACACGCTGCCATGTTAAGGTGGCATGGATTTTTAACAGCCAAAGCCATCTCCCGGTACTTCCCAAACAACTGGAACATGAAGTCATCACCCATATATGCTATGGCCTGAGAAAACCCCCCAGAATCTTGTCAGAAAGGAAATATAGAAAAGAGACTGTGCAACTCAAAAGCTCATCAGCCATAAATAAAATATGTAAGAATTACAAGTGCGTAACCATTTCATACTGTGGCATTGCCTCCTCTAGTTTTTCCTCTTTAAATAAAGCATTTCCATGCATCTTTCTTCTCTCTGCTGCTCCAATCCTTTCCTCCAAGGTCATGTCACTAAGAGCTTTCCCCTATGAAAGGCAGAACCCACAGATATATATATATATATATATATATGTATATATGTTACTATATTACTGAAGCAACTCCCTGAAAAAGAGAATCTGAAACTTCCATTGGTGACTACTTGGGAAGACATTTGAGAACAAGTGAGTAACTTACTTCTCTGGTTTCATCAAATCCAATAAGCTCAACTTCATATGATATATCAGCCAATGGTGGAACATTTGGAAAACAAAAGCTCCCTTCTTTCCCATACCCTAACTCCCAGCCTACGTGTAATAGGGCACGCTCTCCAGACTTCATGCTGGACACCCCAATAGCCAAGCCAGTCATTTCTTTTTCCTCTGTCGCAGTAAACAAAAATATACTACTAATAAGAAGTCCATTGTATTTAATACAGCTACATAATGCTTAAATGCTTTTGGACCCAAAGCATCTGAAATGACAAGTAATTACAGAGAACAAATGCAATAAAGAAATCAGAAAACTAATTGCAGACTGAAGAAGGAGCATGCCAGTACTCGTTTGCATACATTTTGTATATATCAACAGTAACATACTACTCGGCAAGGCTAATACCTTTTCCTAAAATCATTTCAAGCGGTCGTTGTTCATCCCATGTGTCTTCAAACTTGTGTCCCGTGCTTTCAGTCCATGCCCTGTGGTGCACTATCACACATATGCCAATCACTCAGTGACTGAAAAAAACCAGAGTAAAAAACTTCACTACAAGACCTGTCTACATGTATCTTAGGCATGCCTATACGCATGCACAATTAGTTCTATACGCATACACAACTCTGTGAGCGTGGATGTTGCGCGTGTCTGTTTGCAGGTCACAAGCTCATTCATGTCTTACTCCCATACGAACATTTTACATGCACACATAACAATTATTGGATTTTCAACTAATGTACACAGCACTACCAAAACGCAAACAATACCTACTACTATCCAAACATTACGATATTAGAAATACAAGAACAAGCAACCACTTGAGACTTACAGAAGCATGTTGAATACTTGGATGGTCTTTGACCATGACCTTCCTTAATGATTTGCTTTGTGACTTTCTCGTGAAGAATTTCCACCTTAGAATCAACTTTTGGGGGGCCATTACCATCTTGAGAAGGTTCGCCATGAACGAAGGTAGCATCTTCTGTTACACCATCTTGACCTACAAAGAAGATGAAATGATGAGTAGCAGTCTATATTGTGATGGCCCTTTCCGCGGCTCACATGGATTGCAATACCCTATTGGAATTATAGTGCCCCATAACCATAACATATGATTATTTGGAAATCTAATTCACGCATGAGCGGAGGGGGAATGACAATCTTCTTCTTCCCCCTGCACATTATACAGGGTCTATATAGCTGCCACCCCCACTTATGCTACATGAGTTTTGGAACACAAGAATTCTGAGTTACTCAACATAAAAGCAGGGAGGAATGATGAATCAGTGTACTGTACTGGAAGCGGTAGTCATAATGTCCAACTGTTGCGTTCCTTCTCGATATACAAATTATTTCCAAAATCTTATCAATTAGTAAATAAAAACAATAAGTTTCCGCCTTGATAATGATCTATAGAAGAATTGTTCTTGAAGAAACTAGGTAGAAAAGGATAAGAAAACGTCTTTTCATTCAGTCCAACTCAATCACTCAAAAACCAGCTTATCAGGTTAATTTGACATATATTTCAACCTAAAACCCTACAAAGAGCAGTTCCACTCATTAGGGCTAGTGAATAGTAATTGTCCAAGTGCATCTCCACCTTGTAAATGAACTGCCTAGGCAAGTGGCATTAAAAAACAATGGGGCAATACCACGCCACAGGCAATTGGTGCTAATAAAAAGATAATATTATGTTTAATTTCGGATTTGATTTTTAATCAATCTCGTTGTATCACGTGTCATTATCCGAAATTACAATTTTTGTGGATAGAGTTTCGATTAGATTTTTAACCAATCCCGCTCCAAACTTAAATTACCTTTGTGACTAATTTCTTCCAAACATTTTATATATTCACTCTTGAAAGAACTCCCTTTTGTAGCTCTTTCATTCGCAGCTTTCTTACCAAGAGGCCTAAGTGAATGATGGGTCGGTTCTGACACTTCATGTGGGTCACCTTCTTGACCAGACGAGTCGTCTTTTGGTGTAGAGTGCAAAGGGGTGTCATTTATGACAACTGGTAGACCATTTCCCACAATTTTGTATGTGGGGCAACCTTTGACAACATTCCAACATTCATGACGGGTGAATGACTTGTTCTTGTTGGCCGCATTGTACCAAACTTGTGCTTGAAGTGTCTACAAAAAATATGGGCAGAAAAAGAAAAAATTCAATTCAAACTAAATATGACAATTTGGGTGTAATAATAAAATTAAATAAATAAAATATTATTACGTCATTCGATAAATTTTCGCCACTTCGAAGATTATCTTGAGCTTGTTTGAGGGCGTTTCTCCAACTAATGAACTCTTTGTTGAGTTTTTTCCACCGGCTTGTTAGAGATTGCTCCGTTCTTTTATTGCCAAGCTTCACGCAAAAAGCAGTATGAACTTTCTTCCAAAGTTGAGGCAACTTCTGCTCATTACCTGTAATCGGATCATGAGAAATTCGAACCCAGCATTCACACAATGTAACATCTTCAATGATGGACCAATTCGAGCCTGCATCATTAGCCATTTTTTTGAAACAAAAGTTTTTGGAAACTTTGAAAGAAAAATTGGTTGATTTAGAAAGATTGAGATGTGGTGTAGGGTGGAGGAGGATAGTTGGGTATTTTATAGGAAAGATTTTAAACTTTGTTTTTGCATTTTTCTCTATTTGTATTTTTATTTTTTTAATTTGTTTCTAACTGAATTAATATTGACCGTTGGATATTTTTTTTTTTTTTTTTTTTTTTTTTTGCAATCCAACAGCCTAAGCACAATGGCTACCTGCCATTTTTTCAAATATTTTTTTAAAAAATTTTTAAGTGTAAAAAGGAGTAATTAATGAGGACCGTTAGATGATAGAGCCGTTAGAAATTTAGCGTCCCGTGTTGTGCCACGTTTAATAGCCGTTGGATTAGAATTCAATTTTCTGGCAATTAAATAAAGGAGCAGTGTGTGTTGTTGGAAAGTGCCTTTTTTTGGCTTAAATGCAGTTTTTGAAGCCCAATATAATCTCATATGGGTTCGTGGCCTTCTGGTGAAGTGTTCAGAATAGCTCAAGCTTTAAATCCAGCTATTTTGGGCCAGTTTTGGAGCTGATATGGGTCCAAAACGTGGCTGTGAAGGATTTTGGGCGAATTTTCAAGTTGATTTAGGATTATGTTTCCTAATTTATTTAGTTTCCTTGTCTTATTCTAAGACCTTTGACTAGGAGGATTTAATTAGAGTAGTATAAATAAGTTTTTTTTTGGCCAGCCCTAGTTTTCTTTTTATGCAATTTTTGGAGAAAAGATTTGGGGCAAAGCTTAGAGATTTCAAGACTTATACTTTCAAGGTGTTTTCATTCTTTTTCTATTTCAATAAAGACTTTATGATTTTTATTATGAATATGCGTAAATAATTCTTTTTGCTAGGGTGAAGCCATGATTCTTAGCAAGAATATGTAATCTTTTTTTAATTTGCTTATGAATTTATGCATGCAGTTTTGAGTTGTTAATCACCGGTTAAAACTATCTAATTGTCTTAGTGATTTGCGACCATTAGGATATTTAGAAAAGTAATTTGATGCAATTTTAGCGGAGGGTTGTCCCTAAATTGACTAAGGCTTCTTGTGGTTAATATGTGTAACTTCTTAGGATGGACGACACGTCTTAAGTGTTATATGGTTGTTCAAAGAGTTTTCACAAAACTTAATGAGTCTTGCATGTTCACATTCGATCTGGACACCACGGATGGGTTGCATGTTAAATATACGTTCTATGTTAGAGTTTCCAAGTAGGATATACTCTAAGAAAACTTAACCTTCAAAATATGCATGTGTAATTTATAAGTAATTAGAATAACTACATATGATTGTTAGGGTGATGGCGAAACCCTAGTACTTTCTCATTTTGAATTCTAAAATATGTTTCTTTCTCCTTCTTTAAAGTTGCAGTTTTTAAGTAATCCTTTTGATTAAATTTTCTTTTCTCAATTTAGGTCATTAAATCACCTTTTTCAAAAAAAAAAAATTTTAATTAATTAGTTGAGAATTTTATTTTGCTTTAATCTTTTTAAATTAATCCCTGTTGAGAACGACCTTATTTGAGCCAATTATACTACAATAATCTTGTTTTTCTTGCAAGTGTTTTAGATGTTTTTAACCCTTTTTGCGCAAGTGGTAAAAATCCTATCAATAAGTTATGTTGGAAGGACCATTACTACAATTGGGATCCCTCAACTTATCAAAACGTGTAGCTATGGTCATTTTTGTCAACTTCGTTAGAATTTTGTCAAAATAAGTTATGTTTGAAGGACCATTGCTACAATTGGGTTAAAGTTGTGGGACCATTTCTCTAGTTGGATTAAAGTTGAGGGATCAATGGTAATAATTTTTTAGTTGAAGGACCATAGTTGCATATTTTGATGAGTTGATGAATTAATGATAATGAATTTATAATTGAGGGATCATTACTCCAATTGAGGTAAAGTTAAAGGATCTTTGCTACAATTTACTCTCTTTATAATTAGAATATCACAATAGGCTAGCAATAATGTAATTCAATCAGTTGTTCATTAAATATTATTTTCTCTATTTTTAAACAAGTTCAAAACATTTTAAGAGGTTGTAATGCCGGTTATCAAAAAGGTATTTCGCATGCGGATAATAATGTGATTAAATTAGTTGTCAAATGATTGTTTTTTTTTTTTAACAAATGATATTATCTACACTATAAGGGGAAGGGGGTGGGCTTATCCTTATAGTGGGCTAGCGATGATGTGATTCAATCAGTTGTTTATTTGTTTTTTTTTTTTTTTTAACAAATGATATTATCTACACTAAGGGAGATGGGTGACCTTAGCCTCACAATGAGCTAACAATAATGTGATTCAATCAGTTGTTTATTAAATACTATTTTTTCTATTCTTAATATAATTTTAATAGGGACCAATTTTATTATATGGATTCAGCTGCTTTAATTGATTTATGAGAGGTTTCTTCTAACATGATCTAAGATTATTCATTTACTTCAAATATTTGACTTTTCTTTTGTCAATTTACACATATAAATATATTTAAAACGTGTAAGTCACACGTAACATACCGTGATTAAAAAATGTTTTCTGCACTCGTGCATGTGCATGAAGGCTAGTGAATTAATACTTGAACTGGAAATTAAGGCCAAGTGGTGGATTTTGCTACTCCTAATCCCAAACAGCCTCCATTCCTTCAAACTTGTATAATCCAATGGGTCTATTCAATAATCTACAAATACCCAAATCAAAACTCAAACCAACAATTAGAAAGTGTTTTCGTTTTCTTTGGAATTTTCTCGGGAAACAAACAGAAAACAGAAAATAGAAAATTAAAAAGTGGGGCTTACTTGGAGTTTATAGGCTGTAATTATGTGATGCGATACATAAGAGATTGAGAGGTTTGGTTTTCAACGATCGAACAAGGTTCCAGACAGACATTTAATTAGTTGTTTCTTTGGCAATGGAATTAATCAAATCATTTGGCAATGGAACTTTACATTGAGAGAGTAGAGAGAAGGAATTAAATCACTTGGTAGTGGAACTTTATTTGGAGGCTTGATTTTCAAGGATCGAACAAGATTCTTTGGCAGTGGAACTTTAAATGGAGAGAGTAGAGAGAATGAATCAAATCACTTGGCAGTGGAACGTTAAATGGAGGGAGGATAAAGAAGGAATCAAATCACTTGGCAGTAGAATTTTATTTGGAGGCTTGGTTTTCAAGGATCGAACAAGATTCTTTGGCAGTGGAACTTTAAATGGAGAGAGTAGAGAGAAGAAATCAAATCACTTGGCAGGGGAACTTTAAATGGAGACAGGAGAGAGAAGGAATCAAATCACTTTGCAGTAGAACTTTATTTGGAGACTTGATTTTCAAGGATTGAACAAGATTCTTTGGCAGTGGAACTTTAAATGGAAAGAGGAGAGAGAAGGAATCAAATAACTTTGCAATGGAACTTTATTTGGAGGCTTGGTTTTCAAGGATGGAACAAGATTCTTTGGCAGTTGAACTTTAAATGGAGAGAGTAGAGAGAAGGAATCAAAGCACTTGGCAGTGGAACTTTATTTGGAGGCTTGGTTTTCAAGGATCGAACAAGATTCTTTGGCAATGGAACTTTAAATAGAGAGAGTAGAAAGAATGAATCAAATCACTTGGCAGTGGAACTTTATTTAGAGACTTGGTTTTCAAGGATCAAACAAGATTATTTGGCAATGGAACTTTAAATGGAGAGAGTAGAGAGAATGAATCAAATTACTTGGTAATGGAACTTTATTTGAAGGCTTGATTTTCAAGGATCGAACAAGATTCTTTGGCAGTGGAACTTTAAATGGAGAGAGAAGAGAGAAGGAATCAAATCACTTGTCAGTGGAACTTTATTTGGAGGCTTGATTCTCAAAGACAGAACAAGATTCTTTGGTAGTGGAACTTTAAATGGAGAGTGGAGAGAGAAGGAATCAAATAACTTTGCAATGGAACTTTATTTGGAGGCTTAGTTTTCAAGGATAGAACAAGATTATTTGTCGGTGGAACTTTAAATGGAGAGAGTAGAGAGAAGAAATTAAATCACTTGGTGGTGTAACTTTAAATTGAGAGAGGAGAGAGAAGGAATCAAATCATTTGACAGTGAAACTTTATTTGGAGGCTTGATTTTCAAGGATTGAACAAGATTCTTTGGCATTGGTACTTTAAATGGAAAGAGTAGAGAGAAGGAATCAAATCACTTGACAATGGAACTTTAAATGGAGAGAGGAGAGAGAAGGAATCAAATAATTTTGCAGTGGAAGTTTATTGGAGGCTTGGTTTTCAAGGATGGAACAAGATTCTTTGGCAGTGGAACTTTAAATGGAGAGAGTAGAGAGAATGAATCAAATCACTTGGCAGTGGAAGTTTAAATTGAGAGAGGAGAGAGAAGGAATCAAATTACTTGGCAATGGAACTTTATTTGGAGGCTTGGTTTTCAAGGATTGAATAAGATTCTTTAACAGTGAAACTTTAAATGGAAAAAGTAGAGAGAAGGAATCAAATCACTTGGCAATGAAACTTTGAATGGAGAGAGAGGAGGGAGAAGGAATCAAATCACTTGGCAGTGGAACTTTATTTGGAGGCTTGGTTTTCAAGGATCGAACAAGATTCTATGGCAGTGGAACTTTAAATGGAGAGAGTAGAAATAATGAATCAAATCACTTGGTAGTGAAACTTTATTTGGAGGCTTGATTTTCAAGGATTGAACAAGATTCTTTGGCAGTGGAACTTTAAATGGAGAGAGAAGAGAGAATGAATCAAATCACTTGGTAGTGTGGAACTTTAAATGGAGAGAAGAGAGAGAAGAAATCAAATCACTTGATAGTGGAACTTTATTTGGAGGCTTGGTTTTCAAGGATCGAACAAGATTCTTTGGCAGTGGAACTTTAAATGGAGAGAGTAGAGAGGAGGAATCAAATCACTTGGCAGTAGAACTTTAAATGGAGAGATAGATGAGAGAGAATGAATCAAATCACTTTGCAGTGGAACTTTATTTGAAGGCTTGATTTTCAAGGACAGAACAAGATTCTTTGGCAATGGAACTTTAAATGGAGAGAGGAAAGAGAATGAATCAAATAACTTTGCAGTGGAACTTTATTTGGATGCTTGGTTTTCAAGGATAGAACAAGATTCTTTGGCAGTGGAACTTTAAATGGAGAGAGTAGAGAGAAGGAATCAAATCACTTGGCAGTGGAACTTTAAATTGAGAGAGGAGAGAGAATGAATCAAATCACTTGGCAGTGAAACTTTATTTGGAGGCTTGGTTTTCAAGGATTGAACAAGATTCTTTGGTAGTGTGACTTTAAATGGAGAGAGGAGAAAGAAAGAATCAAATAACTTTGTAGTGGAAAATTATTTGGAGGCTTGGTTTTCAAGGATGGAACAAGATTCTTTGGCAGTGGAACTTTAAATTGAGAGAGGAGAGAAGGAATCAAATCACTTGGCAGTGGAAGTTTATTTAAAGGCTTGATTTTCATGGACAGAACAATCTTCTTTGGCAATGGAACTTTAAATGGAGATAGGAGAAATAAGGAATCAAATAACTTTGCAGTGGAAAATTATTTGGAGGCTTGGTTTTTAAGGATAGAACAAGATTCTTTGGCAGTGGAACTTAAAATGGAGAGAGTAGAGAGAATGAATCAAATCACTTGGCAGTGGAAGTTTAAATTGAGAAAGGAGAGAGAATGAATCAAATCACTTGGCAGTGGAACTTTATTTGGAGACTTGATTTTCAAGGACTGAACAAGATTATTTGGCAGTGGAACTTTAAATGAAAAGAGTAGAGATAAGGAATCAAATCACTTGGCAATGGAACTTTAAATGGAGAGAGGAGAGAGAAGGAATCAAATCACTTGGTAGTGGAACTTTATTTGGAGGCTTGGTTGTCAAGGATCGAACAAGATTCTTTGGCAGTGGTACTTTAAATGAAAAGAGTAGAGAGAATGAATCGAATCACTTGACAGTGGAACTTTAAATGGAGAGAGAAGAGAGAAGGAATCAAATCACTTGGCAGTAGAACTTTATTTGGAGGCTTGATTTTCAAGGATCGAACAAGATTCTTTGACAGTAGAACTTTAAATGGAGAGAGTAGAGTGAAGGAATCATGCGGCAGTGGAAGTGTGGAACTTTATTTGGACTTGGAGGCTTAATTCTTGCATCTATTCCTCCAAATACATGCTTGCATATCTATTCTTCCAAATATATGCTTCCAAATCCATTCT
This sequence comes from Pyrus x bretschneideri, assembly GCF_019419815.1. Classification (NCBI taxonomy): domain Eukaryota; kingdom Viridiplantae; phylum Streptophyta; class Magnoliopsida; order Rosales; family Rosaceae; genus Pyrus; species Pyrus x bretschneideri. Next base: position 1,014,763 of record NW_025999790.1, on the reverse strand, counting down.
TCCAAATATACCTCCTAGGATTAAAACTTTTATTTAGACTCTCACACACGGACACATACATGGATACAACGAACACGACGGCATTGCAAATCTCAAAAAATAAAAGACACAACACGGTTAGTACATCGTGATTAAAAAAGAACAAATTTAAATTAACACCCCACATTAATGAATACAACCTACATACTCAATACACCCACATTTGTTTTTTAATTAAAATTTATCTTAATACACCTCACACAGTTCCCATACTACCCTCACATCTCACACCCCACACTCTCACTATACACTCTACATTTTCTACACCCACATATTCTATATACACTTCACACTATTCACATCTTAGGTACAAGTGAAGGATTATGGAAGTATCCTTCTTCTATTCATTTTAAGTAAAGAAAGAACATGGAATTGAAAAAAGAACATGGAAGTATCCTTTTTGTTTTAAGATAATGATCTTAGAAGATGATGTGTGTGCAGAGAGACATATGGAGAGAGCACATGGCTGAAGTTCGATTCTCGCTTGAGGTCTCAAGTTTTTATTTTGCACTTGAAATCTCAAGTTCAATTTTCGCTTCATAATATTGTTTGTACGATAAAGAGCAAAAAATATGGGTGAAATTTATTTGTTCTTTTATGATCAAGGAGCCAGTCGAAACTGCGAAGAAACAGCGATCAACCTAAGCGATTGAAAACAGCAAAAAGGAAGAACAGTATGGAAGGAGACGAGTAGGTTTTTTGTACATCATTCTCTCTTCACCAGCCGACTTTATTAAGAACATAAGAAATAATGAAATTGATGAAACTAATGATAAAATGGCTGGGAGAAGGGATGAGTGTATGGACGATGATTAGACAGAGGGGAGAGAGAGGGGATGGAGAGATGAAAACCATGAATCATTTTTGCTATTTTTCTTACTTTTCCTATTTTATAATATGTTATACAATGTTTGAAAATTTATATTTTTTTTGTTTCAATCTATGTGGCACCATTTGATTGGATACGTGACCTTTATATTTGTGCCACGTCAGCCATAAGTGGGCCCTAATTATGCCACATAAATAAACTTAACGATACGTTACTTAGAGAAATACATTGAAACAAGCTAAAGTGGAGTGAATATTAAGTTTCAAGGGTAAAGTAACGACTTTTGAGTTCCAAGAGGTAAAATGGGATCGAAATTGAGTTTCAAGGGGCAATGTGGGATTAAAATCGAGTTCCAATGAGCAAAGTGGCGACTCGAAATTGAGTTTCAAGGAGCAAAGTAACGACTTTTAAGTTTCAGAGAGCAAAGTGATATTGAAATCGAGTTTTAGAGAGTAATTAAAAGTAAGCCTTAAAATAAAAAACTTAGGATAAATTTCAAAATTTTATAATAATCTCACGCAATACGAATCTCCATCTCGCAGCTTTCTCTTGGAGTCAAAATCACATACCCCTAAGTGTTGAAATTTGAAATTCATGATTTTTCATGAGTGTGTCCGCCTACATTTTTATTCCTCAAAAATTATTAGACTATTAAACCGTGGAATCACTTGAGAGAGAATCAATTTTCCTTTTTTCCACTCCCATTCCACTGTAATAAACATACCATTAGTCTATGAATTTTTTTTGTCAACATAAGTTGAGACTGTTTTCGGCAAGTTAAGGCTAAAACCCTTAATTACGGGGACAAAGGAAGTCATAAATTGTAATTGGGGTCCGTCTGGATTGAGGATATTTGAAATCTCAATTCCAGGCGCTCACTACTAATTTTATAGTTTTTATTAGAGGTATTGGTCGATTTCCCTACCGAAATTGTAAGGAGCTATCAATTCTCACCGAACTTGTAAGGAAATACCAATTTTCCCCTAAACTCTAATTTTAGCGGATTGCCTCCTGAAGTTTTATAATTGGTCAATTTTCCCTATGAATTTTAGTTTTAATTGATTACCCGCTGAACTTATATAATTAGCCAGTTTCTCCACTGAACTTTAGGAACTTTAAGTCCCCCCTAAGCCCTAAAGTTCAAACAAATAGTGTACGGACTAAACTAACGGAAGAGAAGAAGAAGAAAAACAATATGTTATCCACATTAGAGATAAAATTATGTTTTTGCAATTATAAAATTAAAATTTAGGGAAAAAATTGACTAATTATAAAAAATTAAGAGAAGTATGGGCTAAAATTAAAGTTTAGTTGGGAAATTGGCCAAGTATAAAAGTTTAGGAATGCAATTAGCCAAAATTAAAGTTCATGAGAAAATTATCAGTTCCTTACAAGTTTAGAAAAAGAAGAGAAGAAATCGACAAATAGGCCACTAAAAATCCAAATCCTTGCGTGTAAATCACTCCCATCCGTGTAGACCCCTAAACTCGTAACTAAAGAAACCAAATTCTCCAGCCAAAGTTACACTAAACAAACAAGAATCATTACTCCAAAGAAACAAATTGACGCATTATACACACCGTTTAAAAGATAGAGAATTTTTACGAAAAGCTTCCGGTACCGTGCACTTTAATGAAAAATCACATTTTTACATTAAAAGATCAATCATAGTATTATTCACTTTATCCTTTATTTTGTCCTTATCGTTAAAACTTAAAGTTTTCAAACTCTTTTCATTAGTTTTCCTTTAAAAGATCACAGCAGCGATGGAAATTTCACAACCGAAAGTCAGTAAACAAACTTATGTCGAATAGTTTAGAACAGTTCAATTTGATGAATACATCTTCGCTCCTGACTAAAAACGTTGGCATCTAAACTCCCTCCCGCAACGTAAACGAACAAACCTTAGGGTCAGAATTCATAAGCCCTGTTTACTAGAATAGGTTCAGTACATGAATTTCCTCGTTTGTCATACAATTCAAGAGCTTAAGATCTTTGGCTACTCAGCCTTGTGCCTTTCGCGCCTGAAGAGACGATAGAACAATGACAATAGCCAGTGCCAAAAGATGATCAACCGATTATTCCGTTTGGGTTTTGGCTCTGGGGTTGGTCCAAAAATTCCCTTGTAGATTTCTTTTTGTTTCTGATAAACAGCCTTGTCGTGTTCAGCAAGCAGACGTAACTCTCTTGCAATAGCTTTGTCTTGAGGTGCAAACTTGCGCGCCTTTAGAAAGTCTTCCCGCGCAGCATCTGTCTGCCCAAGCTCTGCTCTCGCTTTTCCTCGCCTAAATAGCGCTTTGACGTTGTTTTCATCCTCTGCCAGTACCTACAAACATTCATCCAATTACAGTTAACACAGTTTCAATGACAATTTAAGGGTATTCATGAAAGGGTAAATATCTGCCGACTCCAAGCAATGCAGAAAAATCAATTAATAAACGTTAGTTGCATGGACAATTTATGGGTATTCATGAAAATGTAAATATCTGCCCACTCCAAGCAATGCAGAAAAATCAATCATAGACGTTAGTTTCATTGACAATTTATGGGTATTCATGAAAAGGTAATATCAGCATATTCCATACGAAACGACACAGAAAAATCAACTACAAGACGTTAGTTGTATTTGCCAATTTTGAGTTATAACATCCACATAGTATGAACAACAGGATAAAACATGGAAAGTAACATACTAGAGATCATAAGAGTCGCATGGGACTCAAAATTCCATTATTGATTGAAGAATGGTGCTAGTAAGCCTACAAATTTTTCACTGGTCCATACTAAAGCATTTTCATTTCTATGGCAATCCAAAATGGCAGGTTAGAGTGAATGAAGATTCAAAATTCACAGAATGCCAAATAAGCCTACAAACCCAACTTTCTAAGTACATAATGATGAATAGCACAGTTGCTGAACAGATGAAATTAGATGACTTTCTTGTGAGAGCATTATACTTACAATACTGCACTGTCCAATGGCATCTTCATAGCGCTTGAGCTTTATAAAAGACGCAGCCATGTTAAGGTGGCATGGATTTTTAACAGCCAAAGCCATGTCCCTGTACTTCCCAAACAACTGGAACATGAAGTCGTCACCCATATATGCTATAGCCTGAGAAAACCCACCAGAATCTGGTCAGAAGGAAACATAGAAAAGAGACTCTACAACTCAAAAGGTCATCAGCCATAAATGAAGTATGTAAGAATTACGAGTGCGTAACCATTTCATACTGTTGCATTGCCTCCTCCAGTTTTTCCTCTTTAAATAAAGCATTTCCATCCATTTTTCTTCTATCTGCTGCTCCAATCCTTTCCTCCACAGTCATGTCACCACGAGCTTTCCCCTATGAAAGGCAGAACCCACAGATATACATGTTACTATATTACTGAAGCAAGTTCCTGAAAAGAGATTCTGAAACTTCCATTGGTAACTACTTGGAAAGACATTTGAGAGCAAGTGAGCAACTTACTTCTTTGGTTTCATCAAATCCAATAAGCTCAACTTCATATGATATATCTGCCAATGGTGGTACATTCGGAAAAGAAAAGCTCCCTTCTTTCCCATACCCTAACTCCCAGCCCACATGTAATAGGGCACGCTCTCCAGACTTCATGCTGGACACCCCAATAGCCAAGCCAGTCATTTCTTTTTTCTCTGTTGCAGTAACAAAAATATACTACTAATAAGAAGTCCATTGTATTTAATACCACTACATAATGCTTAAAGGCTTATGGACCCAAATCATCTGAAATGACAAGTAATTACAGAGAATAAATGCAATAAAGAAATCACAAAACTAATTGCAGGCTGAACAAGGAACACGCCAGGACTCAGTTTTCATATATTTTGTGTATATCAACGGTAACAGACTACCCGGCAAGGCTAATACCTTTTCCTAAAATCATTTCAAGTGGTCGTTGTTCATCCCTTGTATCTTCGAACTTGTGTCCTGTTCTTTCAGTCCATGCCCTGTAGTGCACTATCACACATATGCCAATCAATCAGTGATTGAAAAAACCAGAGTAAACATTCGCTACAAGACCTGTCTACATGTATCTTAGCCTTCTTAAGCATCCTTTTTTAAATTTTAATGCATGCACAATTACTCCTCCTATACACACACACAACTCTGCGAACGTGAATGTTGTGTGTGTCTGTTTGCAAGTCACAATCTCATTCATGTCTTACTCCCACAGTAAAATTTTACATGCACAAATAACAATTATTAGATTTTCAACTAATGTACATGGCCCTATCCAAAGATAACCATATTTAGAAGTACAAGAATAAGCAACCACTTGACACTTACAGAAGCATGTTGAATACTTGGAAGGTATTTGACCATGACCTTCCTTAATGATTTGCTTTGTGACTTTCTCGTGAAGGATTTCCACCTTAGAATCAACTTTTGGGGGGCCATTAGCATCTTGAGAAGGTTCCCCATGCACAAAGGTAGCACCTTCGGTTACTATTTCACTTTCACCATCTTGACCTACAAAGAAGATGAAAAGATGAGTATTAGTCTATATTGCGATGGCCTTTTTCGAAGGCTCACATGGATTGCAACACCCTATAGGAATTACAGTGTCCATACTATATGATTATTTGGAATCTAATTCACTCATAAGCAGAGGGGGAACGACAAACTTCTTCTTTTCCCTGCACATTATACAGGGACTATATAGCTGCCATCCCCACTTATACTACATGAGTTTTGGAACACAGAATTTCTTAGTTACTCAAAATAAATGCATGGCGGAATGATGAATCAGTGTAGTGGAAGCGGTAGTCATAATGTCAAACTCTTGTGTTCCTTCTCGATAATCGATATACAAATTATTTCCAAAAATCTTATCAATTAGTAAATGAAACAATAAGTTTTCCCCTAGATAATGATCTATAGAAGAATTTTTCTTGAAAAAAGTAAGCAGAAAAGGACAAGAAAACATCTCCATGTATTCATTCAGTCCAACTCAATCGCTCGAAAACCCGCTTATCGGGTTAGTTTGACATATATTTGAAGCTACAAGCCAACTAAGAGTCTAAGATTTGACATGTATTTGCTTTTTTACAGAATCCAAGTGTAGCTGAAAGACTTGATTGAGTGTAAATTAAGGCCAAAAGCATGATAAACATTACCAAGTGGTTGACTTTGCTGCTCAGCCTCAGCCTGCTCCTGATCCCGAACATCCTCCATCACTTCAAACTTGTATAATCCAATCCAATGGGTCTTCTCAAAATTCAGCAAATACCCAAATCAAAGAAGCAAAATTTGATGCAATTGCATTCGAATTCCAAACCAAAAATTAGCTAGGGTTTCGTTTTCTTTAGAATTTTCTCGGGAAACAAACAGAAAACGGGAAATAGAAAAGGAAAAGCGGGACTTACTTGGAGTTTATAGGTAGTAACTTGAAAGCGTATGATGAGATCCACGAGAGGACAGTGACGGGATCTGCATTGTGTTTGGTTTTCAACGATCGAACAAGATTCTAGAAAGACCTCAACTTAATTAAGTAATTAATTAATTAACTGATCCTTCGAGTTCGAATCTGGTGTGCCCACAAAGCCTTTGCCCACCCTCTGTCTGCACCCCCCTTGTGACACCTGTCTTCTCAGTTAACAGAGGTTTAACTCCGTTCGTCTCCCACCTCCGTAAAATAATGAAAGCAAAAATGGAACTCAAAATTACAGACTTCAACGGAAGAAATTTTAGTTAAAGGTATTTTAGCACGAGTCTTAACGCAACGAAAGTGTTGCTTTTTTATGATCGAAAACAACCTCTTTACAAAGCAAGACCCAATCCTCGCAAATTTAGAAGCCGATCAATTGGTTAAATTTCAAAATCCGTAGTCAATTGAAGAGCAGAAAAGTAATGCGTTTTCTAGTTTTTTATCAACAAAGAGTTGATTGCCTGTTCCACATTGTAACGAGAAACAAAACAAGCATTTTATCAATCACCAAACACAAATAACAGATCGACGTCTGAAGGTCATTGGATTTTCTTACGAAATCAGTGAACAAATTGCTCCAGTTAAGAGCGAGGTTCTTAGTATACAAGCAAGATATGTAGTACTTAAAACACAAATTGCTAGTCACCATCCAAAAGCGACTGCTTTACAAGATATATGTTTTTCACCATCTACGCACTGACATGTAGGATGAATGTTGTTGCATGGGTCCTGGGATCAATCATGTTACATTCCAAAAATTTGACAACGGGCTTGGCCGCCAGAATTATATATCTTGAATAGACACCGGCTAAGCATATTGCAGTTCAAGTTCCCTTGATTCATACGCCGGAGGTAGCAAACTGTGTATGTTCGCGAAAGGATCGTCACTGCCTGATGGTGGCTCCCCAATAGGTTTATCCAGAACATAGTCAGGAAGTGCTACAAGCGTTTCATCAAAAAACTCTTTCATAGTCTGCAAGGTTCAAGAACCATATCAGAAACTTAAGCAACTCAAGAACAACATAATTCCTTGGACGTAAATAAAACCATCGGAATTTAGATAAATCATCCCCTGAATTTAGATAATGTATTGAATCCTAAAAGTGGAACTTAATAAGTATACAAGGATAATAAAATAATACCGTGCAATGCAGGAAAGCAGCATCAGCTTTGCGTTTCCATAGACCATTCCCAGGTTCCGAATGGAAAAGACCCAGCAAAGGCTGCAGTAGAACAAAAAGAGTGATGCAATTACACCAAAGTTATTATGGTAGGATAAAAGAGGGTGATGCAATCCCTGTGTATTCAACCCAAAAAAAAAAAGATAGCCCTTAAACAAGGCAGATTGAGTCAGATAAGCAACATGTGTCAAATTACATAATATACATAATGCCCTTTTGGTGTTTGTAATGTGAAATGTGAAAAGACTGAAGAGACCCATGGAACTGAATGCTAAATTGACATCAAAAGACAATCAGTTGAAAGCTGCCCAATTTTTCTTTCCTGATTTTCTTTATAAAAAAAAAAATCATCTAGGAGTAAGGAAAATGTGGAAAATAATAACATCATAGTGTCAATTCGACATTTTCGTGTGTGCGGGAAGAGGCTGTTGGCATATTCTATCTGTTCTATTATGACTTGTACAAGGGTATGAGTAAAACTTTTCAGATAGCACCATAATATTATGAGGATCATAGTTGGTAGTACTAACCCTTGCTACATCTCGCACAGTTGGTTTGCGTCCATATCTTCCCACGGCAGTATCTCCATACACTTGAAACTTCTCCAGTATCTAACAGTGGAAGAACAGATAATTATGGGCTGTAAAAATTCAATGGAAACGGAGTAGATACACCTATTTACAGTCAAGTTTGCAGACCTGACGCCGCGTTACACCACTGCTTGGTGCTCCATAAACTACAGTATCAACATGTCCCAGAGTATGCCAGGGTCTATTGAAAAATGTACAAAGGTTGTCAAACAACTTTGGAATCACAAATTAACATTGCAATAGAAAGGACTATCGGAATTCTATATCTAAATAAAATAAGAACCTAAACTAATGTTAACATGAGTCTTAAAACCCAAAATGTTAGGGGTATTTTAATATGGTGGAGTCATTAAAGCTAGTAGTTAGTCTTCATTCAAGTCTTGATCTTTAACTTTCTAGTAAATTTCTTACTTGGCACATGCAAGACGCGCATTGGTTCAAAGGTAGCAGACAGACTTACATATGATGCGAGATGTTATGAGCTAAATAATATAGTGAAGGGAAAATGCTTTCTTATTTTGGATAAGACTCTTAGACCAGAAAAGCTCAGCATAAGAGGTTTCTTTCTGCCCACCTCCAAACACTCCATGCTCAAATTTCACAGAAATCAGCGAATCTAATTTCATTCTTTCAAGTTTTGCGTCTTCTACTTAATCCCTTGTTTTCACGCAAGGATTTCATTTGGTTCTTTAATAGGAAACAAAAACTATAATGACAGAGTTCTAGTTTCACTCGAAGGGCTAGAATTGGATGTGGACTCGGACACAAAAATGAAATAAAAATATCAGTCATAAGATAGGGACATGAAATATGTATAACCAAATTTGAAAGTTCTTGCAGCAATTTACCAAAAGGAAAAAGAAAATCCAAATTATGACATTACATACTTATTATATGCAGCGCGTCCAACCATTACACCATGAGCTCCTGCCCTTCTTGCTGCATTGACCTAAAATTAAAGGATGAAACAACATGAAATAAAGGTCAGTGGGAGTCAACATAAAGGTTTTGCATCAACTAAAAGACAACAAAATGAAATTTTTGACAGCTTTGCTGTATCACTATCACCATATATCCAAATCATGTTAGAAACCAGGATAGCCAGTTCATATATATATGCACAAAGTTGAAACATCAGATAGAACAGTTAAATTTTGCAAATATGCTGTATTGACCAATTACAATGAAGAAAGTTTCAGAAAATACAATCTTCTCAACAAAAAGGAAATGACAGCAGGGACACAATACCCCAAGTTACAACTCACTACTGTCCCAATGGATAACACAAAACTTTATAGAAAATAACGAGTTGAATAGAAATGTAGCTAGAAAATGGATATCATCTGAATTACAATATAATTGTTCTTCTTATGACAAGGCTTACCTCCTCAACGGTGTTTATGCCCCCATTTATTGTAAATCTCAAGTCTGGAAAGTCACGCAAGAGGCCATAAAAGTACTCATATCTGCAATAAAGTAAATGTGATCAATAATAAGAGGCAGTATGTTAGTTGTGAATGTGATCTACAAATATTTACAAATTTAATCTACGCATTTCAAAATACCAGTTCTGAAATAAGCATACCAGTAAAGTGACTAAAAAACATAAGTTCACAAAACATGAAATACCAGAATACATACTTAAGAGGCGGAATACTTCGATTTTCAGCCGGGCTAATTCCATTGAGCAGTGCCTTCCGTGAATGTATTATGAAATGCCTAGTTGGAGATTGAGAAGAAACCTTGTAAATAAAATCACCTGAAAAGGAAAGACAGGTGCGACACAATTAAGTGAGGATGCAACTATAGAAATGCCTAGTTGGAGATTGAGAAGAAACAGTGTGTCCTCAGTTCATCATTCACTGGATTTTCCGGTGTCTTTCTTTTTTACTATATTGATACTGATTTTGCTGACTATATAAACAGAACCAGAAAATGGGAACTTACAGAGCTCGTTATATGAATCATGATCATCAACACCAATTCGACACTTAACACTGACAGGTACATCTGTGTGCGCGGCAATTACTGACATAGCCTCAGCAACAAACTTTCCTTGTAAAGACCAAACATCTTTATCAGAGCTCAGTATAAAGAAAAAAAAAATCTTACATATTTGTGGCAAAGTTACAAAAAAAATATAATGAGAAATGTTATCAAACCTTTGGATCAAGCATAAGACGAACACCAAAGCACCCATGCCCAGCTACTTTTGGACTCGGACATCCACAACTGGTAAACCGTAGGGGTCAGATTAGGGGTCAGAGAAAACTTGAAAGATAAATTCAATGAACAAAAGCTTAAATAAAGAGTACAAACTTAAAATTGATCTCATCATATTTGTAAGGGTTAGCAAGCTCAGTCGCTTTGGCGAGGTTTTCCAAATTATTCCCGCCAATTTGAAGAACAATAGGATGTTGTTCTGGAGAATATTCCAAGAATCTGTCCTGATAAAAAGTCCCACTATCAGTTGTCATAATCCAAACATAAATGCACAAGAAAAATCAAGAAATAAATGAAACTGTTAATGCCAAAATTTAATAAAACATAAACATAACGGGGCAAAAATAAAAATAAAAGAACCGAACTTTAATCTGCATTACAGTCTGCCATGAGGAGAAATAATACATTAACTAACATAATGATGGATTAGAAAGGAAAAAGAGAAAAAGTATGCGCATCGTTTATAAGCTCAAGCAACAATGATCAGAAACCCCCACCGTATGAAGTTATCAATTTCAACCTGTACACTTTCCTCTAAAGAAATTTCAACTCAGCACATGAAAGATATTGTCAAACTATTCCTTTTATGGGATGACTACATCAACTCAAAACAACCATAATGGTATCTTGTGAAATCAACTTCACAATTTCCACAAAATTACTTGTTTGGTTGAGACTATTTCAAAGCTTCCAGGTTCTAAAGTGACACTTAACAATTCTTTCTAGTCTTATACAATATGAAATCCCATGGGGTTCAATGGGGTAGAATTTGGCTCATTAGAGACGTCTTTTGGGCTCAGATGTGTGGTAAAGTTAATAGGGAGTGCAGAAAGTTTTGGCAAACGGCTCCCTTGTCTACATTTGGGTGTATATCGAGAGAAAAAGCATCAAGTATCCTGTGGGAACACAGAGATCTCAATTAGAGGCACTAATGTGTTCTAAATGTAGTAGCAAGATCATGTGTCTTGTATGAAGTCCATGAACACCCTTTTACTATAGCATTAGAAATTCAAAATATTCAACTGACTGAAATCGGTAATCAGAGATCCCACCTTATAAAGTTATCTACTTCAACTAAACACTTCTTGTAAGAGAATGTCAACTAAACGCATGGAAGATATTTATCAAACTATCCATTCTATTGGATGACTACATCAATTCAAAATATCTTGTGAAAACCAATTTCCGCCGAATTATATTCTCCGTTGACATTATTTCGAAGCTTTTGGATTCCGAAGTGACACTCGACAATTCTTTCTAATGTTATACAAAACGAAGTCCAATGTCTCAATTGAGGCTACAAAAATGCAACACTAGCAGAAAGAGTATTTATAAATATGGTTTACCAGATTATCCTTCTGGTAAACAATGGTTTCAGCAGCAAGCATCTCAGTGTAGAGCCAGGCATTCTTCGAAATAAGCCGGGCCAAGGTCCTGTAGTGATTGTCAGTCCACTCCATCATCGGGGCAACACTGCAAATTTGCAAAACCAACAAAACCCAATTCCACAAAAACCATAAACCTTATGGGAAGCAATGCAATTTGCAAATCAATCGATAAGTATAAAGAGAGAGAGGGGGAGAACCTAAACAAAGGAGAAGGGTAGTGGGCGTGGTGGGGGTGGTTGGCGGGAGAAGAAACCATGGCGGCGGCGGGTATGCTACCGCTGAGGAGTTGATGGTTTTGAGAGGAGGAGGAGAAAGTGGAAGTGGAAGTGGAAGTGGAAGTGGTGGATGATGCGGTGGTTGTTGGAGAAGAAGTGCCCTGAAACAGATTAAACGACAATTTGCCACGGTTTTTTGTGCGAAGAAAAACCGAATGAATAGGAGTAACAGAGGAATACGAATACGAAGAAGAAGTTGGAAACTTCATTTTTCTTATGGGTCTGGATTTGTTAAACTCACGTTCAGAGAGAATCTCAGAGGCTCCTGCTGGTTGTGTTTGTTGGCTCCATGGACTCTTGGGAGGGAGGCAGATAACTCGATAGGGCACTTCCTGGTCGAGGGAGGGAAACGACAAAGGTCCAGTCGAAAACGAAAGGTCGTTATCTATTGGGCTTGGCGTGTGGAATTAATATGGGCATGGTAAAAGTAGCCCAATAAAAAAGCCCACTCATACTTTGTGGGCCATGAACTCCCTACCCGGGAGCCCACAATCATCTTCAAATATATGTGGTGGAGAAATAACCGCATTAACCGTCTTTTCTACTTCCCGCATACTCCTGTCAGTTCACTTCCTTGCTCTCACTACTTCCATGGCGAGCTTCAGCTTCAACACCACCAGAATCAGAACCCCCACCCTTCAATACCACAAACCCATCTCCAAGTTTGTCTACCGGGCAAAACCCATCAAAATCCCATCTCCTCTCTCCACCAATCCCTCAAAATCCCGGCCAAAACTCCGCTGTTTCCGTCCCAATTCCGTCTCGGAAAGCTCTTTTTCCACGACACAAGAAGCAGAGGAGGAGGAATTCGATGAAGTGGACGACGACCCAACGAAGGAGCTGAGCTACCTCGACCCGGAAACCGACCCGGAGAGCATTTCGGAGTGGGAGCTAGACTTCTGCTCCAGGCCGATTTTGGATATCAGAGGGAAGAAGGTGTGGGAGCTGGTGGTTTGTGACGAATCGCTGTCTCTGCAGTTTACGAAATATTTTCCAAACAACGTTATCAACAGCATTACTTTGAAGGATGCTATTGTGTCCATTAGTGACGAATTAGGTGTCCCTCTGCCGGATAAAATCCGCTACTTCAGGTAAATTTCTCCTGGTCGTAATCAGAACCATTCATTTTCTTAATCTTCATTTAAAGATCATCTCTACAAGTTAAATTGAACAAGGTTTAGTCATTCATATGTGTCGAACAAATTGACAAGTACGTTAATAACAAATGGGAGAGGTGCGCTCATGGGGTTGGCGCAACTATTGTCTTACTAGTTGTTACGAATCAGTAACAATGGCTTAAATTTTTCCAATTTTTTAACGAAATCAGCACGTTTGGAGCACATGTGAGGTGCTTTACGCTTGTAAAACTCCAATTTACCATCACATTGTCACTCAGGCGCGAAATATTTCGAAAAAAAAGTGATGAAATATAGTCATTGTTCTTTAATTGTAACAATTAGTAAACTAGAGGGTTAAAGTAGCAGAACTTCGCCGTTTATTTTGCGCATAATGTGTGCTTCTGTGGATTGTGCATGCTTGAGAAAGCATGTCAGCTGGGATTTGGTAATGGTTCCACTTTTATGATTGGTTTTGTTCAATTGGATTATGTAGGTCACAGATGCAGACAATTATCACAAAGGCATGTAACGAGCTCGGTATAAAGCCTATTCCCAGTAAACGGGTAAGCATGTTTTTCTTGTCAATTCTCTAATTTTCGGAACATATATACAGATTGAGGAAGCCTGTTTTTTTTTTTTTTTTTCAACCACAACTGATTACGAAGACATTTTTACTAATCAAGTAACTTAAGAAAGTTAGGCTAATAGCCTGCAGAATTTAGAGGGCCGCTACAGATGTACGTTGATGTTAGACTAGACTAGTGGTAATATTTACCTGCACTAAACACTCTCGATCAGCTCTCTTAGGAAGCATTTCTATGGTCTCGCTTCCTTTCTCCATCGCTTGTTGACATGGATTTTAATTTCCCCTTAAGGGAACAGCACAACAAGATGTTTTCACCAAACCAAGTAGTCGCTTTTTAAGATTTCTTTCAGACGAGCATTTCATTCATTCTCCCTTTTTTTTTAGCATATGTACCATTGAATTATGGCGATACTGCCACAGAGATGCCGAAGTTACACGTCTTTGAAACACTATCAACAGTTAGTAATGAAGCTTTTCGTTTTTCTGGTAGAACTGCTTTCTCTGTCTGGTTATTGTCTTAGAACATTGCTTTTTTCAGTGCCTATCGCTGCTTTTGTGGTTGGAAGAACGCTATGAGACAGTGTACACACGCCATCCTGGTTTCCAGAAAGGATCTAAGCCGCTCCTCGCATTGGATAACCCTTTCCCAATGGAACTTCCGGAAAATCTTGTTGGCGAGAAATGGGCCTTTGTTCAGTTGCCCTTTTCAGGTAAAGGACTTGCTAATGGTGACATTTCGACAAATATAACAAGTCACATTCTCTGACCTGCCTTATTCATCCGGTATTTCTTCTAAACATTTCATGTGCCCTTACTAATTCTAATTCCTGGTTTCAGCTGTTCAAGAGGAAATCTCATCCTTAGACACGAACCTCGTGTTTGGCGCAAGTCTAGATTTGGATTTGTTGGGGATTGAAATTGATGAGAAGACTTTGATTCCAGGATTGGCAGTTGCATCTTCACGTGCAAAACCGCTAGCAGGTGTTTACTCTCGACTATCATCTTCTTTTTTCTTATGCATATTTACTTGCATATATCCATACGCAGATGTCCTTCATACAGATAGCGTGACATGTTATGTCATTAGATTTTTAAATAAGAACCGTTGGTCTGAGTAAATTGACAAATATAACAGCTTCCTAATTCCTATTGCATCTTGTACAGTTTTGTTATGTTCGTCTAACAATAAGTCTATAAGGGATCCTGATCGCATCTTGCTATATGCTGGTGCAGCTTGGATGAATGGGTTGGAAGTTTGCTCAATTGAAGTCGATTTGTCACGGGCTCGCTTGCTTCTTTCCGTTGGAATCTCTGGCCGATATATTTACGCCACCTACAATAAAACTCCTGAAACAACAAGTGAAGCTGAAGCTTGGGAAGCAGCAAAGAAGGATTGCGGAGGCTTGCACTTCCTTGCAATCCAGGGGGACTTGGACGGGGATGATTGTGTCGGATTTTGGCTTCTACTAGACTTGCCACCTCCACCTGTATAGTTCTATCGGTCGAAAAGGTTTACGAAAGAAATAACTCCTACACATTAGTTTCTCAGTTATATTACTTCATATTTGAGAAGTGATTGCAAGAACTGCTTCGGAACGGACTTTCTTTTCGAGGGTTTTTAACTGTTAATGAGTTTTATGAATGGCCGAAAGAGGAAACTAAACTCGCTATCCGGCAAAGTTGGTTGCAGGGATCAAGGTCTCTCATGCAAACTAGGGCTCAGAGTGCCCGAGTTCTAGTACCGGGTCTGTCATCCTGGGTTCGGGATTACAGACCCAAAGTTATCCAATTGGACATTTACAACTTGTATGGCCTCTCCTCCGAAAGAGCTCTACCATCGTCACCACCACTCTTCCAGGTTCCACCAAAATCGACTCCCACTTGGGCGTAGTCAGCAATGAGGCACCACAATCTGCACGAACAATGACTCAAGGACGGGATGCTTTCTAATTGACGGACAAATTTCAGCCAACAAACTAACGCCGGAAGCATTCACTTCACCACTGTATTCAATTCCATCAACTTTCAAAGATGGTAAACGCATCTGGTCCGATACGAAAACAACTTTCATTCCTATCCTGTCTGTTACAGCGAATTCTGAAATATCAAAGTTCAAGTCGGGAGTATACAAATACATTTCGAGAATAAGGCAGCTTAGCTGTCTATAGAACATAAAAAAAAAAAAAAAAAAAAAAAACAAAAGAACGAAAGAAAACCTGCTTTCCTCATAATTTACCCTACTTGACCAGAACTAATTCTTCAAGGACGACGAAACTAAACAGCCCTGCACATACAAGCCACCGGATATACTACAACACGTTATCTCTTCCGCCCGTTTAGAGGCAAACGATTTCCATTCCATATTAATGTGGAAGGAAGTCTCCAGATGAGATTGATCATCACCGCCGACAAGTCGTACGTCCTCATGTTCTTGACCCTTTCTGCTTTTGAGATACAAATCGAACCCCTTGCTTCCCCAGTTCCAGGGATTTGACTTTGCCGTCATCTAGAGTAACAGATAAAGTTGACGTGCCTTCGATAACTTCGCTAACCACTCCCTTATGCCTGTACAAAAAAAAATAAGGGAACAAGGAAAGAAATCAGCACAAATGAACACACCAAAAGTTCTCTGAAAGTAACACTTGATACTGACAACCACGTCTTCATGGAAAATAATCATTTAACAGAAAATATGAACGACAACCCCTTCATGGCTAAATTGTTGGCATTACAAGTTTACAACTCAAGACATCCTTTTATATGTTAGTATGGACTGTAATATTTTGTTTTATTTTATTTAGGGTCCTATGAGACTGAGTAATACACTATACAGAAACAACAAACTCACCAGGAATTGTCAGATAGCTGCTGAACTTCAACTCGCTTTCCGATTGCATCTCTGCCCAATTTCTTCAATATCCAATTAACATCAATCTCATCCATTACATTATGAACTGATTGTGGCTTGGAATCATTCTCAACAAATGATGTCTTCTCCCCAAAAGATGACGGTCTCTTTCTTTTTGACCGCTGGCCCTTGACACAATTTTTTTCTTCCTCAAGATAAGAACTCTGATTTTCAATATTAGGTTTCTTGAGCTTAAACTTCAGCGAAGTTGGTTTGGTATCTTTTGACGAAGAATGTGACACAGGTGTTTGAGCATAAGCATCATTGGTTTCATTACGTATGTTAGACCTGCTATGTGAATGCTTCCGGGAATACACCCTGTCATTTCTTAAAGTCGGGACTTCACCTACAGGCACAGCTGCAGTCATGCCTCCTTCAATGCCTTTTCCAAAAGCAACAGGTGTCCGCTCAGGTTGAATGGCTTCATATCCATCAGCCTTATCCCCTCTTTCAAATTTGGGGTTCTGATCTGAAGCTCCTGACCTAACTTTTCCCAACTTTATAAAATTTCCTTCTCTCCCAGAAACCTTTGGAACTTTCAGTGGGCCAGAATAATCGCTTTTATCTGCACATTATAGAACATAACAAAGATTTCAATTACACAACATAAAAAAAAAAACATCAAGTTTTGACCAAATTATTAATCAAGTGAAAAAAGATCAAACTTTTCCACCATTCTAACGGGTTGCAATCCTTATACCTTTAGCATTAGCAGAACCATCATGTCTATCCACCATAACAGTTCCTCTCTGCTGGCTGGCATCTTCACCGCCTGCCCATGAATAGAAACACAAGTCATATATCTACATATACATACAATATAAACACACACACACACACACACACACACACAATATATATATATATAGGCTTTTTAGCCAAAATGGTCCCTAAGATTTGCATAACACATCACTTTGGTCCCTGAGATTTGAAATCAATAGAAGTGGTCCCTAAGATTGTCCATCATCAATCTTTTTGGTCATTCCGTGCAAAATTATGTTAAATAAGGATCAAAATGACAAATATACCCTCAATTTAATAAATAATGGACAAACTCAGGGACTAATTCTATTGATTTCAAATCTCAGGGACCAAAGTGAGGAGTTATGCAAATCTCAGGGACCATTTTGGCTAAAAAGCCTTACAGCCCTACATACATACATACATACATACATATATTTAGAGAGATAAAGATAAAGCATTATCTTAGATCTTCCCCCTTACTGGTAACTAGATATATAAGTAACTACACATAGAACAATGTAAAAGTAACAGAATATCACACCATCACTACCGATTTGCTTATCAACTCATTTGATTCTTCTTCATTATTCAGGAAGTTTTTACTTGCCTATTTCTATTTATTAATTAAAGTTGCCTGGCTACATCCACCATAAAGCAGCTACTTCTATTATTGGTTTTTGGCCCTCAAAACTAGAAACGATGGTTCTGGGCCTTAAAATTCAAGCGGTATTTCAAATAATATTGCAGTTCGGAAGAGAATAATGTTTGTTGGTCCCTTTTAACGGCTAAAACACTTCAGAAAGGAAAAACCCTGTATGTCTGACATACATTTTTGTCAATGTCAGCATAAATGTAGGCAGATTTTCAGGTGTCCATGAAGGAAACCAAGGTTTACACCCCAAATGTCCACCATCTCAGCGACACATCGCCAAGATATTCACAAGGCAGATGGATCTACCTTCCACTCCTACATCACTATTTGTGGCTTTAAAACCCCAAATTGACAACCCACACGACCTTTCTGGACACTGAATGAGAGATTGTAAAGAGGGCAGCAATGGGCAGATTTGATGAATGCTAGGTGGTTGTAAGAACATTCATTGGTATTCCTCTCGAACTCAAGCTAGAGTCAGAGCAAAAAGCAGTAATCTGTTATTACCTAATGTTCAATGATGGTATCATAATGTAAGCTTAGAATCACGTATCACAATACTATGATGCTGTGTATATCGAAAAAAGTTTAAGTTATATGTAAACTTACAATTTCAAAGAATTTTATCTAAACATATATAAGTGAGATACTCATCCTCTTCAATAAACTAAACTGATTTTTAACGTATTTTCTAATGACAATGCTAAAAGCAAGAAATAGAAAAAGCCAAGTACCACGTCATATAAAAGACATACCAATGGCAGTCACCAAATCTTGTTCTCTTTGACACGTTGAAGCATCAGATGTTGGAGACTTGGTCAAATTTATCTTCCGTGCACCAAAATTTATCACTAACTTCTTCCCTTTAACAGGCTTTGACTTGCCAGCATGCTTTCCAGTATCCTCTCCACTATCCAGAGCATGAGACTTACTCTTGACACGAACGGCTTTGGATGTTCTATCTTCATCACTTGCCATCACCTCATCAACAAACTTGTGCTTCAAAACACCTGGCTCATTGACAGAGCAAATCTCTTCGGTGTGGCTAATACTTCCAGCTATTGGAGAAGAATATAAGTCAAGTTCTGCATTTTTGTACGGTGGCACCTCATCATTCTTGTCATAGCCCAAGCTAGATCCGAAAGACTGAGGATCATCATGTCCTCCAAACCTCTGAATCACTTCAGTTTTACCAACGAAGAACTCCTGATATTCCTTTTTCTTAGCAGACACTTTATTTGAAGATTTTTTTCCACTGTCCTTGGTCTTTTTCGGTGACTTATCAACTAACCCCTTGAGAGATAATTTCAACGGACGCCCATACTCATTCTTTAATAATTGAGGTCCATTTTCTTCATCATCGGAATAGGGTGAAATAGAAAATATTTCTTCTTGAGTTGGCAATCCTGCAGCAGCCCTCAAGCTAAAAATTAAATCTTGCTCAGCTTTGTCTTTTCTCCTCCAAAGCTCTACCACAGCATCCTCATTATTCTTGACCTGTAAAAGAAATTCCAAGTAAGAAGTAAATCAAAGTTGAAAATTAAGATAAACAAAATGCAAGCAAAAGGGAGGGGAAAGCACAGATTACTATCTTATTTGAGCAAACCTGGTAGCATTCACCACGACATGTAGCACATTTGTACTGGAGATTTCCATCTAATTGATACAGCTGATATCTCTCGTCACTGAAAAAGTAAAGAAACCCTTTAAATGAAATAAGCAATCCCACATGGAAATGAAAATAACAATTCACCAATTATAAAGTAAAAGATTCAGTTGGATCATTTAGAATACATCAACAAAAGGGAGGAAGATTTACGATGAAGAATTCACTATATATGGAGAGAGAGAGGCTTATTGAACTGCTAGACAAACAGCCCAGACCATAAAGGCTAACTAAACACATTTGAGAGAGTAAAAACCGGTGGTGGAAATAGAAGTGTTTCCTCTAGATGTGTTCCATTAGTCTTTGCTAAATTACTAGGTCTACTGGGGAGATGTTTTATCACAAAACATTGGGGCCCAAAGTTCCATGGTACAAAACTACTCCCTTTGGGACCAAGAAAAAGTCAAGGCAGGCAGCAGGATAATACAGCAAAACTATAATGGGTCTATAAAAGTATGAACCTGATTCCATCACAATGGCAGTGCACCCAGCGCTGGCAAATATCACAGCAAACCATTGGTGTTGATTCCGAATCTCTATAAACCTACAAAATAGGATCACAAACCCATATTTATTTGTGTGCATATATCGCAACTAGATAGTATGAATATCAGGATTATATAAGGCAGGCATCATCATATATAACAAAAATCAAGCAATAAATTAATACCTTCAAGCACACAGGACAATAGTTCCCCTTCACAAATAATCTTCCACATGCATCACAGCAAGTGTATCCCAGAAACCATCTGTCAATGTAACAAGAAAGGAGTGAGTCCACCAGTACATGCTAAAGTAAAAGTACAAAATTTTATGATACTACAATGTTTCAAATTGCACAAGTAAAATAACAATCATCTTAGCACCTCCGTTGAAAGAAGAAAATAAACCCACAGTATACAATATTCATAATAAATACCTCACACTTAAGCCATTTCCCGGAACTTTTGACCCACAGCTGTGACACTGTGTATGTTTCGGGCACACATAAGGTCCAGGAGAAACATTCTGCAACATGAATGAGCAAAAGTAAGCATATTTTCCACATTTTGGAGCCCAGCATACAACTCAGAACTAATCAGTACACACCCTACCTTGTGTGAAGGATGTTGGCAGTAACAATGGTAAGCGCCATCACACCTTTTGCAAAACATAAGCTTGTTTGGATCTCCTGTTCTTCGGCATACCTGAAGAAAGAAATAAAATGATACAGTCAACTGCACTTAGTATGAACAACTTTCTACCATTAATGACCACATTACATTACCATCATACAGACAAAAACCCTATAGACAATTCCTAGTCCTTATAAAAGTTATATGGTGTCAATAATAAGTGCAGGTATCCTTTTGCAAGTTAATTTTTTTACCATGAGCTATTAGACAGCCTGTAGCTGCAAAATATTCTTATATTTCTCTTGATTCACATCAAGTTTCCCGTACAATCTTACAATTCAATTTGACTCCTTTTCTAGACAAATATAATACATGTAAGTTCTATATGTCATTTAATACTTGCACGCTTGATGATTTCTGCTAGATTCGAGATAAGAGAAGAAATGCCAAGATCCAAAAGAATTTCAAACTATTTTAGACATAACAGCAGAATACTAGAAAACATGATCGACCAGACCAAAAGAACGAAAAAGAGAGAAAACATGATCAGGAGTGCATTAGAGAACAGAAACATAAAACCTAAAAAATAAAAATTGCAGAGCAAAAAATAGGGACCATTTAAATTCTTTTGAAGGAAATGGAGGATTTGGACTTTCAAGCATGAATAAAAACAAGTCAATGTATGAATATTGCACCCATTACCTCACAAATTCGGCACAAGGGGCATGTCCATGAACTCCAGTCAAATAGATCTACAAAGAAGTCCAATTAATTCTCACATGCAAAATCTGTAGCCCTGGGAGAAAAAGGGAAGAGTGACTCACCTCTATGTTGAGACCAAACTTTTACGCAGTTCCTGTGGTACTTCTTGCCACAGGTTTTGCATGGAAGCATCCTTCTTGCTCTCTCACTTCCTTCATTTTCACCACAAAAGCATATCCGGCACATAACATTCACATTGGACTGAGCCTGCTCTTCACCCACAACGCCTCTTGAGGTGTCCTGTCAAATGCAAAAGGAACTGATATTTTCCAGTGCAACAAATACAGGAAGAACCAAAATATATAAACAGAAAAATAACAAGCAGATTTCAACACCCCAAACAACACCAAATGTATTACAATTGCAAACATATGTCAATAATATTCGATGTTCAGCAAAAATGCAAAGTCATAATGGGAAATCACATGTCTCAAGAAAAAAAACATAAAAAATGGTGCACGTTATCGAAGCCATGGACTGTTCAAAGTACTATAATGGAACATTCTATTAGGTCCGCTAAATATGAAGTCTTGTCTGTTCACACAACAGTAACGGTTATGCCACGAGAAGACATACTCTCCTTTGTGCGCAATCATAGAGTTATTTCCATCTGTTCCTAAAAAAATTCCCCTATTGAAAGGCTTTTGCTTTATCTCTCTTAATTTCTTATCGGTCAGTCCTACTGTTTTTCAAACATTAAATGCCCTGTAAAACCTCAAGAATCTACCTATTTTCTTCTAACAGATTTTGTTCCAAAACTGTCTTTGAATCAAAATACATCCGTATCTTCGTATCAATGCCATTAAACTTAGCAAATATAGAGGAATATAAAAATACAATAATAAACAGAAACTACAATTTAGAGAAACTCCCAATTATTACATATTCATTCAAATCCTCTTTTCCCAGACATGGCAAAGCGGAAACTTTAACTCGGGAGCAACCTCAAAATGTCAGTGTCAAGCAGAATTAACCGAAAACTTATCAGCATTAAGCAATCTCCAATTCAGTTTACAACTAAATACTCACTCTATCACATAACATGCATTCAGATACAAACACATATACAACAAGAGCCCCAAGAATTAGCTCCAAATCACACCACACTTAACACTTGAAACAATTCGAACAATAAAAAGGCAGTCAATTTCAAAAACCTCACCGACAAATAACCAGATTCGAATCGCCGAGCAAAGTCCTCAGCCGCGACCATATCCGCAGCAGCCTTGCGCTGGAGAGCAGCCCGCTTGGCCTGCGAGGAGGCGGCGGCGGCGGACTCATCCTCAACAAGGGCGGCGGCAACATCTCCAACGACGGAAGGCATAACCGGCTGGGGAGGCGGCGGCAAGACCTTCGGAACGGCGACCTGGACCGTTTTTCCATCGTCGCGGGCCCTAATTCCGGAGGGATCGATGAGAAAGTCGTGAAGCCGCAGCACGTCTTCGAGGAACGAGGCCTTGGCATTCCCAGTGGCGAGGGTTGGCGGAAACCCAAGCGCACAGTCGCAGATCCGCCGGCTTCACCAAAACAAAGAGAGAAGTTTTAGTCAGAGAGAGAAAAAGAGAGAAAGAGAGAGAGGCTTAAGAGAGAGAGAGAGAGAGAGGTTTTAGAGAGAGAGAGAGAGAGAGAGTTGTACCATGTAATTGGGCAGGCGACATGAAATGCCATATTGCGGTGAGGAGGAGGATTTAGATTCGAAAAAAATGATGGGTTTTAGGGATCGCCCCCCTTCCCTCCTTCTCCCTCCAACCCAAAATTTTTACTTGGAAAAATTAAAATTAAAATTGTTTTATAAAAATAAAATAAAATTTAGGAATTATAAATTTAAGGTGGGTAGCTATTACTGTGTGTGGGCAATACGATGAGTCGAGGACGAAGATTGTCGAGCGAGCGCGAGAGGAGAGAGAGAGGAGAGAGAGAGGGGGGGAAGGGCTTATGATTTTTTGTCTTTGTGGATTTGTTGTGTGTTGGACTTTTAATTTTGGGTTTATATGGTAATAATTGGGGCGGAGGGCCTCGTGCGTGTGGACTTGTCTTTTCGGGCTTTCATATGTTTTTCCCTTTTTTTTGCAGAGGAAGGGAAGAACAATGATTTTTTTTTCTTTAATTTGATTGAATTAGGAGAGACTCAATTGATAGAAATTGGGGTGGAATCAAGAAAAAGTTATGTATGATTTTTGTTTTTGTACTCAAAAAGATTTTATAGGTTGTATGTCGCTTATTTTGGTAACTTTTAGTTTATACACGTAAATATCTGAAACATATTTCGAAATTTTTTAGGTTATGCACGTAAATTATCAAAGCAATCATTTAGGCAAGCACATAAATTGTCAAACCCTAATGTAGCCCGCCTCTTAGCCCCATTTTTGGAGCCAACTCCTCAATTGCAATAATTGATTCAAATTCAGTAGTTATATTTGAAAACATCCAATTGTAGTTTAATTAAATTAACCAATAAATTTAAAACTAATAAAATATTGAGGGGGCTAGTTTAACCATTGCGATTGAAGATGGTATATGAGTATGGTTTAACATTGCTCATTCAAAAAATATAAATTTTTTACAATGTGACAATTCTGAACAAGACTATATTTAACCATTTTGGAAATGTCCTTAGAAAGGAAGATTGCACCCTAGCTAACTTGTATGGCCCAAATGTTGCGTTTGCGTTGTCTAAATAATTTACTTGTAGAAAATAAAAAACTTAAACGTAGCAGTCTTTAGACAGAAATGCCTTTGTTAATTTACAGTTTTCACTACCTCACATAGCTCCTCCTAAATTTCTATACAAACTACAATTTTCACAAACCATCTGTGGTAATTCCTTGCTACAATTGGCATCTAAAATTCTAAGCTATCTTTTGCTATGTTTGACACATTTACATGATCGAAAAGTCATCTTCAAGCCCATCTAGTTGTCCTTTTAGACTGTTTTCTTGGATGATCAAAACCGAGGTTCTCACCGAGAAATCAGAACCCGAAAGGACATCTCCGATTGGTCCCAACTCCGGACATTGCTGCCAGTCATTCATCCCGAATGTCAGAACCGAATTCACCCTTTCCCCTCGTCCCACTATAATGAGCGCGTACTGCCCGTCCAATTCCCTCAAGGTAGAATAGGTCTCGGCAGAATTGGCCATATGCTTCTCCATGTACGCAACTTGTCCACATGCGACATGTCTCTCGTAGAAGCTTGCGAAACACTCATCGTCAAGCCCCATTTCCTCTTCTTGCTCAGAACGGCTGACTGTGTAATTTCCAGGTCTGGCTGCCGCCTCTGAGTTAGCATCTACCAAGAATCTAATGACTGTGAGCTTTACACCTGCATGGCATGCTACACGACCTGCGTAGGCAAGTGCTTCTCTGTCGTCTTTTCCACCAATGAAAATGACTGCCACGCTGACAGAATGATCGTAAGTTCTTGGTAGTTTTTCAATCAGTCCAAGACCTCTGTCTACAAGAATCCCGACGGAGCATGGAGCATTCTTGAGGACCTGTTAAAACCATAGTTTATCATTAACTGATACCATGAGAAGTATGCTAAAACAGATAAGTCTAGAGAAATGAAGAACTTGGAAAATTGAGCAGATATTAACTCCTTTGGAGCCTAGAGAAAGATCATCGTCACAATTATGATCATGGTGCTTGAATTCTTGACTATTTTCTTCTAGAATTTGTAGCTGTTCGAATAATACTCAGCTGTCTGATATAGATTACCTTACGGTTCACATATCTGAAAGCAGAATTTCCGCTATCCAAGGTTCCATCTCCACGTTGAACCTTGTGAAATGGCAAGATGATGAGGGCTACCATTGAGTCCTCTGCCAGAATGCAAATATCCTGGGGCATGCCATTGATAGTCGAGAGTGCAAGCAACCGTTTGAGTGCCATACCATCTCCGCTCTCCCCTACATATGCTTGAACTGCAGCGGTGACTTGAGCTCTCATTTCTTTCACTCCTGTGTGAGTCACAGTCATGGTGTCCACCCCTTCTTCTTTTACCAGTGAGGCTGCTATTTCGTCTGTGAGTTCTATCACGTCTGTTACATACACCACAATCCAGGGTCAGCTGTCCCTCTAGATATCTCAATGAAGTTAATCATAGTACGAACATTTTGAGGCCCATGGAGGCATAGCAATATGCGAAGTTCGCTTGAAGGGTCAAGCAATTGCAGCGACATTCGATGAATAGGTGCCCGTTTCCTTGCACGCTTGATGATTTGCGCCACAACTGATGGTGCATGGACAACCGTGAAAAATATAGCTATTACCATCACAGTGCTGGTCGAAGTAGATGTTGTCCCAGCCTGCATACGATATCAGAAAAGCAAAACGCAACAAGATCAGCATGGTTCAAAAAATATGACCAATTTGATGGTGACGAATCACTCGTTAGTTCTCTGATAAGGAGGAAAAAGAGCATGATGCTAAATTAAACAGTACCATTGATAACTTTAGGAGTAAAATTGCCTCAGAAAATTGAGAAGGAAAAGGAAAGCAAATTTGAGAAAAATAAAATAGAGAGGTCAGAGACTAACTTGTTTTGCAGCAATGGCCAAGTATATGTGAAAATGGCCTTTGGTAGTGAGAAGAAGGCCGAGTGCAATAGATTCTGGCCACTGAAATCCCAACAACTTTCCACAGATGACAGTTCCAGCAACTTTTCCAACTGTTGCTATACCAAAAAGTACAAATAACCTTGCCCATGTCCCGAACTGGCCGGGTTGAAATTCCTTTAACACAGCTTCATAACCCATCCAGAAGAAAAAAATGGGATAGTAAATGGTAGATAACAAGTAGTTGATCTTGCCGATCACCCATTTCGATACCCTCCCCCCCTTTGGTAAGAAGGTTCCTGCCATAAATGCACTCAAGGCAGGATTGTATCCATAAATCGGCGAGCAGGCAATGACCAAGGCCATGAAAGCAAGAGCAAGCACTAGGTGTGAACCTTTCATGGGTTTGCCTTCGGGGTTTTCATTGTTGACCCAGTTCATGAAGATTGGTGAAACAAAGGCTGCAAAAAGCGTCTGGATCACCAATGCAGAACCCATCTCAACGGATGTTCGGACGCGTTCTGAAGTCTGTAAAACTCTCTCTCCAGATTCAACAGGCCAGAAGACATAACCAATTGAGAGGAGAAGAGTGGCTACGAAATCAGCGTGCATTCCTGCAGAAATGACAAGCTGGCCTATGTCTGACTTGCCTATTTTGAGACTCGTTATGAGACGTGTCAGTACAGGGGAGGCGGTGCTAGAGAGGACTGTGGAGAGGGAGAGAGTGAAATCAACCTTGAAACCGCCATCTGTAAACTGCAGAAATGGTGTTATAGCGCAGGCTAGGATGAATGTGGAGAGCATACCACCATAGGCCACTTTAGCATCCTTGGTTGGTTCTTTAAAGAGTATATATGGATCCATTTCTATGCCTAACACAAACATATAGCCGATCATGCCAAAATCAACAATGAAATTCAACGTTTTACTGCCTGAATCCGTTACTAGGTCGCGTATGAACCCTAAGTTTCCGATCAGCAGTCCTATCTGCGTACCATAAGAGATAACAAGAATTTAATCACAATAACAGTGGCAAGTGAGTAGCACCTAAAAGAAAACACCATCCAAGGTAGCGAAAGATGGTACTTTCGTGTTAAAAACGAAAGGTACAGTTTCTTTTCTGCATTCAGATCAACTCTACATTAAACTGCTACTCTCTAATGCAGCATTTAGATTCCAAACAATTAAAGAACATGAGAGCCGCCACAAGGCATACACGATTATGAAATAGGCCTTACTAGAATAAGGAAGGAAGCAAGTTTTCGTTTGATCAAATACTACAACAAAAAAAAAAACGCTTGATCCCATCTGCTATTCACACTCGTATGCACTCACAAGGGCCCTTTGAAAATGCTTCTGCAGACAAGCCGTTTTGCAAGAAACGCTTTTATTAAAAGCACGTGAAATTCTAAAATACTCGTAGGAGTGCATAATGACAAACTGAGAGTCCGAATAACATTTCCCACTATGAAATAAATTGACTGCCAACTTTTGAAATGAAAAGTGAAGAGGAAAACCAAAACAAAATCACGAGAACGAAATAAAAAACGAGGTGAATACATGTCGAGAAAGAGAGAGAGAGAGAGACTTACAACGGTGTCGGAGGTAATACGAGGCTGAGAATACGGCTTTAACAGGAAGTGGGATACGTTGCAGAGAGCATACATTAAGAAGAAACCCAGTGCATATTTTGCTACTTTTCCAAAAAGCTCTTTTAACTTGAGAGAACATGGTCCAACAATTGAAATCTTCTGAGAAGTATGAAACTCTTTCTTGCTGCCCATTTGTTTGCAATTGCAAGAGAATTTTTTGTTTTTGTTTTGTTGGGCTGGAAGTTTGCAATTGAGCATCCATGGCACAGTTAATTCTCTCTCTCTCTCTCTCTGTAGCTTGGCATTTGGCAGGGATGAGTTAGTGGTTCTGATCGATTGCCTATTGCTTTCTTTGAGGAGAAATTGAAGGAGAACGGCTAGGAGAGAGAGACATTTACAATGGTAGGCAGGTATTATTTCATAAATAAAAATTTTGAAAGCCAAAAAAAAAAAAAACAATGGTAGGCAGGCTATTAGATGCAATGCAACTAGATCCAAGGCTTGAAAACATTGTAAAAATATTTGTAGTAGGATCTTGACCATGGACGGCGGCAGCATGTGCCTACTCAAGGCAGTTGCCCCTCAGAAAACTCCTTTCGCGATGAAAAGTTGCTTCAACGACTAAAAATATAAGTTACCCTCTCACATTCTATATTTTTCCTACCTTCTCACCTTTTCTATTCATGTAACTTTTTTCATTAGCGTTTTGAACACCAATTACGCAAAATCATGTAGTTGGACAATAAGTTGATAACATTGTATCGAATTTTCAATTTTTAATTTCGTCATTTAAAGTTAACTCCACTAAACAATGTTTATGGCTACGTCCATGATCTTGACCCTACTTGCTAAATAATGAGTGGTGCTAATTTTATCCACCTATCTTACTTGTCAACGACGTTATAACTAAAATATAGAGCCACAATATCAACACATGAAAATTAGTAATGTGCCATAATGTATAGTCTTGGGAATTTCAGGCAAAGCCCCTTCAAAAGTGGTATCGCCATATGTGCTGAAGTTCGACAAGATATATGTGCGCGCCCGTGGTTGATTCTCTACGTCGTCTATGGCCGTGGAGGAGCATATCTCTTCCTTCTCTAGACAGACTCCCTGATCTCGTGTATATTGGAGAATAGTTCCAATAGACGGGCACAGAAAGAAGAGAGAGGGTTTAGGGTTAGGGTTTTTCCGCAACGGACAGTTGATTGGAGGAAGAACTGAGGAAACACGAGTTATGTTTGGGAGACTATCTATTTCAATACTATTTTGTAAAAGCTTTTTAGTCAAAATGGTCTATGAAATTATCTAGCATCAATTATTTTGGTCATGTCATTAAAAAACTCCGTTAAGTTGAGGGTATAACACATAACTTTGATTTCTGAGATTTGCATAACACATATTTTTGGTCATTGAGATTTACATAACACATAACTTTGGTCTCTGAGATTATCCAGCATCCATCATTTTGATTCTTCCATTAAAAAGCTCATGAACCACTTAACAGAGTTTTTTAGTGGAATGATCAAAATAATGGATGGTGGACAATTTCAAGAATCACTTCTATTGATTTTAAATCTCAATGATCAAAATTATATATTATGAAAATCTTATTGAACCATTTTGGTTCAAAAGCTTTTTGTAAATGATATGTGATTGTTGACAATTAAATTAATGAAATTTTGCTTCTTCTATTCAAGAGTGACAGATCGATGAGCCTTCACGTCTGGAGACGTCAAGCTGACACTCCATTTCCCAATCGTAAACTCTAAAAATAACTCTTATCATTAAAAAGTCGGTGGGTTTCATGACGTTAACAATAGTCAATAAAAGTCTATGAAATCTATAAATGTCTTATCACATGAAAAAAATAAAAAAAACCTCCGCAAAAGCCTATATAAATCTTAATACAATTAACCTTCAAAACGTCAACAGAGTACATAATAAAGAACCATATAAAACCTCATACAGGTAAACCGCATGTGCTCTATGCTATTTGATTTGTGTTTTTTCACGTGTTAAGTTTTAAAATTCGTCACATGTTAAATGACGTATTTAGAGTATGAATCCACATAAGAACTAAGCATGTGTTTAGAATTAATTAAACTACTCCTTATATTATTAATTAGTTCTATGAGGGAATCCATAACCCAAATGATCGACTTCTCTGAATAGGATAAAAAAATATTTATTTAGCTTGAACGCATGTACCTAACATTATTCTATATATAAACACGAGTTTCACTTATTTATCATATCACTCTAAATTAAGTTGACTTTCTTCAAAATGTTTGATTCAAATTCACAATTTAGAAACACATAAGCATTTGTCTAATAGCACAGGTATGTAGTTGACACGTCATATCACTAATGTGGGTCAAACAATCCAAGGCTACATGTTCCGCCATAACCAAAGAAGTATAATTCAAAATTATGACACGTCATATCACTAATGTGGGTCACACAATCCAAGGCTACATGTTCCGCCATAACCAAAGAAGTATAATTCAAAATTACAAAATTTCTCAAAATTATTAGGTAAACTGTGATTTCCCACTAGTTGTCCTCTTTAAAAAAAATAATAATAAAAACAGAAGCTTCCATCATAATTCTTTCTTTTTGGTCTCTTTCTCAAATGATATTTTCTTTAAAAGTTTAAATTAATGAGAAATTCAAACTCAATGCATAAAAATCAATGTAATTGCACTCACGTCTATCTTATGAACAAGCGAAAAAGAAAGAGTAATGTTATTCATACCATAATTTTATTCCACATTTCTATACTACCTTAGGTGGTATCTGATGTGGACAACCACATTATTTGAAAAATTTGCAAAACCCAAGGAAATGAAGGAGAATGACTACTCGTATACCACAATCATTATTTAATTAACTAATTTTTCTTAATTATTAGTTTATTAAATAATGAACTAAATTTAAAAAATTTGATTAATTCAAATGATATAGATGTCCACATCAAATACCATCTAAAATAATATAAACATGTGGTACAAAAATATGGTATGAATATCATTACTCAAAAAGAAAACAAACACAATAGAAAGAGAGCGTGCCAAAAATAGCAGAAGTAGTAATAACTATTTCGTATATAAAACGCCCAAAACTATTTTTACGACAAACGAGAGAGAGTGAGTGACTATAATTTATTTATTTACTTATTTATTCTCCTTTCCCTTCTCCTTTCCTTCTCAAAACATTTCCTCCTCCGGTGGTGAACTTCGGTGATCCGTTCTTCTCCCTCGATCCATCTCCACCGTCTGTTCCCCGGAGGCATACCCTACAACCACCACCACCGTCACCTTCTTCCAATTATACAATCCGATTCCCACTTCCTCTCAGAACCAAAAACACAGACAAAATAAAAAGGAAAAGAAACACACGCATTCCCATCTCTTCCGAATTGAAATTTTGTTTGCACAACGTTTACATATACATATACATAGATACATACGGAAGGTACATGTATACGTATATTTTGTAGATGATTTGAAAAAATTGAGGAGCTTGGCTGAAGAAAAAAAAAGATGGGTGTGATTTCAAGGCAAGTGTTCCCTGTTTGTGAAAGCCTGTGTTTCTTCTGTCCGGCATTGCGTGCGAGATCACGGCATCCCGTCAAACGATACAAGCAGATGCTCGCCGAGATATTTCCTCGCTCTCCGGTGTGATCTCTTTTATTCACATTTTTATTCTTGTTGGGTATTTTTAAAATTAATGTGAATGTCTAATTGAAGATTAATTTCATGCTGCAAAGTGAAAAAAAAAAAAAAAAAAAAAAAAAGAACCATGTAAATTGTATACAGAAGCAATGTGAGGCGTTTTGGTTATTGGGGGATCTTGTGAAAAAATTGTAACTTGTGTTGCAAGAAACGAGCAATTTTCTCTTTATTATTTACTATATAATGAGCTCTGATAATATGGTGAAGTCTTCTGTAAGTTACATTGTTAAATTTATGGTTCTTATCACGTTACCATAGTGTTATCCAAAAATTGTTCACAATTTGGTGTTTGCATTTCCCCTTCTTTTTCCTCCCTTAGTATGAATTCCTCACAATTTTGTATTCGGCCTTTTTGTTTAATCAGGGTTTTTGTTTAATTAGGGTTTGAGCACAACTGGTTTGTATGCAAAGTTTTTATTTTATGTTTGTTCCTTCAGTTGTGTTATTGGATCATTTCTTTCCCATTTTGGCAGGACGAAGAACCAAACGATCGCAAGATTAGTAAACTATGTGAATATGCTTCAAAAACTCCTCTCCGTATTCCAAAGGTGCAACCTCTTCTCATTGTGTAAAATATGGTTCACATTGTTGCCATGAACTTAAGTGATAATTTAATGTCAAAATTGTGATGTATCCTCGTATATGAAGCTGCTGACTTAAGTCAATTTGGGTGAGGGTATGATTTTCTTAGAATGATATAATAGTTTAACTAGTTGAACAGAAAAGTTGAAGGTCATTGTGGAATTTAGTCACAGTTCTACTGATGTGGAAGTTTTCTTTTGGTTTGGAGGACTCTTCAGGAGGAGGGACCGTTGTTTATAAGGGCGGTTTGTATTAAGTACTACACCAAATTGAACTGGTAATGTATCTGCAGATAGGTCAATTTGTAAGAGGCATATGTGTAGTGCCAAAATCTGAGATTAATTGAAACACAATACCTCTTATGTTTTGGCTAAGATGATGAAGAATGATAGTTAATTATGTGCATGTACTTAATTACGGAAAGTAATGACATTTAAATTTGAAACATGCTAAACAGAAGGGATTCATTAAATTTAAATGGTGGACCTTTTAATTTTCTTCCAGTCTATCGTTGTTTTTTCACCCATTAGTAAATAATGTTTATTCATTTTCTTGACCTTACAAAGTTATAGATTTTATTTTACTTTTCATTTGTGTATTTTTCTGTCATGTTGATAGAAGTTCTAAAATTTATAATTCAGATCACAACTACTCTGGAGCAACGGTGTTACAAGGATTTGAGGACTGAAAACTTTCACTCTGTGAAAGTTGTCATGTGCATCTACCGGAAGTTGTTGGTCTCTTGTAAGGAGCAAATGTGAGTTCTTTAGTTCATAATACATGTGAGTACATTATCGAGGTTGTTGCTTAGTATGTTTCTGTCTTCAGATTCTGAAACATTATTGAGAAAGGCTAGATCCATTGGCTGGAGTCCTAGACTGATGACAACGTACTTAACACCAAATTTGTGAATTTTCCCCTCAGAATAACGTGCATATTTGAGTCTTAACCTATGAAAATTATGGGGCACTTCTATACTAAGGAAAAATGCACCTTCCACGGTTACTTGAGTGAACTTTAGAAATTCAACAAGTCAATCCACATTAGCAAAAGGAAGGCACAAGTTTTTTGAAGCTCGGTTCACTTGTATTGTCTCCAAATTGTTAATGTTCGAGCATCTGTGGATTTTTACTTTCTCAACTCATCTTCCTATGTGTGCTGACTTTGCCAAACACGCGGATTAATTATGTTGGATGACATGGAGCATCTGTGGCCAAATCAGGCCAAACGGATGTGCGAACATCCTGCTCTGGCATCATGTTACAGGCACATGATTATAGAGTGCAAGGCGCTGAATGTCCAATGTAGGACTTTATGTTCACAACACAAACAATACTTTTTATGGGTCGATTGAGATTTTGCATGAGGTGAATTGACTGGACTTTTTCACCTAGCTATGAAATTCAAGCTAACCCTTATTTGTGTATTTAATGATATTGTATTCGTTGATGCCAAAATTTGAGATTCATCCCATTAGTTTTCTCATGTGGCATAGATCATAGATAGAGTCATATATTGGCATATAGGTACACATATTTTATTCTCGGCTGAGAAGGGGTGGGTCTAACACGAACACAGACAAACTCAAACACTATCAGAACTGGTTAGAATTATCGAAGTATGGTATCAAAGAAGTGATTCTGTACAAGCTGGATGGAGGCATATATCAATGAGATTCTTTCGATTTTCTCTATAGAATTGTAAACAGCAATGATTATCTGTTAACTCATTTTGTTGTCAGACTCATCATGCCACCTATTTGAAGTAAATTTCTTGGGTTTGGTCGTGGACCACTTTATATCTAGTAGTTTTTTCATCTATGTTATATGGTAAAGTTTCCTTGAATGCTTGACCATTAAGATATTGAATGACTTGATGAAAATGAAATGAAATTACAAGACTATCCTCTGCAGTTATATTTAGCTCATGCATAGTTGTTCAGGAAATTATTGGTTTTCATGTACAAGTTGTGATATGTTTATATATGGCAGGCCATTATTTGCAAGTAGCGTGCTTAGCATTGTACAGATTCTACTTGATCAAACACGACATGATGAAATACGTCTTTTAGGATGCCAAACTCTTTTTGAGTTTGTAAATAATCAGGTGGGAGTACTCGTCGGGATGTTCTTTCTCTTTCAGCTTGTTGTTTGTTTGTTTTTGTTTTTGGTGATTGTGCATAACTTTCTTTTGAAGCTGCAGGCTTTTCGCCTATGAAAGTTTTTAATGTCATGTAGCTGTTTTGATATTGCAGAAGGATGGTACGTATATGTTTAACTTAGATGGCATGATTCCAAAAGTTTGTCTCTTAGCTCAAGAAACGAGGGAGGATGGGACGGATAAGCGCTTGCGTTCTGCTGGGCTTCAAGTTCTTTCATCAATGGTAATTCATCCCCATTTCACTTTGTTTATTACTTCATGCACTGATACTTGTTTCTCATAGGATATTCAATTTAGTATAATGTAGTCTGATATTCATAATTTTCACATTGTTACTTACACGCGAAAGCTTTATTAGAATTGTTATATGTCCGTGAGAAGGGTAACTAGTGACTCACAAAGAGCGGCACTGGATCTTCTGGGGAATTATAATCTTGTAAGAGTGACAAATTCTCTCATATGCACCCTCACAAGTGTGTTTTGTGTGCAGGTTTGGTTCATGGGTGAATTCTCTCATATTTCATCAGAATTTGATAGCGTAAGTTTATTTGGTACTATATGTCTAATTCTTATATAATTTGTTTTCACACTTCTTTCCATTGCTATTTTATCTAACTAGAAAAATTTGCTCATTTAAGTTCATAGAGTCAGACAGATTTTAATTATTGTTTCAACTTGTAGCTGTTGGAAGAAAGGAAAAAAACGCATATGAACCACCTTTTGATATCAACTATTGTTTACAAATTCTTGTTCTTTCCGTATTTTTTTCATGCCTTGCTTTTTCATAAACTTCTAATGGCAAATTATGGAATAGTCCAATTTCGTTCTTCTTTAAGCTGCAAATCATTAGCTTCCAACAATCTTCTCTTTTTCTTTTGTAAATCAGGTTGTTTCAGTAGTCTTGGAAAATCATGGAGGTCCAAAGAAAATGTCAAAAGACACCCAGACTGGGAGTTCCGAAGAAGTTTCACCTTCACTAGAACCCGTGACAAGGATTTCGTCCTGGAGGCTGTTAGTGAGTGAAAGAGGCGAAATCCTTGTGGCAGGGTAGTTTTTCTTGGCACAGTATTGCGTAACTATCATTATGTATCATTCTTGCTATTTCATTATGCTATAGCTAGTGTCTACATTTCTTGTTTTTGTTTGCAGGGACGACATGAATAACCCCATATTTTGGTCAAGGGTTTGCCTGCACAACATTGCCAAGTTAGCCAAGGAAGCTACAACTGTACGGCGTGTATTAGAATCTTTGTTCCGCTATTTTGATAATGGAGATCTCTGGTCTCCTAAACACGGGCTCGCACTGTCTGTCTTGATGGATATGCAGATAATAATTGAAAATTATGGTATTTAAATTTCTTCAAATTGCTTAGAACTTGTCTATGGGAACTTGACTACTCTTCTTTTGTGCTGAAATTAGTTGCAATCGTCCAACTGATATTTTGATGACCTGTGAACCTTTTTCTCGCAGGGCAGAACAGGCACTTCATATTGTCCATCTTAATTAAGCATCTTGATCACAAGAATGTTCTTAAAAATCCAAATATGCAGCTGGACATTGTTGATGTTGCCACCTCTCTTACTCGAGAAGCAAAGGTTCAATCATCAGTTGCTATAATTGGTGCTCTGAGTGACATGATGAGACACCTGCGAAAAAGTATACATTGCTCACTTGATGATTCAAATTTGGGGGCCGAAGTAATTGAATGGAACCGAAAATTTCGAGCAGCAGTGGACGAGTGCCTTGTGCAGTTGATACATAAGGTGACTGTAACATCCTTTACATTTTTTTTAAAGATGGAACAAGTAGTCTCACAAGGTTTTATTGCTCTTACATTGTGCAGGTAGGAGATGCAGGTCCTGTTCTTGATATGATGGCCGTGATGTTAGAAAACATGACTAACATTGCCGTTATGGCTAGAACCTTGATTTCTACTGTTTACCGTACTGGTCAAATTGTGGCAACAATACCTAATTTGACATATCAAAACAAGGCAAGAATGCATCAGCTATATCACTTCCTTCGATCTACAGTCATTAGTGCACAAACTTACCAAGTTTCCATCTGATTTTATTTCTTTTCTTTCTGTGGTTTGAATGTCCGAATTTCTGTAGACATTTCCTGAGGCATTATTTCATCAGTTACTCGTAGCTATGGTCTGTGTAGACCATGAAACCAGGGTGGGCGCACACCGTATATTTTCTGTCGTGCTCGTTCCCTCATCTGTTTGCCCTCGTCCCTGTGCTGCTACTCCCATTACTACAGAGAAAAATAATATTGGAAGGACTCTCTCGAGAACTGTATCAGTATTTTCTTCTTCAGCTGCCCTCTTTGAAAAACTAAACAAGGGATCACACTCACAAGAAAACATTGGTCAGGAGCTGAAGGACAAAGTTGTAATTCAGGAAGAAGCAAAAGTTCCTAATGAGTCCATGCTGGACAGATTGAAGTCCAAATTCAGTTCAAGAAGGCACCCATCAGCTACAAGTGACCCTGTAGGTAATGAGGATGCTTCAGTCAGTAATCATTCTGTGATGAACCGGTTGAAGTCAACTTATAGCCGAGCCTACAGTATTAGAAGGAATCCATCAAATACACCTTCTGCTGATGAAAAAACTACGAGTATTTCAGATAAAGAATCGGTATGGTTTGTGGTTCTGCTACCCTGTCATATAGCAACTATATACTTTGAACACCATAATATTGCTTGATCATTTTTCTTCTGACTAATTTTTGCAGACAATGTCGCTTAGGTTAAGCACTCGCCAGATTACCCTTCTGCTTTCATCAATCTGGGCACAATCCATCTCTCCTTTAAATACACCTGAGAACTATGAAGCAATAGCTAATACCTACAGCCTTGTGCTGCTTTATGCTCGGACCAAGGTACAACTTCCATTTTTTCTTGCATGTTAATCGTTAAGGTCTACTACTTCCATTCTTGTTTGTCCCCAATTTTCACTTTGTTTGTTTGGATTCACTATGTCATGTAGAACACATCCGACGAGACCCTAATCCGAAGTTTTCAGCTAGCCTTTTCCTTAAGGAGCATTTCTCTTGGAGGAGGTAAGCCGCTGAGTCCAATTTATTTACATAATAATTTTTCACTGCAACATACAGTTTCTTTTAAGGTTTTAATCACATAAATGCATTGCTCGTGTTGTAGAGAAATGTCAAGATTGAGATTGTATAAACTTTGCTTGCTCAACAACTATAAGATTTAGGAATTTTGTAGAAGTTCATGTTTAAGGTTCAGAAAAGTAGCTCAATTACTGGTACATTAACAGAGAAATGAGCTGGAGATTAGTCGCAGGCTTCCTATAAGTATAACTGTAGCACTTTTTAAAATCTCGGTCTAATTTCCTTTATTTATTAAGTACGAAATTTTTAACTTTAGTTTGTGATTCTATTTTGAATATATTCGTTGCACTGAAATGTAATTGACGGCCGCAAACCATTTTGGGTTGTAATTTTTCTGATGCCATCTTTAACTAGGGGATTTCATTATTGCAGGATTACAGCCATCAAGACGCAGATCCCTCTTTACCTTGGCAACATCGATGATCATCTTCTCAGCTAAAGCCTACAACGTGGTTGCTCTTGCTCCTTGTGCTAAAGCAGCACTTACAAATGAAACAGTACGTGCAACAGAGTTTCCAGACGACATTTCCATTGAATGTTATCTGCGAACCTTTTAACTTATTTCTACTTTGACTTGAGGTTTTTGAAGTTAACCTAGCTCAATACTAACGCATATGCTTTGATGACGTGCTGTCAGGTTGATCCATTTCTACGACTGGTTGACGATCACAAGTTGCAAGCTGTCAATTCTGGACCTGACCAAGTAAGGAAAGTTTATGGATCAAAAGAAGATGATGAGAATGCTTTAAGGTCACTTTCCGCCATAGAAAAATCTGAGAACCAATCTAAGGAATCATTTGCTACCATGATAGTGCAGACGCTTAGAAATTCACCAGCGGTATGTTTTCCTATCACATTTTGATTATTGGAACTATATCTCTGTGATACTGATTATTTCAGTGTTTTTATTACAGGATTCATCAATTATAAAACAGCAATTGCTTAATGATTTTATGCCTGATGATGCATGTCCCTTGGGAGCTCCGTTGAGCATGGAAACACCAACAGAAATCGACCAAGTTGGCGTACAAGATGACGGAGAACCTGATAAGGTAATTTACTCGAACAAACTTCCTTTTTTTTGTAAGGTCCAAACAATAAGCGTCAGCGTGCAAAATGATTCTATTGTGCAGGCTGAGCCCCCATTATTCACAGTTGAGATGATGTATTAGCCGATGCATCTGAAAATCAAACCGACCCTGACACAAAAGTTGCCGTGGAAAGTCTAAGCTTAATAAGCATTGACGAGCTTTTACATTCGGTAAGTGAGGTCACTCATACACTGTTTCTGGTTTTTGGCCCTTGTAGAAATCGGACAGAAAATACGTAAATAAATGGACATTACATCAAGTTGAAAATAGTGCTAATTAAGAAAGTGATTTGTGTGTAGGTTTCGGAGACAACACATCAAGTTGGACGATTATCAGTGTCAGTTGCGACAAACATGCCTTACATAGAAATGGCTGGCCAGTGTGAGGCCCTTCAAATGGGGAAGCAGCAGAAGTTGTCGACGTTTATAGTTGCTCAACAGAGACAAGAAAGTTTGATTAAATTTTCTACTCGTGATTGCAACCAGCAGGAAAAGGAAACTCCCTCTCTTCTTCCATTGGGCGCTCCTACGGTATTTCCTTTTCTCCAATCATACACCTGACATCTAAATTTTCCACTAATTTACCATCTGTTTTCACATTTCTTCTCTTAGATATTATTGCACCGTATGCACATTGTGTTTTTAGCATATTCTGAGTTTCCGAAAACCATCTGGGACTGCAGAGTGGAAATCCATTCCTTGAATCCAGTGCTATTTCACTCAACCAATCTGTTGGCAACGGCTCTTCAATGCTTTGCGTAACTGAGTATCAGCACTATCCACACTTTCAGCTACCGGCATCAAGCCCATACGATAACTTTTTAAAGGCTGCTGGCTGTTGATCTGTTTAGAGAAAGTTTGGTAGCCCTTGTAGCACTTAAGAAATCGAGTGTTAGCAGCATTGGAGCGAGCGGCAGTTGTAAATGCAACAACTTTGTGTTGTTCCCGATTCAGCCTTGTTTTCTGTTCATATATTTACTGACTGCCTCCATTCATTTATTCATCAATTGTTGATTAGGGAGGTTAATTTTGATAAATCAACTTTGAAAACCTCAGTTCCCGCCTCAACAACCACAAGTGATAACAATGGAATCAGTTCATCCAAATCTATAACTGTTTTAATATTTTGAATTCAAAACAGATTGTATGATAATATTGTGCTTTTGTATTTTCTGTAATTATCTTTTAGTTTGTTTTGAAGAGTTTGTTCTTCACTCAAACTCTATCTTGTAAAGCTCGATATAAATGTTGAATTAATACAAACTCAGTATCGAGCACAATTCTTATATGGTATCATCCTTCTTCTAGTCTCACGACATACCTCTCTCAAATAACAATGACATCAAGCTCAAGCTCAGCTTGGAAGGCAAACCTCTACCTAATATTGGTTACTACTAACGGCTTGTTGGTAAGTTAATTTATTTAACTATCACAAGACCAAATATTACATTTGCAGTGAGCTTAGCTAGTCAATTCATGCATGCACCTACAATAGAACACTTCAACCTTGTTAAAAGAGTACTTCGATATCTCAAAGGATTGATTGGAAGAGGAATTCTCGTGAAGAGGAATGATAACACTCAAGTTATTAGTTACTGTGAGCTGATTGGGCAGGAAACCAAATAGATCGAAAGTTTACCTCAGGTTATTGCACGTTTGTGGGAGGAAATCTGGTAACATGGAAGAGAAAGAAGCAAAGTGTCATTGCAAGATTGAGTGCAGAAGTTGAGTATAGATCGATGGCATCCACAACATGTGAATTAATATGGCTTAAGGGTCTGTTGAGTGATTTGGGGTTTCAAACAAAGCAATCTATGTTAATGTACTATGATAATCAAGCTGCAATGCACATAGCTTCCAATCTAGTGTTCCACGAATGAACAAAACATATTGAGGTTGATTGCCACTATGTTCGTGCTCAAGTGCAAACTCAAGTGATTCAAACTCTCCACACAAGAAGTGCTGATCAGTTAGCTGACATTTTCACCAAACCATTAACTCCAAATTAGTTTAAGCGTCTTCTATCTAAGCTCGGTTCCATCAACATTCTAGACCCAACTTGAGGGGGAGTATTGAAAGTCAAGAGTGGGTATTCCAGATGCAACATCAGTCATATGTAGCATCAGTCATATGCAACATCTGTCACCCCATATCGTCTAATAAAAGTCAAGAGTGGGTATCCGGAGCTATTGGTTAGGTAGACGATATGGGTGCAGTTGTCACCTTACTTCTAGTTAGATCTTGTATCTTCTTTCCCATTCTTTGAGGGTGGTTAGAAGCTTTTTGCCTTACCTTCTTTCTGCTCCCTGTTTTATGGAGCTGCCGTGTAGGAGTGATTCAAGGGTGATCAATGTGTTGATCACACCTTGCCCTATTTATCTTGTATTCTTGTGTTGTTGTTTCTTTATGAAAGATAATACAAACAAACACTTAAATCTCAACAAGTCATTTTAAAAGCATATTCAAACGAGCTATAAATGTATAGATAAAATTTTAAAAACTAAGAGACATGAAAATTAATGATTGATTTATTCCTTAAACGTTGATAAACATATTTATTTCTATTGATAATAAGTTATTTAAATCTCTCTAGCATTATCCTTTTTCTTTCTCTTTCTTCTTGATTGTTGCCGTATTTCTTCGCCCAAAATTCTTTACTGCGCCGACCTTTGAATAAGAGATATTCCCTTCTCTTTTGATTGTTGCCGTATTTCTTCGCCCAAAATTCTTTAACTGCGCCGACCCTTGAATAAGAGATATTCCCTTCTCTTTTGATTGTTGCCGTATTTCTTCGCCCAAAATTCTTGACTGCGCCGAGCCGACCTTTGAATAAGAGATATTCCCTTCTCTTTTGATTGTTGCCGTATTTCTTCGCCCAAAATTCTTTACTGCGCCGACCTTTGAATAAGAGATATTCCCTTCTCTTTGCTTCATTGGCCCGTGTCTTTTAATCTCAATGGATATGTCCAATATGGTAGGCTCCACCATAAAGCAAAACCAAACATTAATTTACCACCCAATTAACTAATGATTAATAACAAAAGCATGAAAACAAAAACAAAGTACGTGAGACTTTTATCGAACAACGGCAATTTGACATGCGCATAGCATCACACTTTTAGCCAATATAATTAGCTTAAATATGAAAGACTAAGCACTAACAAATACAAATATAAGGGTTACATCCAAATGTAAAGTAGTGCGTGTTTTTATTTTACATATTTATCCATGGCATGAGCATGTTTATGTTGAATTTCAGTTATGTGCAAATACAAATATTGTCATTTCATGAACATGATTAGCTTAAATATGATTGACTAAGCACTAACAAATACAAATATTGTCTTCTTCTTTTTTTATCAAAACAAATACAAATATTTTCATTTCATGCGTGGTTTGATGGACAAAGTGTGTTCTGATTCCTTTTTTAGTAATGCTAGGTAGAATTAGTTTTTAAATCAAATTTACAAATCAAATGATGTAGTTGTTGATTTTTAGATTATTAATTAAGTATTGATTAACGTATTTATTTTCAATTAGGAAAACGTTATTTGATTTACAAATCTATCTTTCTTTCTTTTATTTTTTTACAAATCTAGTTTAAAAATTTGTTTTTCCTAACATTATCTTTTTAAGTACATTAATCCAAAGAAAAGCCAGGCAAGTGTTAACCACAATGGTTGAAAGGTATTGCATGACGGTGTGAGTTCGAACCCCGTTGGTGGCTAATTTAACACCTAATCTAACAAAATATATTTTTAACAAAAAAAAAAAAAAAAAAAGCCACCAAGGCCACTATGCAACTCAACCCTGGGATTACTTTCTCCACCTCCCTCTCCAGCGCACGGGAAATTTTTAGGATAGAAGCTGTTTGGAATGGGATATGAACGTAATTGGGTCACTATCACATAGTGTTCTTTTTGAATGTATGATTGTTCCTTTTCTTTTTATATAACTCCTGCGTGCTAGCCATGACTGGGAAACTAGATTCCGCCTACACAAACAACGTAGTTGTTGCTTGGTTAGACCTGATTTGGTACTGAGGTGATTCTGAAAAAAGCTGTTATAAAAAAAAGCTGGGAGCTGTTTTTGTGTTTGGTAAACACTCAGCTTCAGCTTTTTTTCACAGTTTTGGATGAAAAAAAGCCAAAAACAAGAAGCTGCAAAACCCAGCTTTGAAAAATCGGTTTTTTTTCACATCTGTTTTACATAAAAGTTTACCAAACACTCTAATATTGTTTTTTTTTTTCAAAAGCACTTTTACAAAAAAGTTTACCAAACACTCTGTTGCTTTATTTCACAGCTGCTTATTCTCACAGCACAGCAGAATCATCTTTTTTTTCAAAGCACAACAATACCAAACCAACCCTTAGTCCCTTCGTTTGCTTTGTGTGCTCTTTCGGTTTTCTAGTCGTAAGTAGTAAGATCCGGCTTTTGGTTTGAAGAGATGGAGATGAATAAGATGTTTTTGGAGAACAATAGCGGTCTTCACTTTGGACTTCCGTATGTATATCTGCAGTTTCAGGACAATTTGCTTCTTTTAGGATAGAAGCTTTTAGGATTTCGATTTAAATGTGCTGTGGTCGCATGCTGATTATTCGATGTGTTTCGTTCTTTGGTTCATACTCGGGGACATACATTCATTCTAGAGTGCTTCTGCATGCCTTACAAGGGGATTAGACAGTACATTATCTGTCATACACTGCTTTTAATACATTTTGTAATCGCTGTGAAACTTTTAGTGTGCCGGTTTACTCTCTTACTCTGTTGCATTATTGCAGTTACAATTTTTTTGTTTGTCTTCCAAACTGGCGCGTTTGTTTCATGTCTTTGCTAATCTTAATTAGATTTTGGCTCTGCAGAATGATATCGATCAGGACTCGGAAGCCACAACAAAAAAAAAAAAAAAAAAAAAAAAAGAAAAAAAAAAGAAAGCAGAGCTGAAGCTTTGATTTTGTGTAATGTACGTAGCAGGCCTCGAGTGAGCGGTTAATATTGTGGTTGGGGGCTTCTGCAGCAAAAGCACATGTTGCTAGAGCTGTTGAAGCTGAAGTTTTTGCAGTTTTGAAGGCAATCCGTGTGGCATGCTCCAAGAGGAATGTAATTTTTTATTCAACTGGAAAGGTGCTTGAGTCATGTTGTAGTTATATTCATGTGTGGATTAAGGAATTATCTAAAGATTTAGAGTAAGCAGCTATGTTTGTTTATGTTTACCTCCAGAAATCTCTTCAACCTAGGTTGTGATAAACCAACTATTCAAGATATCTCTCCACGTCCGAAATGCATGGTAAACGTCTCTCCAAGTCAGCCACACAAGTTGGATACTCTTCAACCTCTTCAACAGATAGCAAGGAATCACACTCCTTCCTTATCTAAAACTCATGTGTAACTTAGTTTTGATTTTCAATTGTAATCAGATGATATGTAACCAACCTCATCTTGTAATCTCTATATAATGAAGTCCATACCTCACTCATAATTAATTGAGTTGAGTTTAGGCAATCTATGTTTCCAACCCTAGCTTAAATTCTTTCATGGTATCTCTGAGCTAAAAGTCTAACGACAGATTTTTTTTTTTCTCTCCTCACATGGCTTCTCATTCTTCCTCTCCCATTCCCCTCCCAAATGTCTCCAACTTTCTCACGATCAAACTTGATCGTACCAACTACCCCCTCTGGCACGCCCAAATGCTACCTCTCCTCCGCAGTCGT
The DNA here is from genome assembly GCF_019419815.1 of Pyrus x bretschneideri. Lineage (NCBI taxonomy): Eukaryota > Viridiplantae > Streptophyta > Magnoliopsida > Rosales > Rosaceae > Pyrus > Pyrus x bretschneideri. Next base: position 970,664 of record NW_025999790.1, on the reverse strand, counting down.
AATCTTGTTTCCTTTGTTGAAGGAACCAGCAAGTGTCCTCCCGCTTTCCTGAAAGATGATAATGGCAACATCACTGACAAAGTCAATCCCGACTTCGACACTTGGATGCAACAGGATGCCACTGTTCTGTCCTGGATCAACTCTTCTGTTCACCCTACCGTACTTGCTGCTTTAATTGGGAAAACTAGCTCCCATTCTGCATGGACAACCCTACGTGATCGATATGCTTCTCAGTCAACCGGTCGCCTTCTCCAACTCCGCAGTGAGTTGATGAATACTCACAGAGGTGATTCTTCCATCTCTGAATTCTTGGATAAAGTTAATTGTCTTGCAGATACTCTCTCTCTCTCTGGTGCTCCTGTTTCAGACTCCGATGTTGTTGCCATTATTCTCAACAACGTAGGCCCTGCCTATGAAAGCACCGTTGTCTCCGCCCAAGCTCGTGATGAGGCCATTACCTACAGTGCTTTGGAAGCACTTCTCCTTGGCGCTGAAAGACGACAGAAAATGCATTCTGCATTTGGTACTGACAACGGCCTCACTGCCCTTGTAGCAGGCCGCAATGGCAACCGTGCACCTGCATCTTTTCGGGGACGAGGATCCTCTCCTGGGTTTCGCGGTCGTAGTCATTTTCCTAGTGGTCGTGGCTCTTCAAATCGCCACTGCAACTCTCCTCACTTTCACCAAGGGTCTAACTCTAATCAAGGATCCCACTCTCAACACGGGTCCAACCCTCACCCAGGCTCCCACTCTCGCCAAAATGATGGGATTCTCGGCACAGCTCCTTCCCAAAGTCCTTTCACTACTGGACGCATTCAATGTCAAATATGCAGTCGTCATGGCCATTCTGCGATCGACTGCTTCAACCGCCTAAACATGTCTTATGAGGGCCGCGTTCCGGCCCCTCGCTTGCAAGCGTTTGCTGCTACGGCACCTTCTGTCTCTGCCACAGCACCTGCCATCCAGGAGTGGTTGTTTGACTCAGGGGCTAATGCTCACATCACAAATAATTCTGCCAGTCTTTCGAATCCTCATCCTTATAATGGCATGGACCAAGTCAATGGAGTTGTTGGTGGAACAGGTTTGCCAATTTCACACATAGGGACCACTTGCATTCGTACACCTCACTCCACCTTTAGATTACCTAATACACTACTTTGCCCAAATGCATCCACCAATATTATTTCAATCCATCGCTTTACCAAAGAAAATAACTGCTCTCTAACCCTATATCCTAATTCGTATTCTGTTCAGGATCTTCACACGGGGAGGATGCTTTTACAAGGCCCGAGTAGAAATGGATTCTACCCCTTCTCTGGTGTTTCATCAACAAATAAAGGCGTGTCTGCATTTTTAGGTACTAGAGTGTCCAATTCAATTTGGCACTCTAGGTTAGGTCACCCATCTTCTCATGTTTTGCAAAGTTTGGTTTCTAGGAATAAATTACCCATTAAAGGCGTTGTCACTAGTGAGTTCTGTCACTCATGTCCCATGGGTAAGAGTCACAAGTTACCTTTTCAATTGTCAACTTCTAGGTCTTTGTCTCCATTAGAATTGGTTCATTCCGATGTATGGACTTCACCTTCATTTTCTATCAATGGTTTTAAATATTATGTAGTATTCATTGATGATTATTCCCGCTACCCTTGGCTATATCCATTAAAATTAAAATCCGATGTTTTTTCTACTTTTGTGTCATTCAAGAAACTGGTTGAAAACTTGTTTAATACTAAAATCAAATCACTCCAAACCGATGGAGGAGGAGAGTACGTCAACAATGTTTTTAAAACTTTTTTATCTCAACATGGAGTTTTCCATCGCTTTACATGTCCACATCATCCCGAACAAAACGGCATTTCTGAACGAAAACATCGTCATATAGTTGAAACTGGCCTCACACTCCTTGCTCATTCATCCGTACCTACTTCATTTTGGGATGATGCTTTTCATACAGCAACTTATTTGATCAATCGTTTACCAACTAGAGTTCTCCATGATGAGTCTCCATTTCAAAAGTTGTTTCACAAATCTCCTAACTATGCTTTTCTTAAAGTTTTTGGGTGTGCATGTTTTCCCTATCTTCGTCCCTATAATACTAATAAGTTACAATTTCGTTCCAAACGTTGCGTTTTCTTAGGATATTCATTAAATCAACATGGTTATAGGTGTTTAGATATGTCCACAGGTCGCATATTTTTGTCACGTCATGTCTTATTTGATGAAACCATTTTCCCCTACAAAGAATCCATTTCTACAAAGCCTTCCTCCTCCCAGTCATCTACGATATTGCCCATTGATTCCCATCCTTTAATAAATCCCCCTAGGAATCCTAGCTCCACTACTTTCCCAACAAATCCGCATCCCACCTTACTTTCCACCCAACCTAACACTATTTCTCCTACTTTTCCCCAAAACCCGCACCATTCCATGCATCACGCCATAACATCTACACAACCTAACCCTACTCCACCTACTTTCCCACTACAACCGGACCCCCCCATCCCTTCCACTCCCTCATCAACTTTCCCACTAAATCCGGACCCCCCCATCACTTCCACTCCATCATCAACTTTCCCACTAAATCCGGACCCCCCATCACTTCCACTCCATCATCAACACAACCACATCTTCCCTATTCACCTATATTAAACAATCCTATTCCATCCCCATCACCTCTCTCACCTGTACACTCTATACCTGCCCTTTCCCCACCTCTATCCTCTACGAATGCAGTAGGTGTTGCTCCTGTCTCATCTTCCTCTCCACGCCACAGTCAACCTGTTCACTCCATGGTCACCCGTTCAAAGGATGGCATTCAAAAACCCAATCCCAAATATGCGCTTATTTCTGATGTGACTAATGACCTCGTTGAGCCTACTTGTTTTACACAGGCAAATAAGTACCCTGAATGGCGTATGGCAATGGCAGAAGAGTTCAATGCTCTGCAACAAACAGGAACGTGGTCCCTGGTTCCTTTTCATTCCACAATGAATGTTCTCCCAAATAAATGGGTGTACCGTATTAAACGTAAATCTGACGGCTCCATTGAAAGGTTTAAAGCACGTCTTGTTGCCAATGGTTTTCGTCAACAGGAAGGACTCGATTACAGCGAGACGTTTAGTCCTGTCGTCACTCATGCAACCATCAGACTTATTCTCTCCGTGGCTCTTCATTTTAACTGGCAAATACGCCAGCTTGATGTCACAAACGCATTCCTCCATGGTTCCTTAACTGAGGAAGTATACATGCGCCAACCTTCTGGCTTTGTCGATCCACAGTTTCCAGCACATGTATGTCGTCTTCGACGGTCCTTATACGGCTTAAAACAGGCTCCACGTGCCTGGTTTCAGTGTTTCTCTCAACATTTGGAAGAGCTCGGGTTTCATGCATCAATGGCAGATTCTTCACTGTTCATTTACTTCAATGGACCTACTGTTATTTATTTACTCATATACGTTGATGACATCCTTGTTACAGGTAATAATCCATCTCACATCTCCACATTGATTCAACAATTGGGAAACAAATTTTCAATGAAGGATCTTGGGGCCTTGCATTATTTTTTGGGAATGGAAATTACGAGAACACCGACGGCCATGTATTTAACCCAGTCAAAATATATCCTGGACCTCCTCAAACGAACTAACATGGCTGACGCCAAACCATTGTCTACTCCAGCCATACCTGGCCGCAAGCTTAGTTTGTATGAGGGTGAGCCCTTGGATGATGGTACAAATTTTCGCAGTGTTGTTGGGGCTCTCCAATATCTTTTATTCACACGGCCTGACATTGCTTTCGCTGTAAATCAAGTCTGTCAATATATGCATTCCCCCACAACTACACATTGGGCTGCAGTCAAGCGCATTCTTCGCTATTTGAAAGCCACTCATAATCACGGTATCGTTTACAAACCCAGTTCGTTGTCCCTAACAGCCTTTGCAGATGCCGACTATGTTGGTGACCCCGATGATCGTCGCTCAACTGGTGGCCATTGCATTTTTCTAGGGGATAACTTGATCTCTTGGAGTTCTAAAAAACAAAGAGGTGTGTCTCGCTCAAGTACAGAGGCTGAGTATCGCCAAATGGCCTATACATCTGCCACCTTGTCTTGGTTCCGCCACATATTCCGTGATCTTCATCTCCCTCTAAATCCACCACAATTGTGGTGTGACAATATCAGTGCATTGGCAGTAGCTTCCAATCCAGTCTATCAGGCTCGTATGCGTCATGTGGAAGTTGATTATCATTATGTTCGAGAAAAAGTAATTCGCAAAGAACTAGTTGTGGGATATGTTTCATCTGTTGACCAACTCGCGGATCTCCTAACCAAGGGTTTGTCCACAGCTCGTTTTAGTTATCTCATCTCCAAGCTTCCTGTTTGTCAACGTCCACTCAGCTTGCGGGGGCGTGATAAACCAACTATTCAAGATATCTCTCCACGTCCGAAATGCATGGTAAACGTCTCTACAAGTCAGCCACACAAGTTGGATACTCTTCAACCTCTTCAACAGATAGCAAGGAATCACACTCCTTCCTTATCTAAAACTCATGTGTAACTTAGTTTTGATTTTCAATTGTAATCAGATGATATGTAACCAACCTCATCTTGTAATCTCTATATAATGAAGTCCATACCTCACTCATAATTAATTGAGTTGAGTTTATGCAATCTATGTTTCCAACCCTAGCTTAAATTCTTTCAGGTTGTGGGAGGAAATCCTTCGGCTAAACTAATGCATGTGCATCCTTTGTGCATGTTTTGTACATTATTAAGAAAATGGCTCATTTCACAATGACGAATTACATAGATAACATTGAACTAATGAAACATTACGATACCATTTGGTACGCGGGATGGGACAGGATCCACTCTTCCCACGTTTGGTGTGCCAATTTTCCTGGGATGCGTTGTCTCGTGGAACAATCATTCAATTTTTTGTGCCACTCTCCCCTCCGGAACAACTTGTTCCAGCCCATGGAACTCAAAATTATAACTTTTTTGGACAACAATACCCCTCCTCTTTTTCATTAGTTTCACTTAGAAAATTAACAAAACTAATCAAAATTCCAGATATCTCTCTATTTATGCACAATTAGCATAAAATATTCATTAAAATTTGAAATTTGCCTCAACTAATAATGTCACATCCCAAACTAGCTTCACCGTAGCACGATATTGTCCACTTTGGGCCCCGACCACGCCCTCACGGTTTTGTTTCTGAGAACTCATGAGCAACTCCCTAGTGGGTCACCCATCCTGGGATTGCTCCAGCCCAAACTCGCTATACTTCGTAGTTCCAGTTTACTCCGAAGCCAGTGAACTCTCAAAAAGCCTTGTGCTATATGGAGGTGGGCATGTACATATAAGACACATCACCCCCTCTCCGTTAGTCAATGTGAGATGTTAAAATAAACTCAAAAACTGAGTTCTCCTGTTTTTCCGAGATATCAAGCTTCTTTGATCGCACTTCAAATTTTCCGGAAAACTGAGTGACAAAAACCCAACAAAAAGCAATTTTATTTGCATTTGATTTCTATATTCAAATAAGAAAAATAGTAAAATGAAGAAAACCCAGATCGAATAAAGGGTTCCTGAGAAAGCCAAAGAGAGGAAATTTTCTGGCGAAACAAATAGGAAGAACATAAGGGTACCGGGGAAAGCCGGTGAAAGGACGAGAGTTATGAGAGGGAGTGGAGGAAGAAGGGGAAGAGGTGGAAACCGGTAATGGCTAATCTATGAGGGTACGATTGTCATTTAATCCTTCGCTCCATTCCGGCTTGAGCGGACACCAAACATAGCATGGAACCTCTGTTCCGTTTCGTCTATTTCGTCCCGTCTGCGTACCAGACGGTACCTAAGGTCCTTCTTATGACAAACTACACATGGAATTTCGAAATATAAGAAAATTTGAAGGACACACAATAGAGTTCAAATTATCTATAACACGAAAGAACCATACAACAATCTAGTGAGTGGCCCCAACGGCAAGTTCCTTGTATTAGTAAACGGTTACCCACTTCCCGTTCACATCCATTTTCATTGCATGCGGCGAAATATCTTGAACCCCTCACGAAGTCCCAACTGATGATCTTGGTTAAATTGATCACCCATTGCATCAATGTACACATCGGATGATATGAACTTCTCATTCTCTTTTGTCGCGATCATCTTCACAGGTCGATGAGCTCTTTTCAATTTCCACTTCAATGATGTGGGTTCTTCGCATGATTTTCCTCATACTTAATAATCCTCCCTACAATTGTTTCAAGATCATATTGCTCCCACGAACCTATGTCTTCGGTTCAGGAGGAGGTGGAAGGTGAGCAAGAGTGGAGAACCTGATAAGGTAATTTACTCGAACAACTTCCTCTTTTTTTGTCAGGCTCAAAACAATTAAGCGCAAGCGTACAAAATGATTCAATTGTGCAGGTTGAGCCCCCATTATTCACAATTGGAGATGATGTCTTCGCCAATGCATCTGAAAATCAAACTGACCCTGACACAAAAGTTGTCGTGGAAAGTCTAAGCTTCATAAGCATCGACGAGCTTTTGGATTCGGCAAGTGAGGTCACTCATACTGTTTCCGGTTTTTGGCTTTTGTAGAAATTGGACAGAAAATACGTAAATAAATAGACATTACATCAAGTTAAAAATAGTGCTAATTAAGAAAGTGATTTGTGTGTAGGTTTCGGAGTTTCGGAGACAACACAAAAAGTTGGACGATTATCAGTGTCAGTTGCAACAAACATGCCTTACATGGAAATGGAGCCAGTGTGAGGCCCTTCAAATGGGGAAGCAGCAGAAGTTGTCAACGTTTATAGTTGCTCAACAGAGACAAGAAAGTTCGATTAGATTTTCTAATGATTGCAACCTGCAGGAAAAGGAAACTCCCTCTCTTCTTCCGTTGGGCGCTCCTACAGTATTCCCTTTCCTTCAATCATACACCTAACATTTGAATTTTTCCACTAATTTACCATCTGTTTTCACATTTCTTCTCTTAGATATTATTGCACTGAATGCACATTGTGTCTTTTGCGTATTTTGAGTTTCCGTAAACCATCTGGGACTGCAGAGTGGAAATCCATTCCTTGAATCAAGTGCTATTTCACTCAACCAATCTGTTGGCTCTTCGATGCTTTGCGCAACTGAGTATCAGCACTATCCACACTTTCAGCTACCAGCATCAAGCCCCTATGATAACTTTTTAAAGGCTGATGGCTGTTGATCTGTGTAGAGAAAGTTTGATAGCCCTTGTAGCACGTAAGAAATCGAGTGTTAGCAGCATTGGTGCGAGCGGCAGTTGTATGTGCAACAACCTTGTGTTGTTCCCGATTCACCCTTGTTTTCTGTTCATATATTTACTGACTGCTTCCATTTATTTATTCATCAATTGTTGAATAGGGAGGCTCAATTTATGCATCTTTGGGCTCTCCCTCCCTTTACATGTTTTGATATTGCAAAGTACGAGTTTGCTCACCCACACATTTTTTTGTCTCAATTGTTCACTTGTGAAAAAAAAAAAAGTGCAGAGAAAATTTAATGTAACCTAAAAGTGTCAATAGGTAACTTTCATTTCATAAACACTGGCTTTCATACCATTATTGTGAAGTGAAAGCATGTTAATTTGTGTATAAAATTACTTAATTTTGGGTAAAAGACGAAGAAGAGGACAACAATCTACTTGACTTTTTTCTTATACGGTTGTTGGGTTATCATAATCTCTAAAACATTCTAAATAATTATCAAAACGTTTTGAAAAATTGCTATTTATTTAGGTCACCAACGTTAAGTGACGACAATAAACACTGAAGGTGATTTTTACTGACATGTCATTATGACACTCTAGAGACCCAAATGGACATCTTTTAGCCAAGTTGAACCCTAAAGTTACTTGGCTACAAAGGGGTTAATTTGAGAATTTAGAGCTCTATGAGCGAAAACATGTTTCAATACTAGTCATCTTTATCACTTAATAATAGTGACCTAACAATTATCTAATTTCCAAAACGCTAGATAGTTGTTTGAAATGCTTTAAAAGGTTGAGACTAATTTAAAACCACAAATAATACTTGCATTGTATAAATTCTATAATAAAAACAATCTTCATTTGAAGATTATCCTTAAAAAATTATTCAAATTAAATACAGTTTAGTTATTTATATGTATCAAATATATGGACGATCATCATGAATACTTAATCTACTCGCACCATTGATTTGTTCCATCCATTTGGATGCATAAACAATCTATGATCTGAAATAATTTTTGTAGGATAATCTTCTAATACAAAATACAAAATAATAAAATTAAACGATTTCGATTATTTGCTTTTATACTAACAGCCGATTTGGTAACTTGTGTTTTGATTAGATATTTGCTTGTATACTAACCTAGCTCTTAACTTGTACATTATGTTCACTGATATGTTATTTATTTGCTTGTATACTAACCTCTCCAGACATCGATTTGTTATTTGTGATTGATGAAATCCACTCTTTCTTGATAGAAGTCTAGGAAAACACTTTTATAATTTATTCTGTTAACTGCTAAGTTTTGGAAATTAATCTGTGGACCGGCTTCTAAACTAGAAATTAGTGCATACTTAACCGTAGGAAGAGGACTAAAAATTGAGCGTTTCTTATCACAACCTTTTTTCCGTGGCAAAAGAAATACCTGAACAATCATCGTCAGTTTACTCAATCTACTACAACATACAAATCAATAAGTCAAAGCTTCCAATTGCATCCATTGGCAATCAAAAAATTCAAAAGCAATGAGGAAATTAGTCCATCGGTTGCCAACTTGGTCCATGACGTTCTTCATTCCCAGCAATTCTTCCAGCACCGGCACGTACTTGACAGCAACATAAATCTCGATACAAGTCTCCATATGCAGAACTTTGAAAGCGGGACAAGGCCTAGAAGAATAGCAGTCCTTCTCGGCACAACTGGTGTCGAAGACGATTTTCTCAACAAAGGATACGGAGGAGGGATGAGTGTGGAGATGAGGGACTTGGAGCTTGGTTTGGGATATGCCGATCACCATGTTGTCGTAGCGGACTAGAACTGTGGCTGCGTTCACATCTATGGTCGAATTTTCTTCTTCGAACAATATATTGCCATCGTTGTGGTGATCGATACGGGGCCTTTTGATGACGACGTTGATGGTGATTAAGAGCACGGGACATGGTAACTGAGTTTCAGGTACGAAAACACCTCTTAGACGTGTGTTGCAGTAAGTTTCACCCACCACTTCGCAACGTTCACTGGGCATGGCACCAGCGCCCATGGCAAACAACTTCGATTGCGAAATCGGGAATTAACTCGGAACAGAAAACTAAAGTGGAAAGTTGAAGAAGAAGATTAGAGCTTGTGTGCTAGTTCGGTGCAAGAATTGCCCTGGGAAATTCTTCATTCGCAAGAAAAATATTCGACCGTTGGCAGAATTATTTTGTTAATTCAAATCCTTCCCGCTTTTATTAATTTTTTGGTTGGAAAATCCCTCCGCATTTCGGAAAAAGAAAACGTGCTCATTGATGATATATTATATTTTTTTTTTTTTAATGAGGCAATTTTTTTTGTCGTTGTCTATTTGGTGGTGAAATAACGCTTTTGATTTCACTCTCGTGGTGAAAAAGTTGTTAATTAAACTCTTGTGGCAAGGTTTGTTAGCAATTGAGGTTCAAATCCAAATTTCCGTTAGTTTTTCATTAAACAAACTCACGCGACTATCATGTGGAAGGGTCAAATTTGTTATTTCACTCCAAATTATATCTTATATCCTGGACATCTATTTTAACTGAAATTGGCGTGGTTTTCAGGTTTAGTTTCATCTTGCGACGACATTCAAGCTTCTTTTCTGGGAAATCCAATTTTAGTTAAAACCTAAGTTATACTAGATCCAGATGGCATACGAAGTAATTTGGATTGAAATGACGAATTTGACCCCTCTACGTGATAGTCATGTGAGTTTGTTTAACGGAAGACTAACGGAAGTTTGAGTTTGGACCTCAATTGCTAACAAACTTCACCACAATGGTTTAATTAACAACATTTTCACTACAAGGTGAATTAACAGCGACGTGTCACTACAGGGACTGCGAATTTTTTTGACCTTTTTATTGTTTAAAAAGAAAAAACCGTTTCCTCTTTTATTAGTACTATACTTACTACCGTCTCCTTAGTGCAAATGACATTGTTTCTCCAAAAACAAAAAAAATTAAAAAAATCATAAATTTATAATATTATATATATATTCTTACAGAAATTAGATTGAAATGTCCCTAATTTACTAACGTAGATAAAAACAAGGATCAAATTGGCCAAATTAAGAACACATGAATTAAATTGACTCAATAACTAAAACACAAGGATAATTTTAATATTTAAACCAAAAGAGTAACAACAAAATCAAATTTCAAGGTCATTCTATTTCGATAAGAACGACTTTTGCGGTTTAAGTTCGTATGAAAAAAATGAGTAACTAAACATTAAAATTTGAGACTAATACGTTTCGATAAGACCGAACGTGTGCAACGTCTAAGAAACGCCACACGTGCGGTGCATTTTTGGGAATGCGAGTCAGTTACGACTTAAGCCAGAAAAAACCCCAAATTTACGACTTTACCTCACACTTCTTCTCTCCATTAAGCAGCTCTCTCTCCTTCTCACCACCACAGAAGGCAGACCAAAGAACATGGAAACACACGACGACGAGATCGACAATCACGACACCACCGCTTCCTGCACCTCCGCCACAACCTGGACCGTCGCAGGCGGTTCCCTCGAGAATTGCGTCTCATTCGAGTCCTCTTTGTCTCCGATCGATGACGAGACTCCGAAATCCACCCCTGCGTCCTCTCTTATCCTGCACCCTCCATCACCCGATTCGGGCCCTTGCGAGATCACCGGTATGTTCCACAGCTTGTTTTCTCTGAAAACTTTACATTTTGGCCCCAAATTTATTGAATTTGAGCTTTAACCCCCTGATTGTATGAATCCTTGTCCTTTTATATTATTATTGTAGGTTAGGAGCTTGAATAGTGCTATTAAGAGTTTGATTAATAATTTCTGGGACTAAAGTGGACTTTTAATTAGGATTAGGATTGCCTAATTATTAGAACCACGAAGATGAAACGAAGCTAATTAGAGGGTCAATCTTGTACTCGAAAACGAAGATAAATGCAGGATTTTGCATTGTAGTATGAGTTCAACTAGATAATATTTGTGAAAAGCAGCTCTTGGTTGCTAGAAGTAGAAGTAATATCTGTTGGAGTACAAAATTTATTAAGTGGGGTCGGCTGTATGAACCATTGCACTTGGTTTTGCGCAAAGGTTAATGTGGCAATTTACTTAGTACATGCTATTGCAATCAATAAACACCCGTATAAATGCATCAAAGACTCTTTAGTAATGAAAAAAGAATAAACAAATGGTTGAAGTATGAGAGAAACAACTTACTTTTATAGTCTGATTGCAAATGACCAACAATGTTTTCCACTGCAGTTAATTTTACACAAAAACATGAGGTCCAGCAGGTTTATGTTCGAAGTACTGCCCGAGTCTATGAGATATACTATGCACCTGATATGCAGAGTGGCAATGAATATCTCTGCACTGTTCGCTGTGGCATTGCTGCCCGAGATGAAGACATGCTTCACACAGGTGATAATGAAGGTGTTCGTTCTGCAAATTCAAATGGGTCAAATGGGTCGCTGAAGGACCCATCCGAAGATAAGTCAAGAAATGGAAATAGTCTGAACAACAGTGAAGATGACTGGGTTGAAGTGAAAGTCTCAGAGACTAATATGCTTGATAACAAAGTCAATTCGTCGCAATTGAAGTTGCAATCTGCACAGGTATGTTGCTTTTCTCCATCTATATTAATCCCAGTGAACCCCCTCCCACTTTGTTTTTCTTCCGTTTTGTTTGTTCCCGTCTAGTCAATTTCTTTATATGGCGCTCCTCATGCTTGTGGCCACATGTAATTATGTTTTTGTCCATCATCCCTTTACAAAGAAACACTAAGAAACAAGTTTGAAAATTCTGAAGAAGACAGGTGTTCTGGAGTCGGGACCCTATGCGCGCCATAGTAGTTGAGAGGACAAAAAAATTGTATTTATGAGTGCAATCTCCTTTGCATTGTTCTTTGGCCAATCTCCTTTGCACTTTTCCAAGTTAATAACATATCATTACTGGTTCAATGCTTTTCAGATACTTCTTGCAATTGTTAGTGCCCCTTCTGTGCTCGTATTTGCTGGGAGGGGGAGGAGAGAGAGAGTTTTGGTGATAATGGGCTGGGTAGTGTAAACGGGAGAGCACTAATCTATATTGATTATTATCTTTGCTGATCAAGTTCTTGTATTTCAGGAATTTTATGAAGCTACAGCACAGATTAGTGATGCAAGTCCTTGTGTATCCCTCACACTTCGTCTACTGTCACTTGAGAGGAAGATTGCGTATGTGTTGGTGAGGTGTATGTGTTTGCTGATCCAGTTGATACATCTGATTCAGAAAACCAAGTTAGTACTGTGGAAAATTCGGCTGGGAGTTCTCTCATGGCCATGCTTGTGCCTACTCTTTTACAATTTTCTAAAACAAGGGGTGCTAACCGAACACAAGACAAGCCAATTTCTGATACATGGGGAAAACAGAACTCTCTAGTGATTGGGTCAAAAGAAACTGATTCTATCAGTGTGGCAACTAAGATTCAGGAGCAAGCAAAAGCCAGCATACCTGATCACCAAGAAGTAAAGGTTCCAGATGTTAATAGGGCTACTACAAGTACTGCTCAGTTATGTATCCCGTCACAAGTTGAAAGCTCTGTCCACCAGCTGTATTCTCGAATGGGCAGAATAGAGGATCTATTTTTGAGGTTTGAAGAAAAGATGCTAAAACCAATGAGCAGCATTGAGGCAAGGCTTGAAAGGGTAGAGCAGCAACTTGAAGTATTGGTAAACAAATCACATAATTCTGGATTGCCAACATGCTCAAGATTCTATGCTTCTTCTTTCTCATGCAATGAGTCTGAGTCTAACTCTTTCTATAATAATGGAAATGATTATCCCCGTAGTGAGGCATTTGAATCAGGTAAGAAGGACATTCAATCAGATGCACCCCTGACTATACCTAATGACATGTCTGCTTCAGTATATTCTACTCATTTGCTTCCAAGTCTGGTAGTAACTGCTCCTGAATTTTCAAATGGTGATGACGACGACGAGGAGGACGAAGAAGATCATACATCAGATGTAGTGATAGGTTCAGCAGAAAAAACAAGGCCTGCTTTGACAATTGATGATGCTTTAGCATCTGCACTAGCTGGATTCATGTCTTTGACTTCAACCCAACCAGAGAAACATGCTCAAACTCTTTCGGTTAAAGCTCCTGATTTTTTAAATGAAGAAGATGGTAGCATTGAGAGAAAAGAATCGACAAGAGTGGAACATGAAGCAGACACAGATTCTTCCATGTGCCTTGGTGAAGCTGGTGCGACAGAGAACATAAAAGGTTCACTTGCTGATTTGACGAAAAATTCTTCAGAGGGTGAGGGGAATGTGATAAAATCACCTAATGATGAGGAAACTGATAAAACACTCACAGTCGATGGACTGGACCAGCATTATGAGGGTGGACAAGGAGGAAAACTTGATGATGACAAGAGAATTGACAATGCAGTAGATCCAGCCAATGGTGGCATGTCTACAACTGATTTTTGTCAGATAACAGAAGATATTGAAAATGGAGACATCAGCACTGAGATACGCAACATTCTGGACCCTGATAACGCTGATGTTCGAAACCAGTTACCCCAACATCAGACTGATGATGGATATGATAACACGCAGGAAGATGCTAATACAGATTCTGATTTAACTCCTCCAAAGGAAGTGACAGAAGAGAAATCCGACAAAGATGCTTTGAAGAATATCCTCAATTTTTCACATGCTGCTTCTGTGGTGGATTTTGATATTCCAGTTCTGGATGTGAAATTCACTTCTCAGGATAGCTGTGACAATGGCTATTTTTCTCTCGAAGCCCTTTTAACCGAGTTGCCAGAATCAGTGACTGAATCTCCTTCTGTAAAGGAAAGTGACGAGGTGCTCCCAGTTGGCCCTGACGAACATGACTTAATTTTGGTGGACGGGGAGCCAGTTGGTCCCGCCCCTGACGGTAATTTTTCTGTGGATATGGATTTCTATAGTATCGGAGAACCTTTGAGCTTGTGGGGTGACCATACATGCAATAGCCATGAGACATTTGCAGCAAGTCTCATTTGATAGTGCATAAGTTTGTTCACAACTTTGTTGATATGTACATATATTTGAGCTAGACATAATGTACTGATTGTTTCTTTTCTCCTCTCCTTCATTACTCACAAACCAAAACTGAGAGGCACATTTGGACGGGTGGGCAAGGGGCGATTGGTTCCGTTTAGGATTCAAACCGCAGACCGGGGTCGGGATAGTTTCGATTTATGCATCAAACTAGTAGAATAACCGATACAAATGCAATATGCATCTATCTAGTCATAAGTGGTTTCGTTCCGTTCGGTTTGGTTTGGTTTGCTCGGTTTTCTTCTTTTAGTAATTAGGATAAGTGGAGAGAAAAATGTCATCAAATTGAAATGGCATCTAAAGAGCTTTAAATAATCCAAATAAATCTTACGTAGACCTTCTCAGCACTCATTTTCATTTTCTAACGTTGCTTTAGAACCGCCTAATTTCTACATTATTCTTTGCATATCAACTATACAAAAAATCAATCAAATTAGAAAATATTTAAATGTTTGATTGATGTTATCAAAATTTTAGTTAGATTTTAAATAATGGCTAGTATTAAATAGGTGCACACGTTTTACTCGTATTGGTTAAGTCATACGTTCTGTTAGGCTTATTTTCAATCCATAATGGACTAGGCAAAAAGGCAATGTTTCGCTAACTCATAATGGCAAGTGGTGCATTGATTTGACTACATTCCGGATTCAAACTCTCTTTTACTTGTTTAGTTTAGAACAATATTAACGCTTGTAATAATTTTTTTGTATTAATACGTGTCCAGATCCAAATGTGCCTGTCCCACGTGTACAACTTCCCTTTCCATCAGATCCAAAAAAATAAAAATAGAAAACGAAAAAAAAAAATGGAATAAAGGAGAAAGGGTAGTATATTAGCAATATTTCCTTCCACAATTTTCTGAAATTTGAAAATACACTGCGGTCAGTTGTCCGCTTGTAGAGAGGTAAAGTGGAGTACTTGTGTGTTGAACTTTAACACTGAGAGCGTATCTACAGTTCAACTGCTCAGCTAAAACCCCTTTTGTTTCTTGAAATTCTAGGGTTGGGGTTTTTGGGGGAAAGACCAGAATGGAGGCTGCCGTGGTCGACGTCGGCTCCAAGCTCCTCAAAGCAGGACCCGCCGTTCCCGATCAAGCTCCTTCCATGGTAATTGTCAAACCGTATGCTCCAATTTCTTGGTCTCGTTTCGTATTTTCTGTTTGGTTGCTCAGAAAATGTTTTTGGTTTTTTTTTTGGGAAAGATGGAAAATTCCAAATGTGTGAAAGTTCTTTTGGGAAAATGGAAAATTCCAAATGTGTGAAAGTTTGGGCTTGTTTGTTGGTTTCCTATTGCCAGCTAGGATTTGTTTTGATTTCTTAAAGTCGGAATTCTAATTGGGAAATTTACTAGCAATGGCTTGGGGGTTGGGGGGAGGGGGTAGAATCTCTGGTTTCTGGGAAAGTTGTGAGAAAGAGAAGGAAAATTGTGGTTTTTTGTAGCTCCAATTAATATTGCAGCAGAATAATGACTTCATTTGTGAGGGTCTCTGTTTCTCTTGCATCCGTGGCATGGATATCCTCTTGTTGTTGCTCACCAGTTGTTAGGAGAAAAGAATGTGATTTTGTCACGGTTATCCTCTTGGGGGAAATGAAACTTTGTATGGTTGTGTTAGGGTGAGTTGAGTAGACAACTGTGTAACTCAAGTTTGAGCTCTGAAGACTATCCTATTGTTAAATAACCCTTTTTGATATTGGTCTGATGGGAATGTTAATATATCTCAACTTTCCAAACTACATATTCAAAAACTGAAGTTGGCATGGTAATTGTAGATTGTCACATTTCCAATTGGTTCTTACTTTTCATTTCCCTCCCTCCCAACAATCTCCTCTTGTCACATGTATATATCCCTCCTCCTATCTTACTTTCAAGTTTTTAACTCTTATGAAGATGCACACAAATGATGCCTTTGCACACCATTTTCCAGCCCAACAATATTAAAAATATATTCCAGAACCAAAGCTGAAAAAACAGTTGATTCTTTCTGTCATAAATGATGAATTTGCACATCATTTTACTATGTATTCTAGTAAAATTTTGTTTTCTTGGAAGTTGTATATGTCCCAGATAGAGGAATTGATACTGACCTTTGCAAATACTTCTTAATTATTGTATGTGAAAGACTATTAGTATTCAGTTTCCAGCTGATTTGGTCTCTATCCAATTTCAAGGTAATTTGCGCTTGATATGCGCTCAACTTTTCAGTTAATCCGTGATTGTTGGGAAGTCTGAGGAAAAGAAAATCAATCAAGTAGTGAATTTCAGGTCATGGTCTTTATTCTGCAAAAAGAGAAACTTTTGATTTCAAAACAACAAAGGTGGATGTTTCGTAAAGTAAAGTTTTGTTTTAACTTTTAACTTGAATATAGAATCAGAAAAGAAAATTTTCTTTCTCTGGAAACAAAGACCAACATTTTTTTTGGACTTTACCATTAAAATCATTTCTATCTGAAATTACATATCTGGAAAGGAAGTGGTGAATCACTTATACTAAATGTAATGGTTGCATTGTACACAATGAAAATCCGATTCCGCTAACCCAGTAGTAGGTGATGAATCAACATGATTTAATACTGATTTCTTTCTTTTTTTTGTTTTTCATTAACGTTTGTCTTCTGTCATATGTTTCAGATAATTCCTAACCAAATGAAACGGCTTGATTTTGGATCTATGAATGATAGTTCATCACTTGAAGATATCGTTGTTGATCCAGTTGTGCGAGGTCTTATTACTGACTGGGATGCCATGGAAGACCTGTTGCATCATGTTCTATATACTGGCCTTGGATGGGAAATGGGCAACGAAGGGCAGATACTATTTACTGATCCACTTTGTACTCCCAAGGTTAGCTACTATACTTTGCTGAAAATCCGTGTACAGTGTTATTTTCACGTTTTTTAATATATTTTTGTATAGTTTAATTTAATATATTCTATTGTAGTCTAGGCTGGTTCCATTGAGCACACTATCTAAGTTAAAACTTTCAGATATGATTTTATAATTGTTCTTGCCACTATTCTTGTTTAATCATACTTGAAAAAAATTTCTACAGCCTCAAGTTTGTGTTTTATGAATCAGTTGTGTTGTTGTTGCACAGTGTTAAATTTACCTTTCTGACATTATTTCACAATAGAGGAAAATCTTGTAGGGAGGACTAAGGAATCCTTGTTATCTCTCTTAAGAGAAATATCCTAGAAATAGAACTTGCTCTTCATAATTCCTTTTTGTCTTAGTGCAGATAATATATTTTCTCTAAAGAAAAATTAAATTTTTTTTTCTGCCAGGCTGTCAGAGAGCAGTTGGTGCAACTTATGTTTGAGACATTTAACACTTCAGGCTTCTATGCATCAGAGCAAGCAGTATTGTCACTTTATGCTGTTGGACGTATCTCGGGATGTACTGTTGATATTGGCCATGGAAAAATAGGTATATATACCTTGCAGAAGGGAACCTTTATTAGTGGAATCTTGTCTATTGAATGCATAAATTTTTTGAGCTTTTCCTTCGTTTCTATACTGCAGGCCACGTATGTGTAATCTAAAGATAATAAGTCTATCTATTCAGAATTCATTTTATCCTGTCTAGCATACAACCAGTCATTTGACCACCTTCACTATGCAAATATTCATTTTGTTTAAAATTTGTAATGTTTTAATATAATACAGATCTTGCAATATTAGAACGAAATATATTATTGATGGTTGATAGCTATCCCAAGCTATAACCATCTACATAGTGTGCATTGGATGACCATATGATGATATGGTCATGAAAGATGTCATGAAAGATGCACTGGTAGCTGAACTAAAGGGGGCAAGTTTTAGTTAACACATCTGACCTGTTAATGGCGTTGACTCATCTCTGTGCAAACCAGGGAGTCAATATGGGATATGAAAATGTAAGCAAACTGATTGCTTTTTCATTTGTGCCTTTTCTGTATTTTGGCCAATTTTAACAGATATTGCACCAGTCATTGAAGGTGCTGTTCAGCACATTGCCTCAAGAAGGTTTGAAATTGGAGGTACTGATTTGACGAAATTACTTGCTGAAGAGCTTCGGAAATCTAATCCTTTAGTCAATATCAAGATGTCTGATATAGAGAAAATAAAAGAGCAATATTCATGTTGTGCTGAAGATGAACTTGCTTATGGAAAGACCAAAAATTCATGCCAGATAGAGCAACATACCCTTCCTGATGGACAGGTATGGTTCAGTGTTCGAAATTTTGATTGGGATAGATGGAGAAGACACAGATATAGGCACATAGTTGTTTGGCATGTTTTGGCTGAGGATATGTTGACTTCAGTATAATCATATTATGCCTGTAGTTTGCTATTATTTATGCAGTAACTTGCTTGCACTTATCGCAGTTATCTGGTTTTGTTTGGTGACAATCTATTATGTGTTAATTATAAATGTATAACAAGTTTATTGAAAAGTTATCCTCACTAAAATCTTCTCTCATCTTAAATGTTGAATACTAAAAATAAGATCTAGTATACATTCAAACACTTCTATCCTTTAGATATATTTTTTTAAGGTGAATTTTTTTTATTTCTACCTTACGTTTTCTTTTTTATTCTTCGATATGTAAAGTTTGTAAACGTAAGATGATAGGAATCCCATCCCAAGGCATTTAGGTCACAGTTATTGTCATAGCCATCTATTTATGTTCCCCAAACCTTCTTTCCCACCCTCTTTTCTTTCATCGTTCTGCTTTTTCCCGTATAGTTATTATGCTTTACATGTATAATAACTTCATGTAATACTGGTCATTGGTTTAGGTCATTAGGATTGGAAGAGAAAGATATACTGTTGGTGAGGCTTTATTTCAACCATCCATATTGGGTTTAGAGGCTCATGGAATTGTTGAGCAGCTTGTTCGTTGTATTTCAACAGTATCGTCTGATAATCACCGGCAGTTGCTAGAAAATACGGTACTGTGTGGTGGCACTGCTTCTATGATTGGTGAGTACAGTAATTACTAACTAGTAAGATGTATTTTCTTTTTTGCTTTTTTCTTCTCTTGAATACTCTTGTTAGACGAATTTTTGTATACATCACTGTGAGCCCTTTCTTTGGTTGGTTTCATTATCCTTGTCGTCCTTATCATTTTTAACAAAATGGATTCACCAAGTTTTGGGAATCCTTGGTTTCAGAGTTCCTTTTAGATGATTCTTCTTTGGAAGTATATTACAGTGCAAGGCAACAGATATAAGAGCATGGCGAAATTTGAATTTGTCCTTGTTTCAAAAGAAATAGGAAATTTTGGTTCCTTTTTTTTTATGTATTGGCAGTTTGATTGCTGTTTATTTCAGGTTTTGAAGAAAGGTTTCAGAAAGAAGCTGGTCTATGCTCATCAGCTGTTCGTCCTGCTTTAATTAAGGTAATTTATAGTACCATTAAAACTGCAGTTGGGTTTGAGCTTCAGAGTTCAGGGTGGGGTAGGTTTGTAGTTCAAATCTTCCCAAGCAAAAACTCTGAAAGTGATTGGGTGAAATAGTCAACTTTCTTTCACATGGTGGAGATCGTACATATTTGTTTACCTGTAATCAGACAGAACCCTGTATAGGAAGTGCAAATTCTTAGTAATCTTGATGAAATAAGCTTCCAAGGTAAAATTTGAGGTCCAGATACTCTAAATGTATTATAGTCGGTCTCCTAATTGTTTCTGAGGCTGTATACAGTTCACAGCCCAGAGGTTGTGTTGGTTACTGTCATGACATTTCCCTATCTTAGTTGCTACACGTGAACGAGTGATCATAATGTCTTATTGGTTCATCTATTTTTCATAAAACTTTGTACTCATGCACCTGTGGTTATATTTTCTTATTGCTACTGTTATACTTGATAGATTTTGTGCTTTAGCCTTGAACTTGTATTTAAAATGATTAACATGTTCATTGATTTGGAAGTGATTCTTGACATGAAGGCTTTGACTGGATATAAAAAAAGAAGTCTAAATTGATTATGTATGAAATTAATTAATAGAAATATTATTAGTTGATTTGTTGCCGGCGTTGCTCTACTGGAAAAGTGCTATTACAACTTGGATTTGTAAATAGGAGTTGCATTGATCTGGTGTACAGTGAGCTGAATATATGGATACGTTTGTTATTGTACGGTCTTGTAATTATATGCTTGAAATGTCTATACAGTCGTAGCGAACTGTCACATAAAGGATCACTTAATCTTTCATAATTTGTTCACCGCAGTAATGTTAATTGTATTGAAATCAACAAGGTAAGCAATCACTGATTCACTTTCTTAGCCGGACTGAAAGTAATGATTTACGTAACTTCTCCACAATATTTTTTCTGTACTAACTGGACTGCCGATTTCTTCTTCTGATTGTTTTTTGGTGCGGTTTCAATGCAGCCTCCAGAGTATATGCCAGAGAATTTATCAATGTATTCAGCGTGGGTGGGAGGTGCCATACTTGCCAAAGTCGTGTTTCCACAGAACCAACATATAACAAAAGCAGACTACGACGAAACTGGACCTTCTGTTGTTCATCGGAAATGTTTTTGAGTATCTCTTGTCCGTAAAAGGTCTTGGAACTCTTGTTTAGTTTGATTAGCATACTTGTATTATAGTTGTTGGTAACGCTAACACAAGATTTTAGTCGATTAGTGTTTGATTTTTAGTATTCCACCAGTCCTCTCTCTCCCTCTCGAAACTGACGAAAAGTCGATTGGATTGGATTTCCACGGACAAATCCATCAACACATCCAAGCTTTTTGGAAATCAAATTTAGAGATCTAGTTTAGGATATGTTTGGTAAGGGAGCTTCTGTTTTACATTCGACTTCATCCTATACCGCATTTCATCTTGATGCATCAATGTAAACTCTCGAAGAATGGATGGCGAAGACGTCGCTTAGGGAGCTCCGTATGAGTTATGCAAGCCTTTTCTTTCGGGATTTACAAGTCATTGTGCAATTTTTCAAGGTTCTGGGCTCGCGACTTGTTCTGCAAATCGGCACAGAACTAATATAGATATTTCGATTGACCAAAAAATATATATAGATATTTCGAGTGTGGCCAGCCGAACAAGTGTGCCGCTTGATCAGCAGTGACCAGCTGAATGGCAAGAAAACCATTTGGCGCCCCAAGGCCGAACACTCTTTGCAACAAGATCTCTTGTTCAAACTCTAATTATTTTTACGTTACATAATCCTCTATATATATATATATATTGACATGCACAAAGGAACCCAAAAATGGACGAGTAAAATATCTGGTGACTAGCAATGGGCGTGGCAATTTCCAGTAGCCTTTGCTTGTTGCTGCACCGGAATTAACCGACGGGCACGAGGGGAAGAGGGAAGCCTACATATTTTGGTTTCGATTCTGAACTGTATACGGTGAAAGTTCAGGAACCAATTTTATTGTTTACGCGTTAAACTAACTAAGAGCATGTTGGAGAAACAGTTCCGATACGGTTTAAACTGACATTCTCACACGAAGCTTGGGCAGTTTCATCGGCTAGAGGTTTTAGGTTTACGTCTTCTAACAAAATTTCTTGACATCTGAATTCCTTGCTGCAGTCAAATTTCACTGCCACTTTTGAAGCGCTCGTGCCTTTTACATTCTCATATAACACATTGCTTATTTCTACCGCCGAATCCTGCACAAAATGATTGGTATTATAACGTGTTATACTATTACGGCAGTAAGATAACGTGTTATACTATTACAGGAGTTGTTATTAGCACTTTAAAAACTCAACTTGCACCTCTCCAATTGGATTTCTCCTTTCCATATATACATGTTTTGGGTGAATGATGACATTTGTTTAAAGTGCTAATAACAGCTTATAATGATATGCATTCCAAAGAATACTAAAACTTTTCCGCCATTTAATAACTAACAAATTTTGGTTTTACTGTTAAGGTGTCTAACATGTAATGTTGCGGATGAAAATGTAAATTTGGACCGTGAATTCATTACCTGTTCTAGGCACGGTGTTTCCTGATCGCAGTAATGTTGATCTATGATAATTGGATTGCTCACGTTGGCCATCACCACATTTTTGAATCTGATGTTTGTTGCATATCCAGACCCGCCCTATTTACCAAACAAAATTGACCAATGTCATTTGATTTATACATGTACATGAAATAAAATGAAATTTTTTTTCTTATAGAGATCCTCTCCGGAGCTTGCTGACCGAGAATTGAACTGTTTAATTTAAATCTTGTGTTCTCCATTAGTCCATTCTACTGGTCCATCTAACACAATCTCTCTCTCTCTCTCTCTCTCTCTCTCTCTCTCTCTCTAACGCCCATATATCTTACTTGAATGGTCCAAATTGCTCAGTCCGTGAGTTTTGAAACGTGAGAGCCGGAGATGATCTCACTTCTTTTCCTTGTCAAACCGTTAATTGATTGCATTGTATATGTAATGTGTCTATGCATTCCCAATCTTACAGATATATAGTTGAAAATGAAGTCTTACCTGCCAAGTCTTAATTCGCAATCCATTAGTGGTATCCATAAGGTTGGCTCTAGAAACCATCACATCTGAAACCTCTGCTTGTGAATTTCCAGCTCCTAGGCTTCCAATGCTGCAATATGACATAACCAGAACGAGTATGAAATTAATTAGTTCAAATAATCGAAAAATTAATATCATGTAAATGTATCGGATGAAATCTGACCTGATTCCATGACCTGGTCCACATGTTATATCCTCAGCTCGAACATTTTTTGACCCACTTACTATCGAAATACAGTCATCACCTTCAATTGATCAATAACAAGAAAGAAAACATAAATTGTATTAGTTTTGATGAATTACTAGGTTCTTGATTTTTATGTCGACTAAGATTATGTCATGTTATGTTGGACACTAAATTAGGGCATCTCTAATGGAAGATGCAAAATATCTTAAAATGTGTATGCTACATTTTTTTTATTGGCCGAAAGGCGGCAAACTCTCCAATAGAGATATATAAAATATGCATTTTGGCCGAAAGATATAAATAAAAATCTAAATATACATATTTTTTACATCTTTAGTCCGAAAAATGAGATCTCAAATTTCGTTGAAGTAGAACTTCTATCTACATCTCTCAGAAGCGTAAAGTAAGATTTAAATATTGTTTTTACTTCTCAAATTTGCATCTCTCGATTAAAGATACTAATTATATTTTAAACTGATAGTCTAATAACATAAAATGTTAGGAAAATTTCGACACGAGTTTAGGACATGTACCTGTCTTAATGAGACAATTGTTAATCCCAATATTCTGTGTTGCTGATACATGGATTCCATCTGTGTTAGGGCTATCCCCTGGTGCGGTCACTATGAGATTCGAAGCTTTTACATTCACACACGACTCAAAGGATAGATGCATTTTTTGGGCATCTCGGAACCGCAAATTATCCACTTCCAAAGTGTTGCACCCCAAGAAAGTCACGGCCTTTCATCAACAAGAAAAAGAAACAACGAAACAGATGTCAGTATCTAATAGGCAGAATCGAAAATTCAACATCCTAAGAGTGCTTTTTTCATATAATATAATATTTGTTAGGTATAATCATTAGTACTTGGAAATAAATAGGACCCAAAAACTTACATTTGGTGCGGTTGTGCAATGCTGTGAGATAATGCAAGGTTCCACAAAAGAAAAGAAAAGAAAATATGTTAGTCTTTGCATATAGAAATGGGTAATCAAAGTTTAAAGTTAATATAACTTAAGAGTTGTTTGATAATCATTCAGTTTTCATTTTTTTTGTACATTTTTTTTTAAAACTGAAAAAAATATCAAACCATTTTGTTTTTATTTTTGTGTTCAAAGGGGATTTTTTTTTTTTTTTTTTTTTTTTGAGAAATGAAAACTAAACACTAAAAACAACTTTTTTTCAGTTTTGAAAATTTAGCTTGATTTTTGCTTTCAAATTTTGAATTTTAAAACTAAAAAATAGTTTCCAAATAAATTTTTGTTTTTCAAAATTATAAAAACTAAAAACTAAAACGATTGTGAAAATGGTTTCCAAGTCATGCACAACAATAGAATTAGTTATGGCATAACTTACAGGGGATTCGTCAACTTTGCATGAGCTTTGCCACCATTTCCTTCCATTGCCATCGATGGTGCCACCACCTTCAACTCTAAAGTTAGTCAAATTTGCAAACAGAATCCAATGCCGGCTGTCCTTATAATCTGATTGTTTGGCAGAGGCTTCGATGGTCCCATATATCTAGTAAAATGAATCCAATTATTAAGAGCAAATAGTTTTTTTACTGTAAAATTTAAATTGTAAAAGGTACAAGTAATTTTACGTACATGTGTACCAAAATTTTGATACAAATCTTGTTTCATTGGGTTTGATATTCAGTTCTCACGAAAAATGTCATGAACAAGTCAGGCAGTTACAGTAGTAAATAAGGAAAATTAATGAAAGGGCTTGAAAACTTTGAGTTTTAATGATAAGGATAAAATAAAGGGTAAAGTGAATAGTACTAGAATTGACTTTTTAGTATAAAAATATAATTTTTCGTTAAAATGAACAGTACCGTAAACTTTTTGTTAAAACTCTATAGTAAATATGCATGCTATGAACTAAGTCAACAAGTCCTACAGTTGCAATTAGAATATGATTATAATTTATGTTTTGGGTTTATTGCAGCACACCGAATCTAAACCTCAAAGTTTAAATCTTCAAACAAGCTTTCGAACTAGATACTTTATGGACAATACGAATGCATGCATTTCTTATCCCCGATTGTAATTTACATATTTTTTAAAATACATATATCATACGATGACGTAACATGTAAATAGTTATAGGGATATTGTTGATTTTATATACGTATGTAAATGTCCCCCTTCAACGATGAAAAATTCAAAAGTGTTATATATATATATATATATGTATGTATGTATGTATGTATATAGTTAGTAAGTTAGTATTTGACATAAAGTGTGATTGTGTAAATCAGAAGTAAAAATTATGTAAGCAGGATATATATAATCTCTCTATAATATTTTTTATATTTATAATTGTATTACTTAGGGAGCAAGTAATTCTATCTCTATACTATTATAAATAAAGCACAAGACATAGGAAAACCACACAAAAATTCTTTAGCCCCTTCTCTATCTCTTGTCGTCCATCTTTCTTTCTCTCTAAATTTTCACCTACAACAAAAAGTAGTATGTGTGTGTGTGTGTGTGTGTATATGTATGTGTGTGCATATATATATATATATATATGTTCTTTATACTAGTATTTCTATATTCACCCACCCCCTCCTCACCGAGAAATTATAATGTACAGGGTTGGCTTGTCTGGCCCACGCACAAAAAACTCCCATTTCCCCATCCACCCCAGGATTTTTTCATATTCACCTCGTCCCCATTTGTGTCCCATCTCCCTCTCCCTCCACATCCGGTAGTCTCACACAACCTTTCCTCCTCACTATCCAACTATATGATTCTAGTTGCGCACCAAACATATATATTAGGTCGATTGTAGATGGATGGATATATAGTTTGCATGTTATATGTCTGTTTAATGTCGTATATATGTGACTAACCTTGAGCGTGACCTGAGATTTGCAAGGGCCAGAGAAATCCATTGGCTTCAGTTGATAGACCCTATTCCTAGGGACGACGAGCTCAACATCACTTTTAGAAGAACAAGCCTTCTTCCAAGCTTCCGTAAATGCCTATATAAAACACAATTAATTATCAAACGCCAACCAGTTAACAATCCTCACTAATCCTACTCATGATTAAACACATAATCTTCAGGAGAAGAGCTCGAGGAGTATTACGACTGCGGCTCTCCTCGTACAAATGGGTTACCTGGGAATCATCCGATCCGTCTCCTTTTGCTCCAAAGCTATCCACATTTACAGTAACATCCATTGCTGAAGTTGATTGAAGCCGGCGTATTCGATGGTGACGATGAAGATCATGTACAACTAGTGGGTTATCGGGGTCACTACTAAAAGAGAAGGAAAAGGAGACTAATATTATGAGAAGTACACAGAGAAAATGGCTTTGTGAAAACATTTTAACTTTCACTTTTGGGTGCAGACACAATTGCATGTCCACAATTCCAGACGTTCAAGACAGACGCTTGGATTATATGTGGGATGTGATCATGAAGGCCTAGTGCATATATATATATATATATGCATATAGGAGAGTAGTCAAAGCTTTCTACAGAGAGAAGGGAGGGACTTTGAAAATTAGAAGCAATGAAGACATAGAGAGAATCTTCATGAGTCAGAGAGGTATGGAGATTGAGAAGCAGAAAATTGAGAAGAAAGGATTTGGTTGGCAGGTAGTCGACTCTGGTTTCATATAATTAGTTTTCTATCCACTGAAGGAAAAAAAAAAAAAAAAAATATATATATATATATATATATATATATATATATATGATCCACTGAAGGAAAATATATGATGAAATATGAATCATAACGCTCGAGTTTAGTTTGGTTACTGGTGTTTGTTTACCAACACACCAGAAAATACAAATCCTACACCAATTAAAAACTCTCCCTTAAAAAAATAGGCTTATCATATTAACATCCTACAAATTATTGAATAAACTCCACATACTTAATACACCCCACATTTACTTTTTCAATGAAAAATTATCTTAATACAACCCACATACTTTCCCATAATACCCTCACACCTCACATTCCCAATATACACCTTACATTTTCTACATGCACCCCATATTTTCTATACACCCCACATTTCTCAAATCTTATAAAGCTTTTAATCTGAGATTTAAAGCACATGTGGCTTGTTTTCAATTCCACCATTAAAACCCATGTTGTCTGTTTTTAATATTTAGTGGTAATTTTAGGTGTTTAATTCTTTATGTAATCCCCGTGATCCCTAAAAGATGAATACGAACATAAAAGCTTGAATAACGATGTCGTCAAAATCACTAAAGCAATAAAGAATATGAAGTCTTACCTCATGTGAAGCTTCCGAAACATCGATTTCATGTATCATTCGTCAAAAATAATTTTTCTCAATCAACATGTTTGTAGTTTCATTAGTTAGGGTTTTGTTCAACAATGGAGGGTCGAAGGGATTTTGATAGTTGAAGAAGATAAATAATATGTTAAAATTGATTTGGGGTGTATTTAGAAATATTTTTTTTAAAGCTAAGAAGGTCAAAATTGCCATTGCATAGTAGGGTAAATAAATCATTTAATATTAAATTTTAATGTGCGGTGTATTCAACACTTTGTGGGATGCTAATATAAAAAGCCAAAAATAAACATCAATTAAAGATTTAGGAAATAAGCAAGTGACCCTTTACCACAGTGGTGGAGAGGAGTGTTGCCTTTACAATCATGGCGCGGGTTCGAATCCCGTTGACCCTCTAATCTAACAAATCTATTGTTTGACAAAAAAAAAAAAAAAAAGGAAATAAAAACCCAAATAAGAAATTAATCAAACCCATTAAAACGTTTGAGATATATTCTAAAATTAAATCATAAACTAACACATGTTGACCCTCTAATCTAACAAATCTATTGTTTGACAAAAAAAAAAAAAAAATTAGGAAATAAAAACCCAAATAAGAAATTAATCAAACCCATTAAAACGTTTGAGATATATTCTAAAAGTAAATCATAAACTAACACGTGTTATAATAACAGTAAATTTTTAACATCATGTATTAGTATGTCGATTTTTCGCAAATACCGTGTTTGTTGAATGTGAACTTGTAGATAAATGCGTAATTTTCAAAACTTCAAACAAGAGCTAATGATACACATAACTGATTACAAGTCATAGTTAAGTCAAATTCATAAGAGTCATGATTATTGAAAGAAATATGGATTAAAAAATCAAAGTGGCCCAATATTTGGACACTTTTTCTATATGAGCAAGCGGAAGTTATGGTAATCTTCCTTTTAGTTAGTAGCTGTGTTAGGTATAATCTGGCAGTTAGCATTGTTGAACGATGATGCTAATAGCAGGTATTTATCCACTTTTAGTTGGAACTCCCGCGGACATTCAACTAAATTATGATATGGACTTGGAAATCTAATTCAGTTCCCACCTTGAGTGCCAAGACTAGAGCATTGGCATTAACAAAAAAATTATGAAATTCATCTAAATTAAGAGCTTTGTCAAGTCCTCTGGAAAAGTTGTCAAACCATTTTACCATATGTTGTGCCGAAATCTCCTTCATCACCATTATTGTGGCGGCAAATGGAGGGGCGTAGCCTGAATAAGGCGTAGAGTTTACGGAGGAGGCTACGCACTAACTAAGGCGTAGAGTTTACGGAGGAGGCTACGCACTAACCAAGGTGTAGAGTTTTAGGAGAGATTTGTTAGCGCGCCGAGAACACGGTCTGATACACCGAATGTAATAATATAATTGGTTAGAATTTTTTTTCAAGTTTCCATCCAAAATCTCAGTGTGTTTGGGATATAGATGGGAATGCTAGCCTAATGTGAGATTCCTTAATTTTTTCAACAGAAATATCGACAATTTTGTGGATATTTTATCTGAGAATTACAAAAGGAGTACTAGGAGAATCCAAAGGTTTTGCTCCACATCAAAAGGAATCTTGGTGGTGGAATGAGGAGGTACATGAAAAGGTTAAGGCTAAGAAGCAATGTTGCAAAGCCTTATAAAATGATAGAACCAATGAAAATTGTGAGAAGGAGGCAAAGAAAGCCATAAGAGAAGCAAAGCTAGTGACTTTTGACTGCATGTATAAGTGATTAGATACCAAAGAAGGAGAATTAGATATCTATAAACTGGCTATAGTAAGGGAAAGTAAGACAAGATACTTCAAACCAAATACAAATGTTATAATATACATGGACAAGCAAATACAAATATTATAATTTAAGTGGGAAGAAACCACAACTGCTCTGTGTTATTCGTACACCAAAAAATCTCTCTTTATTAGTTTGTTTACCTTTGTTTTTGTTAAGTTTATGTTATTGATTTCTCTTTTGTTTTTCATCTTTAGTTTTCATTTTTTTTTTATTATACTTCCACGTTCCTCTTATCAACCTTCATTCAACTTTATCCTTCATTTTTTTCCCTGTTATTAATAGCAAAAACTTAAAAAAAAAAAAAAAAAAAAAAAAACAGAGAAGAAGAAATAGTTACAAAACCGATCTAAAATAAATCTTAAAACATTGTCATTGTGACTTTTGATCATAAGGTATGAAAAACTTTTTTTTAACTTACGTAATGTGCGGTAAAGAATTGAGCCGAAATTCGTCAGATTTTGACACTAATAAAATCCTTGTCTGGACCTACTTTGATTCATTAACTTTGACAACACCGAAATCCCTAATTTTCTCCCTCATTTTCTTCGATCTTTGATCTTCCTTCCATCCTCTCTTTCTTTCTTCCTCCTCTTCTGTTTCCTCTTGGTCCTGCAGTTTAATCAAATTATAAAAGTCATTAATTAATTAATTAATCTCACTTTGGACCAAATGAAGGGACATGGATCTTCTTCATACCTCACTGTCCGGAATCCAAAGAGTAAAAACATTTGGACCACTCAAATTGAGTATGACGGCCTCCTTTACTCATTCCGCTGACCCACCTCACACAAATCAAAGGCCAGATTTCTTTTTTTCTCTCTTAGACCGTCCAGATTTCATAATCCTTAGACTTTGGACAATAAAGCCTAAAGAAGATCCAAATTCCAAAGGAAATCATCCTCATTCATCCGGACATTAAAGTTCGGAGAGGGTCCAAATTTCAAATGAAGTCATCTCATTCAGTCATATCTCACTTTGGAACCAATTCAGCCTTCTTGAACTTCAGTCATAAACCTTAGAAACGCACTCAATCCTTCTTATTCTTCTTTTCTTCCCCATAACCTATATTAATATTAGTACCAGTATTCCCATTTTCCAACTGAAACTGGATTTGACTCCAAATTCTAACCAATTTTTCAAAACTTATAATTTGAATATGTATAAATAATCTTTAATTTGTGTTGATACGTTGTACCAGTAATACATGATCATCGTGGAAATATGGTGTTAGTTGCCATCCAACAAGGCTTTTAAAACTGCAGAATAATGTCACCAAAAGAAAAAGGGTACTGTTATACACATGCCTCTTTTTTACCTCCTACATACTCTTCTCAATTTCCGGCTGTTGGATCAAATGAATTGAAGAAGATCAAATGACATAAATTAACATGAGTGTGTAAAAGGTAAAAAATGATGTTTGGATAGCACCACCCAAGGAAAAAAAAAGTTTTTTTTTTCTTTTAATGTGAAATATGTTGGGTTTTGTGACTCGAAACTAGGATAATGCAGAAATTAAGTTTGTGCTACATGTCATTTGGTGTCCTATTTGAGTTTGGATTTGACTTCTTAGTTGGATTCCTTGCTTGGTGGATAGATTTAGTTAATTACCTATTTGATTATTAGGATTTGGATTTACTTCCAATTAGGATTAGAATCCTCATTGTAACTTAAGTCTTGTGCCCTATACATAGGACCTTGGGGTTAAGTTTATTTTGTGTGCCGTCACCATTAGTAGTGGGTTTTGGGGTGGAGGTCACTGTTTGGGATCATGAGTGTGTGGAAAACTCATGGCTCATTCATTTGGCAATTTGGTGAAAATCAATTTGTGAGTTAGAGAACACTTTTGGAGAATATTCTCCATTTGTTTTGGGTTCTTTACTTGTTTATTTTAAGGTTTGTAATTTGTGGGTTTGAGTTGTGAGAGTTAAAACACTATTTTGTAATCTCCATTTGTTCAATGAAATTCCTCATTGTGCTTCGCCCATGGACATAGACTTTACGCCGAACCACGTTAATCTCTCATGTTGTTTTGAGTTGATTGTTTTAGCTTTCGCCTATAACTTTGATATTTGATACTTTGTTAGAATTCGCTTCCGCTTAAGCTTAAAAGTACAACAAAATAGTGATTTCATTGGAAAATGTCAATCCATGAGAAAGAGCATTCTAGATTAAATATGGGGGTTAATGCTAGGGAGATCAATTTTTTAATTAATTTTGTAAATCATATGACACGGTTGTTGATGATTGAATTATTACTTAAGTGTTGATTAATGTGGTTATTTCTTATTGGTGACACATTCTTTGGTTTACAAATTTGGTCTACCTAGCATTTGCTAATGCCAAATGTCATTCACCCCTTGATAATTTCTCTAACTCTAATTTCCACCATCATCACTGCTATTGTACTATGTACTACATGATGTTGTCCAAATAGAATCGAGATCCTCTCTAGATCTAGAGAGCCAATGAACTCAGAGATTCGGATCGTTCAAGGAAGGGAGAGAGATTTGGACTCGTGTGTGAGCTGGCCAGTAGAATAGGCTAATGGGGGTTGTGAGTGGTCTAGATTCTTGGGTCCGCCGACTCCGAACACAAAGATCCAGAGGAGCTAAATGTCCAAGTCCCAATGAAAATGATTATGGGCATAAGCAACAAAGCATAATCATGATGTCAAAGAGAGAGGAGCGGTAAAGAGTAAAGTCAGGGAAGTTAGGAAGTAATTAGATCAATTAGGTATTTCAGTAGGAAAACGGGAAGAGAGAGAAAGTAAGATGGGTTGTGGTCTGGTAAGAGATGTGAGGCTTGCGTGTATTTCGGTTTTTGGGGGTGAAGAACAAGTAAAGAGTACTTGTATTTGGCATCACCTAATAATTGAAGTGGTGTGTTTGGGAACAAGTATAGGGATGGGGAGGTTCGTTTGGTTTTGGAGTGAAAAAAATTGGTGAAATATATATGGCGTTACTTGCCATTCCAACAAGGCTTTGTCTCTTATCCATCCTATCTCTATGACATAAAAGGCCACAAAGTTCTCTTATGTCACAACTTCATTTGCTTGTGATGATCATAACACCCTTATCATAATTTTATTTCTCTCTTCTGCATATCTAAGCTTATATATTTTTCTATCACAAGTGACATTTTATTATAATTTAGACTTACCGTAGGGAAAAGTTTTGAATCTAGAATACTGTGGGTTAACAAAAAAGCCCTAAGCAACTCACCATGACATATTTAGTAGATTGATTTTGACACACCCCGATCCCGATATGCCCAAATATTAGGATAGGCACGTGCTGGCCGACACCTGAGGATGACGAAGCCATTTTTAAACATGCATACAAATAAAATATGTAATTAGAAAGAAATGTACTAATGTAGAACCGTGTTCAAAGCATACAACTAATCAAGAATAAGGTGAAAGAATTACCATAAAAATCCAATAATTCATAACCTTTCGTAAAACGTAAATTCGATAAATCATAAATATTTCGTAAAAGCAATTTAAGTAAATCATAAATTCTCTGTAGACCTTAAATATAGAAATCTGTAAAACATAATATAAAACATTCTCAGTTCATGAAATATGAAATGCATGCAAGCCTAATATTTTATAAAAACATGCAATATAAGAAAGGGTCCACTCACAGTATTCCATTGCTCAGAAGCTGCTCGATCTAGCGAGGACGGTATCACTTCCCACCGATGCACCTAAACACAAATGGAGATCATTTAATAAAACTCTACCAAAACGATAAAATTTGGGAAAATGAACAACGAATTCGGATTCAGCACGTCAACAAACCTAAGAAGGGACATCGGGTTCCCCCACGCGCCGACATAGGGCAGTGGCCCAGACGGCAATGCTCCACCACGCGTTGAGATAGGTCACCGGAAAAGTCATCGACGCCCCGTGGACAGCGGTAGAGGCCCGTGTGTTCAACACGCCGGCCCTGACAGCCTTCCACACACGAACATGGAATTGGGCTTGGGTCCGAGTCGGGTCGAATTTGGGTTTTGAGTTGCTGGGTTGGGCCTGGGTTACTGGGTTAATGGGCCGGGTCATTGGACTGGGTTGGGCTAAGTTATGGAATTGGGCCCAGTAGCTGGGTTAGGCCGGTTTTGGGTTGCGGGTCGAGTTTGACCCGGTTTCAGATTGTGGGTTGGCCGGATTCCACGAAGAAGAAAGCCGAAGCTTCCTAAGCTCCGATCATCCCCAAAACTTAACTAAAACTAGTCATTCAATATACCAAATTGATGCCCAAAGAACAAGGAGTCAAAATTCACCTTTAGTTTTCTCGACCGTCGATGGAGTTGACCAGAAAATGGCTCAAAAGAAGTTGGACCTCGCCGGAAAATCTGGAAATTAACATCCCGAGTTGATTTTGTGTAAAAACTTACCCAAAACTCGCGTGTGAGTTGAAATCAAGCTAGAAATAGGAAACCATAATGAAACGAAATGATACGAGTTCTTACTGAGGTCGGGAGTATGAGGTTCACCAGAAAACTCGCCGGAGAAACGAGAAACAATGGTAGCAGCCAGCGTCGCGAGAGGAACTTGGGCGTCCTACTTGTTTATTGTTGAAGATCATGGTAGTCCCGGTGAGTTAGTGGTGACCTCGGTGGTTGTAGAAGGAGTAGGGATGTGAGGGAGGGCTAAGGGATGAGAGCTCAGAGAGAGAATGACATAAAGATAGGGGAGAGATTTCGAGAGAGTCCCAGAAATTGAGGGAGGGGATGACATGGGGAAGAAGGAGAAAGGGGTGTGGGCCCCACGTGACAGATTAATATTAAAATAATTAAAAAATCTAATCCAAATATTTAGAATAGTGAATTGACTATTTTGCCCTTTGGCTTTGTAGTTTCGTAAAATTCTCATCGTAACTCCAAATTCGATTCCGCTTGCGTCCACATGTTCGTAGCGATGAGTGCTACCAGGATACACCAAGAAAATGGATCTTACGTGACATGACAAGGCGGTCAACAAAAGTCAATGTTTTTACCTCAAAGGGCATTTTCGTAAATTCACGCTTTAAAAATTATAAAAATCGTAATATTGGGGACCGGTCGTTACAGATTTCATTGGTATGAATCTTTTCAATTTCATATTTCCATAAAGTTGGCTGATATTGTGAATTAGATGAAGATACATGTGAAGAACTTTCATTTCGCGACTGTGGTGAAGACCATGTTCTTTGTGGTTGGACAAAATCTAGATATTCCAAATGTCTATTTGTGTGAAACGGAAGAATTCAATTTCAATGCCAACAATCTACTTTTATGTAAAGAAACATTTTGTTCGTATAATTTCAACACAAGACACTCATAATTTGAGAGAGAATTCTCTTTGAACTAGTGAGGATGATGCATGATGGAAAATGAAACATGAAATATGTGAAACAGAAGAGTCGGAAGCATTGAATTTTATTTGATGCATTAATCTATGTTAGAAGAACTAGGCATATGAAGGGATCTTTTGCTAATCACAGAATTGCAAAACTGGGGGACGATACGTATCAAAGACCCAAATATACGCCTCTAATCGTGAAAAGGGTTTTACTTTACATCAAGAAAAGTATCATGATCGAATTCATGTTGATCAACTTTAGGGAAACATGATTTCTATGATAACATCAAGAAAAGCATTGTGATCGAATTTCTCCTTATCAAATTTAGGGAAACACGAGTACGATAAACAAGTTGAAATGCAAATATAGGGTTGATCACTTCATCATGATTCGAATTTCTTCCACCACCACCATTCATTAAAAAATGAGATTCTTCCACCACCACCATTCATTATAAAATGAGATTGATATCTATTTTAGCGATTGCACCTCTTTTGCCCCGAGTAGGAATCAAAGAGTCGCCTCCGAGTTCGTGTCAGTCATAGAAACCGATTGACCCCAAAGATCCAATTGTATCATTGTTGTGTTTAATAGAAGTAATAGTGGCTACCTACATTGTAATCGGTATGCCAATCCTTTCTAGGGCTACGTACGTTGTATACGTTGCTACAGAGAGAGCGAGTGAATGGATACTTCTCTAGTTTTCATTCCAAATTTCCAATAGCAGGAAAGAAGAATTATTTTGTTGGTCTTTCTGTTGTGGCTTGATGTCTATCATATCTCTTTTGTATTGTATTAGGTTTACCACTATACATACAGTAACATAATAATTATTATATCATTATTTACTTTACAGACTTTTTTTTGGATATCAAATATATCAATGTCACATCGGTTGTACCTTGTGCTCGGGTAAGATCACGATTAGGGACGACCAACGAAATTCAGAATTTGTTTTGGAGGTCGGCGCTTGGGTTTCTGAACCCGAACATACCCCAGAGGAGGGATGTAAATCATAGAGGAGGTACGTAAAACATAGTTGTTGTGCTTCTTGTTTACTGTTTTTTGTTGGATTGCCTTGCACTCACCGTCTGTTATCCTATTGCGTAATGAATTAACTGAATTCATATCTATTTATGACGATGATAATGACGATAACGAGGAAACAATAATACAACTTCTGGCTACTTTAGAAGAGATCAGGCACGAGAAGGTACGTCCGCAGTAGTCATCATCAGTCAGGTTTCCCAGATTCCCTTTTACTCATTGTTATCACTTTGCTTACATACTTATTTCCTTTTCAGATAGGCAAATGTGCTATGAAGTCTTTGGAGAAAAGATGCTCGGATTCCATAAGAGAGACAGCTGATTTGGATGATGTTGGCTGTATATTCAAATAATATAAAGGAATTCGATTAGGATCATACCTAACGGAATTAACAAATTTCGTATCGCGGTCTCATTCCCATGAACCACGCACAAGAGCGTCACCAAAGGTTGGATTCGATTGCATCTAGCCTGGCTAGCTTGCCTACATACATAGAGATCAAACCCCCATACATCTTAGTAGTCTCCTCCTAGGGCAAAGATGATACCCTAGAGGCTAAACTAAGAGCGAAAAATATTACTAAGACCATCTCCAACCCTTGGTTAAAACCTAAAATGTTTAACTCAGAAAATTTAGATTTTAACCCAAAAACAGTTTTTTTGCTCCAACCATTCTAGATTAAAATTTTAGCCCATATTATTAAAGAATAAATTTAGGCATTTTTTTTTATTAAAGTAACTTTTTTAAAAGAAAAAAAAATTATGTAGATTATTCTAATTTAATTTTATGAACATGTTAACCTAAAAATATTTAGATTCCGACAAATATTGAAAAATCACTAACCGACACCATGAAACTCGTGAAACATTGTGAAAGAATATGAAACACATAAAAGAAATTTTTTTTTAATTACTTTAGCCGTTAGATTTAAATTTGGACCGTTATATATATTTTTTTTACTGTTAGATTTCATCAAATTAGATCTTAACCGTTGGATTAAATGAATTTATAAATATAAAACTAAAAAAAATATGCATATATGGTGAGCCAGCCCCACTAATCCATGGGACAATCCTGAGCTAAATTTGACCCATAAATGAGTTTTGAGTTTTAACTTATATTTGCCCGAAGGTTGGAGCAAGTTAGGGTAAGTTTAGAACCTAAAATTTAAGTTTTACTCTAAGAGTTGAAGTAGGTCTAAGAGTTCTCTCCTCCTGAGTTAAGAGAATTGTTTCTCTTGGTGTCTCTTCTCGCTCCCCCAAAGCCTCTAAATAGTGGCTAGGAGGAGAGGAGAAAAAGAAACGATCGAACGTGGGACAAAAGACAATAGCAAAACACCCTAATTTGGGTGGATTAATTATTGGTTTGATAACGTGAAGTCAAAGTGGAAGACTTGTTTTCCCTCTTCCCATGGGTCTGCTCCATAAAATCCATGCACGGTTGGCACCTAAGATTATACTGGAATAGAATGAAATGGATGGACTACTAAATTTGGGGATTATTCATTTAAAAATTGGGACAAAAACACATGTTTTAGTTTTATTAGCACGAAAAACACAAGTTTTAATTTTATTAGCACAAAACACCATCATAACAGTCTATTCGTATTATACAAGTCATTTTCCCCATGAGCAGAAGGATTTTGGGCACACCAGAGATGAACACTGGAACTCATAAATTTAAAGAGAATCTTGTACCACAGAAAACGAATAATATAATAGAGGGTTGATGAGTTGGCAATAGGAGCAACTAGATATATGTAGTGTAACGGCAGCATCTTTACAGTTTGACAAAGCAGTATCTTTATTAGGTTATGTCAGCCTCTGCACTATGTTCTTTCCTACATTCCACGACAAAACGTTAAATGTGGCACTGCCATTACCAACAAGACGCGATAAACACCCCCCTTCCCTCCATTTCCACCACAGCCTCTGCACTCTGTTCTTTCCTACATTCCACGACAAAACGTTAAACGTGGCACTGCCATTACCAACAAGACGCGATAAACACCCCCCTTCCCTCCATTTCCACCACACAGACTTACAGACTCACTGACTCACTGACTTCGACCAAGGATCAGAAACCAGACAACAATGGCGGAGGTCGAAGTTAACGACGAGAAGCAGCAGCTCAAGAGCAACGCCATGGTGGTCCCTAACCCAAAACCCAACAAGGGTTTTTCTTCAAAAGTGGTGGACTTGATCGAGAAGCTGATTGTGAAGTGGATGTACGACTCTTCTCGGCCTCACCGCTACCTCGCCGGCAACTTTGCTCCGGTGGCTGATGAAACTCCTCCCACCACCAACCTCCCTGTCATCGGCCATCTTCCTGTACCTCTCTCTCTCTCTCTCTCTCTCTCTCTCTCTCTCAATTGCCAATTGTCATGCCAATGACATGCCATGTATGAACTGCAGGAGTGCTTAAATGGAGAGTTTGTAAGGGTGGGGCCCAACCCAAAGTTTGCACCAGTTGCTGGATATCACTGGTATGCCTCTGTTAGTTGTTGGAAATAATGTTTCAGAGATTAGTCATCTGTATTTTGTGCTGATGTTCTTTATTGCTATCCTTGCAGGTTTGATGGAGATGGGTGAGTGATTCCCCTGTTTTTTTCTTCCATTTTTCACATCAATATTTATATTTTGAATTCAAGTTTTCTGAACAATTTG
This sequence comes from Pyrus x bretschneideri, assembly GCF_019419815.1. NCBI lineage: Eukaryota > Viridiplantae > Streptophyta > Magnoliopsida > Rosales > Rosaceae > Pyrus > Pyrus x bretschneideri. The sequence continues at coordinate 932,488 of NW_025999790.1, read as the reverse complement.
TTTGTAGGGTAATTATGTTATTGAATTCAATTTCCATGCTAAAATTGAGATAAGCCATAAATAGCTTAAACTGCTTATGTTCAGTATTCGTGTCGTTGGCCGAATTGGTAAAGTCACTGAATCAGTGTTGGGGAATATTGGAAGAGCATCTTCTGTTAAGGATTCAGTACGACTGTTTTTTCTTGCTATTGTAAAATGTGGCTAGTTGTGCTTCATTACTCCCTAATTACTCCTTATCGTCGTCGTGTTCTCCACTTTCTATTTGCCTGCTTGCTTTCTCGAGGTAGTCTTTTCGGAGAACTGTTTCTCGGTCCATTTGGTGAAATATGCATCTGTTTTCCAGCATGTACGCGTTGATTGTTTATGCACCTTCATTTCTGGTACTGCATTCAGTGATTCATTTTACGGCTCAGCGTTAAGATTTACAGCTATTGTTCTTTTAGATTGTTAAGAGTTATGATAATTCCTTGGTTTAATTATAAATTGGACAAAGCAAGTAAAGGTATACATGTTATTGTTAACATTTTGCAGTATGGTTCATGGTATGCGCATCAAAGATGGAAAAGCAACTTATGTCTCCCGCTACGTAAGGACTTCACGTCTTAAGCAAGAACAATATTTTGGAGGTTCTAAATTTATGAAGGTACATCTTGCAATTTGGTTTACGCTTGTGCCAAACACGTTAGTTGGGAGATTCCTTTCTTACGTTCCTCAATGTGTCATTTCCAGATTGGAGACCTTAAGGGGTTTCTCGGCTTATTCATGACGAACTTGCAAATGCTAAGAGAAAAACTGAAAATATTAGACATGTCTTATGGTTTTGGGACTGGTAAGGTGTTCTTGTGCGAAATGTTTTTTTAACTGCAACGATTTTTATTTTCTGTACAATTTTGGAAGCAGTTTTCCATGCATTATCCTGTTTTAAAGTTAATGTCAGAACTGCAACAACTTCTTGGCTTTAATGCCTTTGGTTACTGATATTTGTATAGGATTTTAAATCCATACACCACAATTTAGTATGCATGGACACACGTCCGGTTGTGAAAGTTTTAAGTATTTCATATTTTTCTTCCTTAAACCTTGATTGAAGTAAAATTTACATAGTTAAAATTTACATGTTATCATTTATGAAATTTTCATGCCTCTTAAATTTTATCCTTGAAATCCTGGCGAATGAAGAAATCGTGTCCTTTTACTTGCCTAAGAAAGCAGTGAACATAACTAACTGTTTTCTACATTTCCAGGTAACACAGCTCTCATATATCACCATGGGAAGCTTCTAGCTCTTCACGAGGCGGATAAACCTTGTAAGCAGAACTCACCCATTTTCTTGCATCTACTTTTCAATTTCAATAAATTCGAGGATCCTTTGGGATGAAGAGATTACTTGTTCTTGGATTGCACAACTTCTTTTGATGCAACATAGATGTCTGGTTTTTGTGGTTGAGAAAAGAAAAAGCCTTGAAATGGAAACCTTTGTATCGCCTCCTATATATTTCCGGGACTAAGACATATTGGTACTTTTTTTTTCCTGTTTCAGTGGAACTGAAGTTGCTTATGTTGCATTAGCAATGAAATAGAAACAATTTGTGTTGCCTCGTATATCTCTGCGGGACTCAAACATATTGGTACTCTTGTTTATTTTTAGTTTGTAAATGAAATTGTTCGTTTTGCATTATGCAGATGTCCTCAAAGTTTTGGAAGATGGAGATCTGCAAACGGTTGGCTTGCTGGATTATGATAAGAGACTGACACATTCCTTCACTGCTCATCCAAAGGTTGACCCATTCACTGGTAAGTACATTCTCATAAAAGGTACTTCTTCGGCCTTATAAGGTGATTTTCCTGTCAACTTAAGAAGCACATAATGCAGGTGAGATGTTTACATTTGGCTATTCACCTACTCCGCCATATGTCACTTATAGAGTCATTTCGAAGGATGGTTTCATGCATGACCCTGTACCGATAACAATACCAGACCCCGTCATGATGCATGATTTTGCAATTACTGAGAACTATGCAATTTTCATGGATCTCCCCCTGATCTTCAAACCAAAGGTCTGAAATTATTTTCAACTAGTTTTTTCTATGCATTCTTGGGCTTGTTGCTAAAAGCTTAAGCTTTTTCGATCAACATTACTCAATATGGCATTGTGTTCGAGTGTTGATCCAAATGGTTCATGGACATTGAGTGGCATTACCCACTTCTATTCCACTTAAGTTTTGGATCAATGGATAACTTAACAATTATTATTCTGAGCATTAAACAATCACATTAAAATGAAATTTAACATATTATTTTTCACTTTTTATCAGGAAATGGTGAAGGAAAAAAAGTTGATATTCACATTTGATCAAACAAAAAAAGCTCGCTTTGGTTTACTTCCACGGTATGCAAAGGATGAGTTGCTAATCAGATGGTTCGAGCTTCCAAATTGCTTCATTTTCCATAATGGTGCGCATATTTGCTTCCTATCGTAGTGCAACAAAACAATGTCTTTGAAACAAGTATTGTTTTTTCAGTAAGTTCAATATATACTTAAAATACCTGCATGCTATTAAAATTTAATTGGTGAAGCACAGCAGACACTGTTAAAGAAGTGCTGCAATTCCTTTATCATTCTTTTGAGGCATTACTAAGAATGGTTATCATCTGAGGAGCGTGATCACTTTATGCTAAAAAATGTTGCGACTTTCATCCTTTTTTTTTCCTGAAATCTTAAATTTGTTTTATGGTGTATCAATTGAGCCCTGTATCCTTGCTGTTTTGGCAGTTTTTTTATTTTTTTATTTCCTTGCTATTTGTAGTTGGGTTCAAACCAATATGGTTTCTGCCTACCAGCTCCCTTCCTATGCATACCGCCTGTCTGATTCAGGCCGCAAAAATTCTGCCTGCCATCTACAATTTTTATTTTTTCTTCTTTCTGTTCTATTGATCTTTTTGTTAATTCAGTTTTTCTTCTTGGTTTCATAGAGTAGTACTGATCTAACTTCCAGTTCCAGATTATCCTTGAATTCCTCTAGCTAAAATTTCAGACCTTCTGATCATGGCTTACGGAAGTTTTTTTAGACCACTTTGATTAAGTTCTAGTTCAAGTTTGTCTGCATCACTGACTCGCATCAAATGCTGACTAGGAGAGTATTGTTCTTCTCCGATTACCATCTACTGACGAATAACTGATCAACCACTACATCCATAATTCTTTTTGGAAACTTTTCCTGAATATAAAGTACGACCTTTTTGGATTAACCAATATGCAAAATTGTGGTATAGCCTTGACTGACTTGGAAGATTAGTTCATATGGCACAAATGTAACTCCATGTTGTTTATCGAAATCTGACAGTAGTTTAGATTTCTGTAAATCATAATTTATAGATTCACCAGTCTGCAAAGTGGTTGTCTGTCTATTCATGTACGGAAAACAGAAAAAAAAATGGCTCTGTTAGTCCTGTTCAGTCCCGGAACATAACCAACTTATGACTTGATATTTACTCAAATGTGTAACTTATATCTATGATCATGCATGGTTCGTGATTAAGCTATGCTTAAAGCTTTTGCTGATGGTTTCCCCTTTTTTTTCCCCTTTTATGTAGCTAATGCTTGGGAGGAGGGGGACGAAGTTGTTTTAATCACATGCCGCTTTGAGAATCTTGATTTGGACTTGGGCAATGGGTCTGTCAAAGAAAGCTTGAAAACTTCACAAATGAGCTGTAAGAGATTTTGACAGATGTTGCTAACTTGATTTCTTGAGAGATGGTGCTTCTGACTGTTTTAATTATTTTCAGGTACGAGATGAGATTCAACTTGAAAACTGGTCTAGCATCCCAAAAGAAACTATCAGAACCGGCTGTAGATTTCCCCAGGGTGAATGAGAGCTACACCGGCAGGTATGCATATCCTGTCCCTGAGAGCTGCCTAATGTTCTTTTAGGGCCTGTTCGATAACCATTTTGTTTTTAGTTTTTAGGTTTCTCCTCTATCTCTAGCACAAACATGAAAACTAATAGCAAAATGTTATCAAATGGGCTTTTAGCTTTCATGTTCTCTGTTTCTTCTATGTGCTCTCTCTCTCCCCCCCTCCTGTGGCACGGCACCATATCTTCACATTTGGTACCGTTACCATCATTTTCGAAAGCTAGTGTAACATTCATGTTTACTTATTTTCATCAATTAACTTATGTGAAATCAGGAAGCAGCGCTATGTGTACGGAACCTTACTGGACAACATTGGCAAAGTTACTGGAGTAGCCAAGTTTGATCTGCATGCTGAACCAGAGGTTGGAAAAACACAGATTGAGGTTGGAGGAAATGTCCAAGGCCTCTATGACCTGGGACCTGGCAGATTTGGTTCTGAGGCTATTTTTGTTCCTCGTATTCCTGGCGTTACTTCTGAAGAAGATGATGGCTACTTAATACTCTTTGTTCACGACGAGAACACTGGGTACTATTTTCATTTCTCAGACTATTCTTTTTTTTTTTTTTTTTTTTTTTCGCTGTATATCTCTTATAAACCATGTTATAAGTTTCTTTATACCTCTCCGTGCTCATGCTTTTGAAGCTGAGTAAACCGCTGTTACCAGCGGTTATGCAGTGACGTGCATATCAAGTTCAATCTTCTTGAGGACAGACTGCAATCTAAACTTGCATTTTGATCATGCAGAAAATCAGCAATTCATGTAGTTGATGCAAAGACAATGTCACCAGAGCCCGTTGCAGTTGTGGAATTGCCACACAGAGTTCCATACGGTTTCCATGCATTCTTCGTGACAGAGGTCAGCGCCACTTCAATTGTTCCGAAGATGCACTTTAATCTTTACTTCATTCTGCATCATGCACTGCACATAGTCACACAAAGATTGGGATCATGCAGATCGGTTTTATTTGATTTAATTTGACTCAAAACTGCCTTCTAACCCGGTGCTTGCTTGGTAGCGCGCTTCTGATGTAAATTACGGTTGCTTGAACAGGAGCAATTGCAAGAACAAGCGAAGCTCTAATTGTTCGATCATTGGAAGAACCTGCAGGGGAAGTCAGGCCACTGTAAATTAAACTAGTCTATTGTGTTTTAATTACTTGGAACAAAAAGAATCAATACCTATACCATCTTGATTAATGTTAATTATATACTTGGATGCATTTTCCTTTTTTCTTATTTGCACGGGGTTCCTTTTTATGATTGCAATATCGATTGCAGTCGAATTTGTTAGCAACAAGTTTAAGTGGTTAATTAATTTTTGTCTCTCCTCTTGTGGATTTAGCTTACAAATCTTAATTATCTACCTCTTGGTGTATACAACGGCTAAATCTTGCAAATGACAATATTACCATCCTCCCAATTTGACTTAAAATGTGAAGGTTGAAATCTTTCAATCTATTTCTTTGTTTTAAACAAACAATATTTTATTTTAAACTAATTTAAACTATGAGGATGAAGATTCAAACTTGAGTGCATAAGAGATCACATTGACACTCGTTAATGTGGTTTGTCAAGGGAACCTAAATGACAACATTACCATCCAATTTGTGTTTTCAGCTCAAATCAAAGAAATTGGAGGTCTATATGACCAGATTAGACATACCACATTCTTGGCCAAGTTTAGGAACGCAAGGTGTTTGAACCTATGCCTATCTGGCCCGAACCGCTTCGTGGACCTAATAACAAAAAGATCGAGACATTACTAATTTTGATTAATGTCAACGATCAAGTCTAAAAGATTGCTCATTTTATAATCAAAAGATCATGGATTTGAGTTGTAAAAATAGTTTTTTTGCCAAAAAAAAAAGGACTACATTAGAAAAAACGTTCATTTTTCGACTTTTACAAAGCGAGAAGCTTTCTTAATTTGGGTTTGCCTTTTAAACAATATAATATACATTATGGAATAAGGGAAATGAGCTAAACTTCACAAGTGAAGCAAAAACATTAGTTTTTATTTATGACTTCCTTGATTTATAACTTTCACCAATCCAAATAAGCATTACTTTTTCTCAGCAATTTGGTTCCTACTTGTATCAAACGCACTAATCCTAAACCAATCATCTTCTTGGTTTCTAGCTACAAGCACAATGGATGAACAAAGAACAACTAATTTGCTTAACAAGCCAAAAAAAAAAAAAAAAAAAAACAAAAACATAAAAACAAGAAAATATTAAAACTAGAAAATTGAAAAACCTCAAACAAATTAAGCATATATGAATCAATGTTTCTAAAAACCAAAATATGGTGAAAGAAAAAGAAAGAAAATCCCTCAGGAAAGCCTGGTCTCAACCTGGAGAGCACGAAAAGCAATTAAGAATTGGCTCCTCAACCTCTGCAGAAAAGGGAGCACCAATCTTTTTAATTGTAATTTCATGCATGCTCCTCAGATTACTAAATTGTTCATCATTGGGATATCTCTAGCTGCTTTTACAGACAGACAGTTGTACTTCGATCGAGAGAGAAGGCGGGGAAGGGAGGTTTTAGATTGCCAAGATGTGTGCTAGGGTTTCAGCTTTGTTTGGACTGGTAAATTGGTAATCACGTGGTCCACTGCCTTCCAGATATTTCACTTTGGGCCGGGTTTCATTGATATCTAGAAAGCCTTCTGTTTTCTCATGCCTTGTTTCCAAAATTCTTTTTAATTCTACATTTTCTTAGGAAATTTTTGGGTTCTGATATCTGATTTTCAAAACTATTAGGTTTTTTATTTAAGAAAACAAATGAAAAACGCTTGAAAATTTTAAGTTTTAACGATAAAAATAAAATAAAGAGTAAAGTGAATAGTACAAAAATTGACTTTTTAATGTAAAAAATATGATTTTTCGTTAAAATGAACAGTACCGAAAACATTTCGTTAAATTTCCCTTTTTATTTTCAATCTTAAACATTCAATTTTCATATAAATTAATACTATGTAACCTTGTCATAACCAGAAATTTATTTGTTTCTCAATACATTTTTCATGATATAAGATACGTCAGTTTGTCATATTTCCATAGACCAGAATGGTTTGCAAAATCATCATTTTGCAAAATGGAAAAATATTTATATGAAAACTTAATTTATTCTTTTCCTCTTTTGGTTACAACTCCACTTAATTTACTCACAAGTCACAACACACATCCTAAAGCTAATTTTACTCAAAACACCCCAGCTCCCCCTATTCACATCCTCATTCAAAATTGTGGAAACTAGTTTGGTTTTTGCACAATTAAACTGGAGTATTATAAAACATAAAAAATAAAAACTAAAAACTAAACAATAATCAAACCCAGTAGTTCCTCAAAAAGTAGTTGGACTGTTAAGAAAACCAGATAGTAATCAAAACATAAAACATAATTATAGCTACATTTAGAAATACAGATCAAATTCTCCCCTCCAGGGATGGGAAATGGGCTTTTCAAGAGTCACCACACCCCTAAATTTCGTCCGAAACCCAAGTCACAACACACTTTCGAAAATCAAAATACCTGCAGTGTTTAGAATCTACACATTCACAACTAATTTTCTGGTTTTAAGTTCCCAACTGATGCCTGTTGTTACTGTTTCTACAACAGGAGTGAGTGCAAGCGATGGCAGGCTCAAGACGACATGAACTCCACCACCATCTCCTTCCGCCCCACCCCCAATAATTACAAAGTGATCAAAGCCAAGAATGAGTTGCCGGATACTGACATTGCGCAGCTGGGTTTCCTCCAAGAGAGACTCTGCACGCCTTGAGCATCTCCTGCAAGATACAAGCCTCTATGTAATACAAAAAGATGGACAACTGATAAAAACGGTTTGCCACATGAACTGAAACCCTGTCAAGAGGGGAGCCAAACCTCGTAGAGGGATCTCATTTACTGGGGATGGCGCCGCGAGATGACCCATTCAACTGCATGTTTTCCCTCTGTTGACCCAGGAACACACTTTCCTTGCTGTCACCAAACGCGGAAGGGTATGCTGATGATGGGCCATTACCATTAGAGTGTGTGTGGTGGCTGTGTGTCCTGCGCCATTGACCTGACCTGTCTTGCTGGACATCTGAGGAATCAAAATTCCCATTGCTGGTATTTGGACAGCTCTCAAAACCAGATTTGGCAGATTCAGCTGAATGGTTTCCATCCAAATTCATGCCTTTTTCTAGTGAGGAATTTTCGTCATTATCATCTTGTTTCTTTGTATTAAGGAAGCGACCTCCACACCCCCTTGCCCTCCTTAATGCATGCAGGTGTCGAGACTCATGAAGATATGGCTGTACAGTGACAATAAAATCATATGTCAAACAGGCCCTAAAGGACAAATTACTAAGCAGAAGAAGCAGATCAAGTAGTTACTGATGTATGAACATAAAACCTAAAGGAACCACCACATATCGTCAAGGCTTTACCACCCAAATTTAAGCCTAAAGCATGTGTCCAGGAGTGAAAAAATCGATAGATCCACCAATATGGTTGTAAAAAGTATATGCTAATATGAACATGGAATGAAAGACATTTTCATTTAGCATATCGCCAACATTACATTGATATCAACAATTTGCATACCAAAAAAAAACGACACCAGAGAAGACGAGTCAGAAATGACTGCTACTTACCGACATTTACCAATATTTCTGATAATACATCTCCAGAGTTACAGTGTTTCTTTAGATATTTCCATATTTCTAACTTCCAATATTGTATAACTTTATCAAATTTGCTACTAGTTAATCCACCTTAGACCTTCGATTTCAAGCTCATACTTGCTACTAGTTGATCCTATATTCACAAGTCACCCTACACGTCATACTACTTGGCATGATTAGTTTACTTATTTAATTTAATTAAAACTGTATTGATGGGTTTTCTTCAGAAATTAGACATAGAGAACAAATATTCATTAAACTCCATATTTCATCCTTGCTGGTTTCTTGTACCCAACTCCCCATGAGTTTGAAGAACGAAAGAATTGAAATCATTTACCTTTCGAGCTTTTATAAGTTTCTTTTCAAGCTCAGCTTTAGCACGTGACTGTCTTCTTCTCAAAATACCATGGTACTGCTTGGCATTTACATACACAGGCTCCTCTTCCATATCAGGAGGCAAAGGCATTCTACCAGGATGCATACCATAGAAGTGGGGAGGCAACTAGCATCATGCTAAAAACCATCAGATATGAAACGACAACTTTTCTCAACACTAAATTCAGTGCAGTACGATAATATTCATCCTATTGCTTATACAAGACTAGAAAGTGCAACAGTTGCATCTATTGTGGACTACAACATTGATTACCAAACATGTATATATGGTACCAAACCCAACAGAAAAAACATAAATACATATTTTTATCACAAATGGTCCTTTATCTTTTACCAACTCATCAGTTTGATCCTTTGTGTTTCAAGCTCATCAATTTCGTCCCTTATCCATTTTAACAGAATTTAATGGTAAGGATTACATTGATGAGTGAGACAGTAGATAAGGGGCGAAATTGATGAGAGAAATATTGGTACGAAGTATGAATGTGCATAAATGCAAGCCTTGGAGAATAAAAGGTGTGGTTTAATTAGGATTCCAGATAAAAGTATTTGCTTTCCACATTTGTTTATAGGGGTAAATTACTTAATTAATAATTTAATTCACTTGGTTATAATTTAGTTTTCTATTTTTGGCTAGAGCTGGACACTATTTGAACCCTTTTATCTCATTCTCCTTACTTCCTCAACATAGTATCCAGAGCATCATGTGCATAAATGCAAGCCTTGGAGAATAAAAGGTGTCGTTTAATTAGGATTCCAGATAAAAGTATTTGCTTTCCCCATTTGTTTATAGGGGTAAATTACTTAATTAATAATTTAATTCACTTGGTTATAATTTAGTTTTCTATTTTTGGCTAGAGCTGGACACTATTTGAACCCTTTTATCTCATTCTCCTTACTTCCTCAACATAGTATCCAGAGCATCATTGGCTCAAAGACCTATTGATATGATTAATGTATTTCATTTCCTCCCGCTTTCTCAACACATTTACAAGAGCATTATGGAAATCCTATATTTACAAAAGCTTCATTTTAACTGGCACAGTTCATTGAAGATTTCCTGCCGTGCCAACTTAAATACAATATATAGTACTGAAACAATATCAACAACTGCAGATTGCATACCATAGTTTGTGGCCCATAAGGAGTCAACATCCCACCATATTGTGGATCTGCATACGGATACGATGACATAACCTGCATAGTTTAATAAACTTGTAAACCCTCTTATTGAACAGCAGACATTTTTCCAGAAGAAATTCGATGCCTATAGTGATAATGGATGCAAATTCCTGTTCTTCGTATGTCTGTAATTATTTCCATGTGTTTTAAGGTTTGTATGCGTAGAATGTGAGGAGAAAAGAGAAAGTACTTACAATTGAGTGGCCAACAAGTTCCATTTGTGAGTTTGGATCCACGTGTTCACCCATTGCAGGAACCACTGAGGATGAAACACTTTTGGTATGTTGGTTTTCACTTCCACCATTCCCATCTGAACAAAAAGAAACTCGCATTAACACTTAAGTCTTTTTTTTCCAACTAGACATAATTTTTTCGTAATGCAGTTCCTTTTTTTTTTCAACTAGATATAGTTTTTCATAAATAAACCGGCTCATAAACAAAATAAGTTAGTGGGAGAAAGATTGTAATATCTAACACCGTTGTTTAAGTACGGCCTACTTAATTTCTTTTTCTCCAAAAAAATACTCAGTTGTATTAAGGCATTCAGCTTAGATCGTAAAAACATTGAACTTTTCCTTTATTTCACAGATTAAAGGGTCTTGATCAGTATGTCAAACTGATGATACATTCTGTCCTTCAATCTCAGAAAGAACACAAAGTTAATAGTAAAAGAAAATGAAAAGTTTTTCCTAATGGTTGCTTTATATTTAATTTATTATATCAGCAAGTGTATATAATCTCCCAGAACATACGAAAACTAAGTTCACATGAAATTTTCATGGGATATGATAATTCAAAAAGTAACTACCAGACTGTGATTCTGCTGTAGTCCGCAATTCTTTATTGAAGTTGGCCCGACCATCCAGCCTAGCACTAGTTTGTGCCTGCATAGCTCCATTCATGACCATACTATTACTATGATCCACCATAGATGATGCTGTACCATTCCCCACTCCACGCCACCAAGGTTGGGAGTAGACAGGTTGCAGCACAGTCTCAGCACCATGTTCTATATGCGGATCTTCATTAGATTTAGCTGGCATCATTCACCACTTTCTCCTGAGAAGAATATAAGCATGGGTTTAACATTTAACATAAGTAAGGAAGATGAGGACAGAAACCAAAAGAAAGTACTGATCAACTGTCATGGCAGAAAGGAAAAGACAGAAAACCCCTACAATATGTAAATCCACTAGGAACACGTTCATGAAATCATATCTGAAGCCAGAAACCAAACCGTCATTCAGTTATAGAAAAATACATAAATGGATCATCAAATAATTCAGCAAAACAAATCGAACAGAATGGTAAAGATTGATGTTCCATTTAAATCTTAGTATTCATAGTTAATAAGCTTTTTACCAAATTTCTTGAGGACAAAGCTAGGCATAAGTACAGCAACCAAACGATGTAACAGCCAAAGACCTCTCCCAAAAATGTCACCTCCAATACAGTTTTGGATTCCTACGCCTCACTTGCATGCTCTAGATCTTCCTGCTGCTTACCCAATGTGATTCAGGGGAATCACAATCCTCCTTCCTTCACAAATATTATGATTGTCCCTCTGGGTATCACAACCTCCCTTCCTTGGCATTGGCACTTGCACCAGGAAGAAAATTGCACACATAACAATGGGCAGACCTTTGTGAATTGAGACGTAACCATTTACATACCCATGTACAACAACTCAAAAGGAGTCTTAGCTCTCGCGTCCCACATCCATTATCCCATAGCATAGAGGGTCAGAGCCTTTTCTCTCATGAGCAGGGATGAGTTGCTATAACTCTTTTTCCCAACTGACCGATAGGAAATGGGTTGGGATGCTCTTACACTATTTCTGATGACCCCAGGCCTCTTCTAATAGTACTAACTCTAGCTGACATTTAGACTCCCAGGTTTAAATACCCTAAACACTGCTATCAAAAAGTTAAAGCGGTGGCGTAATGGGGTATTGCAATCTCCCCTCCTTTTGGGTAACCGTAGAGTTCCTACCATGAACTCGAGGAATACAGACAGGGATATCGTAAAGATAATTAATTTTCAAGCCAAAAAGAAACATAGGACAGAATTTTATGCCCTCAACAATATTCTGTAAGTCCCTCTGAATTAAGCAATCATATACGAAATAAACAAAAACATAAGCACAAATCATTTGGGTATCTTTAACATGTAATTATATCTTTAATCATATGCAATTATAGAAAATAAAAAACAAAAAAGCATGAACAAAAAAATTCAAATTTATAAATGTGAAATACACGCAAATGGTGGAGTGCCCTGGTTGATAGCGGGTTCATACCTTCGCCTCCCCTTAATCTAGCTTAGAGTGGCAACATCGTTCCTAATCAAAATAAATACATGTGAAATACACTGTCCCACTCCACTAAACCACGCTAAATTTTCAAAAGCTTTTGCATCAAATGTACAATTAAACCAAAAATTAGGGGGCAAAGCTGGAAATTTGAGCTCACTTTTCCACATCCAAAACCAAAGCTCGAAACTTTCTAATATTTTCTCGCTGACCAAACAGAGATTAGAAGGAGCTTTTCTAAGAAAAACAACAATTTAAACATGCAGACACTTTGGAGCAAAAAATTGGGAGGGAAAGTCTTACAGTGGTGAGCCAAGTAGCAGGATAAGAACCCTAAGAAGAAGCTTTGATTTCAGGGATGGGAAGCCGTCGATGCAAGTCTGATTCTCTCTCTCTCTCTCTCTCTCTCTCTCTCTCTCTCTCTATCTTCCTTCTCTTTGCAACCTTAAGAGAGACAGTGGAAGGTGACGCAGACAGATAGAGTTTAAAAATATGATAACCTTTTTTAAAATATTATTCTGGAAATTAAATGTATATTCATTAGTTTAAATTTTAAAGAGAAGTTAAGGTGACTTGACAAAATTAACCTTACAATTTTCTCTTTCTTTTCTATTTACTAGTATACGCTCACATATAAAGTGTGTGTGAAATTTTTTATTTTTGTTTTTAAAATTAAAGAAGTGAGGAAGAGAGTTAGAGGGAACGTGGAAGTGGGGAGAGAGGGAGAGATTTTATTTTTTAAATTAGAAATGATAAAATCACCTATATATGAGGTTTAAACAAAAAAAGAAAATTTTTGTTTTGTAAAACTACGTTACTATTCTTAACTTTTTCTATGATAGAGGACAAAAATGTCTTTTTACCTTTTCTTGGTTGACAAAAAAAATTTCATTAATATATAGTTTGAATATATAAATTTGAATTACGTTATGAGAATTTCAATGCCAAGTAATTATGCATAATTCTTTGTGTAGCTTAGTTGAATTTCCAATCTTCAAAGATAGAGTGAAGATTTGATGCATGGGGAGCCGAAAAAGAAAACGCCAATGAAAAAAAAAGGTTACAATCTTTTTTTTTTTTTTTTTTTTAGGAGTATGGTTTTTTTTTTTCAAATTTTCCTTACATACACACACACACATATATATATATATATATATTTGTTAAATAAAAGATTTTGTTAGATTAACCTCTAAGGAGATTCGAACTCGTGTTGTTGTACAAGAACTCAATATTTTTCCACCACTGTAGTAAAGAGCGACTTGCAATTTTTTTTATTTTATATTTTTCGATACTTATACAAATACAATTTTTTTTTTTTTAAAGTGACGATAATAAGTGGCAGGGGGTAATTTGGGCAATGTACACCATTTGCTGTCCAACCAATTTTGAAGTCTAGAAGCTTGGCGAGCGTGAAATTTGTATACAATTCCCAGTTAAAATTTTAAAGAAATTTATTTTCTTTCAACAAGTAGATTCAGAATTAAGAAAAGGACAAATATGGAAATAAAGGCGGTCGCAACGTGTCGGCCTAGCAGCGTGTCCAGTGGGTCCCACTACTCAAAGCTATTTGAGCATTTTCCCAACGAACCAGGGTAGCAGCCAAACACATGTGCTACTTATGCCACGCAATGGACTTGAGAATATGATGGGCACCCACGTTTATCTGGTAGGTAAGGCCTTTTTCCAACTAATTTATATACAGTGCGTTTGTTGTACTAGAATATCACTAACTAAATTAATTTCGCTAATCTAAACTGACTTAGATTAAATTAAACAGGATTAATTTAATAAAATATTTAATACAGTATCGGACTAAAAAGTGAAATAATAACATATTCTAATATTATATTATTTAATTCATATTTATTAATACTTTATATTATTAATACATATTTAATAATATTTTATTACTACCACTGTCTGGTTCTATTCCCAATTCTTTTCGGCTAATCCCCCCCTTTTCTTCCAAATTTTTATTCGTCCATCTCCATCTTTTTCTTCGTATTTCTCTCCGTTCATCTTCCACTTTTCTTCCTAATTTTTTTGTTTAGAATTTTGGATTTTGAAAGTGGAAATATTGCAGAATTTTTTGCCTATTTTGCTTCGAATTTTGCGGGATCTGGATTTGGAAATGGTAGATGAGAGGGGCGAAGCAGGGCATAGTTTGTATATGGGACTGGGTTCCGAATTTTGCAAGGGACAAGTAGATGGGAGGGGCGAAGCGAGGAGGGACGAAGCAGGGAGGAGTTTGCTTAGCAGTCGGGGGTCTCTGCAGCTGCAATTTGGTTTTTGTTTTGCAGCTGCTGTGGCTGATGAACGAGTTGGCCATCTCTGCAAATTGAGAAGCCGAAGATGACGAGGATGTGATATGAGTTGTCAGTCGGAGATGAAGGACACGAGAGATGTGGTCTTAGCAGTCCCATGGTTTGCGGGAGGACTAGCTAAGACCGTTTAGCGATGTCGGTAGTCGAAGTGAGTGAGAGCTAAGCCCTTTAAAACTAGTCCCTTCCAAATAACAAACATGGGACTTCACAACTAGTCCCTTCCAAATAACAAACATGGAACTTCACTAGCTTTTAATCCGGAGAGTTAAGGAGGGCGAGCAAACACACCCTATAGTGTTGGTCGCATCACTCGTTTTTATACATATTTATCACCTACTTAAAAAAGCACAAAATGATTCATAAGACTAGACGAGAATAATTTTCATGATATAGGTATATTGTCACGTAATATTATGTACAATGCTATTGAGTATATGAATAATAATAAAAAAAAAAAAACTCACACGTGTTTTTATTTTATTGTTGTGGTCACTGTTGTAGGATATTCATTCAATGTAAGTAATTATCTCAATAAACACTTTCTCTTTAGAGAACTCGACATGTCTACACAAAGTGCATTAACTGTATGTATCTTATGTCAATGACTTAACATATAACACTGCATTTATTGATTCGTGAAATTATCACGTTAGCACACCGGATCTAGGTAAGTCTTCTTCAAGGATCCAAATGTAATGTTAATGCAATGTTAGAAGAGCTAGATCTTATTCTAAAAGAGTGCTTTTGTTCCATATTAATAGTTATTGGATGAATTTAAATATCTAATATATTGTAAATAGATTAAACTGTACTCGCCCATCAATAAATAATTAAAACAATGATGATGCTCACCGCCATTGGTGTTGAGCAAAAACACACCATTCTTCTTAAGTACAAAAATTGTTACCATACCTCATTTAGAACACCCCAAACGACGTCTTGGTTTCTTGGAAAATTTGCATGAATGCGAGGTTGGATTTGTGTTTAAGGGCTTGATATAATGGATGTCCTTCCATTCCATGGCAGTCGTCAATTACCTTTGGATTTGGACAAACCAACACACAAACAGAAAGCTTTCCTGAATATTTTGTGCCCTTTTATTCTAAAAGGAACCCTTATTGTATATGTGCGTCTCCTTTTGTCTAGTTGGAAAATACCTTTCGCCTCACTAAAGCACCTTTGGAGAGTTAGCATGTGTTGACTGTTATTATGATCTATATATGTTTCCTTCTTCTCTACGAATTGTTAGTTTATTGTGAGACTTAATCTACCTTTCAATTTAGTTTAGATAATATGTTTCACACAACTTTTGATACAAGTTTTTGTGGGCCCTTTCTGTAATGTATTTCAACGATCCGAACCATCTAATTTTTAAGTCTTCTATCAAATATCATGTCTACCAAAAAATCACCAAAATTTGAAATCATATGATCGTTAGATTAAGGGTTTTCGTCCATTTTCTTCACTACAAATGAATATCTTAATGATTTTGAATTGTTTACTTTTTACAAGAACTATCTATGAATGATGTTCTAAAAAATAGACGGTTCAAATTATTGAAATCCGTCACTGAAGGAGCCCCTCAAAAGTTGTGACAAAAGTTGTGTAAAGAAGTGGTGGCAGTGTTCCGCCTCTTGTATATTTATATATATTTATGTTTCTTACTTCTAATTGGAAAGCGCCGGTAATTCCTAGTGTTCAAGGGACTGCTGAAGTGCGTGCACATGAGTTATCTTCTATATAAAACTGGAGCAAACCTTAGAACCTTCAGTCTTGTCCTACGTACGTTTTCTCACCTAAAAAAAGCCTCTGCTTAATGCTCTGAGAGCTATATGGATTCAGGTATCTATGTTTCTCTTCACTCTCTTCTTCTCCAAACCAGTAGAAAATTGGTTGTACATCACAGGCGTTTTGTTTTGTTTAGTTTCAGCCTCCTGGTTTAGTTGTTTAATTTCCATGTTTATACATGGTTATGATGAGTGAGTTGTACATCGATCACTAATGCTACATTCGCTCGATCAATTTGTTTTCTTTAGTTGTTTTGTTTCCATCATCTTTCTTTCTTACTCAAATTTTCCTTAATTTTGCCTTTTCAGATTGGAAAAATTTGCCTAACCACCTTCTAGGTTTAGTTTTAGAGAAACTTGCATCGGATGACTATTTGAGATTCAGTCTTGTTTGTATGTCATGGAGTAGTGTAACAAAGGATAATCCTCAACGGCCAGCCCCAATGCTCTTCATTTCCAGTAGTGGCAAACAGGATACATGGAATGTATACAACGTCGAGAATAATAAGGTTTATGATTTACAATTAAGGTTACCGAACAAACGATTTTGTGGGTCTTCAAAAGGATGGCTTGTAACTGTTGATGAAACTTTTGCGGTGACCTTAATGAATCTGTTCGCAATGATTCAAGGATGTGAAGAATATGAAAGTTCAGTCACTCGCCTTCCTTCAATGATGCCTACTCATCCTCAACGTGTCAAGTATTGAGCTCGACGATACGATTGTTATGTTGGCAAGGCTACAATTTCAGCAGATCCGGTTTTAAATGCAGATGAATTTGTTGTTGAGGTCATATTCGGGGATGGTTTCGATTGGCTTCTATTAGGTTTGGTAATGATAAAACTTGGACGTATATATCGTGAACATAGGACGTGGCACTTCATTGATGATATTGTTCATGTTGGAGATAAAGTTTACTGCGTCGATACATCTGATAGAATTAACCTTGATGGGAAAATTATTGAACAATGTATGGTTTGCAAGAGTTATCTCGTGAATCTCAACGAGAAAGAAGTTTTAATGGTGAAAAGGTGCTTCAAAATGGAAAAAAAAGGGAACAGACGGCGGTACCCCAGCTTTGTGACACAAAAATTCCAAATTTTTAGATGGAACTTTGAAGAAAGTAAGTGGATCGAGATGACAAGTTTGGGTGATGTTGCCCTCTTTGTGGGGGCTAACGATTCGGCATCTATTTTGACCTCAAAGTTACCAGGATGTCAGCCGGATTGCATATATTTCAACTCGGATTGGCAATATATAGAATGAAATCGCCAAGACTATGATGTGTATAACTTAAAGACTCAAAGCATTTAAAAACTAATGAAAAATGTTTAAAACTTTGAGTTTTAACGATAAAGATAAAATAAATGTAAAGTAAATAGTATAAGATTGACTTTTTAGTATAAAAATATGGTTTATCATTAAAGTGAACAATACCGAGAGCTTTTTGTTAAATTTCCCTTAAGATATAGGTCCAAAAAATTGACGTACTATTGTCTGTAATCCAATTTTTTGAAATTTCTGATTTAGGTCCACTTAACTATTTTTTTAAACCTATTTTACCCTTTGTTTTCAAATTTTGAAGATTTAAACATCTGCAATCTACCAAGCATTTAAAAAAACGTTTCAATTCTTTACCTTTTAATAAAATAAACTATTTTTATCATAGATTAAGTTGCAAAAATATACAACCTAATTAAAAGGTACTAATACATAAATGTACATATACCTATAAGTACGATGTCAAACGAAGAAAATATATCTAATCAATAGGTAGATAAACGAACTGAAAGGTACAAATACACAATTTACCTACCTATAAGCAAGATAAATTACTATGTAATATAGGAAAACATATGGAAGTAATTTGTGATAGATATAGATAATAAAAATTGAAAAATATAATATGCCTATAATTGAGGTAGGTTATATAACAAAATCTTGTGATAGAGGTAGATAAATATCGGCCATGAAATCAATTAATTTGAGTAAAAATACAACTCAAATGAAGATCCAACTTTGACCACCAAATTAACTAATTTGAACACAAAAAGCAATTTGATGAAAGAAGCCAACCAACCTCCATTCTTTGATCAAACAGAATCAAATTTCATATATAGTGGAAGCCTAAGAAAAGAAGAGTAAAACTGAACAATGACAAAGAAGAAGAACATTCGCAAGGTAAATGATAAATCCTAACTAAGAAAAAGGTTTTAGATAACAAAGTAAAAAGAAAGAATAGATAAATGAAGAATAAATGAGGAGGCGTATCCTCACTTTGAGATATATAGGAAGTAATTTTATTCCAACAAGCCAACAACTATCCTATCATTAAGAGAATTGTATTCTTTAAACCTCAAATAGGTAAAACTTATCACAAATACTAATCCTAATATCAAGGGATAATACTGATTACTTATAAGTAATTTTAGGGGTAAATTGGTATGAAAATGAAAAAAAACTGACATGGAATATAATTGGACTCATCTAAAAAATGACTCACAAAATTAGATTCATATCAAGTTTCCCCATAATTTTTTTGTGGTTGGGAAATATAAACTATTTAATTTGGCAGATATATTTCCTAATTCTAATAGGGGAGCTATTCCTATTCTTTAAGGGACTAAACTGCCTGCGCATTGGTTCTCTCCATAGAAACCTGAGAACCCTTCAATCTTCTCCTATGTTTTCTCACCCCAAAAAAAAAAAAAAAAAAAAAAAAAAAATCAGAACCAAAAGACCCTTCAATCTTCTCCTAGGTTTTCTCACCCAAAAAAAAAAAGCAGAACCAAAAGCCTTTTCTGAGAGCTATGGATTCAGGTATGTATGTTTCTCTTCTCTCTCTTCCTCTTCAAACCAGTAGAAAATAGGTTGTACATCAGAGGCGTTTTTGTTTTGTTTAAGCCTCCTGGTTTAGCTGTTTAATTTCCATGTTTATGCATGGTTATGATGACTGAGTTGTACATCGATCACTAATGCTGCATCCGCTCGACCAACTTGTTTTTTTTTTTTTCAGTTGTTTAATTTCCATCATCTTTCTTTCTTATCCAATTTTTCCTTAATTTTGCCTTTTCAGATTGGAAAAATTTGCCTAACCACCTTCTGGATTTAGTGTTAGAGAAACTTGCATCGGATGACTTTTTGAGATTCAGTCTTGTTTGTATGTCATGGAGTAGTGTAACAAAGGATAATCCTCGACGGCCAGCCCCAATGCTCTTAGTTTCCAGTGGTGGCAAACAGGATGCATGGAATGTATACAACGTCGAGAAGGATAAGGTCTATGATTTACGGTTAAGGTTGCCGAACAAACGATTTTGTGGGTCTTCAAAAGGATGGCTTGTGACCGTCGATGAAAATTTCGCGGTGACCTTAATGAATCCGTTCGCAAGGATTCAAGGATGTGAAGAGAATGAAAATTCAATCATTCGCCTTCCTTCACTGATGCCTCCTTGTCCTACACGCACTATGTACTGGGCTCGACGATACGACCGTTATGTTCACAAGGCTACTCTTTCAGCAGATCCGGTTTTAAACGCAGATGAATGTATTGTTGAGGTCATATTCGGGGATCGTTATCTATTGGCTTCTGTTAGACCT
The DNA here is from genome assembly GCF_019419815.1 of Pyrus x bretschneideri. Taxonomy (NCBI): domain Eukaryota; kingdom Viridiplantae; phylum Streptophyta; class Magnoliopsida; order Rosales; family Rosaceae; genus Pyrus; species Pyrus x bretschneideri. Next base: position 912,303 of record NW_025999790.1, on the reverse strand, counting down.
GGTAAAGATAAAACTTGGACCTATCGTGAACATAGGACGTGGCACTTCATTGATGATGTTGTTCATGTTGGAGATAAAGTTTATTGCATCGATAGGTCTGATAGACTTAACCTAGATGGGAAAATTATTGAAGAACGTATAGTTCGGAAGAGATATCTCGTGGATCTCAACGAGAAAGAAGTTTTAATGGTGAAAAGGTGCTTCAGGATGGAAAGAAAAGAAGGGAACAGACGGCGATACCCCAGCTTTGTGACACAAAAATTTGAGATTTTTAGATGGAACTCTGAGGAAAGTAAGTGGATCGAGATGACAAGTTTGGGTGATGTTGCTCTCTTTGTGGGGGCTAACGATTCGGCATCTGTTTTGACCTCAAAGTTACCAGGATGTCAGCCGGATTGCATATACTTCAACTCGGATTGGCAATATATAGAATGGAATCGCCAAGACTATGGTGTGTATAACTTAAAGACTCAAAGCATTTCAAAGCCTTACACCCCACATGCATTGACACTATTGAATATGACCAAGCAAAAATCAATCTGGTTTCTGCCAACTCTTCGGTCATGAATTAATGCTCCTTCCATCTCTTCTTCTTTTATTTTTCTTCTATCTGTAACTTGATGGTCTTACTCTTGTTCTTCTTCTAATATTATTGTAATTTCCAGATGCAAATTTTATTGTTGGAAGGTTTTCCTTTAGGATTGTAGCTCTATTATTTAACATTTGTTTCGCATAATATCGAATATAGAATACTTATACCATAAAAGAACGTTCACATAAAAGCACAAATAATCTGAAATAAATCCCCATTGGTTTTTCTGACAATTATGTTTACTTGAAAGAAAGAATGATTTTCCTCTAATATTAGCTTATAGAACAAATTATATTTACTTGAAAGAAAGAAATACATTAGGCGTTCCTCCCCTGACCCTCGCAAAGCGGGAAGCCTTATTAGTTTGGGATCGCCTTTTTATTAGCTTATAGAACAAATATATACAAGCCATAATACATTTAGTGAGGTGAGGTGACGATTAGAACACAATTCAGTCGTTACTGCATTCAAATTACAAACAATGTCCAGCATTGCTGTTGTATTGTCCCCGTGCACCTTCTACGTCTAGTTTTGCACCTTCTAGTTCTAGTTGTCTTCGAAAATGGGTTCTTAGCTTATCTTGGGGCGCACATTACTTCATTATATCATGCTGTTCAACCATCTTATCAAGTTCTTTGTTCAATAGGCTTTGCAATGACACTGAACGCATCTCCTTCTCTTATACTGAACACCAGATATGACCGCCCTCAACTGGCAAGTATCAAGGAAACATTCCCTCGAGATACTCTTCAAAATTATCTGTGTCATCAACTCTATGTTCACTAGCGGAGATTGAAGCCTTTCTCCCTGCAAAAAAATAAAAAATAAAAAATTCGAACCGGTGTAAAATGAAAATTATGAGTATGAAACGGCATAAAAAGAAGAATGATGTGTCATCCTTATAGCCATGTTGAACGATCCCATTAAAAGAATGCGATTCTCCTTGAACAGAAACATGCAGAACCAAGGGACATGATAGGCACATACTCTCTCTAAAAACCCGTAATCTAAAGAAACATGTTCATACATTTGCAATCTTGATAAAAACATTGTCATCTCCGCATGTAAAATTATTAGTTTTTGAAAACCATAACATGATATAAATGATCTTCAAGCTTATCATTTAAGAGAACCGTTTAATCCAAACATCAAAAAGAAGACAATAAGAGTCATTTTTAATATGTCAAATTGATCAAGATGCAAACAAAGTGACATCTAATGACTCCAAGCAACGGAATTAACAGCAGGCATAACAAAAATTAATTAGTAAATTAAACTTGATGAGCTAGAAAAATACCTTCTAAACTTATAAAAGGAAGTGACCAAAAAAAAAATACAGAGAGCCTAAAACAGTAATGATAAATACGGACTAACCTCTGTCAAGTTACCAATTTGACAAGGGCTTGTTTGTTTTCTCCAGCTTCATCAGCTGCAAAATATATAATACCTAAAACAACTAAGACACAAAAACTTATTATGTGGCATAAATATAGATAAAAGATGCAGGGAAAGCGATCTTTGGGACTCCTAATCCAGATCGAATACAAAAGATGAATAAAAAAATTTCCTCATTTAAGATAGAAGTTCAGAGCAGGGGAAAAAGTTTCAGTCTAGACGCCACAAGGTAGTTCATCTTATCAAAACTATTTATTGACTTAGACTTCAACCAACTCCTTAGTATGCTTCTTGTCTAACCAAGTCATAAAACATGTAACAGGAGACCGGTAACATATGCAAGCAAAAATGTGATATTCTATCTATGCATAGGAAACTTGAACATCCCCAACCAATGAAAATTTACAGGAGTCCACCATAAGAAGCAACCAATTCACCTCCTACACTTGAATCTAACCCTGTAACCAGACTACAACTGTTTGAAATAAATGTGTAGTTGTTTCAATTCAAATAGAAGCTACTCTACTCTTCCGTTGACACCCCTCTATATATATATAAACCAAATGAGCACAATGCCTAAAACAGTTCAGATTCTAATGAAAATAATCATAAGCAAACTGTTAACTGGAAGGAGAAGCAGACTTGAAATTATAATCACATGGAATGCTACATTTATATACAAACTTTTGCCACAACACACTCCTCCTACATTAACATTAAATGGACAATTAATAGAGGATAGTGCTATTTGAGCACCCATTTTTACTTTCCACACATCCTTGTTAATTTTTGGCCATTGATCTTCTTCAATTCATTCAATCAGGGGGGTGTATGGATAGCAGTACCCTTAAAAGATTGCCTTTTAAAATGATTCAATTAATTTCACACCCCATCAAATACTTAGATCAGTTAGCTATGACTGACTAATGCAGAAACTTGCCTCATAGCTTGCTAAATCATCTTTACATCACAATGTCTGTTACCACATATTAACTGCCCTGTCAGAAAACATTATCAAGTCAATCTTCCACTTTGAATAAATTGATACACAATATAACGTTCCAAATAAGAATTTAGTCAAACAGGGTCGAACTAGAAGTTTTAAGTTTGCATGTGGAACGTTTTCTCTTGGAAGTGGATGAGCCTCTTTTCCCTTTGCTTTCTTGAGAGTCAAGAATAATAAAATAATAAGAGCATCTCGGCCATTATTGAGGCCAATTGGCAATCGTTATTCTATGAAGAACAATATGGTGCCATGTCAACTACCAAATGCAAGAGAAATAATTTTGAAAAACTCAAAAATCACCGTTTTCAAAACAAAGGAAAAAGAATTACATAATTTAAATTGAAAATTTTAAGGAAACAACCTCCTATATACATGTGACAATCGACTTACACTAGAAATTGGAAGATTTACACACTACTAAATCTTGTCTTCCAATAAACACCAAGTGATCTTAATTATATTCAAATTATATTTGTTCTTAATTATTAGTTTTCTATACAAAAGAAATCCACTTAACATCTAAGAGAAGTTAGATGATAGGGGTACCTTTGTAGTCAACGAAGAGAATAACATTACCTTTACCAGATGTGACCTCCTTTTCTGTCCTCCACCCTTAGACCAATCTATAGGAAAAATTTTAGGAAATCAGAAAGCATTACTTTTAACATAACGTCACTTGTCATTTACATCAGAGGAAAAAAAAAAAAATCATGGATAAACAATGACTCAAAGGCTATCTCTTTAAGGACCTCATTAGAGTCGCAATAAACGACTATATACTATCAAGTGATCAAAACTAAAATGTTTTATCTAGCATTTAAACGGATATGTTGTATTTTAACCATTTCTTTAGAGTTAAAACATTATAACCTTACTTCAATTTCCTTATTTTTCAAGTAAAATTGATAACCTCTGACAATTTCATTCAGACATAAAATCTAGCAAGACTAGCATATTATATTTTGCATTTTCTAAAAGTGAATTGGAAATATTGACCTTAGAAAAAACAAATAAACCATGAGGTCAGAAAGGTGAAAAACCTCTGATAAGGGCTAAAACATAAAAACTAGAAAACAAGATTCTCCTTGATAAAAAGATAGGCGGTAGAATTTAAGAAGTCCCTATACTCGAACTACAACAAAAACAAAAACATGATCTTCAGAATTTTGTGTATCTTTTAACTACTGACCTTACCACTCTTGTAGTGTGACATGTCATGCAGTATCTTGAACAAGGTTAAGGAGATAATCAATGAAGCAATCTATTCCATTTTCAGCCCATCTACTTTCCAGATATAATATGGAAGCAACAAACTATTTTGTATACCAACCTGCCCGTTCCCAACAGTATACATGACAAGCACAAGAATTCAGTTCCCACCCATATTCCTTCTCTCAAATTGAAGATATACTTCACCAATATCTATCAAGTATACCCGAAGAAACAAAGAATCAATAGGCTAAACAAGCTGATAATAATAAATTTCAATTTTCAACCCAATTGCAGAAAACTAGCAACAGTTTGCAAAGGATACTCTTTAAACAGCTCTTCATAGTATCGCTTTACCAGTCTTTGCTCCCGAGATCGGTCCATATCATCTTCCTCGGATCTTATGAACCTATCACATACAAATTATTCAGACAAACGTTACCCTTAAAAATGTTGATGCAACCTACCACATTAAAGAACAAGGAATACAACTTACATACCAGTAACCTTCAGGGTGTCGTGATCAGTTTTAACCGGCAGCTTGACATGTGAAGATGCTTCTCTACCATAAAAGCTAACTGCAACATAAAGTATTCATCAAGAGTTGCCAAAGTTGAATCATACAGAAACAACTAACAGGAATGATAAAAGCAAAAGGACTACACAGTATTGAACAAGAAAACAAAGCCGTACATATACTGCAGTACCAAAAGACAAGAAAGAGCTGACAACAAAATCATTTCTAAGAAACAACACCAAGAGAGAGAAAAACAGTTCACATGGACAAAAAGATTACACAATAAAACCTTGATACCCAAATGGCGTTAATAGTGAAGCGTCCAACGTGGCTATAAAGCATATAATAACTCCAAAGTCTACCACTAAGCATATGACTAGTACTATAGCTACCTTCCCCAACGATCCAGAAGCTTACTCAGCTCACATGTTTCTATAAAAAGTGGGCAAATGTGGGTCTCATGGCGAATCCCAAATAATAAAAGCAGTGACACTACTCCACAAGTCGATAGGATGTGGCACCAACCATCAACGGAGGAGCTCCCCCGTCAACGTTAACATAAATTCTTAGTATTTGTATGGACAACTGTAGCCTCCCTTCCTTCTAATTGGAGGAGACTGTTCATCATCCATTTGCTCTAGGACATTAGGATTCAACAAATAAAGAGCTCACTATTTGCGAATGCTTCCTTTCTGTCCCTTCTTAACACTAATTAGCTCTAATTCACTTACAAATGAAAAAGTTCTGAACTTTGACAGTTCTTCATAGTAGAAACCAAATTATAATTTGATCATATATATAAATATATGAATTATACAATCGCACCGTAATCTTTGACGAACTTTTTGTGGCGGTCGTAAGCGTTGAGGCCGAGAATATGAGCCTGGTACTGCCTGAAAATCTCCCATAAAAACAAGAGATTAAATTCAAAATTGAAAGAAAAATTGGACAGCGAAAGTCACAAAAGAGGGGGGAAAGCTACTGTTTTCTCTCTTCTCTGTCGAAGATTGCAGATTTTAAAGACCCAAACGACGCCATCGATTTCAAAATGGAAGTTTATGAGCTTCTTTCTTGTGCTGCAGTGAAACCCTAATTGACTGAATGATCCCTATCCGAGTGAAGGGGACCGAATGCAATTTACGGCGGTTGGACCGCCGAGAACATTAAATAGAAGGCGGAGACGGAGGGAGGTGAGGGACACCCTATGAGTAGTGTGCCTTTTTTTCTCTTGTTTGAAAAGTGTGCTGATTTTTCTCATTTTTGAAAATAGAAAATGTTTTGGGACTTAACACTATTTTTGAACAGGACAAATAAATTTAGAATTTAGCTAAAAATCAAAATTTTAAATTGATATACGCCAATTCTCTTATTTGGATTGATAAATATAGAAATTTAGAATTTACGCGTGGAAGAGCAACTTGGAATTTGAGACCTACAATTCCCAAGTTTAAATTTTATGTATATACGTGTCATATCTCAATTTCTATAATTAAGAGTTTAAAAATAACAAAATCCGTATCCAATTTCATTGTTCTTTTATGTTAACCAAATAAGAAAATTCACAAATTCTAGAAAATAAAATCCCTTCATTTCAATTTCCATCATTTTAAAATTCCTTAATAATCTTAAATTTCTTCATCCAAACATAGTATAAAGGTCATTTCCAATGCATCAGGTTATAGAGCTATAGGCACTTTTATAGCTCGAAACGAAGAAAAAATCATCTCTAATAAAGGTCCAAGTCAAAGGAAAAAGGGGATCCACTGGGCCAAATTCCAGCCCATGGCCATCGGGCTGGGCAATTGAAGCCAGCCAGCCAACCCGAAATGATGGGCCAGCTATCAGCAACTCACATGCTGGCTGACGTCAGCAAGCCATTGGATTTGAATTTTGTTTTTGTTTTTTTAAGACGAAATTTAAAAAAAAAATATATTCTAATTTTTTTTTTCTATAAGTATCTAAGTCATTTCTACACCATTTGTCACATTATTTTCACTATTCCATACTATTTTACCTCATTTTATTTCTATTCTTCACATTCTTTAAACTCCTATATGAAAAATTAATTAATTTTTTTCCAAATTTTTTTAAGCAAAACAAACATAGCATTCCAAAAAATTATTAAGATTACATAAAGATAAGAAATATTAAAAGTTACTCATTTATAAATATGGTAGTTTAATTCAATTAACCAATAAAGTTAAAGAACAAACTTAAAAATAATAAATCCCTTATGTTGGAGATGGTGTATAAATATGGTCTGACAGTGTTCATTAAAAAAATAATTTCTTATATGACTATAATTTGGTACGGGGGCTATGTAAGGTTGGAGATGGCCTAAATTTAAATGTAATGAAACGTGCTCGGGTAATGTGGTGATGAAACCCAATCCTGATTTCTATACCGACAATTTTGATTAAGGAAGGAATTCTTTTGGCCTAAGGTTTTGCTACCCTGAAGATAAGGTTATATCTTTTAGGTCTTTTATTGTAATGCTCAATAATAGTTCGGCTTTCAATGTGCCAAACACTAATTACCCTCGTAACACATCACTTTGCCAAGAAAGCTAGTGAAGTGACCTTGTCCAGCGAGAGAATCAAGGGCTTTTTGCTGACAAAGACTTGGATAGATAACCAACTGGAATAGAAGTAGTGTTGTTTAACCAAACTGAAGGCATTCTTCGATAGAACGATTCTAAGACTCAAATGATGTTTAACCAAACTAAATATGGCACTGGTTTCTCAACCAAGTGATGTTTAACCGATTTGAATATGTCTCGATGAGAGTTAGTGAAGCAATTAGTATTTTTCTCAGGAATGTGAGAGAGTTTCGCATGTAGCATTTATTTGTGTTGAGTTGAAGAAATTTTATACATTGCAAAACCATTTGTTTATAAGGATAAATTTCGTGATGACCAAGTGTCCCGAGTGGTAGAACCCTATTAGGACTGTGGCTTATTGACACGCACCTTGATATCTCGACACTAATCTCATTAGACTCCTCTCTTGCCGATACTCTATCTCTATCTAGTATCGGCCTCTTAGACTTGGACTAGGATTATGAACCTAGTCCCCTTAATTAATTCCTTATCTGATCTGCCACATGTTTTAATTCTTGGAATAATTCGAATTTTGTCAAAACCCATTTTGATCCTTCAACAGTCTTAATTCATCCATGACTCGGGTGAGCCACACCTAAATCTGATCCTTTAGAGCATCTCCAAAGGAGATGTCAAAATCCTAGATGGAATGCCACTGTGCATATTTGATATAAAAAATCTCTCCAACCGAAGTGTTATTTGCTAATTAGATTTGAAGGCTTTGTGATTTTGAGTCAAATTTGACATTAATGTCAAATTTATTTTTAATTCATTTTAATGGCGAGTCCCTTATTCCACTAGCATTTCAACCAATAAGAATTTTGTTTCAACTTTTTTTTTTTTGAATAATTACAACCATTTAACGCTCTATTTAAATAATAAAATAACATTTGACAATTCGATTGGAGACTTACAAATTTGACATAAAACTTCAGATTGCCACATCAACCATCAATTGTATTTTGACTGTTATAATTTGACATTTCCTTTGTAGATAGTCTTAGTAATCCAATTCTAGACTAGATAAAATTGTTGACATCTATTTCAGGGCGGAGAATATCACAGGGACTAAATATTCATTATTGGGCCTCATTTCTTGGTTTATTTCTTCTCAGCCCAAATCCTCGATTTCAGACCGAAACACAAACACTTTATACAATCGAAACCCACTAAGAGCCCCTCCAACCATGCTCTCAGTTTGTATCAAAATTTTAGCCAAAAATATTAAAATGTTATATTAGGAGTTACCTAAAAAAGTTCTAATTCAACCATCCTCCCTACTTTAAAGAGTCATAATGACTACGAATCAATAATTAGCTAATAAAAATTATTTATTTAAAATAATATTGATTAAAAATGTCTATATCGAAAAGCAGTGATCTTAGCCGTCCAATTTTCACTGGAGAGAACTACTGGAAGATTAAGAGTTCCTTGTACTTTCCTATGTTCAGTATATTTCACCATGACAAAGAAGTTGGAAGCAAAGGTTGCAATGCCCTGTTGAATTTGAGCTTGTAAACACAGAAAATTGGACCGTTATCGCAACCAGAAATGCGACCAACGGATTTCTACGCCTGGAACGCAAGCAACCGGAGGTCGAACATCCCCTTTCCAACTTCGACATTCCTCTGGCAGTGACTTGAAGAGAGAATCTTGAAACTGAAAACAGCCGCGTGCAATCCAACGGTCACTGATGCATAATTTCAGGAGACTAGAGAGGTGAGAGTTGAAACACACCTTATCCAACAGTGATGTACTTCTGAAGTGCCATACGATGAAATAGTTGCAAACAACTCAAGCATCTGGAAAGAAGTAAGATTCAACTGTCTCAGTCCAAAACAACAATAATTTTTGAGTCACCTCGAGTAAATTTCCTTTCAGTGTCCATACAAATTAAATGATCGGAATGAAAATTAGCACTAGACTCGTCTGCGAATTGTATGGTAAAAGAAGTAACTCTAAATACTGTTACAAGTTATAACTAAACAATAAGAACATTGTAATCAAATGCCTCAATTTTTCAAGCAGTTTGATAGCGAAATTCAACTAACGAAAGGGAGGCGAAATCTTCTGTGAGTTTAAGAAAAAATAATAGCAGATTGTCAATACATATCTAAAAGCAAGTGTGTGCGCGTGTATACATACATACATACATACATATCTCTGTGTATATTCTGGTTGTAGTATGAGGAGTAGAAAGCTATCTATCAACATATTCAAATTCACGACTGAAATTAAACAGTAATGAAAAATTGAAAAAAAAAGTAGCTGAGAGACAATGGGAAAAATTACCATAAGAAGACGTCATATCTCTTCCCATTCAATCTCTATGTTGGGGATGTGAGCAATCTTGGTCCAATCTTCCCCTGTCTGTCTCTGGCACCGTAGTATTAACAAAGGGCAACTCCTGATGCTTAGATGAGAAAGAGAGGCGGGTAGCCCTTCAACCGGCAAGTACTGGAGCTCAGGACACCGCCATATTGTCAGTCTTTCAAGACAGATAAGTTGTCTCAATCCCTTTCCGTCCATGGTCTTAAGATTCGACATATCTATGATGGAGAGAGTGGTCAAAGACGGGGGCAGCAGCCCCTCCTCTGGAAATGCACCCACTTCTTCACATTCTTCAAAGCTCAGTGCCAAATCTACGAGAGAGGTGAGTCTTCCCAGACCCCACTGCATACGGTTTGCAATGAGTTTCTTGCAAGAACGGATATAAAGTGAACTTAATTCTGAAGGCAATCCCCCTTCTGGAAACGATTCCAGCTCTGGACAATCCACTATCCACAAGTTACGAAGAGAAGGGAGAAGCGTGTGCATCTGTTCTGGCAGCGACCTCAGTTTTTTGCATCCCCAAATACTGATCTTGGTCAAGTGTGGTGCATGCAGCCCTCCATTGGAAAAACATACAAAATTTGGACAAAAATATATATCCAGTTTACTGATGGATAAGAGTTTTGATTCTTGTGAAATAGTAAGGAATTCTACGTTAGCTGAGCGCATTTCGAGTGTTTCCAGCTTTGGAAAGTAGTCCAAAGGTAATATCCGGGTTAGCTTAGGACATTCCAACAGACGAAGCTGGCAAAGTTTAGGAAAAGCTTCTTTACCTTCTTCGTTATATGACCACTCATGCCACTCCTGCATATTGCAGAATTCCAAAATTTGTAGAGAACTAAATGGCTTCGTTCCACTTGTATCATCACCATAAAACTCAGGGCCCAGAGACACCAAACCATTTAACCCTTCAATAAAAAGTTCCTTGAGGGAGGGTAGTGGTGGCAACATGAAACAGTATCGACAATTCACAAGTCTAAGAAAAACTAGTTCTGCCAGCCAACTTGGAAAACTTGTACCTCCATAAGAGTCGATAGTTAGCTTTTTAACATTTGTGTGAGGTTGGAGGTTGCCAAGCATTTCTCTATCCTTCTGTGAATTGTTACTATCAGCTCCCCATTTGAGAACTAGTTCATTCAGATGCTTCTTGTCCTTGATATTTGCATTCATGACATCCCCAACCTGCGCAACATTATGAAGCCCTGAAATACAAAGTTTTCCATGCAAATTCGGAAGCTCTTTTAACTCTACAATGTTATGTCCAGTATCTTCGTCTAAGAAAAAATCACTTAATGTTTGCAGATCTTTCAATGTATCCATCTGCGGTGGCATCTTTCTTAACTTTGTACCTCTGATATCAAGATGGCGCAATTTGATTAGTTTTCTCAAGTTGCTTGGCAACTGAACAAGAGCTTGACAATGTGACAGCAACAACGTCTGTAAGTTATACAAAGAACACAATGTATCAGGTAACATTTCGATTAAGGTATTTGACAAGTTCAAGTACCTGAGATGTTTTAAGTTGCCAACTGAATTAGGCAACTCTGTGACATCATATCCCGATAAACTGAGCGCTCTCAAACATTGTAGGGTTGGCAATAAATCATATAGAACCTTGCCCATCACTGAAAAAGAATCATACGATAATGATAATGGTAGGAAGGTACGCAAATGTTTGGCGTCAAATTTTTCAAAACCAGGATCATGTGTTTTCATATATGAAAAGTGACGGGCCTTGCTCACAATGTTCACCGAGACATTCTTCTCCAGCCTAACACAAAAGTCTCCGGATACAAACTTTGCCAAATCATTGATTAGGTCGTGCATGGTGAAAAACGACTCCCCATCTTCAGTTGATACATGTTGAAAAAATGACCTTGAGATTAGATCATCGAAGTATTCCTCTCCAACTTCTTCCGCCCTTTCATTTGCTTCAGGTTGTAAGAGATCTTCTGCCATCCATAAAAGTACCAATTCTGATTTCTTGAATTCATAATCTTTGGGAAATATCGAAGAATATGCAAAACAACGTTTGAGATGTGGAGAAAGATAATGGTAGCTCAACCATAGAGCTGGCAGAATGTTACTCTCTTTAGTTGACTTATCCCATATGTCACTCTTCAATATCTTTTCCCAGTCCTCCACATTTAACTTAGATCGTAAAAGGCCTGCAAGTGCTTTCGCAGCTAAAGGAAGACCTTTACACTTTCTGACGATTTGTCTTCCACTTACTTCAAGAATTGGGTGTCCACTCACTCCTCCATTTTTGAACACATGTTTTACGAATAACAACCAACAATCATCCTCGGATAATGGCATTAGACAGTAAGTTGGAAGAGTACCCATTACAGATGCAACACCTCCATTGCGTGTAGTCACAATGATTTTACTTCCATGTTCACCAGACTCAAAAGGGCACCTTAACAGATCCCAGTGAAGATAATTTTCGTTCCAAACATCATCAAGGACAAGAAGGAACTTCTTTCCTTTCAAAGCTTCCTTGAGTTCAACTTGAAGCTGATTTAGGTCATTCATATCACAAGTTCTTGAAGTGACCGACCTATAAATTTTCTGTGTTACACTAACCACATCAAAGTCTTCCGAGACACACACCCATGCTTGAATATCAAAATGTTGTTTCGCTCTATCATCGTTGTATATGAGCTGAGCAAGGGTGGTCTTCCCGATCCCACCCATGCCAACAACAGGAATAACATTTGTTTTATTGTCATTCACATCATCCATCAATAATAATTTAACGATAGCTTCCTTGTCCTCATTCCGTCCATACACACCAGACTCTTCTACCAAAGAAGTTGAAGGCAGTGTGTGTGATGTTTTGTTGCTGGAATGTGCTTTCAAATTAAGGACATCTTTTTGTTGTGAGATGATGCCTAGTCTATCAACAACTTCATGTATCTTAGGGAGTACCGATTTGTCAAAAGCATGATGCGAGGAAGAGATGCGTTCTTGTACCTGACTTGTGCTACTGCCAGCAGCTTCAACTTCCAGCTTGCGGCTTAACGCTTCTGTCTTGATCTCGTCCAAAAGGTCATCAGCATCATAGACTGACTCTTTAAGCTTCTCAAGCCACTGCTTCACAGCTGAATTACTTATCTGCTTCTCCTCAGCATCATCAAGAACAACATTAACGGACAATAACATGATCTCTAACTTGTTCAGTAATCCCTGCGTCAGTTTCTTTCCTTTGATGAACTCCCTGACCTCCGGAGAAGCCATCTTTTCGAATACCGCCTGAAGGAAAGCGGACATAACAGCTCCACCTACCACCTCCAAAGCCATGATTTCTTCCTTGCAAATGGAATTGAGAGTTCAGAGATGGTATTGCTATAGTTCGATTAAGTGTTAGTAATATATGAACATGCAACATATATAAATACTCGAGAATTAGGGATTATACCTTGAGGAAAAACCTTGAGTCAAACAACCACCTTGTTCTTACAACAGTCTGGAGGAGGAACTACGAACACACGCAAAATAGGGCTTTCGTGTACAAGTTTGGGAAAAAATACAAGAAAATTTCTTGTTCTTAAATCTTGAGTTGAACATCCATCCTGTTCTTAATACTAGGATTAAGATTTGGGGATACTTAATTCTAGGAGACTTTTTATTCTGTGTGAGTGATTTAGTCAATGGCGTGGAACACTGTTAAGGTGGATGAGCTTCATATAGAACAAACAAAATCCGACAACCAAAAGAGGCCAAACACCAACCACCCTAGTGCTATAAAGAGACAAAAGTGAGAGAAATGACACTTGCTAGAGTTAGAAGCGGAACGTGTGCAATGTATCACATGTAGATAAAGAGAGAAGAGAGATAGTAGTATTATTGCTTTTTACTTTTGATCTGGTGTGTTGTAATGAAGTTACAAACATGCCTCTATTTATACGAGTTTAATCAGACAACTTTTTACATACAAGAAAAAAATATTTCACCTCTGTATTACATTTTCATACAATGCTCATCAAAGTTCACTTTGGTGTGGCATTACACCGAAGTCCACATTTCTTACACAAAACACACCGAAGTCTACTTTTGTTATCTTTCTTATGAAACGCATGTGTGGCATTCATATCGCATTTTACAATACCTACACTATTTTCTTTCTACACTTTGAAAAAAACTGAACTTCATATTCACATAGGCGAGAAAGAAATGAGATTAAGACAAAATATATATTGGGACAATTTAATTTATAGAGAAATTTTCATTTTTATTTTGTTTGAAATATGAATATATTGTAAGTTATAACATCAATGATTTCAATCCTAAGAGAAAACGCGTTATTTTGAAATTAACTTTTGGGGGTATATGAACTTTAATTCCATTAGATTGATGAATATGTTGTTAGATTAAATATTTTATTCTAGTCCTTTGATTAGAATTCTACATCAACATATAAATATTTTTAGTTTATTTATTTATTTAATGTCTAATGAGTATTCATTTATTTATTATATCATTAATTGTAGAGAGTCGCTAGAAGCTCTTTACTTTCTTTTTATATTTAGGAGCATGATTGAAATTGATAATTTTTTAAATTTCTCTCTTTAAATTTGCTTTGTATCCCTCCTCATTTTCTTAGACTAGTGTTTCTGTCTCATATTGACACATGTTCTTTGTATTTTTTAGCCTTGGTGTGTGTGATACGTGAGGCCCTCCTCCCTATTTTATGAAACTCTCTCCTCTCCTCTCTTTTCTCTTGGCCTCATACCTCTCCCTCATCTCACTTCTCTCTATCCCCTGAGTCTCTCACATTTAGGAATGGGCAAAATACATACGGGTATAGGTAATCGTGGTTAACCTGTAACAATCCATCTTGGATAATTTTACAGATTTTAGAACGAAAGGGTATTTTGGTAATTTCATTGGGTTTGGATTAGGTATTTTGAATGGGTTGTTTTTAGTCTTAACTAGAAAATGTGCCCGCACGTTGTTGCGGGACTTGAATGCATCACATTGAACTCCATAAATAAGATACATTTTACCTGAATAATTCAATCAATCATGAATGAAGTGAGGGAGGGATAGATGAGCAAATGGGTTGGTAAGATATGTAGCTTTGTTTTTATATACATTCAATTGACCTGGTTTTGAAAGACATTGTATGATGAACAGGATGAAACATAACGTTTTGGTTTCCTAATAAACAGAAGTAACATGTAGTTAACACAAATCTTGCCCTTGTAGTCAAGGTGGGAAAATATATATAGCAGGTGTTTGTGGTGTGACTATGGCAATTGATGGGCTTGAGAGCGGTTGGTTTTGGAGTAGTCCATGAACGATGAAGTCAGTCTTCCCAAAGTCAGTGTTTTGATTTCCAAAAGAGAGCTGGAAATGTTTTGTCTCGCCGATCAAATTATTCAAAGCTGGCACAACTACGAAAGGATCGTGAAAGAAAGAACTATCTGAGCTCTGGAGAATTAGAGGTTACAAAGATAATGAAGAATGAGAAACAAAGCTTAGAACAAACGTATAATATAAGCCGAAATAACCAAACAGTCATGTTAAAAATTATAAAATCGCACTGTCTGAAATGGAAAGCATGGGGAAACAATGTATTGAAGTTCAAGACATACCAAAGGCTTGATTGAAATCTAATGGCTCAGAACCCCTTGATTAAAGGCAGCAGCAAGAGCAAATTATGATTCTATGATGTAAGCGCGATTTAAACTACAAAAAGCAGTGAGACTAAGATTAAGAATTTGAAGTGCAAACAAACAGTTACAATAAAAGTAACTTAAATTGTGATCGTATAACGGACTCAATCTGTGAAAGTTCACCAAATAAAGGGCAAGTCTCAGAACATTAAACATAAAAACTGAAACACCCCCATCTCTCTGCAAATCTTACAAACAAAATCCCAAACGTAATCCTTGAAATCCAAACAGACCTAATTCAGAAACCATTTCTCTCGGACACCCCATACCATAGAAAATGCACCCTATACCCCGAACATAATGCTTAGTGGCCAGATAGCAATCTGTGCAGGTTGATCAAGATGTCACTAATTAGTTTTTGTGAACAGATGGTTAACCATTTTGCCAAATTTTTTTTTGCAGAAAGTGGACCATGTTTAACTTTAAAAGACAATCGCTATTTTGCCTAGACAGATTGCATCACCAATGGCTTGCCACATATTCACAAAAATGAACAATGCCGATTGACAGATGGACAGACCTGAATGGTACCAACCGAAGCACAACAATCCTCCAAAGGAAAACAAACAACGAAATGACTTCAAGAAAAATTTGTATCATTTATTCAATGAAGCACCCTAAGTTGGAAAAGAGTAAAATTTAAATTGAAAAACAACAATCTAATAGAGACAAATTTATAACAGAAAACCATTAGAATCTTTACAGAAACCAACAAAAATGGCTGCAAGTTAAAATTCTTAAAATTTGATATTTGGCTTTAAATTTCCCTAATGTTTATAATAATTAGTGAAAACAAAATTGGACACATCGGTTAAGAATACACCAAAGTTAATACACCGTTGTAACACGTTGCAATCATTAGTGCATGTATATAGAGACACACATCTGAGATGGGGAAAAGGCCCAAAAAAAAAAAAACAAAAACAAATTTTCAAAATATAGCAAAATTAATATATAAAAGCAAATGAGTGTTGTTTCACCTATCTGAAATGAAATGAAAGGCTTTACTGAAATGAAGGCCTACCAGGTGCAATAGAAATAAACTATATAGTTGGGCCTTGTACATGGTTAGATCTTTGGTCTCCAGGAATTATACTAAAAGGCAGACTAATCAAATGATTACGCTTAGAACTATAATGTTGTTTGAATTTTTAAAAACTGTTAACTGATTGAAAAACCACACCATTTAAAGAACCAGTGGAGTTCAGAATAAGTATGAAATACTCCATAGGTAAATGAACAACCATTAATATAATTTTTTTTCTCAGCATGACAACAACAAACTCATTGATCAAACTTCATACTCATGCTTTTCAAAAAGAAAAGAAAACGAAAAACTGAAATCATTGACAATTCCAAGCAATATAACAACTATTATTAAGATCCAAAACGAATTGTGGAAAGTATGGGGACCAAACACTATTAGAAGTTGGAAAGATATGCTGATGCAGCAGTTTGACAACACAGTTTGGGAAACTTTGGGTAGGAAATTTGCTCGCAAGGAAAACCAACAATGGGTGAGTATGACTCTCAAAGCTGGTTTATGTTTAAATTACTAAATTACCATAATCGTTGTTGGTTCATTTTCACCGATGGTCTACTTTGTATTCAAGTTCTTGTAAAGAAAATTGGTCTTTTAACATGCTCTTTTCTAAATTTTAAAAAGGATCGTAATTTTGTTAATAAATTCAATTCCCAAATTGAAATTGCAAAGAAAGTAGATCCGTTAGATGCTCATGTCTTTCTTGGTACAGATACTCATATTGTGCTTAATTAGCATCACAAATCATGATATTAAAGTTGTAATCATGTTAAACCTATGCCATGTAGCATATGCATTCAACTCAATACCCTAAAATTACAGCCAAAATTAATTGATATTATCAAGAAGTTGAGACTTTACCAAAGCAGCAAGGTAGCGGTTGCAAAATTCACAATCAAAAGCTTTCACTTTGTTTCGATCTGCAAAATACCAAACAGACATGTTGAGGAAAGAAAACACATTTGATTAAAGAATGCACTTCAGCCATTATCAAATTGTCAACCGAGCGAAATGTATAAAACTATACAAATTTACACAACCAAACTCTATACTTTTTATCAGCGAAAAAAACAGCAATTTACCTAACAATAAACATGAAATTACATATTCAAATTGATTCGACAGTTTTTAAAGATTCAAAAACTGAACCAACAGACATTTTTTTGAATATCAAACTCATTGTGTCATCTGAATTCACTTGTATACATAAGCTACCAACGCAATCGCTCTGCTACCACATGTGGTAAGCTATTAATAGCAGAGGAAAAAAAAATTACAGAACAAACTCGCAACCAAAATGAGTTACGATCTGAAATAAGAGCGTAGTGATCAAACTATCCGATAAAAACAATGAATCAAAGCAATTTTCTATCAAACAACTAAGGACCTAAATTGTAACGTCTATAGGGTAACCTGCACTTAAAAGAATTAACCATGCCAAAAGCACGGTATAAATGAACTAAATTACGAACTCGACAAATAAAAAGCGTAAACGTTAAACAATTTAAAAGAAAAGAAAACAGCCTTTACTTTGGCTCTTGTTTCCTTCCCCTTTTCTTTTCCCAGATACTTCCTAGTGGGAAATATAAACCTTTAATTAAGTGAACACGTCAGCAAAAAAATTGACAGGATTAGATCAAAAGAAAGCAACTAAAAGGTCTAACTTATGTGGTTGAGCACTCTGGGTTAACAAATACCCATCTAACCCTAACCACTATGGTTTTTAAATTATTCTATCTAGTTACAGTGATGAGGTTTCACTGGCAGTTGACGAACAGTCATTTATATTTGATGATGTTCTCAACGATCATTCGGATAAAGCTGTTAAAATGTGTTCTGGAATCGCACACCCTGTGAAGGGATCGACACCAGACCACATCCCTAGAAACCGGCCCTAAAAAACCATACTCATACCTCCCTTATGCGTTCCCTTTCTTCCAAGTTAGGTTGCCTTGCTGGATTATGGCCAAGTGACAGATCTACCGGATGAGTTGAGACTTGGTTATGCTAACCTTGTTCTTGCCATTGCTGACGGTGACCCTATTAGAGCATCAGAGAGCCACAGGTAATGACTTCACTGATATTGCCTTAATTCAAACTAAGCTATTAAGGCAAGAGAAACTAAGGTTGAGACATGACCTGCAAACTGTGTGCAAGTGCATGTGAGTGCAAGGCTCACGGAGACAAAATCGCAATAGAGAAAATAGGTGAATTAGATCATCAAACGCTGTATCAATAAGTGAGATTGAATAGAATGGGGTGTCATTGTTGTGCTCAACTTGGATACTGGTATATACATGCTTTGACGGTCGGTACATACATATTTCCAAAGATATAATCAAGTTTATTGGAATATACATATATATATATATATATATATATGGCAGTTACTAAATAAGGAAACAATTCCATCCCTTTTAGATCTTATATGTATATATGAGCATTCGTTAAACTTCAGACATATGCAAAAGTTTTGATAATGTTAAACCAATGAGACCTTAAATAGATATTCCATACATAGAACAATTACCATATGTGCTCACAACATTAATATCCATAAGCCAAATTATTCATATGCGAACATAGGCATCTGTAAAGTCTGAAAAACATTGGCTTGTTCATGACTTATAATCAAATATTGCAGGAAAGTAATAAGAAACGTAAATCTATACTAACAACATGCCTGAGTCCTCTTCTACACGAACCTCAATTAAATGACAGAAGTAATAATTAGCAAATAGTAATTGTATAGCTTCGGTCTTATCACAATGCAATCATGCTGATCTCTAATTGAAGGTCCAATAGCCATGCATCTTTGCAAATATACAATTATAAACCATCAGAAAAGAACATGACAGATTCAAACCATTATGCAAAAACAGCAACCAATGCAAACCATTAAGCACAAATTCAAACCTGAGCTTCAAACAAAATTATATAGTGTTAATCTACGTTTGATTAGCTTTACAAATTTGTGAGATTTCTACTTGGTAGTTCCATGAAGTCTTTCTGGTTTTAATTTTTTCAAAACTGAAGGGTGACTTGGGTAAGAATTCATCTGACTTGGGTCATAACATAACATAAAATAAACCAAAGTTTCTTGTAACATGACTGTTACAAACTTGAAACATAGTACAGATAGGTAAGGTCTGAAGGCTCATTGGACCTACTTGGGCTTACAAATCTTCTCAAAGTTTCTGCTTCCCTAGAAGTTGGGTGGCTGAACCTAATTTTCAACCACATATGCAATTCAAACAACATGCCTAATATTGAAGAACATGTCCAATCTTTAAGCACATTTACCAAACAGATTTAGAACACTATAAAATCCTCTTAGTAGCAGAATATAAACATAAAAATCCAATAGAAAGCATACCAGAAGCAACCGAGAAATGGGAAAATGGCGATCTTATTCTTACCCATGAAAGTACTCCCACTACTTTTCTTACTTTTCAATTCAGTTTTGTTCACAACTTTAAGTTCATTTGCTACAGTATCCCTACTCCCCTAGTCGTAAAAATAACCTTACAAACAATATTAAGCAGCACTATTTAAGAATCTAAAAACAGGCCAAACTAACTACACAGAGAAGACAGAGACTGAAACATGGAGACATGCAACACAAAACCTATAATTAGATCCCAATCACAAAATGCGAAAACAAAGTTCCTAATCTAACTATCCCTATACTAACAGCCCATCCAAGCAAATACAATTCTAATGGGGTTTAGAACAAATAAACCAATCATATAATTCAAATGGCGTTTGGAACAAATACACCAACAATTCAATTCGAACAAGGTTTGGTACAAATACATGCTCAGTTATCTCAAGGTTTATATAAATAGAGAGATACAGATACGTGCACAAAATAGAAAGAAGGCCAGTTCCATTCTAAGCTCAAATGACCAAATGGATGCTTAGTTATCTCAGCCTTCACATTAATGAACAGATACAGATACGTACACTAAATAGAAAGAAACTCAGTTCCAATATAAGCTCAAATGACAAAAATTGAATTATATATTTAAAATCTAAGCATCAAAGCTTCACAAAAATAAATTAAAAAAGGTAGATACCTAAATAGGCTTTGAACAAAAAATGATGGCGTATAATTATATACCTCAAAACAGCATGGAACCAACTGCTTCCTCAAATGATCCAAATTTATAAAATCTGCAAACAATGTAGATCCGTTAGCAACTTAGAGACTTTCAAATTTAAAGAGCAAATCTAAAGAAATTTTAGCTAAATGACCAAAGACAGACCGAAAAAAAAAATTTACAAATATGATGAATCCAGCACAATCTAATTTGGTTCAACAAAGAATATGGAATCTTAAGGCCTATGTCAAATGTTGAGTAAACTGCAAGGGGCCTCGGCCAAGGGCAGAATTGAACAGTAATGGCATACAACTCGGAATGTCTTCAATACATTCGGATATAAAGGCAAATTAAATTTGTTTGAGCTTGTCATAAAGAACTGAGTGAATAGAACATCAAAATGAGATTCTGTTCATTGATCCAATTTGGTGCCTAAGGAAGAATTTAAGCATTTAGTTGATTAAATGTGTTAAGTGCTATTTGTTCATGGTGGAAATTCCATATAACAATGCAAAAACCACATTCTGCAATTTAAGCTAAGTAAAGTATAACCCTCAATTAAACCCCAACTACAAACCTGAATTAAACCTTCAATTAAACTCCAAATCAAACTCTTAATAAAACCCAAGTCAAGTCAGCAATCAGGAAAGATAAAAATTCACCCATTCAAAGTATTGTATAATTGAGAAAGCTATATTTCTAAGAAAGATTAAAACCGTTTTACAAAACACACCTACTGAAAAATCTCACATTTGTAAAGACTGGAAGTTTTTGCATGTTAACCCGTCTTAACCACTAACATTACCTCTTGTAATTACTCAAGCTATTATTCATCTATTTCATTGCTAACCCAAGCCCTAAAGGTGGACCACCTTAAGTCAATACTTCAAGAGCTAAAAAGCAAGCATCAGTCTTCCTAAATTTTGGTGCTTAAGATATATATTTGGTAATGGACTGATCCTTTTATGAGCATGTTTATTTACTAAACTTCTATCGTAATAAATTTGGCTTTAAGTTTACTCGTGTCACAACCCTGGTAACTACTGCATTCTATTTTGTTAACCCTTTTCAACTTGATATACACCCTCTCCTTTCCCCACTCTCCCTTATTTATGATTTTCAATCTTGAGTTATGCACCCATCATACCTTCGATGTCTTTGGTTAAGATATTTAAATTTTAATCTTTAAGGTACTTTAGGTATGCACCGGTGAAAAAAGTGAACACCAATCAAATGAAGTAGCTTTAAACATATGAGTTCTTATCAGATAAAATAATTGAAACAGAGAAACGGGCAACTATATTACTCGGCAAAGAAATATTGCTCAACCTGTGGACCTATCCCCATATCTGGTGCTGGAACATCGGTGTGTATTTCGATAAGATAGTGTATCTTTTGTGTGAAAACTCTGGTGAGTTGCTCTAGTTTGGAAAGACTCAACTCCCCTGGATTACATCCTATACCCCCTTTGGCACCCCTATATGGGTTGTTGGCTACCTTCGTCTTCCATGTCATCAGCTGTGCCAAAGCATTCACCTCATCCGGATCAACCTACATTTTCCATAAAAGGATCCATAACAATTAAAGACAATTTCATGGCAGCGACTCTTGATATATGACAACCATTCACATTGGTCGTAAAAGTGGAACTTAACAAAGTATGCATATACCTCTGGGTGATATCTGATTCCTCCCTTTATGGGGCCTCTAGCATTGTCATGTTGAACCCTGAAGCCAACAAATGAAGCCAAACTGCCATCGTCTTTTGGTATAGTACACTCAACCTGCACCAAAGTATATAGTTCAAAAGCAACGAAAAGAGAAAACTCAATAACCACATTAGTTTTAGGGTCTGAAATCTACCTATAATTAAGAGTAAGGGATATACATAAGGGAGACTATATGCAAAATTATCTTGATTTCCCTAAATGGTATAAGTAAACTTTTCTCAAGCTTGGAGTCCAATCCCAAAAGCCAAGCAGCAAACTTAAAGTTTCTGTTCGTCGCCACTAATGCATTCATCTTTGCTCCTTCTTCAAGTGTCTGCGTCAGAAGCTAAAACCAGCTACTTATCACCTCCAATCTCAGATTCTGCAAAAGAACAAACCACATGCATGAGGATTTATACAGTTCTTCGCTCTACCTAAGGTTACTGGACCAGAAATAAAAAATGAAATCAGAGTGCTTTACTTTGTGAGGTTTGATTTGTAGAGGACTGGAGCTGGGTTTAGTTTTGGCTTGAGGCAGTGGGAGAGGAGTCGAAGAGGCAATAATCGGAAATTACAGTTCTAGAAATCAAAATATATTATGGAAAATAACAAATAATTTGTGAAGCAGAGCAGAAGTGGGATTTACCTCAATGTTATGTAGAGGGTTTGGAGGATGTCTTCCCCGTAGTGGTCCGTGTGACCAATTTCATAAGAAGTACTCTGAATCTCGTCAAACCTAGACGGACTTATATCAATCGTGTGCAGCAAAGTGAGAATAGTTTGAATTGATAAAAGATCTGTCCGTGTGAAAAAAATGAAATAACACATGGGAAGCATTAGCTTGAAAATGGACAAAAGGGACATATATGTATATACCTGTTCCTTAACTTCATCTGATAGGCAAAGTTCATCAGGCAAACCTTCTAAAGCCTGACCAAGTCTATCATGAACCACATGAAATCTAACCATGATTGCCTCGCTTTCAAGTGCCTAAATTACCGCAACAACAAATAAATTAATAATTCACGGTTCCGAATTTGAACATCTATTAATTTTCAAAGGGAAACAGCCTAACCAGATAAGTTTTGCTCCCTGGACAAAACACCCACAACCCCACGTTTAAAAGGATAAAAAAAACCCTCCACAAATCAGATACCAGAAATAAGATCCCTTAAAATACGAAGACTTTTGGGAGCGAAACACAACAATATCGAAGAAAACAAATAATTCGAGAAAAACAGTGAGAATAAGGCACGAATCAGAGAAAGAAGTGGGATTTAATTACCTCTTGAAGGGATCGAAGGGATCACGAAGCAGACATGGAAGAGATCGATGCGGACTGTAGGACGCATGATCGAAGTCGCCAACCCGTTGCAGAGCAGCTGAGAATGTTTTAGGTTTCTAGCGTTTTCGGAAGACCCAAGAATACACACACCTATGCTTTCTGCTCTGTATCTCTCTCGCTGTCCATCTCTCTCTAAAATGGGAGAAAATCCCATAGATCCTGTCAGAGCACCTACCTAAATATCTCTCTCACTCAGTCCAAACCCTTAGCTCTCATCTGTCAGGCCCTGTGTCTCCCTCCTCTGTAGTCGCTCTGTCCCCCTCCTCTCTCTCGCCGAGTCAAAAGCTGAAGTGCAGCGAACGGCTGAAAATTGGTCCTTAAGCCTGAGTGGCAATTTTGTAAATTAAGAGAAGCTGGTTAAAGCATCTGAGTGGCAATCCTGTAAATAAACTGAAATGTCGTCCAAAACACTGTTCATTTCTACAATGCAATTTTGTCAGCTTCTTTAGACTAAAGTAATTGGTGAGCCACGTGGGGCCCACCCTTTGATTTTTTTCCCCCGGCCCAAATCCTTCTTCTCTGCCTCTCTCTTCTGTGGACTCAGTCTAAACTCTCTTCTAGCCATCTCTCTCTTCCCTGCGAGCAAGGACCATAGCACCACCTTCGCCGGCACGGCGAGCACCACCACCACCCTTCACCATTCCCTCCAGCGAACCCCATAAACCACCACGTCGATGGGCCATCTCTCCCCATCTCATTCTCAGTTCAGTTGCACTATCACTGTGCTTGTGACCTCCGGCGAACTTCTTGAATCTCTGACCAAGGTAAGCTCCTAGAACCCCATAGATCGTGTTTTGAGGTGAGATTGAGACGTGTCTGAGTAGGTTTTGGACGAAGAACCCCAGGGGAAAAACACTTCCCAGTTTGCCGGCGAGGAACCCCGCCTTTGCAGGCGTTTTCCGGCCAACTCCGGCCACTACACGTCGTGAAAATGGTATGAACTTCTTCCTCTCATCCTCCGCTTCAACTCATAGTTTGTACATCGAAAATGGTGAAGAAATGAGCTCGTACGGAGGTCGGGAAGGGTTGCCCAGATTCCGGCCAAACCATGGCCTGAAACCGAGTAGACCTGACCCGATAACCCTAAACCGGTTCCAAAGCCCAAATGAATAACCCGACCCAAAACTCTTGGGCTATGCAACCCAGGCCTAACTTTGTAGCCCAAAACCTTCGGCCCAAACCCAGTCGGATCCCAGAACCCAGGCTGCACGTCGCCGCCTGTCTTGGCCGGCGCGTGGATCACACGCGCCTCCACCGGAGGTACTATGCTCCGTCGCCGTTCACGTCGACGATGGTGGCTTTTCCGGCTAAATCAGCGCGTGGGGTTACCGGGTCCCCCTTATGTTTTTCGACGTCCTGAATCCGTTTATGACCTCCGTTTTTGATTTGTGGTAACCTTTTATGTGTCTTCTTCTTTGGATATCTAATAATGTTTAGGTATTTTCTTTCTTTATACCGTGTAGGGCTAGCATTACTCCTGGTACCGTGTTGAACATTCTTGCTGGGAGGTTCATGGGGAAGAGGGTTGTGTTTCTGAAGCAGCTGTCATCGGGCTTGCTTTTTCAGTTCTTCATTACCGAATTGGCTTGGTTGATTTCTTTGTTCTTATTCCTCGTGTCAATTGTTCTGCCGGTTGATTTCAATTGTTCTGCGGTTTAATCTGTATTATTAATATTAAATACAAATATATTACAAGGGAAAACGTGGTCATGAACTTGTAGTTGTTGTAATTTGATGGAGTGGTCACTATTTAGCACATGGAAATAACATTGTGTGATTGAAGTGATTCAACATTGTGTGGTTTAATCTATATTCTCAGTGCAGTTGCACTATCACTGTGCTTGTGACCTCCGGCGAACTTCTTGAATCTCTGACCAAGGTAAGCTCCTAGAACCCCATAGATCGTGTTTTGAGGTGAGATTGAGACGTGTCTGAGTAGGTTTTGGACGAAGAACCCCCGGGGAAAAACACTTCCTAGTTTGCCGGCGAGGAACCCGGCCTTTGCAGGCGTTTTCCGGCCAACTCCGGCCACCACACGTCGTGAAAATGGTACGAACTTCTTCCTCTCATCCTCAACTTCAATTCATAGTTTGTACATCGAAAATGGTGAAGAAATGAGCTCGTACGGAGCTCAGGAAGGGTTGCCCAGATTCCAGCCAAACCACGGCCTGAAACCGGGTAGACCCGACCCGATAACCCTAAACCGGTTCCAAAGCCCAATGAATAACCCGGCCCAAAACCCTTGGGCCATGCAACCCAGGCCCAACTTTGTAGCCCAAAACCATCGGCCCAAACCCAGATCCGGCCCAAACCCAGTCGGATCCCAGAACCCAGGCTGCACGTCGGCGCCTGTCTTGGCTGGCGCGTGGATCACACGCCCCTCCACCGGAGGTACTGTGCTCCGTTGCGGTTCACGTCGGCGATGGTGGCTTTTCCGGCTAAATCATCTCGTGGGGGTACCGGATCCCCCCTTATGTTTTTCGACATCCTGAATCCATTTATGACCTCCATTTTTTATTTGTGGTAACCTTTTATGTGTTTTCTTCTCTGGATATCTAATAATGTTTAGGTATTTTCTTTCTTTATACCGTGAAGGGCCAGCATTACTCCTGGTACCGTGTTGATCATTCTTGCCGGGAGGTTCATGGGGAAGAGGGTTGTGTTTCTGAAGCAGCTGTCATCCGACTTGCTTTTTCAGTTCTTCATTACCGAATTGGCTTGGTTGATTTCTTTGTTCTTATTCCTCGTGTCAATTGTTCTGCCGGTTGATTTCAATTGTTCTGCGGTTTAATCTATATTATTAATATTAAATACAAATATATTACAAGGGAAAACGTGGTCATGAACTTGTAGTTGTTGTAATTTGATGGAGTGGTCACTATTTAGCACATGGAAATAACATTGTGTGATTGAAGTGATTCAACATTAACGTTGAATTTGTGAGTAAAGAGAAAAGTACAAGTACTGTTCTTTTTAACCCCAGAGATGTCAATCTTAGTTGAAGTTCCAATCACGTAAGACTGGTTCACACGTCTTAGAGGAACAACGTTAATGTTGAATCACAGAAACATAATTAAAAAACTATGAGAAAACAGGACATTGAAATAAACATTATAATCACAAAGAAACTGAATCACAATAAAACATATATTAAAAACTATAAGAACACAAGATATGAAAATAAAAAATTGTAATCACAGAGAGATGGAATCATAGAAACATAAATTAAATATTAATAGAAACCAAATGATTAAAACAAAAATTGTAGCAACAATATCATACCCGAAAATAGGGATCTACATGGTTCGTTTTGGAAAGAAGCAAACAACATAGCCTCGAGTACAGGAACATGAGCCCCATCCAATTTCGGACATCCATTAAGTTTCAATTCTTCAATGTCCCACTCATACGTAAATCATCGGTAATTCTTTCTCCCCTTGCAATTGATGCAATAAGAAAAGCAGAAGCAGAAGTACTTCTTACTCAGAGGCTGCAGAGTAATAAGGGAAATGGAAACATGCGAAAGACCAAGGTGACAAGCCCATCTGCTTCTTCCTCTTTTGCAGCACCAAAATCTGTAGATTCAAAATTAAAAAGCACAAGAAACAGCAGATTCAAAATTTTACAAAAAATATTTGTTTTGTAGAAACTAACGGTTGAATCTCTCTTCCTCCTCACAAGTGGTTCCATAAAAGCGCCATAAGGTGCAAAACTGTGCACACAACATCTTCACCATCGCCAACATCTTCACAATCTCGGTCCATTTTACGGCAGGAAAATTGGAGTGGGAGGGAAAGGCAGAAAAATTGGGCATTAAAGAAAACTTGAGTGTTGTTGGTGACGTGGTGAGATCTGAAGCCTTAAATTAACTTGGTATGGAATGAATGGTTGATAAAGTGGGAGGACATGAAAGGGGAAGAAAACTAGAAGGGTAGACAATATAGTACAAGTAGATTTTTAGTTAATAATTAATTATTCATATCAATTAAAGGTATTTGTGTATATTTAAATAGATTTTAAATATATTTAAAAGTTTATATAAAAACTGACACATTTAAAATTAAGGTTTAATTTTTGGTTATATTTGATAAATTCTGTACCCCAACCTTCTTCCCCAGTGTGTTTTGTAAATAAACTATTTATAAATAAATTTTTGTATATTTGTTTAGTGATATAGTCGATTATATAGTAAGCTGTCGGTATTAGCGGGTAGTCCCACCCCTATCCTACATCTTCATTGGAAGAAGCCCTTGGTTTTGGTTTACTACTACTCCAAAGTCCAAAACCAAAAATTATATCTAGTCTTGTTGAGTTGAGTGTCCCACGAACACAGGACACAACAGTTTAACGGAAGTAAACGTACAGAGAGAGAGGGAAGGTTAAGTCTCAGGTACAACTGAATTGCTGGTAGTAGAATTATTGCCATTGACGGTGAGTTTTGGATGAGGGTAGAAGCAATCAGTGTGGAAGAAGTATTGGAGGATGCCATACTTGGATGTCCAGCTCGTGAAAATCTTTTTTTTTTTTTTTTTTTTTTTTTCTTCTTTCTCTCCGATGAAGTTATTATTGTCTGATTAGCTCTATATTCATATTTGTTTAGTACATTGTACAGTAATTGCCCATTTTGTTTTAAGGGATGAACGGGGTTAAGAGCATCATTATGTAGTTGAATATAATCTTTAATTTATCTTAAATCTTTGTTTAAGGTTATGGCCGTTTACTAGCCTTTATTAAACGGTTTGACAAATAGCATATAAAAGATCGATATTTTCCCAAACTACTTTGTAATTATACACATTATGTTGATTTGATGAAAATATGGAATTAATTTCTTATGATCATCCTATTTATACATGTATATACAGGTTTGTATATGCTTGAACTAAGCCAAGCTATTTTTCAAACTATATATGTATATGTTGCAATCACAAGGATATCCAAGATAATATAGAATTTACACAATCACATTCTTGACCCATTAGCATTAGAATTGTAAGGTATAGCTATTATATAAACCGCCTAACTATCGCTTCCCCGGCAGAATCCCCAATTTCGCCCGTCTCTTACAAAACAGAACCATGATCAACCTATCCAAGGCCGAGGCTAAGGCCAGGTTCAAGGCTAAGGCCAAGGCCAAGTCGAAGTCCCTAGCCGGACGAGGATCCGGATCCTGGCAGGGGAAGATTCCAGGCCAACCGACGAAGCTCAGAGGTGAGATCCGGACTCCTCCCTCTTCTCATGGTATGCTTTTTTTGCATGTTTGCTTTGGTTTTAGGGTTTGTGAGTAGGAAGAAGATTATCTGTAATTTCGAATTTGCAGCTTAATTAGCACCATGCATTTATGTTTTTTTATGTTTTAAGGGTTACCGTGCTTGAGTTTGAATTTAAATGGGGTACTTGATGATGCCTAATTTTTTGTGCAGAAAATATGTATTTCTTTTCTTGTTCATTTAATTATTAAAAGCTATAGATATTCATATCAAAATCAATTAGGTATTTTGGTATGACTAATTTTGTTTGATTTTCCATGCCTGATTACTAGAGCATAAGTAGAATCTATCAAGTATCATCCCAAATCTGTTCAATTTGGCCCTCCTCTAGTTATTTGTGTATTATTTTCAGTTAGCTATTTATGCACACAATTCCATTGGGATACCCGCCTTCGAACCCACAACATTGGGGATTTGTGCTTGCACACTTAACCACAATGGTAGGAAGAAGGCCTGTAGCTATATACACACGCGCACACACGAACCCAGAGCATTGAGGATTTGTGCTTGCACACTCCACCACAATGGTAGGAAGAAGGCCAGTAGCTATATATACACACACGCACACACACGAACCCACAACATTGAGCATTTGTGTTTGCACACTTAACCACAATGGTAGGAAGAAGGCCAGTAGCTATTTACACACACACACACACTAACCCACAACTTTGAGGATTTGTGCTTGCACACTTAGCCACAATGGTAGGAAGAAGGCCAGTAGCTATATACACACGCATGCACACACACGAACCCAAAACATTGAGGATTTGTGCTTGCACACTGACCCACAATGGTAGGAAGAAGGCCGGTGGCTATACACATGCGCGCGCAAACACACACATGTACATTTATAGGTGGCAATGACATGCATATGACTGACATTGTTATTCTCTTAACAAATTAATCCAGAGACAGAATAGAACGTGAATGAGCATGAAACACTAGTAGTAAGTATTTGATGATTCAACGAGATCGAGAATACAAACTAATTAAGGGCCCCATCCAAATCCAGATGGCTTACGCACTTAGCTTATATGTGCACTGTGCAATTTATATTATTAATTAATGTATCTCCACATTTCCTCAAACACACAGATGGCCCTCCGACTCAACTCAAAAATGAAAAGGCTGTTGAAGAGAATCTGGCTAAAGTCCAGCTTGACAAGGAGAATACTACTACTCCAAAACCAAAACCAGAAAAGAGAGAGCAGAATGGGTAGAACTTTCCTATTCACAGACCCTTGTCGAATTTGCAATGTGTTTGGGCACTGGACTGATTTATGCCCCTACCTGAAATTTGTCCCATACAACGTAACTAAGGTTGTTGGCAAGGGCTATGAAATACATGACGGCCGCCATGGGAGGTATGCTGCTCCGATTTATTGTCTTAACTGTACGGTGCCGGTTGAACACGAGGCTGAAAAGTGCCCGTACGACAGCTGATGCATGGCCAGTAATCCAGGGCCATCATGGTTCGCCTCCTTCCACCCCATAATCTTTCCGATGGCGAGGAAGGTGTCGGATTATCTAGTCTTGGGCTGTTGCTTTCGTCTTTACGTGGAGGATGAACTGCAACAGCAACAAAAATAATAGGGTGCTTCCCAACTCTTCCACGCATTTCAGCTGAAATAATAGGGTTCCGCGCATTAAAAACCCTAAGACCTCTTTCTACCATAAACCCTAATTCCTAAACCCCTCGACCCCCAATTTTAAAACTCCCAGAACCCATAGCTATATATAATCCCCAAAAATCTCAATTTTACAGAACAACTTGGACTCTTCATCAGCAACGACAATGGAGGTGGAAGGAGCAGAGGGGAAGGGGAAGACAATGTTGTGCTCTCGGACGGACGCAGATGGAACACTGAACCGTAACACCTTCAACAAATCGTCAATCAGCTTCGTCAAAATGTTAATCATTTCTACTTCTTCTCTTTGAAATAATTTCGATTAGCAATATAAAATGTGTGAAAAAAAATATGAAGAAGAATGTTTCTTGAATTGATGGGATTGTAGAAATTTGCTTTTAAAATTGGAAAGAATTTTTCTTTTGGCACATGTGCGGACTTCTGAATTTCACAAGCCTCTTTCGGGTGCATTATATAGCATGCTCTTGAATCTCAGTTTCAGGTCTTACTTTGTTTAGTCTTGGGTGGTAGTGAATCTTTATGTTTGGAGAACGCAAATTAAAAGATCTATACTACTCAATTATAATTTTACGGATTCTATTAGCTCATCATATTGTCTCACTTGACAATAAGTGAATTCAAAGACGCTAATAAGCTACAATTGATGTGAATTAGGGGTAGTATTACAAATAAGCTACAAATTCCTACAAAGCAAACCTTCAATTGATTTTTACAAAAGCAATTTCTATAAAACATTTATTTTAAGTAATAATTTAATTATCAACAAATACAGTATTTAATTTATAAAATTTAATTTAAAATTTTAATCTACTTAACATTATTCTTTAACTTTTCTTTTCTTTGTTTTCAAAGCATTTTTCGTATTTCCTTTACCACAAACATTTTTTACCAAAAACATATAGAAGTAACGTGGCAGGACCTCATTGGGTTCTTAACCAGGGTCAAAAACCTAGTACTAGTGTTGTACCGCGTACAACTGGAGGAGCAAATCCAAAGTCTTCAAGACGGACAACGAAACACTGTCAGTAATATTACCTCGCAAGTTTTGCTTTCACTTTACATAATTACATTTTCTTTATTTTATTTTGCAACTTTTATTATTTAAACAATTTCGTAACAGAAAATTATAATTTTTATGAGGTAGCTGATGTGTTTACTTCCTTCACAGCCAATGCATCTCTGTCTAAAACTGTCGGTGGTAGTGAGAGAAGAGAGTCTAAAAAGCTCGTAATTGTTCCTCTGTCTCTTTCGTCCCTCTTAAGTCTTAAAGCCATTTCCTTCTCCCACAAATTATATAAATATATACTGCTATACACAGACTGAGACACTTTCTAGAGAGAGAGAGAGAGAGAGAGAGAGAGAGCTGTGATTGGCGTTGTGGTTTGTCTGTTCCAGTGGATCAATAAGATCACTCTCTCTCTTGATCTTTGGGATTCAAGCAGTGAACTTTTCATCTGGGGTTTTTCCAATTTGTCTAGTTTCTGACATCTGCAGGAGAATTGGATCGATTTGGGTTTATATTCAATTGGGTTGAATTGGGTTTTCTGGATTTGAAGAATTGGTGATAAAGATCAGTTCTTTTTTTATTGAAGGTATGTTTTGTGGTTGGATTTTAGTTTTGGTCCTTATCTGTTTAACATTTATTCTTCTGCTTTATGTTGTTCTTACATTAAAAGATAAGATTTGGAAATGTGGACTGTGCTGTTCTCCACCGGATATCACTAATTACAATCTGTTCGGTTGCTGTGAAGACCGAGGAAGAATCGTAGTTTTATTGGCCACAGTTGAATAATAAATTCAGTGATCTGTGGTGTAGAAAATGCTTGCTGAAAGTTTGTAAAATCTGACTTTTTTTTACCTTCCCTTTTCCAGGTGCTTAATCCAGATCTTGGTTTTTCGTAGTGGAAAAAAGTTAATGAGCTCATAGACATGCATAGATCTTGTTGAGATTAAACTAGAATTTTGAACCATTGTTCACATCTGAGCAAAGAAGAGGCTGGCAATGGAATCCGAAGGAGAAACTGCGGTAAGCATCCGAAGCATTCTATTGGTTTTGCAATTTTCCCTCTTTTTGATAAGAAATTGGGAGAAAGTAACAGATGGTCCCTTGCTGAGTGAAATTCTTGAGTGGATAGTGTTGCGATATAAGTCCCGAGTGATGAAAGCTTTTGAAAGTTCCTGTCAGTCTTCACCACAATTTCCTAGCAAACAAATGGGGCATTAGTTCATTCAGGGTATGTTTGGGTGAGGTTCTTTCAAATTAAGGGATTTAGGTAAAGTAATGAAGAAATGGATCACAAAAACTTAGATAGTAGGGATTAGAAAGATTTTGACTAGTTCCTGCGCAGTGACCTTGTCTTTTAATTTTGGGGAGAATGTGGGGTTTTGAGTTTTTCAGATTGATATTGTAATTTTTGGTTGTTCACTATCATTATCACGATTAGCACGTGCTCCATGAGTCCTGTCATTGCAGCCATCGTCAATGCATTTTCTAAACTTTGTCTATATGAATGATTAATTACTTAGGCAAAGCCCATGAAAAGCCTCGGAGGTCAGGTCTGCCAGATCTGTGGGGATAATGTTGGGAAGACTGCGGATGGGGAACCATTCATTGCCTGCGATGTCTGTGCCTTTCCTGTTTGCAGGCCATGCTATGAGTACGAGAGGAAGGATGGAAATCAGTCTTGCCCTCAATGCAAAACCAGATACAAGAGGCACAAAGGTTTGTAAGACCTGTAATTAGTTTAGTTTCATTATTTGAGAAGATATCATGAAATAGTGAAGTTGTTAGCTAATCTTTATATTTTTAGTTGCTTATACGTATTGCAATCACAAATATGTCTAAAAAAGCCGCAGTACTTGAATTTTATAAATTGATGGTAATTCTCTTTGGCTAGTTGATGGGAAATAAATTTTCATGACAACTTGATTTTATGCAATGTTGCAAGACCTTGATTGTTTTTATCAAATATTTTGTGTATGTAATCACATATTATTTTTGGGTGGTTGTTTTCAGGGAGCCCTGCAATTCTTGGTGATAGAGAAGAGGATGCTGTTCCTGATGATGGTACCAGTGATTTCAACTATACTTCAGAAAATCAAAACGAGAAGCAAAAGATTGCTGAACGCATGCTAAGCTGGCATATGACATATGGCCGGGGAGAGGATGTTTCGGCTCCAAATTATGATAAAGAGGTTTCTCACAATCACATCCCTCTACTCACTAGTGGACAAGAGGTAGGCCAACATACATTTGGAAAGCTACTTTCATTCTTTTATAAGGAACTTATTCTGGAATTTAACCTTTGCAAATCTGCAATTTGTAGGTTTCTGGAGAACTGTCTGCCGCTTCACCAGAGCGCCTTTCGATGGCATCTCCTGGAGTTGGTGCTGGAAAGCGTGTGCATCATCATTCTTATGGATCAGATGTTAACCAATCCCGTATGTCTCTCCGCACATCTTATGTGACATGTTCTTAGTTTCTATATGTTTTCCTGACAACAGGGTCCTTACATTATATTCTTTCTGCAGCTAATATAAGGGTTGTGGATCCTGTGAGGGAGTTTGGTTCTCCCGGGATTGGAAATGTAGCATGGAAAGAGAGAGTGGATGGCTGGAAGATGAAGCAAGAGAAGAATGTCATTCCAATGAGCACTGGCCAAGCTACTTCTGAAAGAGGCGGTGGAGATATTGATGCCAGATCTGATGTGATTGTGGATGACTCTTTGCTGTAAGTTCTGCCTTCATTTTCTTTGTTTTGTTAATATTTTTTAATAAACTGTTATAGTTTCTTCTCAAAAAAATAAAAATAGAAAAATTTATTCTTTGCTTTTGTCTTGGTGACGGGAGTTTCACTGCCACGAGACAATTTAAAATCTAATAATAGATGGAGAGACTAGGAAGACCTCCCACTTTAACAGTATATTTATAATGCTCAAGTTCTAATATTCTATTGACACCACCAATGATCTGCTTGTTGATGACTCATTCTTGTGGGTTTTGTCTTGATTGAACTGCAAAGTTTCATATATTTCTTTGTTGATAGTTTTTAGCAAGGCTGAGAACCTTAAAATTTGCGACTTATCTTGGTTACATAAGCTTTCCTGCTATTAGAAAAGTCAAAAACTAACAGTGTGGAGAGGCTAGGCTGGTATAAGGCAAACCTTTGTTATAGCAGTAGTTGTGAACGTACTGCATCGTGCTCTGTAGCACAGTTGTTTTCTGTCACTTAAATTTGATGGACATGTTTTTCTTGTTTGTTTTCAAATTACCGTGTGGCAAA
Source organism: Pyrus x bretschneideri (assembly GCF_019419815.1). NCBI lineage: Eukaryota > Viridiplantae > Streptophyta > Magnoliopsida > Rosales > Rosaceae > Pyrus > Pyrus x bretschneideri. The sequence continues at coordinate 877,570 of NW_025999790.1, read as the reverse complement.
AGTTGATTTTCATGTGGATCCTCTTTCCCGTTTTGCAGGAATGATGAAGCAAGGCAGCCTCTCTCCAGAAAGGTCTCGATTCCATCATCTAGAATAAATCCTTACAGAATGGTCATTGTTCTGCGGCTTATTATTCTGTGCATTTTCTTGCACTATCGAATAACAAATCCTGTGCCCAATGCCTATGCTCTTTGGCTGATATCAGTCATTTGTGAGATTTGGTTTGCAATTTCCTGGATTCTCGATCAGTTCCCTAAGTGGCTCCCCGTTAATCGTGAAACATATCTTGACAGACTTTCTTTGAGGTGGGAAAGTTTCTTTGCAAATACTCTCAGTTGTGTCTCAGTGATTATATTCGTTTGCAAACACCAATTAGCAGTGTCATTTCAAATTTGTTTGCCCTTGTATTTTGAGTTTAATTCCGATTTCATTTGAGTTGCAGATATGACCGAGAAGGAGAACCATCAAATTTAGCTGCTGTTGACATCTTTGTCAGTACTGTCGATCCAGTTGAAGGAGCCTCCTATGGTGACAGCAAATACTGTGCTATCTATTCTTGCAGTTGACTACCCAGTTGACAAGGTTTCTTGCTATGTTTCTGATGATGGAGCTGCAATGTTGACGTTTGAAGCTCTGTCTGAAACTTCAGAATTTGCTAGGAAATGGGTCCCTTTTTGCAAGAAATATGCTATTGAGCCTCGGGCTCCGGAATGGTATTTTTCACAGAAGATTGATTACTTAAAGGATAAAGTTCAACCATCATTTGTCAAAGAGCGTAGAGCGATGAAGGTAGGCCATTTAGCACACACATCTAAAACGCTCTGCCTCATAACAAAAGTGCCCCTCCTTACCTGCTACTCTTTCCTTTTTGGTTTCAGAGAGAATATGAAGAATTTAAAGTTCGTGTTAATGGGCTTGTTGCAAAGGCCACAAAAATACCCGAAGAAGGATGGATCATGCAAGATGGTACTCCATGGCCTGGAAATAATACTAGAGACCATCCAGGAATGATTCAGGTGGATATCTTATGTGACAGATCTCTATAAGCTATGGGAGATAGTTATTGAAGTTGATACTAACTAATTGACGCTCGTTTGGAATGCTGAAGCAGAGTTTAAAGTATATGGCCTCATTTTGTACTAAGATCTGTATTTCTTTTTCCACTTTCAGGTTTTCTTAGGCCAAAGTGGTGGGCTCGATACTGATGGTAATGAACTGCCACGTTTAGTGTATGTTTCTCGTGAAAAGCGTCCAGGCTTCCAACATCACAAGAAGGCTGGTGCTATGAATGCACTTGTGAGTATTTTTTATTTTTATGTTCTAAAGTTTGTTTATCACTTTATCTCTTTAGAATTAAGTATTTTCCTTCCTCTGATGTCACTGAAACTCTCTTGTAGGTTCGAGTAGTCAGCAGTTCTCACTAATGGACCTTTCTTGTTGAATCTTGATTGTGATCATTACATTAACAACAGTAAGGCCTTGAGGGAAGCTATGTGCTTTCTAATGGATCCTAACCTTGGAAAAAATGTGTGTTATGTTCAGTTTCCACAGAGGTTTGATGGTATTGATAGAAACGATCGATACGCCAATCGTAACACTGTTTTCTTTGATGTAAGTTTTCTATATTCCTTATATTCATCACAGAAAAGAGATTAATTCTGAACTAATGTTGTTTTTGCTTCTGTATAAAATTATTAAACTTATTAAACGGTTACAAGTCTTTCACCGTGGGCTTGCATAGACTGATTAGTGTGCTTATACATTTAATTCTGGATTTCAGATTAACTTGAGAGGTTTAGACGGAATTCAAGGACCAGTTTATGTGGGTACTGGGTGTGTCTTCAATAGAACAGCTTTGTATGGTTACGAACCTCCTGTCAAGCCTAAGCATAAGAAAACAGGAGTTCTATCTTCACTTTGTGGTGGATCACGGAAGAAGGGTTCAAAATCCAGTAAAAAGGGATCGGATAAAAAGAAATCTAAGAATGTCGATCCTACTGTGCCAATTTTCAGTCTAGAGGATATTGAAGAGGGGGTGGAAGGTAATTTTGAATTTTTTTGAATCGTAAGCTTGTACATATTTCATTTGTATATAATTGAGGTAGAGTCCACTATATATCACACCTACTTCCAGGTGGCATAAATAATGTGTCAATGCAGGAAAATTTTTTTCTTGTCCCATTTTTAATTTTAATAGTTGGAACACTCAACATTTTACATACGCACTTTCAAAATCAGGTGCTGGATTTGACGATGAGAAGTCATTATTGATGTCACAAATGAGCCTAGAAAAGAGGTTTGGTCAGTCTTCTGTTTTTGTTGCCTCTACACTGATGGAGAATGGCGGTGTTCCTCAATCTGCGACACCAGAAACTCTTCTTAAAGAAGCTATTCATGTTATCAGCTGTGGATATGAAGACAAATCTGACTGGGGAAATGAGGTATGTCATTATTTTCAATGCTTCTGTTACCTTATGTAGTATCCTTCTATTTCCAATGCAACGAGGAAAGAATAGAAAATGTTGCTTAGTATCACCTTTGAAATCCGTTTGTCTAGACAACGACAAAATTAAGCTACCTTAATTTTGTGTGGTTGAAATATGCCACTGACTGGAGTCTCTTTGAAACTTCAAATTCTCATTAACTTTCATATAAAATCTAATTCTTCTCCCTGCTTTTTATATATACTTTCTAAAGATTTTCAGGAGTTGTCATTGGTTTAATTTGGACTCGATGTCCTACCTTTATTTTCTGTTTCCTGTTGTCATTTTTGTTCACTCTTAAGAGAATGATTATATGTCTCCCACAGATTGGATGGATCTATGGTTCCGTCACAGAAGATATTCTTACAGGATTCAAGATGCATGCCCGTGGGTGGAGGTCTATATACTGCATGCCTAAGCTCCCAGCATTTAAAGGGTCTGCTCCTATTAATCTTTCAGATCGTCTGAACCAAGTGCTTCGATGGGCTTTGGGATCCGTGGAAATTCTTCTTAGTCGGCATTGTCCTATCTGGTATGGTTACAGTGGGAGGCTAAAATGGCTGGAGAGATTTGCGTATGTGAACACTACCATTTACCCAATCACTTCCATACCTCTTCTCATGTACTGTACACTGCCGGCTGTCTGTCTTCTTACCAACAAATTCATCATTCCACAGGTTTGTTATTTCGCCATAATTGCCCTCTATGCATACTCCGTCTCTCTTTTGTTTTTTTTGTTCTTTTGGCCCTTCTTTATAGAGCACTGTTTCTCTGTGATTGTTTTACCCGCAAAACCTTCTGTTTTAACTGATTCACCATAATAAATATAACTTTCCCAAAAACCATGACAAGCATTCAGTAATTGGACATGCCCTTTGATCCATGAGAGATACGATATGGTCTGTATATTGATGCACCTTGACATGTATAGTTTTTTCCCTATTAAGTTCATGCCAATTTGTGTATAATTTGAAATTTTGTTAGAAGATTTATGTAAGATTTCACTAAATTTGTTGGCTCATTCGGGTTGCAGATTAGCAATCTTGCAAGTATATGGTTTATCTCCCTCTTTCTTTCTATCTTTGCAACTGGTATTCTAGAGATGAGGTGGAGTGGTGTTGGAATCGACGAGTGGTGGAGAAATGAACAGTTTTGGGTTATTGGTGGTGTTTCTGCCCATCTGTTTGCCGTTGTCCAAGGTATTCTCAAAGTACTTGCTGGTATTGACACCAACTTCACTGTCACCTCCAAGGCATCAGACGAAGATGGGGACTTTAATGAACTCTACATGTTTAAATGGACAACACTTCTGATCCCGCCAACAACTCTCCTCATCGTAAACTTGGTAGGGGTTGTAGCAGGTATATCGTATGCTATCAATAGCGGTTACCAATCATGGGGTCCCCTCTTTGGTAAGCTCTTCTTTGCCTTTTGGGTGATTGTCCATTTGTACCCCTTCCTCAAAGGTCTCATGGGACGTCAGAACCGTACGCCCACCATTGTCATCGTGTGGTCGATTCTCCTTGCTTCAATTTTCTCTTTGTTGTGGGTGAGGGTTGATCCCTTCACCACAAGAGTCACCGGACCAAATATTGACGAGTGTGGAATCAACTGCTAGACAGAAAGACGACAATGTTACTGTCCGAAAATTCACATTCAAATTTATTTGGTTTGTTTGCCCAACTAAAGCTCGAGAGGTGAGAGTTTCTTATATTTTGATTTGATATTTGTTTCTGTCAACTGGTTTTTCCATTTGCAGCTTACACTGTTTGTAGATGATAGGAGGTGAAAGAAGAATATGTTTTGTTGTAATGTAAAAGGGGTGAATTTCATGTAATATTTGAACATAACTAGCCAACTTATTTATGAGAGATCTCAACACTCTTAAACTTCCATGGAAATCTTCTATGCTCTTCAATCACATTCTGAGTAGTTATTACCTCTACTTCAGTTATGTGAATATTTTTGCTCGTCACTGTCAAATCAAATGGTTACTGATATTGTCACTCTATGATTATCGTTAGATGATCGAGTTTAAACTTCGAGATTTGTGTGGAAGATAAATTAATAATTACTCTAATCTAATGACAATGTACGGTAGAAAGGTAGTAAATATTATCACCACTTAAAATGTCAAGCAGAAGTGTTGGAATGGAATGCAAGTTGTTTCATGTTTTTATAAAGACTTTAACGCTAAGGACAGTATATCTTTAAATCATACTAGCGTATTATCTCATATAGTTAGTGATTATACAATTAACATCTAATTAGATAGATTCAATTATTAACGTGATCTGCATACGTTACTTGCCACGATGAATAATACATCACTGTGATTTAAAAATGTGATCTGCTTAGTAAGTTTATTTTTATACAATGTGTCACAAATAACGTGCTCGGACAAATTTACATCTCCCTCCCTAATTCCCAATCCCTAACCTGAATCAAGTAACCAGGACAAATTTGCATCTTGCTCCCTTCCTGCGGCCGCGCGCTATGCCACGTATCAACGTCGGATTGCTTATATTTCAGAAAAATATCGGTGTTAACTGTTAACTGTGAAGCAACAAGACCACAAGAATGAAACGCGGACGAAGGCCGCGGACAAGTAACTACGTCCTTATTTGAGAGAGCTACGTACATGAAATGAATTTTGATGTTGACTAATAGTGTTTTATGTAAAAAATATCAACATATATCAATGCTTTATTGAGGAAAATGCAACTTATAGTTGGAGAAATTTTTAGTACATTAAGAATACGGTTCAATATACAACTGATAGAATATAATTGGTTAAATTTCTTTTAAATTTTTAAACATATAAATTTTTTATACTTAACATATTAAATCGTATTTTTACCATAATAGTGTATAATTGGTCAAATTTCTTTTTAAATTTTCTAACATATAAATTTTTTACACTTAACTTATCGAATCGTACTTTTTCCACATTAAAAAAATGTTGCTCCTTCTTCTCTAGTCTGAGTATCTCTATCCTCCAATCTGCATCGTAATCCAATCTTTGACAGTAGGCCAGCGCAGCATGACGTCACGAAACAGGTGGCCAATCCTCGTCCTTTGCATGCCCGACTGTTATTTCCAGCTCATATTGACGACACGTGTTATCAACAACTATCTAGCACCTGTATCGCAATGCCAACACTTGTCCAACGTATCGTTTCTGTATATAAGCAACCTCTGTCTTGAACATCTTGATTCCAGATCTTTGTCTAGTATCTAAAACAACAAAGAAAAAAAAGGAAAGAATCGCAGAAGTGTTTGTTTCCCGGGAGGATAATGGTGGCAATGACGATGGTCAACACTACTGAGGAACCAATTCTGTCGAGGATGGACCGGCTCGACACCGTTCTGAGGCAGTTGGAGGAATCCGAGGCTCGCATTCGCATTCACATTCACATACTCATTCTCCCAAGAGTAGCTCGTGCACCTCTTCACCCACGCGGACGAGCGGGACCCTCACGAGCGACGGAGGGCACGTGCCATCGTCCGCGGAGTTGATCTCCCCAGAAAGCCTAGAGAAGTACTGCCGTCCGATCGAGCACGTGATGATGGAGACCAACGCGAAGGGGTCGCTGCTCGAGCGGCTGGATCACGTGGAGGACCGTGTGCTGAAGCTGTGCATGCAGCTGGAGGAGGAGTTTATGGAGACTAGTGCCGAAGGGAAGAGAGATGATGAGGCGGAGATGGTCAAGAGGAGAGAGAAAGAAGAGAGAGCGGAGATGGCCAGGAGTGAGAAAGAGGAGAAGATTGTTATCAGTGAGATTGAGAGGAGGACTCAAATTGATGTGATTAAGAAGAAGAAGAAGAAGAAGGGACTGAAGCAACTTGTTAAACAGTGGGTTATGGGAAAAGGAAAATCCAATAAATCAACTAAACCTTTGATTAATTAGGGTTTCTTTTCCTATGTGAACTTTTGTATGTGTTGTTTATTCCCTCTTCTTTTAATCCTCCCAACTTATCTGCTTTAGTTTGGGGATTGATTGGTGAGAGTGTAAATAATCAAGCGAGAAAATGTACAACTGGTGTTTAATTAGACTACTTGTATTTTTATTTCCATAAACTGCTTCATTTTCCATATGTTGAAGTTTCTGACCTGATATCAACTAAAGCATTGTACAAGCGATGCGAAATATCACACGAATCTTTTCACTTAGTAAACTTCTGCACTAATCACTTAGATTACTAAGTGAAGGGTTTGAATTGAAGCCGGATGCAGTCTTTTGAACTTATTTATTCTAGAGTCATAATTCTGTTCGTCTTTTTGAAACCAAAAACCCTTCGTCTCTAGAGTTTGGTTGATCTTGATCTGTGATCGATCTTCTTCTATAATTTCTCAGTCGTGCACACCAGATGTTTCTGACTAGCCTTCAGTGAATTTTCCATCAAGATTCAAGCTCTGTTGGTTTGATTGCTGCGAAAATGGTGACTGCATCGCAACTTCAACTCCTTCAATCTCCAATCACGGCTCTAATCTCTATGATTTTCACCTCTGTATGAATGTGAAATAAGATGACTCCATTTACTTGAATTGACACTTCGAAATGCAATTGTTGCTGGAAAGCAATGGCATCATGGGATTTGTGGAAGGCTTTAATCCGTGTCCTATTCTGGTATAAATTCTACTGACTCTTTTACTTCTGTGGAAAGTAATGCTTTTGTTGCCTGGAAAATGCATGACTGTGCCAATATGCAGCTTATTACTGCAACTCTTTCCCTTATTGCCATGTCATGCGCAATTGGTAGCTCAAGCTCTAAGGATCTTTGGACTCGGTTGAAAGAACAATTATCAACTGTCTCTAGAACTAACCATTAAGAAAGAGTTTGATACTATATCTCAATATCTGCATAAGATCATTGAGGCTAGGGATTATCTGTCAGCTGCAGAGGTTTATTTTGCTGATGAGGACATTGTAATCCTTGCATTAAATGGCATGCCTCATGAGTGTAACACATTTAGATGTGTTGTTAGGGGTTGTGAGAATGTTATTACTCTTAAGGATGATGGTCAACCATATGGAAATCCAGCTCTATACAGAACCATTGTTGGTGCACTACAATAATTAACATTACTTGATATTGCAGTCTCTGTGCATCAGGTCTGTCAGTTCATGCAGAGTCCAATGGTTTCTCATTTTACCACTGCAAAAAGGATTTTGAGGTACTTGAAGGGTACTATGCACTTTGGCATTTCTTATACCAGAGGAGATTTATTGTTAAAGGCTTTTAGTTCTACTAATTGAGCAGGAGATCCCAATGATAGATGGTCCACTGTTTTAGTTGTGTTCTTAGGCTCAAATCCCATTTCCTGGTCATCCAAGAAGCAACAGACTATTTCCAGATCTTCTACTGAGGCAGAATACAGGCCTCTATCATCTACTTCTACAGAAATTGACAGATCAAGCAACATCTCAGTTTTCTGCAAGTATCTCTGCCTTATGCTCTAGTTTTATTTGTGATAATTTGTCTGCCATTGCCCTGGCCTTCAATCCAGTGCAACATCAAAAGACAAATCATATTAAAATTGAAGTCTATTTTGTCAGGGAAAAGGGTAGCCAGGAAGCAGCTTTTTGTGCTGTTTGTCTTCTAAAGAACAATTTGCAGAGATTCACAAAAGAATTGAGTGCACCTTTGTTCCATACTCATTGTAACAATCTCATGCTTGAATCCTCAAGGCATGAGTTTGAGAGGAGGTGATAGAGTATAAGTATGGATGAATGAGATTGTGCTACTTGTAATAAGATTAGAGAATTAGTTAAGTAGTTAGATAAGATCGTTGTAAGAAAGTATAAACAGTAGCTTTCCTTGTATTACTTATTCACCAAGAAATATATTCAGTAACATACATTTTCTTTATTCTTCTTCTTCTCTGTGCTATGCATTTCCTTCTTCTCTACAGTATACAAGAACATCATTCTACATAGGTTAACAGCTAACAGCGTTGGAAGATATTGCATCAAGTTTTGCTGCGAAATTTGCTTTGACTGAAGAGGAGGACCAGGTGGTGGTTGTGGGAGATAAGAACCCTGAGGATTTCAAAATTTCGAAATTCTTGTTGGTAGGAAAGCTTAAACAAGCATTTCTTTGAGAAAAAGTATGAAATTCATTGATGCGATAATGAAATAAATGTACAAATAGAGGATAAGGTGCACTAAAAGAGTCTTGATAAAAACCTTGCCGTGGATTTCAACCCGGTCAAAAGAAAAAGAGCGTCCGCACCAATAAAATTATAAAGCTATACTATCCTCAAACATAAGATCAGTGATTACATCAAGAGGTTCCTCGAACCACACCATTTGTTCATTTAAGAGTGAACCCAAGCTAGCCAACCTGTGTGGAACCTTGTTAGCCTCTCTTTTAGTAAAAGTCAGCCTTATGTGGGGAATTCAACGGAAGAAGTGTCCAGCATCATGCACCAAATGCCCCAAAGGAGGCATATCATCCTCTGTATTCCATTGTAGCACCGTAAGAACCAACTGTGCACCTCCTTCCAACTCCACCGATGCGGCATGCATATCTCATGCAAACATTGTTGGTATTTAGAAGTTTACTAACTCAATACCAAAATATGTGGGTGATAAGTTTACAAACTCTATCACACCTCTCACTTTGCACTCTCAATAAATTTGGACAAAAGAAATAGAGAAAGGAGGAAAACAACAAGCTTCGGCAAAACACTTGCACTTTGATATATTAAAAGGTGTTTACAAACTCAACTGCTAAAAATGGAATGGGATTACAAAGAGCCTTACGGGAAGGCTTTCTTATACTCGCAAAAACAGAAGAACCGCACAAGTGGTTTTAATAAACAAATGCAAACAAAGACTTCCTAAACCTAGCTAGTGTTGAAATCTATCCAGGCAAAATAAATGAAGGTGTTCAAAGTCTTTACTTGCGGCAGCTTTAGACTTTTGAACACACACACCACATTATTCCAGTGGTTGCAACCACATTTCGGCTAGCACAGAGAAGAAGCATTTAATTTGGGCAAGTGCAGGAAGCATGAGTCAAAAAACAGCTAGCAGCACACAAACATTTAAATAACGTTTTTATTTGAACTTCCAACAAACATTACTGCTGAACGAGCTGCCATCACCTCCGCCATTAGAGGCGAAGAAATTCCAGCTTGCTTGAGTGCCATCGCTGCCACAAGCAATTTGGCAGATAACTTGTTTGTGTTCGCATTTAATTCCATGGCGCAGAAGGGCTATCTTGCGAGGTGGACCATGGACGTTCAAGATATAGTTGTGGTCTTGGCGGAGTCGATAACCTGGAAACTCCGTACAAAATTCCTCTTACCACGCAGGAATTCTGGATACAAGTAAAGGGGCTACCACTGGTTTTGATGACACAAGCGATGGGGGAGGAGATTGAGAGACCTTTGGGTACATATATCACTACTGATTGCAACAGGGGAGGAGATTGCTTGGAGAGTGCTGAGGATATGGGTGGTATTGGATGTGTCCAAACCGTTACGGTGAGGGATGAGGATGAAGTTCTCGGGTGGCAATGGGGGTTGGGAATGGGTGGATTTAAGGTACGAAATGTTGCCAAACACACGTTCTCTGTGTAGGAAATTCGATACCGTGATGTAGAGTGTGAGAGGCACACTGGAGTTCCAATGGAAGATATTGACAAACCCTTTGGAAAATGGTTTTGAGATGACGTTGAAGGGCCAAATTCTCGCATAAGGTGTTTTGGTTTGAAGAAATCTGAATCCGGAGCCATGAGAGCACCGCTATTCCAGGAGGCGGATACGCGGCAGAAGGTGACCGAGACAGTTTGGGTCGCAATTTTGAGAAAGTAATTCAACAGAAGATTTTTCTGCACCTGATTTTGCTGTATCACTGGACCTGAATGCGGAGATATGCGTGAAGATTTCATGCCTAATGACTACCCTGGGGGTCTTGCGTTTCTTTCTCTAGAGGCTGTAAAGCGGGTCGAGCAGCTAGAATTTTATAACGATCTAGCTCGAATTAGGCTTCAGCTTGGCTCGATCGTTTGAGCTTGACTTATAATTTTATGATTACTTTCCTTATCAACTATAATTTCCTTTTCTTCTCCACTCCATCTTTCTAGTGGTTTTTTTTTTTTTTTTTTTTTTTTTTTTTTTAAGACACGAGTACATGAAATATCAAATCAACACTGTGGTCGAATCAACAAGAAGAGAGAGATCCGATCAAAAGATGCATGATTTATCTAAGTTAATTGGCAAATGGCAATTATTAAATTGTTATCAATGTTTCTTGCTGCACAAGAACTCTTGAAATTGTTTACAACTGATACATGAGTCAAAGAAAATGAACTAATCCTAAACTTCATTCCATCTAATTATCAGTAACTCATTACACATCAGAAGTAATCATCAAGCACACAGACGGATCAAGTGGCGAGTTTCTGCAAATCGGGCAAGTCGGGTGGAGCTGCAACCATTTGTCCACACAAATTTGATGAAAATAATGGCCGCAGATAGGCACGCCTCTCAATATATCTTTGTCTTCATAATCTGCCAAGCATATAGAACAGCAAGAAGGTGCTGAAACTGAATCTTCCATTTTCACTTTGGCCTCAGAGTAGAGCAGTTTCGGGTAGCTACATATTGTTGCTTCATCAAGGCCTTGTTCGATGGTTGGGGAGCTCTCGTAGTGCTCCGACAGGTCGACCGAAGATTGTCTCCGGTTGCGGAAAGAGATCCAGAATATGAGTACGATTACGGCGAAGACGCCAAAGCAAACTCCAACGGCATCATATACTTCGTCACTGTCGATATCCATGTTTTTGGCTTAATTAGCAAAACCATGTAGAAGAAGATCAAGGGTGCAATTTTTTTCATATTTGTTTTCACTGATTGTAGAAAAGATTAATGCTAAATATTGTGCGATATATAGGAGGGCGGCGATTTAGAGATGAGGGTTTGTTTTGGATTTGGAGGTGTATTAATTAGCTGGTATCTGGGGTGTGCCCAAGTAGTGAAGTTTGTATCTAAATTTGTTAATAATATAAGGAAGTATTATAAGCACTCTAAAAATCTCATTTTATAATCCTTACAAGAGTATTTTTTTTTTTTTCCAAATATAGAAAGTTTGGAGTGTAGAATGAGATTTTTAGAGTGCTAATAACAATTCTCATAATATATAGTTCCTAACATTTTCTTAACAAGGCAATTTGTCCCCACTTTATATGGTAAACTTTTTAAGCTTTTTTCTTTAAGAAAATATTTCATAAAATGACCAAAATATCAAGCAAAATGCAATTAAACCACTGATATTTGGATTGAGCTAATCAATATTTGTGTCTTTAAGGAGTAGGCTAGCAAGTGGTATTAACCTTAGTTTTAGATAAAAATTGTTTTCAACTGTAGTTGGAGCGAGAGCTGTTTCAGTTGACCTATTCTAGAAAATAAAATACTATAACCTTATACGGAAAGATAAAATTATTTATTAAATTCCATCAATTTTTTATTAATTATTAGCACGTGAGCCACAAATATTAAGCTAAAATGGAACTCTTCATACACATATTAGACTAAAACAGACCTCCCCGTTAATTGTTAACATGTGAGGCTCGCTCAATTGCTAATAATTAACAGAATTTTGACAGAATTTTCAATTTTGGGCACAAATCCTAACAGACTTTAACACAAAAGCTTAAATCCTTTTTTTTTACTCCCCTCTTTTTTTCCCTTCCCTCCTATTTGAATGGTCATAGTTAAGCCACGTCAACATCTTATATTAATTTTTTTTATATAGAAATAAAAAGACAAAATAGAAAATGTGAGATGATGGGATAGAAAAAAGAGGGGAGAGAATCCTAATCCAAATTCCAACTACTCCATCACCAAGTGAACTATTAATCCAATTAAAGTCTAAATCAAAACGAGTACGGTTACTGGGGAAGATAAGATAGCAAGTAGGCATTATTAGATTTATAATAAAAAAAAACTTCATTTTAATTTTTGGAGAAAATGACTTTTAGACTCCAATCTTGTGTAAAATTAATATCTAATTTTCTTTTCTTGATATATTTAATCTCCTCATTTATTAATAATTCAATTATATTTTGGTGTTTTATTTCTTTTTTTTTTCCTTCTAATTTTGATGTATCAATTACCTTTAATTCTAATTTTCATTTCATTTATTATTATAATTTTTTTTGAGACATCTAGGTAAACTAATTTTTTATATAATATATTATAAGGGTTTTTATCATAAATAGTCCCTGAAATTGACCCTCACCATCAAGATGATTCTTGAAATCGAAAATCATCAATGTAGTCCCTGAAAATAGATGTCGCAAATCAATGTGGTCATTCTATCACAATTCTATTAAAAAAAATTTGTTAAGTGCTGATATGGCACATAAATGGGCACATAAATCATTTTTTCTTCTTCTCACAAATGGTCATTGAAATTGACCCACTACATCAAAATGGCCCCTGAAATTAACTTATGACATCTAAATGGTGCCTGAAATTGAAAATTGATCAATGTAGTCCTGCAAGTAAGTGTCTCAAATCAATGTAGTTCTTTCGTCACAATTCAATAAAAATTTCCATTATGTGCTGATGTGACACCTAAATGGGTCACACAAGTCTAATTAAATTTAAAAATTACAAATAGGCTTAATAGTTTAGTAGTTAATAAAAAAATTGTCAACCCAAAACCCCAGTCCTACAATTACCTCTGATCCCAGTCTACCCTTCTAAACCTCATTTGCTATTTATTCTCTAAAAAAAATCTCAATACACATTTCGAGACCCTTCACCGAATTGAACTTGGATCAAGATCACCATTGGTGACAACTTGACACATTGGCAACGACTTCTGGGACATCCTCGTTAACATTTAGGCAATCAAACATCCTCACAATCTTAATCTTGGAGAGCTTGTTTGGCGCTTCCCTAATGGTCTGGTGGTGCAAAGAACGACGAGGTCTGCCTTGAGATAATGAGGTTATAACTAAAGTGTGTTCATATTAATTTGCGACACTTATTTTCAAGGACTACATTGATTGATTTTCAATTTCAGGGACTATATTGATGGTGTGGGTCAATTTCAGGGATCATTTGTGATAAAAACCCATAAATCTTGTGGGGTCCATTTATGTGTCACATTAGCACTTAATGGAATTTTTAACAAAATTGTGACGAAAGGACCACATTGATTTGCGATACTTATTTTCAGGGACTACATTGATTGATTTTTAATTTCAATGACCATCTTGATGATGAGGGTCAATTTTAAGGGTCATTTGTGAGAACAAGTTAGGGGTGCAACTTGGGTTGGGGCAGTCCAAACCTGCCCATGTCCAACCCGACTTTAAACCCAAACAAGTGGGTATTTTTTTAGTTATAACCCGCCCGAACCCAACCCAATCTCAACCCGTTCATTGATTAGGTTGAGTTGTGATGATCATTGCCCATCCATCCCTAACCCAACCCGACTAACCAAACCCAATTTAATCAGATTGTAACCCATATCAATTAATGCTCATATTACACCCAAGTGAGCCAAGTCCAAAAACCAACGCGCTTTCTAGTATTTTTTTAAAATAAATTACCCTTTATAATTATTTAAGCTTTTAGGGAATGAGAGGCTTTGATTAGTTAGTCTATATTTGTAGTCTCTAAATCCTAAAGGTTTATAGTAGATGGATTAATGAAATTAAAGTTAGGGTAAATTACATAAAACTACCTTAACTATTAGATCAATCACAGTTTTATACCTCATCTTTAAAAAATGTCAATGTCATACCTCGTCTTACGAATTTATTACAATTTCATACCTTTCGTTAGTTTGTCTGTCAATTCTTCCGTTAAATAGTGACATAGCTTAAAAAAATTAATTAAATATTAAAAAAAATCATTTATTTTATTTTTTTTGCATGGGGGACCCACCACTTATCTCCCTCACCCTTTCTTCCCTCTTCCGTCTTCCCCAAACCCAGATCCCACCTACCTCTTCTTCCCCGCTGCCATTCTCTACCATATTAGCAATCTTATCCACCATTCCCAGCCCCTCCTCCCTCACCTCCCTTAACGCCTTCTCTCAGTTACACCTAGACAAATTGAGCAATGCACCTACCGAGTTCTCCTTGCTCCCAGTCCTTCTGTCGCTGGACGAACCTATGCGATGTCATCATCTAGCCCCCAGCCACCTAAGCCTCCGTTGCGGCAAGACATCTTGATCCGTTTGGTATGGTCTGATAACCTCAAGTTCGAGTTCGAACTGATCTAATCTATCATCGGTGATTTCCCCCTAATTTCCACGGACATCGAGTTCCGGGGCGTTATGGTCCAACCCGACCCCAACGATGCCAATTTCCGCCAAAACTCATTCGCGGGTTCCTCGAACAACACCTCAAAACCCTCTTCCTCAACCACGCTGGTTCCTTCCCGCCGTCGTTCTCCTCCGTCCACCTATTCCGAACCGTAAATTTCTCGTACAACAACCTCACCGGAACATTACCTACATTTCTAATCACCGATCTGGACCAGTTATACTACCTTTATCTCGAATGGAACCGGTTCAGTGGACCAGTCCTGGTGCTAAACCAGTCCAACCTCCAGACCTTCAATGTCTCCAGAAACAACTTCACCAGTGCAATCCCTGTCACTTCGACTCTGCTCCGGTTCGGTGCATCCTCCTTATCTTCGAACTTATTCCTCTGAGACTAGATTGTGAATAAAGAATTCAATGATACAACACCATTTTTTGGTACTACTTAAGCCCACGGAGCCCCTCCACCCGCTCGGGCGCTCAGGTAGAGCAGTGCAGATGATATCCAGTGCGTTGAGGGAGGAGGGGCTGGGAGTGGTGGATGAGATTGCTGATGTGGCAAAGAATGGCAGTGGGGAATAAGGGGTGGGTGGGATCTGGGTTTGGGGAAGACGGGAGGGGGAAGAAAAAGTGAGGGGGATAAGGGGTGGGTCCTCCATGCAAAAAAAAAAATTAAATGATTTTATTTTTTTAGTTTTTAATATTTTATTAAATTTTTTAAGCCACGTCACTATTTAACGAAAGAATAGACAGACAAACTGACAGAATGTATGAAATTGTAACAAATTTGTAAGATGAGGTATGACATTGACATTTTTTAAAGATAAGGTATGAAACTGTGACTGACCTAATAATTAAGGTAGTTTTATGTAATATACCCTTAAAGTTAGCTAGCTTTGATGCTAATTGGCTTAATTTTTTTAAGAATTTTTGGAAACTAAGTTGTTACAAGATTAAACTTGAAAAAGTTGGGCAATCTGAACCGAACCCAAGTAAACCCTAACCTAATTAAACCTCAGCCCAAATGAACTCGAATGACATCCAACCCGAACCCGAGCCTGAATTGTAAAAGTCGAGTTAGGATTAGGTTGACCTTCCAACCTGTCCAACCCACCCGAGTTGCACCTCTAAGAAAAACCCTATATTCTGACACAATTTGTGTTCTTCATTTAGGTACGTTAATTCATTTGATATAATCTAATATATCCATTGATACATACATTTAGGTACATTGATTATTTATAGTACATTTCGGTACATACGTTTTGGTACATACATTTTGTTATTGACATTTAGGTACGTTATTTCAATATAATATATCTCGATACATACATTTTGGTGCATAAATTTTGATATTTTGGTATATAAATTTCGGTGCAGATGTTTGGGTACAATAATTCATTATATATATTTCGCTAAATACATTAGGTACTTCAATTCATGTTAATATATCTTTGGCACACGTTTTTACATATTTTTCTTATTTGTCATGGTTTTTGAGTGTTTATGTTCTAGTTACTTTTATGGGGATGTATTTGGTGTAACTGTGAACACGAAAGTTCCTTGAAACACAAGAAACAAGAATAACGTGTACAAAATAATATTTTTGTGTTTAATGATTTTGGGGTTACGATCTCTCTCAAATTTGGTACTCTGATTCTATCTTCGTAGGGTGTAGGTTTGTGGATGAGTTGTTGATCCAAAGGGCCGACGGGGCTTGATCTAAGGATGAACAGTTGATGAACGGATGAACACTTTCTTCAAGGGCCGTCGGGGCTTGATCTTGAATAATGGTTGTGTGGATTTCTTCAAGGGCTTTTGGGCTTGATCTTGAAGGTTAATGGATGAGCGGATCTTCAAGGGCTTTTGAACTTTAAGGCTTCAAGGTTTTGGTGTGTGGGTTTGTTGAGGTTGTTGATCCAAAGGGCGTTGGGGCTTGAGCTTAGGATGAACGGATAATGAATGATGAACGTTTTCTTCAAGGGCCGTTGGGGCTTGATCTTGAATAATGGTTGTGTGGATTTCTTCAAGGGCTTTTGGGCTTGATCTTGAAGGTTGATGGATGAGCGGATCTTCAAGGGCCGTTGGGGCTTAATCTTGAAGAACGATTGAATGTGTGGATTTGTTGAGGTTGTTGATCCAAAGGGCCGTTGGGGCTTGAGCTTAGGATGAACGGATGAACACTTTCTTCAAGGGCCGTCGGGGCTTGATCTTGAGTTGGTGGAAGTTCTTCAAGGGCCGTTGGGGCTTGATCTTGAAGGAGGATTTGACGAGGAATGAAGAGGGCTTTCTTGATCCTTCGGGATTTTCTTGAGAGCTTTAGAACTTTAAGGCTTCAAGGTTTTGGTGTCTGTGTTTGTTGATGTTGTTGATCCAAAGGGCTGTTGGGGCTTGATCTTAGGATGAACAGTTGATGAACGGATGAACACTTTCTTCAAGGGTCGTCGGGGCTTGATCTTGAAGGAGGATTTGACGAAGAACGAAGAGAGCTTTCTTGATCCTTCGGAATTCTTGGGAATTTGGATGGTTGGAAGCTTTGGAGTTTCAAAGCTTCAAGGATTTGGGGAATTCCTTTTCTAATTTTGGAGTAGAGAAATGTATTTGTGAATTCCTTGATGCTTGATACCTTGATGGAGAAGCCTATTTATAGGCTTTGAGAATGAATCACCACCACAAAAATATTTTTTTCCTTTCCAAGCACCATTGCCTAATTTTCCAACTTAATGAAATATTGAAATTGAAGTGGTGTAACTTATGGCCTAATTTCCCACTTAATACCATTTTAAACTTGAAGTGGTGTAACTTATGGCCTAATTTCCCACTTAACACCATTTTAAACTTGAAATGTGTATGCTTTGTCATTGCCCAAAAGAGAAAAACTTGCTTTGATCCGTAATGGATTGAAGTGTGCTTGCCTTGTCATTGCCCAACATAAGAAGAAAAACTTGTTTTGATCCTTAATGGATTGAAATGTACTTGCCTTGTCATTGCCCAAAATGAGAAGAAAAACTTGTTTAATCCTTCAAGGGTATTTCTTCCTATTTTGTTGAGTCACACGCCATGTGTACAATTTGTACAACACGTGGCGTATGCCATGTATGCCTTGACACGTCAAAACTTTAATGCATTGGTGAACATTTGTTTTACTGAAATTTTGATGTCTACAAATGCCCCCACTTCAAGGTGCGTCGTAGACATGTGCTTGACACGTGTAGAAGATGCGTTTTGAAGTCCCTTAATGTAGATGTCAACCCAAGGGCCGTCGAGGCTTGATCTTGAATTGGGCTGGAAATTTCTTCAAGGGCCATTGAGGCTTGATCTTGAGTTCGACTGGAAGATTTTCTGGTTTCCTCCAATCATTGATTTTCCACAGGCTTAGTCTTGAACTGGGCTGGAGGATTCTTTTGGTCTCCCCCGAAGGCCTGAACTTACTCCTTTTATCTGGAGTTGAATTTGATTCAAGGGTGGAGAACACTTGATTTCGAATCGGGCTTGTGATTTCTTCAAGGGCCATCGAGGCTTGATCTTGAATTGGGCTGGAAATTTCTTCAAGGGCCATTGAGGCTTGATCTTGAGTTCGACTGGAAGATTTTCTGGTTTCCTCCAATCGTTGATTTTCCTTTGTGCTACTCTTGAACTGGGCTGGAAATTTCTTCAAGGGCCATTGAGGCTTGATCTTGAGTTCGACTGGAAGATTTTCTAGTTTCCTCCAATCGTTGATTTTCCTTTGTGCTACTCTTGAACTGGGCAGTAGGAAATTTCTTCAAGGGCCATTGAGGCTTGATCTTGAGTTCGACTGGAAGATTTTCTGGTTTCCTCCAATCGTTGATTTTCCGTAGGCTTACTCTTGAACTGGGTGCAGGATTCTTTTGGTCTCCTCCACTCGTTGATTTTCCTTTGTGCTACTCTTGAACTGGGCAGCAGGATTCTTTTGGTCTCCTCCGAAGGTCTGAGCTTACTCTTTTTTTCTGTTTCTTTGTTCAATCTCTCCAATTCGTATTGAAGAGGGTTAGAGGATGACTCAGCATATGCAGTTGTAGCTTGTCTCCGCATGCTTCAATGTATCATTTTCACTTGCCTTACTTGCTCCCCTTTGCAGAAGTGGTATTTCCTTATGCAGGTTTAGCATCTTCTCTTGTAGTATTTGTTCCTGATGCAGGAGTTGAATACAAACCTTGCATTTGAATTGACCATCACTTCTTGGTGGCAGCGCAAGTTTGAGTGGAGGTTCTGATATATTGCTTTCTCTGTCCTTGTCTTGGCAGGTGAGAACAAGGGGAAAGGAAACGATAGGGGAAAAGCATGATATGAGATACCTTTGCTTTCGCCCTTGATGATATGAGATACTTTTGCCTTGGTGTCATTTGTTTGCAAGGGCATTCCTGGAGAGGAAGAAAACTGAGCATTTTGAGATGCTTTGCTGGGAGTGTACTCTCGGAGGTGAGGAAGAGTTGGGCATTTTTTTTTTTTTTTTTTTTTTTTTTTGTTTGCAGGTCTGCCTTGCCATAAAAGATGAAGGTCGACATATATAGGGATTTCCCAATAGCAAGTGGTGGTACTGTTCTTTTACCCTTATCGACAAACGTTTTTGATCCCGCAAATCCGGCTTTTTGAAATAGTGACGACTCTTCGATCTTTGAATACGCCTCTTTGATTTCTGAACGACGCCTCTTCGATTTCTGAACGAGCGCCTTTTTTGACAAAAGCTGCACGCGTTTTCTGAAACGCAGAGAAAGCGGCACTGAACTTTGCGCTTGTCGGCTAAAGATGTGTAGCTGCGATGATGACCTCCACGTGATCTTTTGACAAAGTGGCACCCGTGCTCTGAAAAGCCGAGAAAGCGTCGCCAACTTACGCCGGAAAATCCAGCTTTTGAGATTTGCAGAGCGATGTCTCTTCACTTTTGAATAAGCGGCCCTTCGATTTCTGAACCAACGCCTCTTTGATTTCTGAGCAAGCGCCTCTTCGATTTCTGAGCAAGCGCCTCTTCCTTTTTATAGAGGTATTGATCACCTCTAACATGCACACTTTGAAGGTTGCTCATTCCTGAAAATCATCTCCGGCCTTTTGAGTTTTAACTCCATCCACCCATCTCTTTTAACACCTTTGAAAAATGGCTAACCCATCGAACCTTAGCTTAGAATTGAGTCTCAGCAGTGATCCGGTTGCGCCGCGTCAAGGTAATGTATGGTGCCCGTCTTTCTTATCTTCTAACGGTCCTCTTACAGGTGAAGACTCAGTGATGCAGAATGCAACAACAGCAATAGTAGCTAGGAACCTCCTCACACCAAAAGATAGTAGGCTGCTTTCAGGACGGTCCGATGAGTTGGCCGTTCAAGAGTCCCTCGCTCTCAGTGTTCAGTGTGCGAGCTCTGTGTCCAACATGGGTCAACGCCTGCTTGCTCGGTCTCGTCAAGTGGAATCATTGATGGCAGAGGTGGAAGATCTTAAGCAGGAGATTAAACAGCTTAAGTACGAGAATAGAAGTTTGCATGTGCTTGCAAATAACTATTCGTCGGGCATGAAGAGGAAGCTTGATGCGATGCAAGAATCTCAAGGTCGAATGCAAAGTGACCATCAAAGGCTTGCGTCTTTCTTCCAGAGGCACCTTTTTCCTGGGTCATCCAGCGTTCCGCCAAGTATTGAGGCCTCGAATGCTCTATCTCCGATGCCTCTTGCTCCGATGCCTCCTGCTCCGATGCCTCCTGCTCCGAGAGTGTTGCCACGTAGTGGGGCTTCACGTACACATCCTTTGTGAAAGCTTCATTGATGGTTTTGCCGTACACAGTTTATGCTCTTGCGGGCCAGGAGCGTGATACATGGAATACTTGTGCTGCTTGAACTTGTATTTGTCGCAAAGCTCGTCCACGAGTCGGTTGGAGAACTACTTTCCGTTGTCAGTGATAATGTAGCGAGGCACCCCATATCGGTGGATGATATGCTCCTTGATGAAACGAACAACAGTTTCCTTTTTTACTTCCCTTAAAGGAATGGCTTCAGCCCACTTGGAGAAGTAATCTGTTGCAGCTAGGATGTAAGCTTCCCCTGTAGATGACTTTGGCGTAATTGGTCCTACAACGTCCAATCCCCATGCGTCGAACGGCCATGAAGCAACTGTAGGGTGTAATGGTTCAGGCGGTTGATGTATGAAGTTGGCGTGGAATTGGCAGGCTTGGCACCTTTTGGCGTGTTCCAGGCAGTCCTTCACCATGCTCGGCCAGTAGTAACCCATTCTTTTAAGCCGGAAATGTAGCTTTGGTCCAGACTGATGTGCCCCACACACACCTGAATGTGCTTCTTCCATGGCTAGATTAACTTCTTCCTCACCTAGGCATCTCAGGAACACTCCTTCAAAAGAGCGTCGATAGAGTGTTCCTTTGTAGTAAAGGAAGCGAGGTGCTCGTCGACGTATTTCGGAACGATGTCTGAGATCATCTGGAAGCTTTCCGTGCTCTAAGTAGTCGATCAGCGGCTGTCTCCACTCTTCAGCATCGATTGGAAGTACTGAGATGACATTTGTATCATCTAGTGACATTTCATTAACGAGCGGAATCACCCATCTTTGGAAAACTGGCACGTCTGCAACTTCATCTTTTCCTAGTGTCATACTCGAGGCTAGATTGGCGAGAGCGTCTGCCATTTGATTTTCCTTTCTTAGCACATGTTCTAGTGTCACAACTTCGAACTTTTGTAGCAGTTGGGTCGCTAGCCGGAAGTATGGGACGAGATCATCTTTCCTCACCTCATATTCAGTTAAGAGTTGATTGATTATGAGCTTGGAATCGCCATATACCTCAAGAGCTGTGATTTCCATGTTGATCGCCATTTGGAGCCCGATGATCAATGCTTGGTACTCAGCAACATTGTTGGAGCATAGCTCATTCAGTTGGAAGGAGTAAGGTAGTATTTGCCTTTATAGCGACATGAATACTACTCATGCCCCCGCTCCGTCTGCTCGTGCGGATCCGTCGAAGAACATCGTCCATGTTGGGAAGATGTCGATGTAGAACACCTCCTCGTCAGGCAAGTCGTCTGAGATTTTCCAATCAGCCGGGATTGGATGATCGGCAAGGAGCGTTTGGTGCCGTTTGCAGTTTCAGCTCGTGCAGGCAAGGAGCGTTTGGTTGTCACCTTTTAAGCTCGTGCGAACGAGGAGCTTTTGTTGTCACCTTTTAGGCTCGTGCGAACGAGGAGCTTTGGTTGTTGTTGTGGATTTGTCAAGCGATTTGGGAGAGGCGTTCCTCGCAATCTTCATAAGAAGGAGCCTTGACCGAGTAATTGAAGAAGTCTTCTGGGAAGAGGTCGCACATTGTGATGGGGATGGACGATCTTTTTGTCTAAATTTCATTATCTCCAACACTTTCACATTGTTCTGGAGGTTAACAAGAGCTATTTTGCCCCCTTTTCGACTGATAAACTTGTGGACAAGATGGTTGCTGCTTGTCCAATTTCTTCGAAGCGATCTTCGAAAGGCATTCCTCACAATCTTCATAGCAAGGAGCCTTGATCGAGAAATTGAATAAGTCTTCGAGGAAGAAAAGATCCCGCATGAACGATCTTTGTGTTGAAATTTTCTTATTTTCAACATTTTCACATTGCTTTGGAGGTTGGCGAAAGCTGCTTTCCCCCCTTTCTGATTGGTGCACTTGTGGAGAAGACATATGTTTCTCGTGCAGTTTCTTCGAAGCGACATGAGTCCATCCTTCAATTTCACTTGACTTGGAGCATGCCCCCAACAGTCGAGGTGAAGACTTTGAGTCGAAAGAGCCAGAAGTGACATCTTTCTTAGGGATTTCATCTTCAGTGTCGTCCTCTTGGGTTTGTTGGCATGAAGATTTGCCAATGTGGACGATGATGCGCCTCCTTACCTTCAGTGGTCCTTTTGTGTCGACCTCTAGGATTGCTTGGCGCTTCATCCTTGAAGGAATCAAGCTTCGAACGTCGTCTTTTTCTGCTAACCCATCAAACTTTTCTTCCTTTGGTGTTGTCTTTCTCTTTCCAAAAGGCTTCTCATTATCTTCAAATCTTTCCGAAGCTGATCGTCGCAGAGGAGAGATAGCTGTGTTGCTTTGTTTCTTAGGCTTTAACAACCTTTCAAAAACAGAGCTTTGGGATGTTGGCGCGCTAAGCCTCTTGAAGACAGAGGTTCGGCCTTGATTACCAATGCGATTAAGCGCTGAAATTCTGGAGCTTGAATGGCTTATCCTATCGAAGACCAACGTCCGAGGGGCGGGTTTAGGCTCTTTTTGGTTTTGTTCAATGCTCACGCTGATGTGTTGAGCGCTAACTTTCTTCACTTTGCTTGAAATCTTCACATGTGCATTTGGTGTGAAGCCAAGTCCGGTTTTGTTGTCGTCAACTCCGTAACCATGCTCCTTCAACTTCTTTTGAGTTTTGGTGAGGTTACGTTCTTTGTCATTGACGGTGTTTGAAACCTTCTTTCCAAGATTTGAAGAGGAAGCAAAGTCATGCCTAGCCTTTGACATGAGTTCGTAGGCATTTGGGTTAAAGCCTTCTTCGGTCTTCTTAGTTGGAAGAGAGCTTGGTTTCATTTTGACGCCATGCTGTGCCTTCAGACGGTTGATGAGTCCGACGGTTTGCAAGTTTTTCTCCTCTGCAGTCCGTGTGAGCTTTGCGATTGCTTCATTCATCTGAGCTAGCTGCTCCTCGATTGAAGTTACTCCAGTGGTCATGACTTGCATGGTTGTACTGCTGCTCGAATCAGCGTCGGAGAGTAGGGACTCTGAGTATTTCCTCAGGCTTTCCCCTCTTGATGCCCTTAGCGAGGCTAGGGTGATCACATGCTCGTGCCTCAGGTGCTCTTGTTCCTTTGACAGAGTTAATGCAGGGGCGGAAGCCGCGGCAAAAAGAGCTCTTGCCTTAGTTCGGGTTATGGTGCCCGAAATATCACCACTTGCGGCGATGATGTTCTTGTTCTTTGCTTTGATTGCAGGAACAGCTTGATCCTTTCTTGATGCCATTTGCGTTTTTCGATGATTTGAGGATAGAGATGAGAGGTAGAGATGTCCCACTAGGCGTGCCAAATTTGTGAACACGAAAGTTCCTTGAAACACAAGAAACAAGAATAACGTGTACAAAATAATATTTTTGTGTTTAATGATTTTGGGGTTACGATCTCTCTCAAATTTGGTACTCTGATTCTATCTTTGTAGGGTGTAAGTTTGTGGATGAGTTGTTGATCTAAAGGGCCGTCGAGGCTTGATCTAAGGATGAACAGTTGATGAACGGATGAACACTTTCTTCAAGGGCCGTCGGGGCTTGATCTTGAATAATGGTTGTGTGGATTTCTTCAAGGGCTTTTGGGCTTGATCTTGAAGGTTGATGGATGAGCGGATCTTCAAGGGCTTTTGGGCTTGATCTTGAAGGTTGATGGATGATCGGATCTTTAAGGGCTTTTGAACTTTAAGGCTTCAAGGTTTTGGTGTGTGGGTTTGTTGTAGGTTGTTGATCCAAAGGGCCGTTGGGGCTTGAGCTTAGGATGAACGGATGATGAATGATGAACGTTTTCTTCAAGGGCCGTTGGGGCTTGATCTTGAATAATGGTTGTGTGGATTTCTTCAAGAGCTTTTGGGCTTGATCTTGAAGGTTGATGGATGAGAGGATCTTCAAGGGCCGTTGGGGCTTAATCTTGAAGAACGATTGAATGTGTGGATTTGTTGAGGTTGTTGATCCAAAGGGCCGTTGGGACTTGAGCTTAGGATGAACGGATGAACACTTTCTTCAAGGGCCGTCGGGGCTTGATCTTGAGTTGGTGGAAGTTCTTCAAGGGCCGTTGGGACTTGATCTTGAAGGAGGATTTGACGAGGAATGAAGAGGGCTTTCTTGATCCTTCGGGATTTTCTTGAGAGCTTTAGAACTTTAATGCTTCAAGGTTTTGGTGTCTGTGTTTGTTGATGTTGTTGATCCAAAGGGCCGTTGGGGCTTGATCTTAGGATAAACAGTTGATGAACGGATGAACACTTTCTTCAAGGGCCGTCGGGGCTTGATCTTGAAGGAGGATTTGACGAAGAACGAAGAGAGCTTTCTTGATCCTTCGGAATTCTTGGGAATTTGGATGGTTGGAAGCTTTGGAGTTTCAAAGCTTCAAGGATTTGGGGAATTCCTTTTCTAATTTTGGAGTAGAGAAATGTATTTGTGAATTCCTTGATGCTTGATACCTTGATGGAGAAGCCTATTTATAGGCTTTGAGAATGAATCACCACCACAAAAATATTTTTTTCCTTTCCAAGCACCATTGCCTAATTTTCCCACTTAATGAAATATTGAAATTGAAGTGGTGTAACTTATGGCCTAATTTCCCACTTAATACCATTTTAAACTTGAAATGTGTATGCTTTGTCATTGCCCAAATGAGAAAAAACTTGCTTTGATCCGTAATGGATTGAAGTGTGCTTGCCTTGTCATTGCCCAACATGAGAAGAAAAACTTGTTTTGATCCTCAATGGATTGAAATGTACTTGCCTTGTCATTGCCCAAAATGAGAAGAAAAACTTGTTTAATCCTTCAAGGGTATTTCTTCCTATTTTGTTGAGTCACACGCCATGTGTACAATTTGTACAACACGTGGCGTATGCCATGTATGCCTTGACACGTCAAAACTTTAATGCATTGGTGAACATTTGTTTTACTGAAATTTTGATGTCTACAGTAACATCCCACATCGCTCAGGGGAGTGGATCCTCTAAGCCTTATATGTATATTCCCATCTCTACCTAGCATGAGACCTCATTGGCTTCGGGTTCCATAGGAACGCCGAAGTTAAGCGAGTTTGGGTTAGAGCAATCCCAGGATAGGTGACTCCTTGGGAAGTTACTCGTGAGTTCTCAGAAACAAAATCGTGAAGGCGTGGACGGGGCCCAAAGTGGATAATATCGTGCTACAGTGGAGTCGAGCTCGGGATGTGGTGGGGGCCCGAGCTAGGATGTGACAATTTGGTATCATAGCTAATCCCTGCCAGGAAGTGTGCCGACGAGGACATCGGGCCTGTAAGGGGGTGGATTGTAACATCCCACATCGCCCAGGGGAGTGGATCCTGTAAGTCTTATATGTATATTCCCATCTCTACCTAGCACGAGGCCTTTTGGGAGCTCACTGGCTCCAGGTTCCGTAGGAACTCCGAAGTTAAGCGAGTTCGCGCGAGAGCAATCCTAGGATAGATGACCCACTGCGAAGTTCTCGTGTGAGTTCCCAGAAACAAAACTGTGACTGCATAGTCGGGGCCCAAAGCGGACAATATCGTGCTACGGTGGAGTTAAGCCTAGGATGTGGTGGGGGTGGATCTTTTAAGCCTTATATGTATATTCTCATCTCTACCTAGCACGAGCCATTTTGGGAGCTCACTGGCTTCAGGTTCCGTAGGAACTCAGAAGTTAAGCGAGTTTACGCGAGAGTAATCCTAAGATGGATGACCCACTGAGAATTTCTCGTGTGAATTCCAAGAAACAAAACCGTGAGGGCGTGGTCAGGGCCTAAAGACAATATCATGCTACGGTGGAGTCGAGCCTGGATATGATGGAGGCCCGGGCCAGGATCTGGCAATTTGGTATCAGAGTTAATCCTTGGCTGGAAGTGTGCCGACGAGGACGTCAAGCCCCTAAGGGGGTGGATTGTAACATCCCACATTGCCCAGGGGAGTGGATCCTGTAAGCCTTATATGTATATTCTCATCTCTACCTAGCACGAGGCATTTTGGGAGCTCACTGGCTCCGGGTTTTGTAGGAACTCCGAAGTTAAGCGAGTTCGTGTGAGAGCAATCCCAGGATAAATGACCCACTGCGAAGTTCTCGTGTGAGTTCTCAGAAACAAAACCGTGACTGCATGGTCGGGGCCCAAAGCGGACAATATCGTGCTACGGTGGAGTTGAGCCTAGGATGTGGTGGGGGTGGATCTTTTAAGCCTTATATGTATATTCCCATCTCTACCTAGCACGAGGCCTTTTGCGAGCTCACTGGCTTCAGGTTCCGTAGGAACTCAGAAGTTAAGTGAGTTTACGTGAGAGTAATCCCAAGATGGATGACCCACTGAGAAGTTCTCGTGTGAGTTCCAAGAAACAAAACTGTGAGGACGTGGTCAGGGCCCAAAGACAATATCATGTTACAGTGGAGTCGAGCCTGGATATGGTGGAGGCCCGGGCCAGGATGTGGCAATTTGGTATCAGAGCTAATCCTTGGTCGGAAATGTGCCGATGAGGACGTCGAGCCCTTAAGGGGGTGGATTGTAATGTCCCACATTGCCCAGGGGAATGGATATTCCCATCTCTGCCTAGCATGAGGCCTTTTGGGAGCTCAATGGCTTCGGGTTCTATAGGAACTCCGAAGTTAAGTGAGTTCGCGCGAGAGCAATCCTAGGATGGGTCCACTGGTAAGTTCTCGTGTGAGTTCCCAAAAACAAAACTATGAGGGAGTGGTCAAGACCCAAAGTGAACAATATCGTGCTACGGTGGAGTCGAACCCGGGATGTGGTGGGGGCCCAAGCCGGGATGTGACATTTGGAGGGAGTTAAACAAAATTAATAAATTAAAACGTGTTTATTAATAAATTTGAATATTTAATTATTGGACATATTGAATAAAATACACATTAATGGCGTGTTTACTAAAATGAAAAGGAATCATTCCCGATTGAAGGGATTCCAGTGTTTACTAAAATTTTAGGGAATAAAAAGCACGTGGGCCTATCTAAAATCCGGAATCACACTCCGAAATTCTCGGATTTGGATTCTTAGGAGAGACCTGGTATTTGGATTCCTAGAGAAACTCTTCATCGGGATTCTAACTTTTATACCGAAATGACCCTCATGATTTTTGGCTAATCCGAAAGTACCCCAACAACTTCACCTTTCCAACCCATCACAGAGTCTTGCAATTTCATCTTTATCAACTCACGGTGAGCTCCAACGGCGATGGCGGTGCAAACAAATACAAAACCACATACAATGATACAAATCAAAACAATCATGAGAATCAAGTTTCTAACAAAACCCAGAATGATAGAGAGATATGGGTTCCCTCGCACCTTTGTTAGAACCAAAGAGGATGGAGAACTTTTTTTTTCTTTCCCTGAAGACGGAGACCGTCCTATTTTGAGAACTAAAGAGGGCTCTGACCTCTTTTCTTCTTACTACTTATTGCAATTTATTTTTCTCTTTAATAAATTATTTTATGAAATGTTTTTTTTATTCTTAAAATCAAATAAAGATAGATGTGCTTCTACGGGGTACTAAAATGTAAAAATATTTGCTCTTTGATCTGAACTCCTAACTAAAATGTTATTAAAAATAAATATAGGATAAAATAAAACAAAAAATAGTAAGGTCATTTTAGTAATCTTATTGATTTATATTCCGATTCATTTGAATTAGTAAGCAACTTATATGAACTATAGTTCATTCATACTCTGATTCCAGAACATTTAGGTAAACAGTTTCAACAGTAATCTGATTTTGACTCCTTCTCAATCCAATTCCTCCTCAATTCAATTCCTCCTCAATCCAATTTCTTTATTTTGATTACGGTTACTAAACGCGCCATAAATATTAAAACAAAAATAGAATATGAATTTGAATTAAAGTACACATCAAAGGACTATAATTAATATATAATCTTACACCATATTTTAGTGAAATATCAATCTTTTTTTAGCGTTAAAGTTTAAAACCCCTAATTTTACCTATGACATCAAATGGTTGGCTTCTAGGTCCCTCAACTATTCAATGGCGGCATATATTTAGGAAAACCAATTTTGTGGCTGATAAGCTTGGTAATGTTGGAGTTTTAGTCTTGAATCCCCATTTTGGGGAGAAAAACTTGTGTGGGGCTTTACTTGCCACTGAATTTTGTTGAGTGACACTACAATCCAATCAAAACTCATCACGTGGCAAATCTTAAATATTATCTTTTATTATTTTTCTTTAATATTTAAAACTTTCGTAATTATATTTCCTATTAATTGATATAAGATTAATTTAAGATTTCAATTTTCCTCTGATCTCCTCTGTCTTCCCTTTTTCTTCTCAAATTTTCTCTCTGCCAGTGCCGGCTTCTTCCCCACTCTGTGCGTTTCCTTCCTTCATAAGAATAATGGGAAAAAACAATTAAACCATCTTCTCCATCTATAACGAAATAAAACTGTAATATTCTAACACAGGCTTGATGTTTAACAAAATTTGTCTGTTCCTTTTTTTTTTTCCTCTTCTCATTCTCTCTTATTTTTCTTCCCCAGTTTTCTCTGCCGTGTACAATCTTCTTCCCCCTCTTTATTTCCTTTCTCTATAAGAATATGGGGCAAAAACAAAGTCATCTTCTCCAACTATCATGAAATGAAAAAAAAAAAAAAAAATTATTTATTATTTATTTTTTTTTTTTACAAAAGCTGTTTATTATTATTATTTTTTTTCAATTATAAGCATAATTTCATTGCCCAACAGCTCGTCTTTTTATATATCTCTGAGTTGTAATTTGTGTGTTTATGTTTCTCCTATAAAGGAATAAAATATTTTGTAGCAAACTCTAAATACAATCTTGCAGACTCACTCTATACCATCGAGTTGATCTTTTCACAATTTATTGGTTATCCCTCACTTTATTTTGGTTGAAGTACAACTATTTTGGTTGATTATCCATCTTTAACATGATGGTAGAAGTGGGAGAGAGAGAAGAAACTGGAGACTTCTACGCCAAAACATAAAAGTACCAAAAGGGAAAAGTTGGGAAGAAAAAGAGGGAGGGGGAGAAGAAAAATATACATCAAATTAATCTCACGATGTATATTAATTAGTAGGAAAAATAATTATGAGAGTTTTAAATATAAAAGAATGATAAAAGATAATATTTAAAACTTGACATGTTGCAAGTTTTGATTGGATTGTAATGTCATAGCAAAATCCAATGGTAAGCAAGACCCCACACAAATTTTTCTACATTTTGGGGATTATTGCCTTCTCGCTTCGGCTTTAGAAACTTTGAACTTAGACTGTATTGATACTGGTTGTTTCAAAAGGTTCTTTCTCTAATAAATTTATTTTCTATATAAAAAAAAAATGATATTCGCACAAGTGCATCTTCTATTCGTCGAACAAACTTTCATCTAATAGTGACTTCACTTATAACTTTCCGAGCTATTTCTCTCCCTAAACGATCGACAAGTTATTTACCAACTTTTTAAAGGGGTGTGTGTCCCAAATTCCAATGCGGTGCTATGTTATGGAGATCGCGGCAACATGTAACAATTGTGAATAAAATATTACGTTCGAGCCTGGCTAGCACGTCTCAACTAATTAACAATATTATTTTAGTTTCAAAAGTTAATAAACATTAATTATTGAGGTTGGTTAATTAACTTGCTAAGTATACGGGTGAGCCTGACCCAGTCTGTCCTCCGTCCATCCCCACAGGTGTCTCGCTAAAACTGCACGAGAGCAATAAAAAAAATACAAAAAAATAAAATAAAATAATATAATATAATATAATAAAATTATAATAATAATAAGACCTAATTGGGTTATTAGTTCCTGTTGGAACATGGTAGTTGGAAAATAGTTTCTGTGATAAAATAACTAGGATTTATGCCCATATGGT
This sequence comes from Pyrus x bretschneideri, assembly GCF_019419815.1. NCBI lineage: Eukaryota > Viridiplantae > Streptophyta > Magnoliopsida > Rosales > Rosaceae > Pyrus > Pyrus x bretschneideri. Next base: position 847,196 of record NW_025999790.1, on the reverse strand, counting down.
GAGATCTGTTAGGATTTATGCCTAAAATTAAAAAATTTGTCAACTTTTTGTTAATAATTAGCAATTAAGTTACACATATTAGGTTAAAATAGAACTCTCCCTATACATATTAGGCTAAAACGGAACTCTCTGTTAATTGTTAGCAGGTGGGGCTAGCTCACGTGCTAATAATTAACTAAAAGTTTACATAATTTTTAATTTTGGGCATAAATCTTAACAAACTTTACCACAGAGGCTTAAATCCTAATTTTTTAATTACAGAGATTATCTTCCAACTATCTTATCACCACGGAAACTATTAATCCAATTAAGCCTAATAATATTAAACCATGCTGTACCTGCACCTTATTGCTTAGCTTACTACATAAGCTGACTTCCTCGAAGGAAATCATGCATGAAAATCTCCACGTACATAAATAAACTACCAACTTAAGGATATCCTAAGCTAATTAAGAATTTCCACTAATTAAAAAAGGTTAATCAGACTCAGTAGCGGACAATACAGGGACATTGGCATCTGTTGATCCCAATAAATTTGTAAATCTCCCATTTTGATTTTTTTTTTTCCAATAGAATCCTTTTTAGATTTTCTTTGTGGGAATTTTAGAGATCCGTAAATCTTATTCGTTCATTATACATTGTGTGATCAGTTTTCTTCAACAACTGTTTATGTTCAATTTTAAATAAAAAATTTAAAATAATTTATGATCACACGATATACGATAAACGGACGTGATTAAAAAATCTCCGAAATTCTCATAAAAAGAACCCGGATTATATTTTTTGACCCTTGTACCAACATGTGGGTAAGACTTGAATCAAGACACTAGTGTCAAACGTGGAATGCAAGTGATACATATTGGGGCTCATACTATGGTAACTTAGTATATTTGATTAAACGGTTCTCTTTTGAACTTGGGAATTATATTTCTAACATGCGTTTGCATAATAAATTTTCTATGTTGAAAGAAACTAATAGTCTTGCACAAAAGTTGACGGAGGTGAAGAGGGATAGATGATACCCTTGGTGTACTTGCTACTTAAATTTAGCATTCAATTTTACCAGTTGCAACTGCTTCCGTTGAAAAAGCTTTTTTAGTGATGAATATTGTGAAGAATCCACATCGTATGGTCAGTTTTCGTCAGGTACTGTTTATGTTCAATTTTAAATAAAAAATTTATAATAATTTGTGACCGCACTATATACGATAAACAAATACGATTAAAAAAATCTCCGAAATTCTCACAAAAAGAATCCGGATTATTTTTTTTGACCCCTATACCAACATGCAGATTAAATCATAAGGATCTTTAATTAATATTTTTAATTGACATAAATCTACCCTTTCAAGTGGGTAAGACTTGAATCAAGACGCTAGTGTCAAACGTGCAATGCAAGTGATGCACATTGGGGCTCACACTATGGTAACTTAGTGTATTTGATTAAACGGTTCTCTTTTGAACTTAGGAATTATATTTCTAACATGCGTTTGCATAATAAATTTTCTATGTTGAAAGAAACTAATAGTCTTGCACAAAAGTTGACGGAGGTGAAGAGCGATAGACGATACCCTTGGTGTACTTGCTACTCAAATTAGCATTCGATTTTACCAGTTGCAATTGCTTCCATTGAAAAAGCTTTTTAGTGATAGTATTGTGAAGAATCCACACATCGTAATAGAATGGAAGATAAATAGTTGAATGATAGTTTAGTCTGTATACATGGAGAAAGATGTATTTAATTTTATTAATAATGATGTTGAGATACGACATTTTCAAAATATGAGAACACGTTGTGGTAATTATAAATGGAAGTCTAACTAATTTTTGAAAGCTATTTTTTGACCCCATCATTATAAATTCTTAACTTTGTCACTGATTAACTTACACACAACTCATATTTTACGAGAAGGTAATCAAGTCGCAGCTGATTTGGCAAATCATGTGCTATGAGCTCAACTTTTACTTGGTAGGATTCACCTCCGTTCTTATTTTCGTCATAGAGATTTGCGCATGCCTAACTACCGTTTCATATAAGATTTTATAAACTTCTTTGTATTTTTTTCTTCGAGGTTTTGGCTACTTGTCTTTCTTGTTGTCATTTTTTCTTATCTAATAAATTTTGGTAGGCTTGGTGTTTGAGGGTCGTCCTCTAGCCCACGCCTATGCGAGAGCAAAAAAAGAAAAAACTTACACTCGAACTGATGAATAATATGGGGGTGATTATAACGTCTCTGATGTTCTTAGTATGGTCACTTCTTTACAAATCTGAATTTCATTTAAAATTGATAATTGTATCGGCTTGTGTTTGGAACACCAAAAGATCCAGTAGGTTCTCTTTCCAATCATATAATGGATCATCCTCCAAAAACCTTTGAAAATTCAATGAGTTAGTAAAGATACAAATAATTAACATAAATGAATGAGCAAACCTGGGCGTGTTGGTTTCAAAATCAAATAGAACTTGACTTGTGTCAACATGTGATTTGTCTCAGATGTGTTCATTCTCAATGTCAAGAGATGGCCTAAGAGAAAATATGAGAGAAAGCGTGCCACTGTTGGAGGCTACTGCCACGTAATGATTTGTAGGTTTGCGATTAGATCTGACTCTTTATCAAAAATGATTGAGCACCGAATGAGACGCTAGTTTGGTTAGGTTCCTTTAAATGTCTCTGTGATTGAGAACTTAATTCTAGTGTGTTATATATGCTTCACCTAGGAGTGTAAGTGGAATAAAAGTAAAAAAAAAAAACTGAATGTAATCATTTCATGATTGAAGCAAGACTACAATCATTTACAAGAAAGATGGTGGGCTGATGAGCTACTATAAATAACTTGAAACATTGAAAAGTAGATGCACTTTGAAATGTTAAAAAAACAAAAACAGTAAACTATCAAGATTCAAGCTATATAGGACATGATGGTGCTAGGATTGACTAAGAAGGAAACATTGCCTTAGATCGGTGATCAACGGTGATTAGAATGATCGTCAACCGATCATTCATAGGCACTGAAGCTTTGAAGAAAGCTCTGGATTGAGCTGAAGAGATTAGGTTTTTTAAGGTTTGATTGAAGAATCACTTGAAGTTTGTAATTGTAGAAATTGAATTTGACGAAGGTTCTGACTCCTAAGCTTAGAGTCATCTACCTCCATTATTGGGATCTTGGAAAGCATCTTCATTCTTATTAGGGGTGGTATTCGTACGATTATCGTACTAAAATCCATGTACTAATTACCATACTAAATTTTTGATATGGCAAAATCTAATACCATTACTATGCCAAACTTTCGGTATACTAAATTTTGGCATGCCAAATAATTCGGTTGACATAGTATGGCAATGATAATTACCACTTTATTTTGGGCTAATCTTTTGGGCCAAAACTTGGTTTTTTTTTTTCAACCTAATTCAAGGCCCAAACGTGTTTTAGCCACTCTATTTGGGTTTCTAATTTTTTTTTTATTTAATTATGAGAATTTTACAGAGATTCATTTAAGGAAAAAAAAAGTAAATAGATGAAAGAATTGTTGAAAGAACCTAGCATCCCTAAAAACAAAGTACAAAGATTCCTAAATTCCATCTCTACATTCTTTAAAATTGTACAAAAATTAACTTGATAGATGAAGCCAAGTAGAAAGACAACCCAATTTGATGAAAGAGAATGTGAGATGGACTGCGGACAGAGAGAGTCGTCAGAATGGGAGCCACGGAGATGAAGTTGATGGCAAGGTGAGTGAAAAGACGAAGTCACAAAGGCAAATAGGCTTAGGTTTTTTTTATTGAGAAAGTAGAGGTTGGAGGGTGAGGATGGTTTTGGATAAATGATTAGGAAAAAAATATAAATTGCATATATAATGATAATAATACTTAATTATATATATAAATGAATAAATAAATAATATAATATTAATAGTAGTAGTACGGTACGGTATACCATTGGTAATGGTTTTGAATACCATTACCGTACCGAAAATGTGTGGTACGGTACAAATACCATACCATTACCAATGGTACAAATTTCTTAGCATAACTTTAGTATGATATGGATGGTAATTCAGTTAGCATGGTGATTCAGCAAAAAATTTCACCCCCTAATTCTTATCGCTAAGCTAGAATGAGGGTACATTGGTCATTTACTTATGACAATAACTGGATTTCTTGTGAGCTAGCTTGATCTTGCGTTTTTTCGATGCTTGTATAGTAATGGGCCATGCCATGTCTGACGACGCATCCCTTGAGCATTTAAGGAATCGCAAAAATTTCAAGACCTGATGGGCCATGTGGATTATGCGATTCGAGATGGACGATCGAGAGTTCGAGTTCGAGTTCTTAATGGATTATCGTGTTCCGTGGAGGTAGTCTGAGCATAGATGAGCTAGTCTGAATTGGATTGTTCTGTAAACGGCCGATGTCATATGTCTTTGGTGAAATGAAAATAGATAGCCTAGTACTAGGCTTATTTGTGACCCAAAACATGAATAGTTAAGCTTGTTAGAGCAATATACTTAATCTCTGCATCCAAATTAGAATTACGCTTTTCATAATTTAGATTAGATTAATTAGGAAAAATTTTGGGGCTTGATTGTCCATGTGGATTATCTGTTTCTAAATGGACGATTGAGAGCTCGAGCTCGTGAGGGAATATCTCATGTACGGGGAAGGTAGTCCGAGCCTGATGAGCTAGCTCAAACTGGATTACGCTATAACGGGCTGATATCGCATGTCTTTGGTGAAATGAAAATTAGAAGGCCTAGTACTAGGCTTAAATTTTATTTGTGGCCTAAATATGTATAGTCAAATTGGTTAGAGTAATATGTTTATTCACGGCACCCAAATTAAAATTACGCTATTCATAATTTAGATTAGATTAATTAGCTAATATTACTGAGAGAGAGAGAGAGAGAGAGAGAGAGAGAGAGAGAGAGAGAGAGAGAGAGAGAGAGAGAGAGAGAGAGAGGGGATTGCGGATGAATGGTCCTCTATTTGCTTCTTTTGTCATTGGTAGATCATGCAGAGTAAAAGAAATGGGTCGGCCGTTTTATTCCAATGAATCCAAAGAGAGGCACCAAGTATAATGACTGAAAACTATATAGTGCAATATTACATAAACACAAACATCTTTTGACAGGTCACCATGATACAAAATGAGACAAAAATGCATAGAAACTAAGTAGAGTGTTTATGCCTGTACTCATAACAGGAATGAAAAAAAGACAAGGGTTATGAGTGAACGACCCTAAACTTAAGTATTCCTGTATTACTAGGCTGATAAACCTATTGTGGTGAACGACCCTTGAGAAAACGCCAAGGTCCTGTTCCAGTCCCCATCCTGCAAATGTAGTATATAGCAACCTAGCTCAATTCAAGTAATTCAAATCATAACGTGGAAAGCATTGTTGGAAGAGGTCTCAATTTTGAATTCCCTTCCTCGATCAATTGATAAAATAATGAAATTATTGTTCTAGTGATATTTCTCTTTGTAATATTGTAACAGATAACAATTACGAATCTCCACTCCTGTTGTTAGTTCTAAAAAAATAGATGGAAGGATAATTACCTCCATACACCAGCAAATGCACGTAACGCCATATAAATGGTTAACGCAATCCAGATCCCAACAAAACCATGGGATTTTGAGAGGAGGAACAAGGATACAATGCTTGCTATGGCAACCAGAACCTGAGAAGCAACAAAGAAATAATTTGGATAATTAGCTAGTAACTCAACTTGTGAAAAGGGAATTTGGAAAGGTTCATTGCAGAGAAACTTACCAATGAGTATGCAGAATATGCAAAATCAGATGCTCCAAAGTTCACACCATCAAACACAAAAGACAGCGAATTGATCGGTTGCGTAGCTGCAACAAACTGGTGAGTAGAAAACAAATTAGTTGATGATTATTTTCATCCTAAAAAAAATAACAGTAATAATTATAGTAAATGAAGATTTGGAGTTTTAGAAGAGCTGAATTTTAATACCGGGAGGCCAATCTTTATAAGGTGCAAAACGTTAACATCTCTAGAAAAGACTCCAGCTCCAAAATACAGACCGATTCCAACAAGAAGAGCAAGCCCCACACCAAGAATAAAGCTCATCTACAAAACATTTTCACAAATTAGTGCCAAAAAGTAAATAAATTGGTTGTTCAAATGATGAAGCGTTTATGGTTGATAGATTTTTCCGCTGCGTGTGGAGAATGAGGAACCTGTAAAACCCGGGTTGCAGTAGCTGTGGCCTTTTTGTAGTCTTTCTCAGCAAATGCACATGCTAGAATAGCCTAATGAGAAAATACATACAAAGATTGTTTAAATAAGTAGTAAACATTTCTGCCTTTTAAGTCACGCTTATATTTATGCTCTTGTTTTAAATGAGAAAGAAAAAAAAGGAAACATATACCTGTCCTGCAACTGCCAAACCATCAGCAAGAAGAGATGATGTCAACCAGACCTGCAAGCAAGTCTGAAATGCAGCCATTGGAGTTGGTCCTAGCCGCGCTGCTAGGGATGCGGCCAAGGTCACACAGAATGTCACAGCAACCACCCTAGCCAACAATAGAGTTCCTGTGCCCAAGTTCAAGGAAAAATTGGTACTCAAAAAACCATAAATATTGTCTAAATATGCATTTCAATTATCATTTTTGGAATATTGAGGGATGGAGGTCAGATGAATTATGCTAACTATAATACTGGTTTGAGATACTGAGAATTGAGCTCATTACCGTTCTTCAGAAACCGACCAAACTGCAAATCTTTAAGACTTGGAGGTAAGAGATCAATTTTTTTGGTTAAGATTATGAAGAGTACCAGTGCCATCAAGTACCTAAAACCATTTCAAACATTTTAATCATAGAAATGATGCACCAAATCCAGTTAAAAATGTATGAACAGCGAGATTTCTACAGCAGTTGAAAATATGCAACAAGGGTGACACTACTCACTGAGAAAGAACATGTGCAATAGCTGCACCTCTGATGCCCAAACCGCAGACAAAGATGAGTAATGGATCCAAGGCAATGTTAATTGCGTATCCGACAACTACAATACGAAACAAATGAACAAATAAACTCGAGTAATTAGAGAAGAAAAGAAGGAGGGGGGGGGGGGGGGGGGTGGGGGGAGGTTGGGGTGTTGGGAAATCGGAACAGAGATTTTGGCCTACCAATGACATATAAAGGAGTTTTTGTATCCTTAAAGCCGCGGAAGATCCCTTGCATGGCCAATGTGAGAAGAACTGCAGGTGCACCGATCGACCTTATTGTCAAGTACTTCTTTGCCGGGGCTAGCATAGGGGAACCCTGCTCCATAGAAAGAGCTGTAATTCTTTCCCTCATTCAATAGAGACGGAGCTAATAAAAATGAATCACTTACCGGTTTCACGCCCATCACACCAAGGAGAACTTTGGCTGTAAGCATGAGAAAAATAGCTTGTAAAAGGCCTAATATTGCCCCAAAGATGAGTGCCGTTGACGCTGAAGCAATATGTCGCTTCTTTTTCCTGATTTTTGTCTTCAAACTGTTAATCATCAGATCTGACGGACGCTTTTCCATAGTGGTTTTGGAACCTAATCAAGAAACAACAATGCATATTATTATTTAAGATATTCTTGATTTGACCTTTGGGTTCTAATGGCGGTGACCTAGAGCCTGAAGCTTAAGAGAGAGAAAGAGTACCACCTTCTAGTTGAACACTGTTCTTAGCAGCACCGTTCTCTGCAATCGCAGGCTTAACATTTTCCGATATGACTTTCTTTGAATCAGTGTTTTTCGCTAATCCCTCGTCCGAGTTCTCACTTTTCGCTTCAGCGGCACCTTTTCCGGCTTCCCCACGCTCAATATCATCAGTTGAAGCCTCTTCCATCCCACTGTTCTGAGGTGAAAACTTTCCTAGATGCCTACCATTTTGAGGTGTATCATCACCTTTTGGTTTGGAAGCCCCTTTTTCCATGTCATCAAGCATGTCTGAATTCTTTTCCCGCTTCTCAACTTTCGCAGATTCCACGTTCATTTTTGCAACAGTATCTTCCTCGGCAACAAAGGAAGTCGTAATACTGACTAATGGGAATATAGTAATCCTTGAAGCCTGGTTGAATAGGGCAATAGATACTCCTGCTGCTGCAAGCTCCACTGGACCTATAGAACACAAAATATATCTTTCAAGTCACTCCACATGAAACAAAGGTCACTCGAACAGAACTGATAACAGTGGCTTTGGATAATACAATAACTAGTGAATTTTTAGTACAACACTGATCAATGTTGCCCAACTCCATACGATACAAGGTTTTATTTATTTATTTATTTATTATTTTATTTTATTGTGAAAATGCAGACAATTACTTATAACCAAAATTGTTTCCTAAAAATTGATGCATGAGTCCCACAACGACTATACAAAAAGAGAAATTGGAGTTTAAATATCCTAACCCTACTCCAACTAACACCGAGGTCGTTTGTAATAAAATTCCACAACTGATAGATTGTGCAGGTGGTAATTACCAAGTTGGGGACAATATCAGTGTTATTGGAAGTGGGCCGTGAGCCTATAGCCTGTTTCTCTGATAATTCTACAATGCATGCCAATATAAGCACCTTTAATAATCAAGACATGAAGCAAGGGCATGTTTACCTATATGACCGATGAATGCTGTGTCAATCAAAGAAGCAACTGGATCAGCAGCTACAGCGAGAGCGGCAGGGAATGCAATCTGTAATATCTCCTTCCCGAGCGTATCCCATTTGAAAACACGCCTGCAACCACGTTCATAAAACCAAACATCAATTAGCACTTTACCCTTATAACTTTAAATAAAGATAGCAAAGGGTGTCCCCAAAGAAGAAATAAAATTAGAGAGAGCAAAGTACTAATTAAAATATGGTAAATGTGAAACTGTATACCTTGCATCTGTGAAGAAAACACCAACAGGAATCTTCCACTTGCTCACTGGCTCATGCAAATCTTGCTCCTCAGCCATGCTTAAGTTGAAACTACAATTTCAAATTAAAATAAAATAAAACTTTCTAATGAGGCCAATTCACTTGAGCTTTTGATATCACTATACAAACGCAGTACTATCTCACAGTCCAACCTCAGTTTCTTTTTCGACAAACAATGGGACAATCTACACTAAGCTATCCAAGCTATGGAAAAAGGGACTCAAACTTGGGTACAGATTGGAGAGCCACACTGCTTTCGCAAACTTAGCTAAGCCTAGGTCTGCACAATCCAAGCTCAGTTTAATTCTCCAAGACCAAGAATCACATACCAAATGCAAACCTCAAATTAATTAAGAGAGAAAATAAATAAACCTTCTATGTAAATGTAATGCCTGAGAAATGACTCCAGGAGGACACACAAAACAGTATAAGCCCAAGTTGGATTTTATAGCACCATATCAGTGATAAAACCTTCCTCAGTTATGATGTTTCGGGTAGACTGAACATCTGTCAACAGAAGCAGCTGTTCTAAGTTCCAACATGATTTCTTTTTGCTTATAAAAATGCCAATGTTTGCGAGATAATCAAAGTTGGAGGAGGGACTCTGCTAGCATTTGCTTCAAGTGCGTGAGCAAAGACGCGTTGTGTGAATTGTATATGCACTCAGTAACAAACTTTCAATGCTAGAGTTAAGAGAAAAAAGCAGCTTCCACCACAAAATAATTAATAAAGTTGACGAAATGCTTCAAAGAAAAATTTCTTGAATATATATACATTTATACAGTCGAAAGGAGAGGAGGAAAAGTAAGAGGGACAGGAGTGGGTACTCTTAACTAATGAGCTACAAGCCATTTGTAAATACAAAATAGTATGTTATGTCACCATATATATTAAATTTGATAATTTGACAACATTGCGTCCCAAATTTATTGAAAAGAAAAAAGAATGTTACCGATAGTTAATTTGAGTCCCTAACATGTGTACATACGTATAGCATAATTTAAGTCCCAAAAGACAAAAAAACAAAGACAAAAACGAGGTTTTTAGGTCTTCCTTCAAAGCCTATGTCTACCAAAATAACCTAAATTTGAAACCAAATGATCGTTGGATTAAGAGTTCAGGGTTTCTTTGTGGAACTGTGTTCGTCCATTTTCTTGATTACAAATGAATGTCTTAATGATTTTGGATTTGTCTAAATTTTTACAAGGATGATCTATGAATGATGTTGCATGTGGTTCAATATTCTAGTAGATTGGGTTTTGGGTTTCTACCCATGCATTCCCAGTTCGAAACTCTCCCCTTTTCTAAATCCTTGTAATAGTTTCGAAATCTTCATCTTCCCATCAATAGTAATAATTTAAAAAAAAAGGTATTTAAAAAAAAATTCTATGAATGATGTATTAAGAGATAGACGGTTTGGATCGTCAAAATACATTACAAAGTGGGCACACGAAAAATTGTATAAAAAAATGATGTCACGGATCCATCTCATATATATAGGTAAAGATTACATGCCATGCCAATTATATACCAAAACTGTTTTTGAAAAAAAAATTAAATAAAATAAAACTATCAATTTTGCATATAAATGGCAAGTAATCCAAATATACATAGGGACAAATATGTGAAGTAACTCAACTCATTATAAGCACATTTAAGGTTTGGTAAACTTCAAAATTTGGGTCACTCTTCGCATACTCAAGCCCAACTCACTGACATGTTCAAGCCTAATATGCGGACAACACAGATTAGGTGATGTGGAGCATGTGATTCACATGTATGTTGACCTATATTTATACTATAAGAAATTCTACTACAAATCATATAGAGTAATTCAACTCTTTATAAATTACCTTCCATGTATACAGTCTAATAAATATGTAATTGGCAGGTAATCCATATATTAACTGGTGATAATTCAAAGTTTGTTGGGAAAAATCTATTAGTATTCTCAAATGGTCATCGCGTATTTTTTATTATTTTTAATTAGGGAGAAGTGATAACTATTTAGAGTGTCAATAATAGTTTTTTTTTTCTTTTTTGGGAAGAAACGATATCATGTACACTAAGGGAGAAGGAGTGGGCTTAGCCTCATAATGAGCTAGTATTAATTGTATTTCAAATTTGCTTTTGGCAAAAATAGAACTTAAGACCTATCACTTAAAAGTGAAGAGAAATACCACTAGGCCGTGATATTAAATGGCAGAGTGTCGATGATAGTTTTCAAATTTTTAAATATTAATTTTTTACATTCAAGACTTACATTTGAATCTTGTGCCTAAAGTGTTACAAATTTCCATTTGGCAATATGGGATCGGGCAAGGACAAATATTGTATAATAACCCTTTTTTTTTTCTCTTTAGAAACGATATTATCTATACTAAAGGGAGAGAGTGGGCTTAGCCTTATAATGAACTAGATCACTTTTAGGATCATGCAATGTTGAAGAGGGAAGGGACAAGATATATAGGTGTGACCAAACTTGGATATTGTGCACATAGAATTCAGATCTTTTTCGAAGATTGTAGTTAGGAACCCAAGAATCGAAAAATCTGGACTGTTCAAAGAGAAAGATTTGAACCCTTAATTTGTGTAAGAGCCAGTGAAATAGATATAATTTAAAATAACTGGTCCGGGATCCAAAAGGATCTCAATTCGTGCACATATATATACCTCCCTTGGGTTTACGATCCCTGGTTAGCACCACAAAACATTACGGCAGGTGTTTTCTATATTGAATATCAACAGAACAGGAGTCTTATTTATCATCTAAATAATCACACATAAAGTTTAAGATGAGAGAGAGAGAGAGAGAGAGAGAGAGAGAGAGAGAGAGAGAGAGAGAGAGAATGATCCTTATGTCCATGTCTTCTGAACCTTTCATGAAAAAAGAAGATTCGACTTGTCTCTTGTGTGAAACTAGCTTTAATTAAGGGGTGTTTAGATCCAGGTTCAAAAATTTAGAATGTTTTTAGGAACGAGTCCAGTTATTTAATTATATGTTTTTATTTCTTTTATACTCATTTTATATTTTTTAAAAATATTAAAAATCAACTAAAATCTTCTAATATTATGCATTTTCTAACTCCAAAAGAATATATTTAATATCTTATAACAAAAAAACTAATATAATAACATAAATTATCTGCAAAACATTCCACCCTAAATCAAGTAACAAATATATGAATGTATATAATACCTATACGTGAGATATGAAACCTAATTAAAAGGTAGAAAAAACATAACATACTTACAAGCAAAACATATTAATCTGTGACAGGTTGATTATAAAAAAAGAATCTGTCATATAGATAGATAAATATAATTAACTTGTGATATAGGTTGATTATAAAAATTAAAAATAAAATCTATAAATGGGGTTTAAAGTAGGAGGAAGAACGAGAAATAACAAAAAGATAAATAAAAAGAAATAAGCAAAGAGATAATTGGGAAGAAATTTGATTTTTATAATAAATCTTATCATTGAACAGATAACTATTGATAATTAAATAATTAAATATAACAAATTGAACTTATTTTAATAAACTGGATTATTCCTACTATTGGCTGAAAAAATTAGACTTATATCAAGTTTCCCCTTTAATTAATCGATGACTATTGATCTACAAGTAATTTTTTGAGCGAGACCATAGCATTGCTACGTGTGGCATAAATTCGCGCACTTAAAATTAATGCATACAATATTACATTAGACAATAATGTTTCAATATCATACAATAATGATATCGACTATAGAATATGATCATGATTATTGTTAATAGATATTCTAAACTTTTCAGGTGTAACAAAGAGCTTATAATTCAAATGTAATCATGCACCCTAGTCCAATATTCAACTCTCCTCACTCAATATCATTTGTATTTAGTTTTTTTTTTTTTTAGTTTATAAATCTATTAAGCAGTGGGTTATATTTTAGGAATATATATTAGTTTTTTTTTTTAAATAAAAATAAGACCCTTTCAAAACCATCGAACATGTGTTTTGATAAAGCCATATATCTACCAAGGTGAAAATAGTTGAGGGCAGCATAAAAAGAAAGCAAAGTTATTTCTTTTTATTTTTTCATCGTTGTAAAACTTTAAAAGTACGAATAAATAATCACTTCCTAAAAGAAATCACAATATTCGTAAGCAATTATCATTTACAGTCGTTTCATTTTACTTTATCATAAAAAAATGTTAATTATGAAGCCAGATATCATGGAAATTTGTTATGAGGTAATTTCCATATAATAAAAGAGTTGCTACATTCTCAGTTTACTTTTCTACTTTTCAAACTAATTAATTTAGGGAAGGAGCATTTGAATTTCGAAGGTGATTGTTTGAGCCCTAGAGGAATATTTTATTTATTTATCAATATTTAGAACACAAGCTATGTAATTTATTATTCCACATGCAACAATAAGTTATTTCAAACTTCCACAATGTGCATTGCATATAGTTATGTACTATATAGTAGTGGATTTGGCCAAGAATGTAAGTAGTGCATGGAAGCTACGTAACCGAGCAGCATTGTGATTGTGAAGGAAAAGAAAAAAAAAAAAAACAGAAAACATTGAAGGAAAAATTCATTATATAATCGTACGTTCATAATTATTAACTCAAAAACTGGCAATCTCTAGAGAGACGGGCGTACAAAACATTTTTAACTCATCATTGACTACAGTGAGTCTATTTAGTTATATTAACCAAGTATTTCCGTACTTGACCGTCCAGTACGGGATTCGTTCGTAAGGGTTCCAATAGTCAATTAAATCGAAGAGGATCTCGATTCCTGCACATATATACCTCCCTTGGGTTTACAATCCCTGGTTATTACCAGAAAGCATTACGGCAGGTGTTTTCTATATCGAGTACCAAAAGTTATGACACTTACAGATGAGAGAGAGAGGCATTACGGCAGGTGTTTTCTATATCAAACACCGACAAAACTTATGACACTTAAAGATGTGAGCGAGAGAGAGAGAGAGAGAGAGAGAGAGAACGATACTTATGTCCATATGTCTTCTGAACCTTCCATGAAAAAGTAGCTTCAACCTGTCTCTTATGCGAAACTAGGTTTAATTAAAAGAGGAATATGTACAAATAATTTTTTTGGGGGAGACCATAGCATTGCTACGTGTGGTGTAAAATCACGTTTATAATTAATAAGTGCATTATGATATTAGACAACGATATTTCAATATCAAACAATAATGTTATCGTCAGTCAAATATCATGGTGAATATTATTGATAGATATGTCCAAAATTTAAAACTTTTCAGGAGTAATTAAGATTTTATAACTCAAATGATTATAGTATTCTACTCCACTCTAGCCATTCAACTCTCTGTACTTGACCGTCCAGTTCGGGATTCGTGCGTATAGGTTCCAATAGTCCGAGGAGCACTCGTGTTTTGTAGGCCCCCAAAGCGATAGATTTTTGGAAGACTATTGTGGACGGCCCACCAATGCTTTGGGATTATAGTCAGACTGTATGCCCGAGATTATCCCTGGACCATAGATTTTACACAAACTTAAAATTCTAGTTCTCCCATAGTAGTATACCCCTGGCCCCCCAAATTGGAGCTTCTTCGCAAGGCTTGCAATGCATATACAAATCAACTCAAACTTAAAATTCTAACTCTACCACAGTAGTAGCTAGCCTCCTGAATTGGAGCTTCTTCGCGTTGCAAGGCTTGCAACGCATATACAAATCAACGCATATTATGCATGTGTATATGCAAGGAAAGATGAATTATGCATGCATAGAAGAGAAAGAACATGAAAGAAACACACACACACACACACATATATAGTTTGAGGGTTCATCAAATAAGCTTATCAAGGAACACTTCATTCTGTAATTTTTTAACGGTCTAAATTATCAACATTTTTATACATCATTGCAAAAAATTAAACAAATCTAAAATCATTAAGATATCCAATTGGCACTCCAAAAATAGAAAATTATTATTGACACTCTAAAAATCTAATTGTGCACTATGAGGACTTTTCTTTCTAAATAGAGAAGTTTGGAGTGCACATTTAGATTTTAGGTGGTGATACATATGGCAATTTCTTGCACCAAAATGTGGAACCAATCAAATTTTAATTACAATTATTAATCAAATTCTAACTTAAATTAAAATATAAGGTGAACTGCTAATTTAGTCTGTGAATTATCACCTGAATGAAAATTAGATTTCTAAATTATTTTTTAGAAAAATTAGTCCTTGAATTATAAAAATCTGTCAATTACATCCCTAATATTAGATTCGAAGCTATTATATTCAATTTTCCGTCAATTTAATTCACTTTACTTGCATGTGATACACATTAGAGGGCATATTGGTAATTTTTCATGAAGAAATAGTGTATGGAGTTAACTTTGGAGGGTAAATTAGATGTTAGATTCGTAACTTATATGAAATGTTAAGGGCTTATAGGCGAGAAAATGAATGTATTACACTCTAACATGTGTCAAGTGCCACCTCATGTTGACGAAAAATTGGATAAAATAGCTTTGAATATAATAGTAGGGATGATATTAGCAATTTTTAATGAATTTAGGAACTTATTTTAACAAAAAAATAATAATTTAGGGATCTAATTTTCACTGAGGTTATAGTTTAGGGACTAAATCGACACTTTACCCTAAAATATAAGTTGATTGGTGTCACATCATTTGATGCATAAGGTGCAGCTAAGATTATTCTTAGATTTTTGGTGTACCAATAGTAATCCTTATATATATATATATACCTATCCAAATTTGGAATGTAAATAGATTGAAAGAAAGGGAAAGGAGCTTATCTTTTGCAAGTAACGGGCCATACCTTTGCGCTTACTGTTCTTTGTGCTGAGAGAGCTAGCAATTACGAAGCTTTCTTTTTCACCAACTTCCTTTTGATAGATAGCTCACTTGCACACAAAGCCCCACTACCTTCGCTTTATATAAGTACTCTTCCTCTACCTTTCTAATCCCTCCCAAATTAAAAACACGAAGGGAAAATAAAAAATGAATATTGCTCAACCCACACGAACACACAAAGAGAACAAAACTCATCCATTTACGAGAAGAAAAAGTGGCACACAAGAAATAAACTTCAGAAACATCACTAGTGAATTAAGTGTCAATGATTGAAAGACAACATCGCAATATCTGGCCAAAGAGTACATGTCGATTTATCAGAGAGACGTGTCATATGCCCACTTCAAAAACATCAGTATTGTCATCAACTTGTTAATTACCACATACATAGTTCGACAAGTGTGGAGTTTTATAACAAAAAGTCTCAGTATTAGTTAAAGTGGAGTTAAAATATTTAAACTCTTCTTTTCTCATAAATACGTACGATCAATGTGTGATATTTCAACCATGTATACATTTGGTAAAACTCATGAATATTT
The DNA here is from genome assembly GCF_019419815.1 of Pyrus x bretschneideri. Lineage (NCBI taxonomy): Eukaryota > Viridiplantae > Streptophyta > Magnoliopsida > Rosales > Rosaceae > Pyrus > Pyrus x bretschneideri. The sequence goes on along the minus strand of NW_025999790.1, from coordinate 830,849 downwards.
TTTGTTCGATTCTGAAAAGGTGGATAGTCCACCATCAACATAAGCTAGCTATAAAGTATGTTTTTATTTATATTTGTTTAGTTTGTGCAAATTGAAGTGCTTCTAGCTGGTAGCTATCGGAACTCTTTCCAAATGTGGGCTACGTAGGATTTCCAACACTCCATGCCTGGAATTCATTGCCATTATCCCATAGTGACCTAATTTTACCGGCTAGGCATTGTGAGCCATGTATTATTCAATTGGCTAGTCCATGAACTAGATGCGTTAAATTCATTGTTTATGTCAATACCCAAGGACGTGCGTACCTGGCTTCACAACAGCAACAATTTCCATAACATATATAGTGGTCCTAGGAGTACAATGTGCGTATGCCAATTTCTTATACCTACGATAGCACATAATTTAAAAAACCCACCATAACTATGACCAAAACTGGGTGTTCGAATTAAATTAATACTCAAATCAGACTATGTTGCGAGAGAAGATGAAATTTTATCGAAAAAATATGCATAATGATAATATTAATTAGGGAATTGTTATTAGTACTCCAAAAATCTTATTTTACACTCCAAACTTTCTATATTAGGAAATAAAAATACACTTGTGAGGAGAGTAGAATGAGATTTTTGGAGTGTCAATAACACTTTCCTATTAATTAACGTGTTTATTTATATTAATGACAAATCATCTGATTTATTAATTTAGTTTGAAAATTTGATCTTTTGTTAAGAATTAAAAGGGAAAATAAGAAAAGCATTCCACTTTCGTGTGGAAGCCACGATATCATCACACTACATGATTAAACTAAGAAGACTGCATACAACTATCGCGTGGAAGACACGATGTTGCCATTTCCACTACATTGAAAAGATGAAAACCACTCATATTCATATATATCAATTTTTCTTCGGTGCAATTCGGCTCTTGTGCCGAATTCGCTGTCCCAAAAAAAAAAACAACAAAATAGAGGTGCAAGAAGTAGCTAGTAATGCATTTAGCAGATTTTAATATTTTTTTTAAAGGAACGTCGTTGTAGCCAAGTTATTAAAAAACAACCCCAAAAACCTCTTCCTCTTTGCAAAGCCGTTGTTCCTCTGAAAAATTTAGAGCCGCAACGCTGTTGAATGCACCTGCTATGCACCACCACCATCTCCCACCAGACCACCAGCCTTCGTCGTCCTGACCAACCTAACCATTCTACTTGCCAAACCTGTCGCCGGCCAAACCATTACCAATTCGCCACTACGCCACTCCGACCCACTTGGTGGAGCCAGAAATTATATTATGGGTGGGCTAGCTAAACAAAAAAAATCTTAAAATCAAATGATTTTTTTTTTTTTTTTTGCTACATATGTATTGTATGCAAAAGTTAAACTTATGTATTTGTACTTTAAAACTCAATAAGCTTCGTAATTGCAAACTACTAAATTTACAATAAATCGTCCAATTTCACCTATATTTAGATGCAAACATAAGAAGATAGAAAACTTGATACATGAACAATCGGAGTTACAACCACACAACTAGCACAAACCAAAACAATGAAAGTAGAAGTATTTAAAAAAAAATTGATTGAAAATAATATAAAGTGCACTAAATCAAAGCAGAATAATTTTGAACAAAATGACATCACAATTTTTTGTGGTTATTTTTATATTTTTAGTAGTGTTAAGTACTGTTGACCTTAAAATTACAAAGCCTACGTGGTGCGCAGGCCGAGTAACTAATGAGCTAATTACGTCATTCGGTTGATGCGGGGCGTGCCAACTCGTCGGCCGAGCCTAGCTGAGGAGTACGATTTGTTGATGTTGCGTTGAGCGTGTTGCTGACTTCTTGATCTTGCGATTGTGGCCGAGGAAGGAACAAGTCTCGACCTTTGGATTCTCGAGCCTGAAGACAAGGCTGCTAGTTTTGCGAAGTTCGCGAATCGTCGGTGCCGGATTCGGTCGCAGTGATTATATTCATAAGAGTATAAGCACGTCGAATCGACACCAGACTATATGGGCAAGTACTCAAAGGAGATGTATGCCTTGATGGTGAATGTGGTTCGGCCGTCGGAATGCTGAACTCTGAAACTCATTTATAAATATCCAATCATAAAATCACTCGGCATTCAATGTGCTGAATGTCGTAACTTGTAACACCTTACTTTGCCGAGAAGGCTAATAAGATGACCTCTGCCAATAAGGATTCGGAAACCCTTCTTGACTGAGACTTGAATAAGTAACCAGTCCGCCTCGACGAAGTGCTATTTATCCAAACTGAAGGTGCTCCTTGGTCAGCTGATTCTACAGCAACAGTGCTGTTTATCCAAACTGTTCGCCGGTTGCCTTCACAGTGCTGTTTATCCAAACTGAAGATGTGTCGGCGAAAAAAGAAAATAACAAATCTCAAGATGTTTGAGAGGTTTGCGCAGGGCAATTGTGTGTTGAATTGGAGAGGCCTGAATGATGCACTCTGCTCTCTATTTATAGCAACAAATCTTCCTTGAGATCAAGTTGAAACCACATTCGGATTAGGACTTCTTATTTTGTTCCAACTTTATCTCGACCAATCCTACTCCTATTAGGACTTTGAACTCACCCCCCCTTTTCAGGTCGTATTCATTGCCGGTCGAGAATCCATATTGCACTAGGATCCCTTATCATATTGGGACTTCTTCGACCCATCGGCTCATCCAAACTACTTCTTGCAATAGGACTCAACCACCTTTACTGAACAGCCCGGGACCACCAAGCAGCCCATAATATATTTGGAAAAGCTTTGGGCTAAACCTACGCTTGGCCCAAAAATATTATTTTGGGCCTAAACAAGTACTCACCGGACTAGTTTCATTAAAAAATAATTCTTCTTGCACTTTTTTTTGTCTATTATATTAGGCTATACACTAAAATACATACATATTGCTTCAAACCCTCCCTAGGTTACGGCCCACCATAGCCTTTGATGTGGCTTGGCCGCTGTTGTTGTTTGACTTCATTGTCCAGAAGTGTTTGATGTTCAGTTAAGAAGAAAGAGAGAGAAAAAAAGGGAAGTGAGAAAAGAAAAAGAAAGAAAAAGGGAGTTTGTCTCATAATGGCCGCGCCGTCGTTTCATATCCATTGACCTCGCCGGAAATTGGATCAGAGTTCCTGAGAATGAGACAGCCTCGCTGATGGTTGTGGCACACGCCAATTTTTTGCCGTTTGAACGAAAATCGCCTTGCCAAAAAATAAAACTCACACTGTCACCCTCATCAAATGAACCAAACATGCTCTTGATAAATTCTTTCATTAAAGAGGGCACATATGTTGAACTTGCATATTAGACACGTGCACGTGATGCAAATCACGAGCTAGTAGGCCCCAAACCTTCTTCAAGACCTAGCACGGCCTGTTGTAACGTAAGCTATGATCCCCGATACAGTTAAATAGCCTTTCTTATTTGAGACTCTTAATGACGTCATTTATAATGTCTCCCCAAGTCATTTTCAAAAAAGTGTTGTCGTTATCATTCTAAAACTATCATTCTTACGACACTTTACGATCTAATGATATTACTTTTACTTGTAAGTGAGAAGTCTTACGTTTGATTCTCACCAAAGACGAATTTGAACCACATTATTGCTAGTTCATTGTGAGGCTTAACCAACTCTTTAATCCCCTTAGTGTAGATAATAGGCAAATTTGAACCACATTATTGCTAACTCATTGTAAAGTTTAACCCACTCTCTCATCCTCTATGAGTATGAGTCACTTACTCATTAAAGCATGCAAAGTGGATAGAAATGCCGACATCTGTAACTCAAAGTCTCAAAGTTAAGGGAAAAAAATGTAATTAGGATCCAATATGATAATTTGTTTATGACATTGGGTTTGAATCCTTTTATAAAATTAACGACATCAGGCTTAAATACATAACAAATACAACATATGAATTTACTTAACCGGACGGCACTGGCTTGTGTCCGGACAACATATATATGAATCTCTCATCTTCTTTCAAGTCATCATGCAGGTGCTATTGTATGCCTGAGTACGATGTTTTTTGTCATATGCCCTATCAAGGACCAACAAACATTCTGCTTGGTGATGAAATTTAGGTTTTATGAGATTCCCAACGACCCAAAAACTTGAGCTCAGTTTCACACGAAGCACCAACGGCAAACCCTTCCCTGACTTGAGCATATCGTCCATGCTTCTTCCAGCACCATACACAGGCTTATTCCTTGTTCCAACATATAACTTGAATTTTGATGACCCACTCTCAGCATATAGCTTTGGTCCCTGAAAACTTTGAATAATGACTGGTCGACCGGAACAAATTGACTTATCATGAACACATGTGTGTGTGTGTGTGTGTGTGTGTGGAAAATTCTCTTGTCAAACTGTTAATCTAGACTACACATTCAGACACGAGTCTTTCTATTTACAAACAGGCAATTTAAGCAAACACCAATGTAATTAAATTAAATGTATGTGACAAGTTAAATGAGGCACAAAATTGAGCGCACGCGCGCGCGCGCGCGCGTGCACACACACACACACATATACTTACACGTGATAGTGCAAAAGGTAGCCGGCCGAAGCACATTTCCATCGCTGGAGGACGAATGTGGAGGCTAAAGAGCTTAGACTTGTTCTCTATTATGAGATTTATGGAACAATTGCAGGTAAGGAACTTAGTTGTGACACCCGAGCCATCCACTCCTTCCCCAAGCCCAAATTGGCCAATTCCTGCCATCTGCAGTTTCGAGACTTCACAAACTTTCACTAGAGCAAAATAGTTTTACACAATAAAATAGTTCAATAAAGATGTCATATGAAGGTAAAAGTGTTATTACAGGTTTACATCTTCGCCTTGAAGATGCTCTTAGGATTTGTAAGCGTATGAATGTTACTAATTTTATTGATTTAGTTCATTTTGTGGCTTTTAATCCTTGTAGCCTGGAATTAGAACATTGTTTTCCCATGATAGAACATTACGGTTTTTTCTTTTGTGAGACTCATGCACATTAATTATGAAGTTAGTAACGGAGGCAGATCATTGGGAGTCTTTAACAAATTCGTGGGAGAAGTTCGGGTCAATTAGAAGCACAATTTATGAGGTTACGTTCTCTTAGTCATAGTCATTGCATATAAATTTGATATCAAAGTGTGAGGATATATGGATGTTCTTTATGTTTTAATCTTAATGTGTTTTATGTGTCTACATGTGGAATATTTTGAGAACGTTTTCATTACATGCACTTTTATCATGTCAGTTAGGCAACATATTTGGAATGCTTTTGGCTTGGATAATGGATACACTTCATGGCTCCTTATTACAAAGTTTTCACTGCGCGGATTGGCCTTGAATAAGAGTTCTCAATTACGAGGTTTGTAGTTGGCAACTTTTGTTTCTACTTTCTGGTGTATTTGGTACTAGAGAAACCAAGCCCGGCATGAAGAAGTTAGAATGAATATTGATTATGCTTTTAAGCTTATTGTTGGTCAGATCCATTATTCAAATAGAATCTTGTTGTATGAATAATGATTTCATGATTTATGTGTGTTGAAGAGATTTGGTTTTACATTTAAAGCCTCGTCGAGCCCCCATTAGTTTAGAGGTGTGTTGGTTTCTTCCCAATCATATGGTGGGTTAATTTAAATACTGATGATGAAAGAGTGGTTTCAGTCGTGTTGGTTCTAGTGGTGTGTTTCGAGATTTTAAAGGCCAGTTCTTGGAGCTTTTTGTTCTAACCGAAGATTCCTAGCTCTGTTGCGGTAAAGGGAATAGTGCTAATTAAAGCTATTGAATTAGCTTCAGTTCGGGATTTGGATTTTATTTGGTAGGAAGTTGATTCTGCTTTGGTTCTGACTTCTTGCGCTCTTCGCAACTGGTAACTTGGCAATTGAGAATGGAGTGGAAGAATTGCTTTCATAGAATTTTCCAAATGCATTTTGGAGGTAATCAAGTTGTTGATGCCCTTGCCAATCATGGTTTTTCTTTTACTGGTCTTGTTTGGTGGGACTCTCTTGAATTCTTTTGTAGTATTAACATCGTGATTATGGAGGTCTTCCACACTCTCACTTTCGATAGGTTATTCATTTGTTACTTTTTTCATAACTTGAATTGGTTGTTGGAGGTTTCGTTTGTTATGGTTGATGTCATTCTTAGAGATTTTAGACTTTATGTCCCACTTAACAAATTGTTCTTTTCTACTTTTTTTAATAATCTACTTCATTGTCATTTCTCATGATAACAGTACAGAGGTGGGATTGACTTTGCTGTTTTACTAAAAAAAACTTAACCCTTGATATCCAATCTAGTGTTGCATTTGGTACGCAAAATTCCTTTCCTATGTTTGGTAACGATACATATTTCTGTTAGTGTTTTTTTTTTTTTTTTTTTTCACGAGGAAGGAAAGTGAATACCGCCGCGGGCGGGCGGGCGGCCCCGGGGGGGGTGGGGAGTGGGTAGTGTGTGATTTCACTTTTTCCCTATTTTCCTATAGCTAGAAAATCATCTCTCAAACATGAACTTACCAAACATTAGAAGGCAACATTTTCTCATTTCCAAGTTCTCTGTTCTCCATACCAAACGTATCCTAGCTAAGGGCGACTCATTATGCATTTCTTGATCATGTAGTCACCAAGAGAATATTTTAACAATATGTGAGCTATTTTAGGTGTTTTTTTTTTTTTTTTTTTTCACGAGGAAGGAAAGTGAATACCGCCGCGGGCGGGCGGGCGGCCCGGGGGGGGGGAGTGGGTAGTGTGTGATTTCACTTTTTCCCTATTTTCCTATAGCTAGAAAAATCATCTCTCAAACATGAACTTACCAAACATTAGAAGGCAACATTTTCTCATTTCCAAGTTCTCTGTTCTCCATACCAAACGTATCCTAGCTAAGGGCGACTCATTATGCATTTCTTGATCATGTAGTCACCAAGAGAATATTTTAACAATATGTGAGCTATTTTAGGTGTTTTTTTTTTTTTTTTTTTTTTTCACGAGGAAGGAAAGTGAATACCGCCGTGGGCGGGCGGGCGGCCCGGGGGGGGGGGGAGTGGGTAGTGTGTGATTTCACTTTTTCCCTATTTTCCTATAGCTAGAAAATCATCTCTCAAACATGAACTTACCAAACATTAGAAGGCAACATTTTCTCATTTCCAAGTTCTCTGTTCTCCATACCAAACGTATCCTAGCTAAGGGCGACTCATTATGCATTTCTTGATCATGTAGTCACCAAGAGAATATTTTAACAATATGTGAGCTATTTTAGGTGATTCAAGTTTAATTGTTTTGTGTTTTTAATTTTATTTGTATATAATAAGATATTTGCATTAATTTTTATTTAAATTATAAAAAACAATATTCACTTGAGCGTAAAAAAAAAAATAAAAATGCACACTACTCTAGCTAATTAACTTGACGAAGTCGATGTCTACCATTGGCTTTATGCTTTGAGTCTCATGATTGTTCTTCTTCATTATTCGGCTTAAGGCGCGTATCCCAAGCTCATATCCAGCAAATATGAAGTAATTTAATGCCTGTTTCCAATCTTATCACAATTTCTTGGTTTTCTTTTTCTTCATACCCAACAGTACAACTTTTAAGGTAGAAAAGATAATCCTCAACTTATAATATTTGTGATCATACGTTCACTTTATAGTTCTTCATTAGGTATTTATATTCTATTCACCATAATCATGTGTCCTCAATTACCACCATAATAATATGTGGCGTGCCTGCTACTAGCTAGCCACTTGCAAAATCCAGCTGAAGCAAATCATGCAATATATATACCTAGTATGGTGAATCTTTTGTGATATATGAGTGCTAGATTTAATACATACGCATAGTTTTGAAACTAAAATGGAGTACTTTTTCGAGAGATTGATGAACGTACCTGAATAGACACTTTGGGTGGTGGGGGCTTTGTAACAACGTAAAACACAAGGAGTGCGATACACAAACTCAACATAGCCCTCCAACTTATTTGCAAAAGTATCCATACAAACGAATCCGAATATCGATATGAACAATACCTCTTCCACCACCCCGATCTTTTCCCAACCACATAATAATACTCCTCGTCATCATCTTCATCGCCACCGTGATCATCACTACCTTTGACGATAACCAGACGGTTTTCGCAATTATGGGTCTCTGTGCCGTTACTACGTGCATCAAAGGAGATCTTTTTTTGGTGCAGGAATGAGTGACTGGATCCACGGGAGGGCAAGTAGTCCGAGAGAGTGAAGCGAGTGGCCTCTTCATGAAGGGTTGGGTTTGCTGGATCGGGTCGTGTTGGGGAGTGGAATTCAGATTCCGGGATGGGGTTTCGGATATCAGCACTGTTGGAATGGGAGAAGGTGGATGGGCTTTGCACGTAGTATGCACAAGGGTATGACTGAAATAGAGCTTCTTGGTCCTGATCATGCTCCATAAATAATATTGAGAGAGAGAGAGAGAGAGAGAGAGAGAGAGAGAGAGAGAGATGTGATTTGGAGCTCTAACCCTCTTACATGGGAATGGGGTTTTTGGAAGGTTTTTAAACTGCACAGAGAGAGAGAGAGAGAGAGGTTGCTTTGTTTTGTTGTGTGGGGTTTGGCTTGCAAGTAGGCTAGGCTATGGGGTATATGAGCCAAAGAATGCTTCGCTTAGTAGGAAAGATTGAAACCATTGAGCACAATCAGTAATCAAACAAATTTTCATTATTACAAACAGCAATAATAATAATAATAATAATAATCACGTTTTATTTTCTATTCCCTTTTAAGTTTTAAGCAGAGTAATGCTAGGGAAACTAAATTTGTAGATAAAATTTTGAAAACTAAAAAACATGAAAGTTGATGATTGAATTATTACTTACACATTGATAAACATGCTTATTTTTATTGGTGACATATCATTTAGTTTGCAAATTTAGTCTCCCTAGCATTAGCCTTTTAAGAACGTTACTTTATTTGTATTAAACAAAAATGTTACTTCATTGTATCTTTACAAATTATGCATGGTCAATTGGTCATAAAAATTGACTCAATCAACTTGAAAATTAATTTTCTCAAACTATCTTCGATTAGACCTGGCATTCGTGTTGTGTCGTATTCGTGTTGTTTTTGTATCATACTTGATATCTTAATGGGTCGTGTGTCGTGTAACAACTGTTAAAATAAACGAGTAAAATGACCTGACCCAAAATCGACCCGATAATATTAACAGGTAATATGACCCGACCCGTTACCTGTTAAGGAAAATATATTTTAAACCAATAAATAATCAAATAAAAAAAAATAATACTAAATAAGTATATATAGACGGCAGAAGAGAGAGGCTAGGAAAAACAGACAGCGAGATCGGTATAGAGGTTTACTGGAGTGGGAAAAGAGAAAGGGATTAGGGCTTTTGTTTTGATCAAATGGTAAAATTGGAAAATATTGGAATAGAGAGGGGGTTTTTTCATCCAAAAAAGTTCTAATAATATATGTGAAATAGAATCCAACGGTGCAGATTTACTCTCATTTATCTTACGACTGTTATTTAAGTAAGGTCTTTAATAGTTTTTTTAATTAATGTAGAAGTGTAAAAAAATATAGAAAAAAATATATAAACACTCGTAATGACAAGCTTTACAACTTTCATGAAGAGCTTAACTTTGAAATTCGCCACTATAATCATATAAATCATAGACCAAAATTTAACCGTTGATTGTTGTTTACATTTACGCTTCATTGTTCTCATCAAATTTTGTTTTTTCATATTTTCTTTTTTGAAAACATGATCTATTAGAGGATGCAAGAAGATGAACGGTTTAGATCGTTGATATTATATTCAGAGTTTTATAGTTAGTGAAAATATTGTTTGATGCTTATAAAGTTTCTACAAACTATATGACATTGACTCATATTTCAGTTAACCATAAATATCAAAACGTGAAATCAAAGATCTGAACTGTTCATCTTCTTACATCTGCCAGATGATCATGTTTTCAAAAAAGAAAATTTTAAAAATGAAATTCAGTAAGAATAATAAAGTGTAAATTACAATCAAGGGTTAAATATAAATTTAAGGTTTATGGATTATAGTGTTGGTTTTCGAGGCTGAACCCTTCATGATGGTTATAAAGCTTGTCACTATGAGTGATTGTGTGTGTATATATATATATATATTTTTTTTTTTTTTTACATTTTTTACACTTCTACAATAATTATTATTAATTTTGCCCTCAAATAAAAAACATTATTCATAAGGGTTTGGAGGATTTTAAAATCTAAACGATAATGTAAGTGTAACCATTATCTACTCGTGGAGGAATAATGATGAATTACGAGTGTTTATACATTCTTTCACATTTTTCATACTTGTATGTATGTCTTCTTAGTTCTTGCCTATACAAATACTATACTAGTTTATTTTAATTTTGGACAACAACATGTTAAAGTAAAATTTATCCTAGTAATGATAATAAGGAACTCTCATAATAAAAATAAATAATGACTAAAATTTTTTTTTTTTTATAACTTATATAGAATAATAATACAAAACTATATATTTAAGGCTTTTTATATTAGCATTCCACAAAATGTTGAATGCACCCCACATTAAAATTTAATATTAAATGACTTATTTACCCTACTATGCAATGACAATTTTGACCTTATTAGGTTTTAAAAAGAAAAAAAAATTTATAAATACACCTCAAATCACTTTTAGCGTATTATTTATATTCTCAACTATCAAAACCCTCCCATCCTCCATTGTTGAATAAAATCCTAACCAATGAAACTACAAACATGTTGATTGAGAAAAATTATTTTTGACGAATGGAACACGAAATCAATGTTTCGGAAGCTTCACTTGAGGTAAAACTTCATATTTTTCGTTGTTTTAGTGATTTCGATGACATCGATAATTACTTAATCTTGCATTTGTTGCGTTATTTAAACTTCTATATTCAAATTCATCTTTTAGGGATCACAATGAGAGTTTACATGAAATCTCCTTACCCTTGTTCATCCAAAAAACTTTTTCTCCAATTTCTCAGTGTTTGGAAGTAATGGATACCAATGTTTTCCAAGTGCTCCACACTGCAGAAATGAAGTTCGTGAAAGTCAAAACAAAAATTGCGTACCACGAAGTTAAACCTAACAATGAAGCCATTGCTGATGTTACCCTACCTAGCAAATCATCATTTTGAAATCATTTGGCAAACTAAATGTTCAGAAGATTTGAAATCTTTCAACAAACTAAACGTTCAAATGGTTAGATTCAGTCCCTAAAAATTAAAAATGAGTGTTATAATATTTGAGAAATGTGGGGTGTATAGAAAATGTGGGGTGGATGTACAAAATATAAGGTGTATATTGAGAATGTGGGGTGTAAGGGTATTATGGAAAAGTATGCGGTGTGTATTAAGATAATTTTTAAGTGAAAAAGCAAATATGGGGTGTATTAAGTATGTGAGGTTTATTCAACAATTTGTGGAGTGTTAATATAATAAGCCTATATTTAATATAGAATATATTGTATATATTAATAGGGAATTGTTATTGGCACTTTAAAATTCTCATTCTACACTCCAAACTTTCTATATTTAGAAAGAAAAATACACTTGTGAGGAGTGTAGAATGAAATTTTTGGAGTGCCAATAACATTTTCCTATTAATATGGCTATTGTATTTTATAATAAATCTTTTAGTAATTAAACTTTAAAATTATGAAAATAATTTTTTTCTTAACGGGTCGAAACTGGTTACCCACATGTTACTCACGTGTATACACTGGTCACCCAATAATGACCCAATTAGTTATCGTGTTGACCCGAAATCCGTTATTTTCGTGTCGTGTTAGAAACTGCCGGGTTTATCTCCAATATAAAAAAATAGAACTTATATATCTTTGAAAAGTGGGAATTCTCACTTTTTTAACTCGCAGGTTACATCCAAATTCAAACAAGACTTTGCATACCAACATTTTCCATACGTTGTAGACATATTAAGTCAAATTGAGAATCAAGTACAACTCTTTCTACCAAATTTTTGGTGCATTAGAAATAGCCTCATGCATATTATATCACACAAATAATAGCAAATTGTTTCACAAATCTCTATGTGTGCTTAACTAAAATCTAAGTATGTATTAAACAAAGATTCTAACTTTATTTCACCGGCCATCACTCACCACATAGACTATGGCTCATCATTCAACTATGAAATTTTTAAATTTAAGATCTGCCATGTAATTATTTCCTTTTGAGATATCATTTTCACTTTATTGAAAATTAAAACTTATCTAAGAACTGTTCAGTTATCAAAAGAAGGAAAAAAAAATTTAAATCAAGCCAAATTTTCTGTCTCTAAAATAAATTTCAAGCTTTTGTTTTCGTTTTCATCTTTATATGGTCTATTTTCTCATTCACCAATTCGGTAAACATGGATCGCTCTGTAGTCTCAAAACCCAAGTATTTAGAACCATGTGACTTAGTGAGTCGGCGGCTTGACTATTGCAATTAATTATGATCCAATAAGAGCTCAGGATCTAGACCTGACAAACATGTCATATTTATCGTGTTTGTATTATTTTTGTGGAATATCTGTTAGTTTAACAGATTGTGTCATGTCAAGCCCATTGTCTTAACAGATTCTTAATAGGTGGCCAGATAATGGACCGACTGGTTGACGGGTGTCATTTCGTATCAGTTTAGTGGGTTATGCAAGAAATTATCATGCATATTGTCTAGACCTGACAAACATGCCGTGTTTGTGTTGTTTATGTTTTATACCCGTTATCTTAGCTTAATGGGTTCTTAATTAACTTGTGACCCATAACAACCCGAAATAATAACGGATGACCGGATAATAACCCGAAATATTAACGAGAGACCTAATAACAACTCGGCTTATTAATGAGTCAACACAAAACTTATTGTTTTTGGTTATTTTGCGTCCGATTAATTGGTCATGCAACAAATTGACAAGCCTACCTAGACTTTCAGACAGGCCTCGAGTGTCGAGATCTAACTACTCAAAATTCATTGAGAAATACCCCAAACTCAGTATGACAGGCCCTTTCATTCTATGTCCTCACATTTACAATTTTAACTTAAATAAAAAACATCATTTCCAACTTTCTTACAAAACGAAAACTAAAACCGGTTTTTTCATTTTTTTTATTTTAAAATATCAAACAAGTTTATGCTTTTTATATATGAGATAAGAAAATTAGAAAGTAAAAAAAAAAAAAAATGGTTATCAAACAAGTTCTTAGTTTTTTTTTGGATGATGAAAGTAGATGACCCCCAATTTGGGGGGGGGGGGTTTGAACCGCTCTTCATGGGCCTTAATTAGCGTCATTCGTAATCACCGTCTCCACAAATATCGTCACTAATAGTAATAAAAGCATACCACAAAATAATACACTAACCACCTATTGATTTTCCTTATTAATAGCAAGATTTGTCAACTGTAGCATAGGAAAAACTTTCCCCAGAGGATTATCTTATCAAACTACTTAAAATGCCACAAAAAATTGGGTTGTTATTCCTACTGACCAGTCACCGAAAATTCATTATTAAACTGACTTTCACTTATATAAATTCAACGAAGATTTGTATGCATATACTAGATACACAGAGGAGGTACACTCACACAAATTTTTGGGATTTTATGTGTTGAATTGGTAATTTTAATTAAAATCCAACAAAAACAGGACAATAACAAAGTGAAATAATGAAAACAGGTTTAGTTTATAAATTAAGAAAAACAAGCTAGGGGGATTGCTATCCACCACCATATAATCATGCAAACATGTTATATTTCATTTAAATTCCTCCGTTTCTAGATAAAGATGCTCAGGTTATTTCAATGCTAGGACACAACTTATTACTCTTTTTTATGTAGACTTAACTCAGTTCCAAGTATGCAATCTAGAATGTTGTTCATAGGCATATAAGATCATAGAAAGCAACCTACAACCCTCTGCATACAAAGACATAGAAGTGACTTATAATACTCATATAAGAGAAAGCTAGCAAGTCAAGGAACCCTGATATCCACTCCTTAGCTATGACATTCCAGAGTCATGCAGAATCGACACTAATCGTCTCCAATATTATTGATTAATTGGACCTTCAAGAAATGGGTAGAGTATAAAACTAAAGATTCGAGTATCCCTCAGAGCCAAGGATCTAAATCCCCTATCCCTTTTGGGGGCCAAATAACTCTAATCTCTACCATAGGTGCCAAAGAAGTTGCAATGACCGGTTGACTGGCGTCCAAAATATCGTAGTAGAAGTTGTATTTATGTTGTTTTTCAAAACAACTTTCGGCAACACTCTTTATTGCCGTTATAGATTAACAAGTAGAAATCATTAAGTAGTAAAAGAGTTTGAATCGTCAATGGACATCATAATTAATAGAAATTGGTTCACTTGTTAATTGCAATTAACAAGCATTACTCTTGAAAATATGTAGGATCTCATTTGGTAAGGGCAGGCACTCATAGCATTAGAATTCTATATATAATTACTAAGTATGCATCCAAAGAAGTCATATACTTAAAGAATTCATCACTAACTAATTAACATAGATAGTGGGTCAATTTTCATCCATTAATAAAAGAAATTCAAACAAAATTTCTTAACAAATTTGTAATCATATTTAGGGCTTTAAAACAACTCTTAATCTGCTGAGAATTTAGTTACACATGCTTACGAAAGAAAAGAAATTCAAAAGTTTCAGGAGTTCAGAAAAAAAACTGAAAGAAAAGAATACAATGAGGTCTGCTTATTCGTCCCCCTCTTTCGGTTGCTGCCTTTTCGGTTGTGTTATAGGGTTTTTTCACCATCATAAGGATTCAATTCTAATTAAAGCCAATTAGGAATGAAGCCTTTGGTTTCTAGGCTGTAACAGTTTTGGCTCCTAGGATTTATTGTATTTATTGTTTTTTCAGTTACAAACTGCTCTGCTTCTTGGTAACCTTTCAATATTAAAATCAGCATAATTTCTTCTATAAACTGTAAAATACTCTAGAAAATAGACAACAGTGACTTTTCAAGCATAAAGACTTATTCTCTAGTTCATTATGAGTTGTTATTAATTCACTGTAAAATCTAGCTGATTCACAAAGGCGGTTTTGACGAATTTGTTATTTAAAATCTCACTAGTGCTTCTTTTCTCTTATTTGCTTGAAAAATCTTACAAAACACAAGAACAAAGTAAATAGCTCAAAAAGATAAGGAACTAACTAACAAAAGACTAGTGAATTTAATTTAAAATATGTATAAATTATGAACTTATCCAAAAAGGAAAATTACTAATACTACAACTTCTTCTTTTTTTAACATTGGAAGCCTCCCACCACACATTTATAGCAACTTAATTTCCATTTTCATGTCTCCCTAGTACCACAAGAAGCAACTGTGTATTTCTGGCCTTCAGATCAAACGGTATGCCAAAGTAGCATTGGTGACCAGCTCAAGGAATGCATCTATTGGAGTTCAAGCTCGGATTGAGATTCCAAACTTTTACTCGCTTTCCACTAGGCTTAGATGTAGGAGTTACCAATTTTTTCAACATAGCCTTAGTGTGTATATGTTACCCACAACTATGCTTACAAAGTAATTTTTTTACTGAAAATACGACTTTAGTCCCTGAAATTTATTTTTCTCTACATAAAACCCGACATAAGTTTTTTACTGGAATAAAACCCATTGACTAGATTCCACATCAGCAAATTCATTAATTATATTTGACTTTACACATTTAAAAAAGTTTGATGCCCAAAACACCCCTATTTGAATGTTTGATTTACACAATTAATTCCATACAAATTGTAAGAGAGAATTAATGATTTTACAAAAATAAAAAACAATAAATTCATTGCATAATATATAATAACAATAAAACATGCCTAATAAATGTAGTAATACATGCTTAATTAAGTCAATAAAATTATATTTTACATATAAATGTAGGTTAATTATTTCACACACACACATATATATAACAAACAAAAAAAAAAAACATGCATGATATACATAAAAATTCATGCAGAATAATTTACCTACATAATAAAGCAAACCCAAATATATGCAAAATAATATAACTACATAAAACAATGTTATTATTTTATTCAATACTAGTTTACCTATTATTTGTACATATAATAATAAAACCCAATATATATGATGATACTTACAAAATAAAATATCTACATAATGAAGAAATGTTATTTGATTCAAAATTAATTTACTTGCAAAATAAAGCAATTGTATTTTATTCAAGATTAATTTACCTATTATTTGAGCATATATCTTATAACAATAAAATGTGCCAAATATATGTAATAATACATGGAAAATAAATTACCTACAAAATATATGTTATTTGCTCATCATAAATTTAAATATAGGTAGATTAATTAGTTTAATATGTTTGATCATATATGAAGTACTGTGCATGTATATGTGTGTATATATATATTAAGCTTATGGTAGTAATATATACATTTGAAGTATATATGTTTGTGTTAGGGGTAATAATATGTGCAATAATTATAATTTTTTTATTGTAATTAAGGTGAGTAATAACATTTATTGATTTTATTTTGAATATTGTGGTGCAAATTGTAAATATTTTGTAATAATAGGTCAATTACTACTATACTTGGCAATCATTTTTAAATTTGGGTTTTTTTAGATGTTTATAACTAGGCGTGTTTTTGTTTAGGAAATAAGAGTTATAAGGGTCTATATTTAAAGAACCTTTTTTTTTATGTTGAAAGAGCACTTTTGATACTTTTAAACATCAATTTATTTTTTAATGAAAAAAAAAATTATCAGTTTCTTTCTTTTTAATTACTTTTGATACTTTCGATTAATCCGTCATATAAAGCTATTCCACCTCGACTAACTCTAATCACTGTCGTATCAAAAAGAGGAGAACTTTCAGTTAATTATTCTAATTCGATGTCCCTACCTAAGCAAAGAAAATCTGCTGAATGATAATGACCCTGCCCATGCTCACTGGAGCCAACTGGAGCCAATTCTCGATACATTTTGAAATGTAATGCGATAATTACGGGAGAACCTTTTGATCAAGTTAGTCCCTAGTCTTTGCTTTACATCGAATTCTTCTTTAATTCAACAACAGTAAAAGGCTGAGAATAGTATAACATCTTTAGTTTACACTTTCATTAATTCATACTCCATTTGTGTTCGACTTTCCCCTGAACTTGTATTGGAAAAAAGATAGTACCAGTGTGCTGCAAATTTATCATGATTGGACATCTAGGCGTAAAGCACTGTCCACGAGACCAGTATCAAATTGAGGCAAACTTTGAATGCTAGATATACCTTAATTGAGTTTAGGGTTATGATCATATAATGTGCACGTCCCTTTAGTTATACCTAGTGTATAAAACTAGTACCTGTGCGGGTCGAGTGCGACTGCCAGAGGGTAATGCTGCAGGCATATTGTTAAATTTCACAAGTTCTCCCATGACCTGCTAAAACAAAGATGAGACATGAAACCGACGACTTACCACTTAGAGTCTTCTCATTGCTTAATTTGGCTCTTATACCTGACCATATCGAGGTGTGAGAATGCTATTAGCTAGTCGTGAATCACCTACTCTTATTCTGGGATTAAGTTCAGCCACACCCAACGAGTATTTCCTCTTCCTCGATCATCAATTAAATAAAAGTTAGTTAAACAAGTTAACACAAAAGATGGTTAGTACTTGGTGCATTATTAAGTTCAAAAGTTAAAAATTTAAGACATATACACTAAAAGTAATTAAGAATTTTTTTTAAAAAAAAAATTAGGGTTAGTCTATGGTGTTCTAATAAGAAAGGGGTATCATCGGTATCATTTAATTTCAATGTTGATAGTGTAACGCAATCACATCCATGAATAAACATATCTTACTTTACAGTGTATTATGATGTTTACAACGTAAAGGCCAACCTTGTTATAGTAATACCGACTTCATTATGTATAATTAAATATAACGATCTGTTTATTATGTAATTTTGGAGTGTAAGTTTGAACAATTACATAGCATAACATTACCTTTCTTGTAATTCATACGTTAAATGTTAACGTTATGTTGTAATCCCATTATACATTAAGGTAGGGAGACCATAAGCGAATTAAGATGTTGTGTAATTTCATGACGTCCCCTTGTAATAACTTGCCTATATTGTAATAAGATGTCCATGGTGCAATCATTAACATTGCTAGTGTGATACAATCCCTTATAACCAATAACCTACCTTGACATTGTAATATGACATTTACAATATAACCCCCAACCTTGTTGTAGTAATTACGTGATTATGTGTTATTGTCTATAATCTTATCATGATCATATTACATAGTAAAAAAATCAGATATTATGTTTGCACGTGAATGCATGACCCGGCTATTGTTCAAATTAAATGGCAAACAAACCCCCCCCCCTCCTCCCTCCCCTCCCCTTTTTCTCTAGAATTTCCCTTATATTATTTGATGCAATAATGATCCCCTATTTTTTTTTTCTTTAACAAAACAAAAGAAATAGAATATGAAAGTTCCCATAGACAGTACTTATGAGAGGGTAAGAGAAAGGGGATGAAAATGGTAGTTAAAGATTTAATAGACATATTGCTTCGTTTAAAGGGAAACGATGGATTGAGGCGGAAGGTTGGGTAATGATGATTGTACAATTAAAAGTGAGACAACATTGAGTTTGAGGTAGATATATATTAATCCAACCCAATATGTGGGTAGCTTTTGCTTTTGCACCAAGATAGTATGAATTGAAACTCCCCTCATCACTACGTACGATCATCACCACTTCCTCAAAACCAGATCTCACATATATAGAAATTTGATTGCACCCTCATCGTCAACCCTAATTAAGCAGTAAAGATGGAAAGCATAACTTGATAGCTATAGATAGAATGGGACCAACAGATTAGCTAATGTTGGGTTTGAATTATTTATTTCAAAAGCCATCACTACAAAAATAACACCTTCCTAGGTGGAAAAGTTTTGTTGGGTCAAAATGGTTTTCATCGCAATAAACTTTAGCCGACGGATTTGTCGGAAAAGATTGGCCGCGCAAAACCTATCGCTCGAAATCTTAACCAACAAAGATAGCAATTCGTCAGGCGAAACAAAATTTGCCCGACGAATAATGTTGTCAAGTAAACGTGCGTTGACCGTTTTGACCCGACGAAATTATCTTACCCGACTACGAGTTTTTGTCGCCTCGCACCAAATTAAATAATACTAAAAACTTGACTCGATGAAATTGTCGTTGGACAACTGTTGAAAACCAAAATTAAAAAAAAAAATATATATATATATATATATATAAAGTTTGCTCGTCGAAAATATTCATTGGGCTAATTTGTCGAGCTAAATTTTTTTTTTTATTAAAAAAATAAATATAAAGTCTCCACCTTTCATGATAGCCGCTGAAATTACAGAAAGGAGTAGCATTAGCAATAAAAATCAAAGGACTAAGTACAAGAAGAGGAACCTTATAGTTTAACCGTCGAGTTAAAAAATATCTATATTTTTTTTTATAGGTTATTTTTACACTTCGCCCGAAAATATTCTTTGGGCAAGATAACATTAGCCCATGAACTCAAATTTCGCCGAGCAAGATGTGGAGTAATACGCACCAATTTTGTTCCTTAGCGCCAACCTTGCGCAACGAATTGGTTTCGTCACCTAAAACCTCTCTATCAAAAAATCAAAACGTTGACCACTTTTGTCCGACCAACTGCAAAATTTGTCGGGTCCAATATTGTTGTCCGACGAAATGTTGTTCGCCGAGCAAAATTTCGCTGAGCAAGGCCAAATTTCTGGTAGTGTGGCTTTGCCTGTTGATCAATGGTGTTTATATGTTTTGTAAGCACAATTTTGTCAAGACTGAAGATGGTGAAAATTTACAGCCACAATAATTTTTGCAAAGGGTTGTCGGTTCTTTTTTTTTCTTGTACCTTTCATATTGAGCATTTCCTGCAAAAAAAAAAAATGAATAACATGAGATGCATTGAATTTTGAATAAAATAAGCTACAAAACTGCTCCTGTTTGCACTAACACACCCTTGAATTTTGAATAAGTACGTGTCCATCTAACTGACTCCTCCCGCAAAACTACTTGCAGAATCAGGCTAGCGTTTCATGTCCTCAACCCAACCTTGCACATCCGCATTTTTACATGTTGTCCACTCATGTTTGTGTTCAATTACAACTTCATACAACATCTTTAAACATTTTAATATCATACATTTTACTTATTTAAACATTTCAATATCATACATTTACTTATTATTTAAATTAAATGACATACATCTGTTAGTTCATTTCAATCCTCATAAAACATTTACTTTATATCCCATACATCCAGCTGAAAAACCTGTTCACCGTCCCAATTAACATATTGATGAACGAAGAGGAAGTGAAGAAGCGGGAAGCGAAGAGGGTCTGGCTCTGCAACGACAATGAGCGAGTTTCCAAGTTGCTTCGTGGGCACCACTATCGATGGAGTTTTATTGAATTGAATGAGAGGCTTAAGAGAAACAGGAGCCGCTCTTGTGTTGGAAATTATATATTATATATTATAGTATATAATTTTAATAATTGAATGAAAAATATTGTTAACCAATTTCTTAGAAAGGTTATGTTGTTTAGTTGTATTCCCTTGATAAGTGATGTATACTTATAGATGAAAAGTTACACCTCTTTGATAAGTAGAAATTAGATTCTATATAAACCCATGAAACCATTGGTATTAAATATAGAAAATTAGAGTTAATTTTTACTCTTGAGAAATAGGTTTCCCCACTTTGTTTCTCTCATGTTTTGTGAGTCAAATTCCGAGTCGTGTCTTGAGAGTACGGAATATATAAAGTTCGCCAGAGTTCGAAGATTGAAGTGCTTTGACTTCGGATTATAGATTGTTGAATCCTGAGAGATAGACGTCTACCAAACTACAAGCACAAGAG
The DNA here is from genome assembly GCF_019419815.1 of Pyrus x bretschneideri. NCBI lineage: Eukaryota > Viridiplantae > Streptophyta > Magnoliopsida > Rosales > Rosaceae > Pyrus > Pyrus x bretschneideri. The sequence goes on along the minus strand of NW_025999790.1, from coordinate 809,882 downwards.
TAGGGGCGAAATTCTATCTTTAGGACATTGCATTTATGCAAGCCTCAATCTCCAAGTTTGTCAGTTATTCTAACTTTCTTTCTAGTTGTTTATATTAATCTCATATATAATTGATGTTGTGAATTTCTTTATGATTATTATCATTGGAATTATATTATTATTTTTCATATTTTCTAATATTGCTCCAACATGGTGGTGGTGGGGGTTGTTAACGCTCAAAATTTGCAAGTTAAAAAATTAAAATATTGGACCCTTGGTAGGCTTTGGGTATGGACTGCAACAAAATTGTCACAAAGATTTAAGTGGTTCAACCCTTAAAACTGGGCTACATCCACTATGTTGCTCGGATTCTATTGATTTCAAAACTAAAATAGCACTTGGCTAATACATGTGCTCTCTCACTTTTTAGTCGTCTGACCCCAATACAGGAGGCCCTCTCACCACTTTTATAGGCCCTTAATGAACCTCCCAACCTTGGGTCTCTTCAACTTGGCATTTAATGCGTCACATATGTAGACTAGCATGCTGACACACCTCCACCTATCAACTTAATATTCGACGACAAAGTGACAGGTTTACAACCAAAAAGGCGCGTTCTGTCATAATGATGTAGGCCAAGCATCCTACTCGGCCTTGGTTATCCAGCCCTGCCTCTCGAGCGCTACTCCGACTACTTTACGTCCCATTCTATGTCTCTACCACTAATTAAGGGCTACCACATGGCGTGATGGACATCGGGGTAAGCCTGTCCTTGGAGACTTATGCTATAAAGCTGCCAAAATAAAAAGTTGTTATCGTTCGTTAAAAAAAATAATAATAAATAAATAAATAAAAAGGAAGGTGTATGTGAATTTCTCATCATTATCTTGATTGTAGGCTTGTAAATTAAGAAATGAAATTGATAATTTGATTGACTTAATTTCCATCAGAATAAATACATCTTCATAAAATGTTTAATTTCATCATGCTCCTCTTTCTATCTTTTCCGAATTCGAATTGGAATATGAAAATAATAAAACCATTAAAATGAAAAAGACCAAAGAAGAAGGAACATAAAGAAAACCTCTTTGGCGTTTAAAACCATTAAAATGAAAAAGACCAAAGAAGAAGGAACATAAAGAAAACCTCTTTGGCGTTTGGTTTTTTATTTTGAGGGTACTTTGGTAAATTGACATGAGATTTTGGCCATAAAAAATAATTTTTATAAAAAGTAACATTTTTTAATTTAAGTGTTAAATTTCGGCTATAAACGATAAATTCTCCTTCTTTTATTTTTTTCCATATATACTAATATATTTTTAAATTTTACATCACTCTTCTTCGTCTTATTTTTCTCTAAGTACTTTTCTCCATTCATATGAAAGCTATCTTATCAATTATTCTCAATTACTTAGTCTTATAAGTAATTTAATCTAACTCCATAGTTGAAAAGTAGAAAAAAAAAATACAAAAAACAATATAAATCATAAGGCCACTTAAGGGGTGCCCAAAAAGTATGTGGCTAGAACATTTCTAAGGTGTCGTTCATAAGTTTAAGAAACTGATGGTACAACTACGATGACAGAAAAATAGGATATAATGGTTTTTTTAGAAAGGTAATTATTAGGAAGATCACATTTAAATTACCTCTTTAACAGCAAGTGATTTATAGTTCAGTTGGTTAAGAGCATTTTCTCTTACACCCAATATTCCGTTGAATTCTCTCCCCGTGGTAACCTATCGCTTATCAAAGAAAAAAAAAACCTACCTCTCTGATAGATCTAAGACTTGCTTGATTGTGGATCATATACATCTATTTGAGAGATATTTTAAATATGTTATATAAAATATGATTTTCCTAACATTTTTTTTTTGTAAAATCAAAATGTAGTCTTTCTAACTCACCCATGTACAAATTCTTTAGGCTAATTAAAAACTGCGACCATCACTTATTGTGGGTCGATTTTATTAACCCTTATCACCAGTCAGAACAACAATTTGTTTTTATTAGTTTCCAATAGTAGTGTGGTTTTTTGTTCAAAAAAAAAAAAGTAGTGTGGATATAATAACAAAGATCCCTAATATCCAATTTCAATGCCCGTTTGCTAATTTTTTTTCTCTTCCCAACTCCTAAACAAACACAGAGAGAGAGAGAGAGAGAGAGAGAGAGAGAGAGAGAGAGAGAGGGCTGCAGTAGAGGATACTAACAAGTTGTCTGAAGCCTATCCGATGAAGGCAGGAGATGGCCCTAACAGCTATGCCAACAACTCCACTTTTCAGGTCTCTTCTTAATCTGTAACCTTCAATCTTAGCATGCAAAAGCAACAAAATTTCTTTCTTTTTTTTTTTAAGTACTTTTGTTAGGCCCCTTTTTTTTTTTTTAATTTTGGTCAACGGTACTTTTGTTAGTATAAGGATTCAAGAATGTTTCAGAACTTGGATGGTGATGTTCATAGATGGAGTATGCTTTTTCCGAATGGCTTTTTAATGTTTTTGTTGAAGATGTAGGAAGATTTTAATAATTAATTTCATGATGTAGCATCCCCAGCGTATTTGATACACAAATTTGGTACCTCTAAGATTACTCTAAATTTTACAATGTATCATCCGATCTAACTTTTTTTTTTTCCAGAAAATAGCGGTGAATTCTTCCCAAGCAGTTGTAAGAGAGGAAATTGCAGAAAAGCTTGACATACAGACATTTTTGTTATCATCCTGCAACACCTTTCGCATTGCAGATTTAGGTTGCTCTACTGGGCCAAATACATTTTTCGCGGTTGACAACATACTCGAAACTGTGCAACTCAAGTACCAAAGCCAAGGGCTGAGTTCTCATCAAATCCCCAAATTTCAAGTTTTCTTCAACGATCAAACCACAAATGATTTTAACATGCTCTTCAAATCCCTCCCTCAGAACAGGCAATACTATGCCGCAGGTGTGCCTGGTTCGTTCTACGGTAGGATATTTCCTAATGCTTCCATTCACTTTTTTCACTGTTCTTTTTCCAATCACTGGCTTTCTAGAGTACCAAAAGAGATAGGGAACAAAGAGAGTCCAGCTTGGAATAAAGGAAAAATCTATTACTCAAGTTCCACAACTGAAGTGACAAGGGCTTATGAAACTCAACATGCTTTGGACATGGAGCGTTTTCTTAATGCAAGGGCACAAGAGATTGTGTATGGAGGATTGATGGTGCTTATCATTCCATGTCGCCCCAATGGTACCCCTCATTCTCATACTCTGGCAAATATAACCTATGAAACTTTGGGATCTTGCCTCATAGACATGGCCAGAAAGGTAAGCCATCATCAATAATCAGCTATGTTATGTCCTTACTTTAACTTCAATATGTTATGTCCTTACTTTAACTTCAATAAATTAAGGACATTTTTTTTTTTTTGAACAAACGATATTATCAACACTAAAGGGTTGGGGGCCGGATGGGAAAGTAGGCTAAGCCTCACAATATGCTAGCAATAATGTGATTCAAATTCATCTTTGACGAAAATAGAACCTAAGATCTCTCACTTACAAGTGAAAAGAAATACCACTAAACCGTAGTACTAAATGGCAAAGGGCATCTTATTTTTTGGATGTGATTTGACGGTCTAAAACGTTCAATTTTTGGAAGCTCTTTCAAGGGTTACCCATGCCAAAAGAAAGCTAAATCCGTAACCATTAACTATCCGCATTTTCATTTTACATTTTATCTAAGAATCATATTGTTTTTTTTTTTTTTTTTAATTTTTAGATGACCAAACAATTTTAGAATTGGATGATTTTTTACTAAGATGACCTTTGAATGAGTACCTAAATGATAGACGATTCTGATCTTGAGAAATATTATGGGGTACACTTAGAAAGATGTCCTTAGCGTAAAAAACTTATACATACATACATACATACATACATACATACATATAGGAACATACTGACAACAAAATGTTCTATTACTAGACAATGCTAGATCCAAAATCAGCTTAATAAATAATTCAAACTCATTCCCGATATTTTTACCATAACAATAATCGCTAATCTTTATAAAAACCAAATAATGCTATAAGATAGAGAACCATGCATGTAAAAATTACCAATAAGAGAATTTTATGTCATACAAGAGCATATATTTTCTCTGTGGCTTCAATGTGTTTTTTGTACATGCAGGGAGTGGTTGATGAAGAGAAGTTAGATTCATTTAACATACCTGTGTATATCATGTCTCCCCAAGAGCTAGAAGTTGCTGTAGAAAGAACTGGATACTTTAGCATTGAGAGAATGGAAGTTTTACCAAATATGTTTCCAAATAGCAGTCTCTCTAATGCCTTATTATCTACATCTCACGTTAGAGCTGTTCATGAAGAACACATCAAGCAGCACTTTGGAGAAGAAATCATAGATGAACTCTTCAACTTATACCATAAGAAAGTTGAAGAGCGACCCTCCAAGTTTGAGTCGGGGAAGACTATTGTTTCTCTTGCCGTGCTTAAACGCAATACGAATTAATAACTGACTTAATCAGAATGTTGTTTCTGGTATTTGTGGACCTATATATAGTTAAATTTTCTTGAGTTTTATTAATTATGCAAGTGATAAAAAATATCTGCAATAAAAATTCGTAAGCTTCCCATGAGCCTACGAATTACTTATATCACGCTGTCTTACGTGCAGCCTCAGTATCCTAGCTATACACAAGAGGCACAGGCATTGAAATTTTTATGTTTCAAAAGCCTCATTAATTATTTATTTCACTGAAATTGAGAAATTGGAATGAAATGTGAATTAGAGTTTGGAAATGGACATATATATATAATCGTTTCCTGATGAGTTTGGAGGTTCCAAACATGCTTACTGGAGTTTAATTTATTAGAAGTGTTGAATCAATTAAGACCATTGTAAGCTTAAACAAATAAGTTCGTATTAGACGTTGAGTTAGTTTTGGGCTTCATGATCCAATGGATGTTAAACCGTCAAGCCCTTTAATTTAAGTTGTATGTCTACTGTGATTTGAAAGATATTCTTCAGTTTCTATTTTCGTGCTTCTTTTTTGGTTCTCTTTCTGCATTCTTCATTTTCTTCGATTGCACATTTATGATGGTATCAAGTGTTGGAATTTAAGTAAATTAATAGAAACTCTAATCACAATTCACAATACATATATATTTATATATCCATCGTTAGTCTCAAACCTTAAACCCTTTAGATCTTTGAGTGGTCTGCCAGTTTCGATCCCATGACTAATTGGATTTGAACCTCCCTCAATCCCAACAACGTACATGGATGTCAAGTAGTTTTTTCTACCCACTAAGAGACCTTATGTTCAGATGGTGAAAGAGCCAAGAACGCTGAACATTTTTTTCTGTGAGCAGGGAGCTCTTGAACTTATAGAAGCAATGACAGCCAACTCCCATCTATCGTGGAGGGTTGGTTATTTTCCCATTGCTTCAAATCCCTGATCGTGGAGAGGTGGTTGTGATTAGTGCTTCCTTTCAAATGCACGATGAAAGTATACCCCTCAATTATATGATGTAGCTTTCCACGTATCCAAACTTTTATTAATTTGTATTACTAACAGATTACTTCTCCTTTATCTTTAACTAGTTGAGTCCACATAGGATTCTTACATTCTCCCACATGGACGTTAACTAGTTATAGTCTGAAATAATATGTCCATGACAAATTATTCCTTAGTGATCACCTTTGAGTTTATCGCAGCTATCATCATATACACATCCATCAATATTCGTTTGAGACTTGAACCCTAGAAAGCAATGCACGTACTAATACTGCACGCACCCTAGAATCACAATCCTCAAAACCATATTATATGACGCAATTGATATACCTGTATATATACATTTCATACAAGTAATTTACTACTCATATCACAACCAAACCCTCCCACATTTTTACCCAGTATACCTTCATAATTCCGGTTTCAAGGCTTCATTCTTCACCACTGGACATTAGCCTCTCACATTCCTGCATAACAAACTAAATCAATATGCTCTTTGGAACAATGATTAGTTATTTAATTGCATGTAACAAAATTAAACCAATATGACATTGTCAATTCTTAAGTTTGAAGGAAAATTAACCAAAGTCTTGCAATAGAAGATACAACAAAACATGTAGTGGCTTCCTTTACTCCCACATTTCAGCATATTCATAACCATTATGCACACCCATATTTGAAAAGTGGTCTTTAAAACTCCCACAGCCTATGGGTTTGTCAATGGGTTAGCTAGCATCAGTTTCATGTCGATACCATATGTCGACACTTCTCATTTCCTCACATGAAAACACCATCAAAACATGATAAACAAGATGATTAATGTATTTTGTATTATGTGTCCAACGAAACAATCATCTTTGGTCCTTTATCAAACTCATTGGAGTTTGCTTTAATGCTTCCAATGAAGCCTCGATTTCGTCTTGCATATAAACTAATTATTGTCATGAAGTAGAAAATAAAGATGTACTTTATGTGTCTGCAAACATCTTCATTTTATGATCCTCTTCATCAGTTTCCAATGAAATTCTTCAATTCTTCAAATGAAGCTGACCCTAGCTGCAAGTATTGCTAATAGTCATATATACATGAGCACTCTCAAAATGCAACTAAACAAAAGCTTTAGTCTCACAAAATTGTTTCAAGAATCAAACACTCATGAATAAATATGAATGATAACAATCACAACAGTACCACAATTAATCTTTCATGCATAATATTCCTTTAACATTCATTTAAACATGTATGATGGATACACAAACCCAGACCAAAGAAAATCAAACGGTACAAATCAATTAGAACATAGTCGGACCGATATTTAACATTTGTTCTTAATGCCCTCAAACTCTTTATAATGACCAACATGTAACCATCCAATGAAACCATATGAATGAGACAAGGAAGATAGAAGTCCACATATACATCATTTATACATCTACAGCAACCATTTTCAAAAATATTAAACATTTCATCAGAGAAGAAAAATTTAGCTTTAGTTCACTCTTTCAACTTGATTGTGATGATACAAGAACAACTCCCACAATCTTTTAGAGCTCAATATCTGTAGAAAATGTTAATGAGCGTGAAGCCCAAAATTTCTTATACTTATTCTCCCACATGGGCAAAGCAATCATTAATTTATTATTTCATGAAAACTACAAAAGATAGTTGCTTAAAATTTTAAACACCATAGATTAGAAGTCTAAAACTAGATTCCATGAGTTAGTCTCAATTACGTTAGGATTTACTGTAATTGATTTTACTTTTCTAAACAAACAAACAAGAATTCTTGAGCAATTCAAAGTTCGGATGGGAGAAAGGAATCAGCATCCTCATACAAAATACTTAAAAGAAATAGCCTTCAACTCTTTTCACACGATGAGAAAAGAACCATCGAACCAAAGCCATATAAGAAAAGAACGCTCAAACCAAAGGCAGACAGGTTCCAAGGAAACTAAAACTGGTCATCAAGTTCCAATAACCGAAAAAGCAACCAACACGGAGATAAATTGAACTTCTAGAGATGGGCAAAGGAAAATGTAGTTTATTGAAACAAATTATTCCAGCAAGTTCCGATTCACATACCAATTGAAAATTTTCAAATTAGTTTGACTAAATATGAAAAGTTTGCACAACATCACCCAATATTTACTCGACCAAGAGTCCTACCCTATAAATATGGTTTCAGACTTTGACCCACCAATCTTTGTATTATTCAAGGCCAATACTGAAGTAAAAGTCAAGATTTGTTCTGCTTAAAACAATTATACAGCAGCCAATCTTTCAAAGGCTAATTGCACACCCACTAGCACCCTATGTCATTGGACAATAACATAAGGTTGTCTCAGAATTTCATGAAATATGGTACGCTGTTTCACAGTTTGATGTCTTCCTTTGGAATGATTAGTCTCAATGTAATAAACTGTTGGTCACAATTTCATTTAAGAAAGTCCTTGAACAAAATTTCCTAATAATTCCCACTTTGGTGAAAAATTATATAAACATTTGTTCAAAAATAATTTATCGTTGTTATTGCTCCTACAAAAACTGTTAGCTTCACTAACCTTTGAGCTAAGTTATCTTTATCCTCATGCCTTTTAATCTGCGTCTGAGGAACTTTATGCACATGAACAGTGATCAATATTCAAGACTACAAATCTAGGATCAATTTAAGAAAATAACTTTATAAAGGGCACGATAATTCATTTAAGGAGACAACATACTATCAATATTCGAAGAAATTCAAAGTTCATAAATGCATGTTCATGTCACAGCTTTGGGCAAGAAACACAAACTGCCATTTATTGTTTATGTATTTGTGTTTTCTTTCCCTACAACCAAAACTAACGCTGCAAAGACAACCAAACTTTGAGGCAATCAGTCAAAAAAAAAAAATTTAAAACAAATTATGGCATAATTGTCATACTGCAGCATTTATGTTTAGCTTAGTAGCGTAAGCTTGTAACCCAAGAAGTAGGAAAATCTTAAGACATCACCCTGACTACATTCAGGGGACGAGTGCCTTCATATTAGTTATGCCAATCCTGATTAGGGCCATCTAGACCATCCAGACTAGTTGATGCTTAGACACTTGAAGGGAGAAACCAAACTATATATTTTTGGAACCTCTACTACAAATAATTGATAATTATCCTTACAGAGAGCCATATGAATTATTAATTGCCCCATGTATATAAAAATAGACTTTCCAGACCAATGGAACATAAGGGCTTGCATTGTATAACGGCATACCACCCAAACAATATTAGGAAGCTACCCTAGTCAGACCAGTGAAATCTTGCTCCTTGTGTCCATGTAACATGAAATTCAAATAAAGTAAGCATGTAAAAAGTTATCACATGGGGCATTAAACTAATAAGAGAAACCCAATATTTTCCCTCACTCCAACTTATAAAGCTCCAGTGAAGTGGAAAGCATGATGCTTACGGAGGGATAAGTGAAACTAAAGTCCCAATCATCACATGTGATGGCACCTGCCTTCGCACCCAAAACACAAATTATATTCTCAAAAAACTAGACAATAGTTGACCGAGATAAAACCCAATGAATAATGAACAAAATACCTCGAGAATAAAGAACAAAATACCCCAAGATCAACTCTCAGATCATTGATATTGAAGGGATCAAAACAGCCAGTGCTCAATAGATTCTTCAAAATACCCTGAAAATAAAGGACACCCAATTCCATATACACTACTATAAATCTTGAATGATTAGACTACTAAAGTAAATATAAATCACCAAACCTATGTGATTAGTAAAGATTAAAAATTGGGCAAACCCAAAAACTGCTTGAGTCTTGATTCGACCTAATCGAGCCAGCTATACCCAAAAGCACATACATTTCATTCCAGCTAAAGATATAAACTTTGGTAATTGAAACAGAAAACCAGAAAGCCTCACATTGCCTCAGGTGCGTATGTTTGATGAAACCTTAATCTTTAGCATGAACCTTAGATCACAATGATACAAATAGAGCTAGAAGACATACCTGACAAAGCCAAGCTAACATTGTCAGTGGTTGTAAATGCATGTTTATATCACACCTTTGAGCAAGAGATATAAACTGCCATTGTCTTTTATTGTACAACCATCACTACAGGATCTTATCATGCAATTATATCATGTCTTTGGACAAGAATGTAGCCTGATCAATATGATGATATACACTGATTAAAAACACCTAACAACTTATACATTCTCCTCATTGGAAAAGAATGTGAACATTTCATGGGTTTTTGAACCACAATGCATGTAAATAGGAAATTGGTTATTCCTTTTGAGTAAACCTTCACCTTTCTGAAGAAGCAACGATTAGTACAGATCAACATAAACCCAACTTTCAATTTTCGAGAAGCAATAAATATAGAACCAGTTGTAACTGACTTGTTTCAATTCCAAGTACAAAAGAGTTAGGGTTTTTCAAATAATGTTCGAAGGATTAGAGCCTGTTAATTTGGCTCTGATACCAAATGTTGAAATTTAAGTAAATTAACAGAAACTCTAATCACAATTCACAATTCACAATACATATATATTTATATATCCATCGTTAGTCTCAAACCTTAAAACCTTTCGATCTTTGAGAGGTCTGCCAGTTTCGATCCCATGACTAATTGGATTTGAACCTCCCTCAATCCCAACAACGTACATGGATGTCAAGTAGTTTCTTCTACCCACTAAGAGACCTTATGTTCAGATGGTGATAGAGCCAAGAACGCTGAACATTTTTCTCTGTGAGCAGGGAACTCTTGCACTTATAAAAGCAATGACAGCCAACTCCCATCTATCGTGGAGGGTTGGTTATTTTCCCATTGCTTCAAATGCCGATCGTGGAGATGTGGGTGTTGTCACATCCCGACCTGGGAGGGATCACTTCCCGGGCCCGACTCCACCACCGTAGCACGATATTGTCCGCTTTGGGCTTACCATTCCCTCATGGTTTTGTTTTTGGGAACTCACGAGCAACTTCCCGATGGGTCACCCATCCTGGGAATGCTCTAGCCCCTTCTCGCTTAACTTTGGAGTTCCTACGGAACCCGAAGCCAGTGAGCTCCCAAAAGGCCTCGTGCTAGGTAAGGATGAGAATATACATTTAAGGATCACTCCCCTGGGCGATGTGGGATGTCACAATCCACCCCCCTTGGGGGCCCGACGTCCTCGTCGGCACACACGCCGCCAGGGTTAGGCTCTGATACCAAATTGTCACATCCCGGCCCGGGCGAGACCACTTTCCGGGCCCGCTCCACTACCGTAGCACGATATTGTCCGCTTTGGGCTTACCATTCCCTCACGGTTTTGTTTTTGGGAACTCACGAGCAACTTCCCGATGGGTCACCCATCCTGGAAATGCTCTAGCCCCTTCTCGCTTAACTTCGGAGTTCCTACGGAACTCGAAGCCAGTGAGCTCCCAAAAGGCCTCGTGCTAGGTAAGGATGGGAATATACATTTAAGGATCACTCCCCTGGGCGATGTGGGATGTCACAGGTGTGATTAGTGCTTCATTTCAAATGCACGATGAAAGTATATCCGTCAAGTATATGATGTAGTTTTCCACGTATCCAAACTTTTATTAATTTGTATTACCAACATATTATTTCTCCTTTATCTTTAACTAGTTGAGTCCACATAGGATTCTTACATCAAGAGCTCAGGTTCTTCATCAGTCATGAGTCTCAGTGATAATCCGATCTAATTTGTGAAGAATCTTGCTGGAATTGACATTTCTTGGCGGGGATTCGAGATCTTTAACAATGGTGGTGCGCAATTTAGCAATGATCTTTAACAATATGTTGCACGATTCGAGATCTTTTACAATACGATGAGGCCGACAGTTATTGTAGCTAGGGAATCTCCAATCACTTTCAAAGAATTTCGAACACAACTTCTTAGTACTGAAAAGATCATTGAAGATTTACAAAGCTCAGTCTAATTTCTCATGTTTAGGATGTATTCACATGGAGAATCATCTGCTACAAGAGCAGAAGACTTTTTTTTTTTTTTTTTTTTTTTTTTTTTTGAAAGAAACGATAGAATTTCATTAATAACCAACCACTTTCAAGGATGCCAGATGGGTACATAAGCTCCAGTGATCAATTTCTTGATTTGGAGGTAATGAGCACAAATTACAAATAATTTTAAAACCCTTAAACGGCAATCAATCAAAACTCACCATTACAATGAGGAGTCCCGAGATTGATATGACCCATAAGTGGCATACCAAGCACTGAACCCTCACCAAAACCTACACTAAACAACGAGGCTACAAAATCGCAGTAGCAACACAAACCAATTGCCGAAGCAACACAGAACAGTCATAAAAGCTAGACTAAAAAACAAAAGAGCATGCGACCAACACATGCATAGGGCAAATACAATAAATCCGACATGTCCACAGTGGAGTCACAGGTGCATCATTGGAAGAATACAAAGGAGCAGGATCATGTGCAGAGATAACAGAGGTGTGGGACACCCACTAAAGCTGGGGTGAAAAACCAAGGCACCAAAGATCGTCAAAGCTGCCGTCCGGTGTGGGTTGTAGCAGAGGGAAGGGTAACGACGACCGACAAGGAAGGCAGAGGGCACTATCTCATCCAAGTCGCCACGCCACCAGCCACACCCCCCAAAAACAAACCCAAATGAGACTGAAACGATAGTTCCAAGGGCAAAGCCCTTGGGGAGCCCAAAACACTAGGAGCAACGGACCTGCACTGCATAACAACCTGTGAGCAACCATGTCTCCGGGAGCATCCAAAAAAAACTCCACCGCGGACAGAACACTACAGATCCGAAAGCCCATCACACCCCAGCGAGGGAGGGACACTACGAAACCCATATCCGGGCCGCCCCAACGCCAAACCCGGTAGCCACCAACACCCACCAAAGCCACAAAATGGCAGAGCCATCCAAGGGAACCAGAGAACCCCTGGGACAACGATGGAAAACCTTGGGGGGAGGGGGGGAGGAGCAGGGAGGGATGGACGAAGGAGAAAAAAGACGCGCGCGCGAGCGCGCGAGGGGGGAAGATGAAAGGAAAAACTATGGAGGAAGCACGAGAGAGAAGAGGTAGGAGGAAGGCTAAGAACAATAGGGACAGGGAGACGAAAATGGCAAAAGAAAATAGAGGGGGGGTGAAAGGGCTAGGAGAAGGAGAATGGGGGATGGAGAGGGAAGAGGGGAAGAGGAGAAGGAATGGAGGCTAGGAAGAGGAGAAGGTGGGGCGGCCACCGACCCCCAGCCTTAGCCAAAAGCCGGCGGCCATGGAGGAACTTTTCAGAAGACAATTCTATTAAGGAGAATCATCAGTTGATGGAGCTCAAAGGCAGTTTTACCAAGGAGAGTCTTCTATTCAAAATGGTCAGAATTTTCATGGAGGTACTGGTTTTGTGGGTTAATATCAGAGATCCAATGACAGTGGAAATAACATTCATCAAAGGAATGGAGGACAACAGTTTACCTCTAATAGAAGTATGGGTGGTTTTAATGGCTCTAGATACATTATCTAAACCACGATTTAATGATGGTGGAAATGATGGTTTCAATAAAAAAAAATAATAAAGTCTCTGTTTCCTCTACCAATAACACAAATGGGGTTCATCCAGGACAAATTGGAATGGCAACAATGCACATAAGTCAAATATCATACCTGCATGTTGAATTTATAGTAAAACAGGGCACACTGCTCCAAATTACTTTTATAGAAATGAACAACAACCTACATTTGCTGGTGGAATTCTAGAATGTCAAATCTGTGGAAAAAGAGGTCACCTTGCTCTCAGCTAGGGGTGGTTCGGTATGGGATACCAAACCGAAACTAGTATCCCCAATCCCAAACAGAAAATTTTCAGGTCAGGAATTTGAATACCAATCACAAACCAAATTTTGGGAATCTCGAAATATTTTCGGGATTTTGGGACAAATCCGGAATCCCAAATTAAAATGTGAAATTATGATTTATTCTTCAAATATATAATTCAAGAACACATTCATGAACTAGGAATGTCATTTCATTCATACTACCATTTAATCGAACACTGGCATGTCTGACTGTTTTTATCAGAGTCGAAATTCAAATTAATTAAACCCTTTTGGCAATCTATTGAGAGACAAAAGAATCAAGCCTTCTGAAATCATCAGCCATGACAGCAGCAATAATAAAATCCAAATGAATATCAAATAGAACATGAAAAATATGCAAGGTGTAGGGCATTCCAGGTTGTAAAGCATGAATTAGAAACTACTAGCATCAATTATAAAAGAATAATATATATATATATCTATATAATATATATGTATAAATATACATATATAATAATTAATAATATATATTTTCGGTTTCGTATGGGATTCCCAAAATATCAAGAAGCCAATCTTGAATCCCGTACCAAAATTTCAGGATCGGTTCGGGATAGCATCTCAAAAATTTCGGGAATTTCGGTTTGGGAAATTTTTGGTTTGGGATTGGGATTTTTTCAGTTAGGTTTGGGATTTTCGGGAATTTTTTCCACCCCTACTCTCAGCTGGTTTAACAGGAGCAACTGTGCATTTCAAAGTGCTCAACTACCTCCATTACACACCGTCATGGCTACTGATTCTCCAGCTGATTTCAATTCTAATAAAGCCTGGATAATGGATACTGGTGCAATTCACCATACGACTAGACATATGGCTATTTGAACATGCTCACACCTTTTGAGGGAGATTAAAAAAAACTTATGGTATTGAAGAACCATGCAAATAGAAGATCACATGCAAATAGAAGATCATGAGTTGAACACTCAAAGAAGCAACCAACATTTAAAAACTAAAAAAATATCACTCATCCTTGTGAGAGAATTGATACATGGTCCAATAGTATTATTGTTTTCATTTTTCATTTAGATGTTGTATTATTATTTTCATTTTTCATTTTTCGGATTTCCGGCATAATTTAATTAGATAAATTCGAATTATGAAAGAGAGGCCCCCTATTATTTTGGTCTAGTAGTTTTTTATTTTTTTTAAAAGAGGGACAACTAGTGGTAAGTCACGGTTATCCACCCTTTCCGAGGGTCAGGAAGACTCACAAAAGCGTTTTAGCCTCCCCCGGGCCATAAGTCTAGCTTCCACATCAGCAACGGGTTTCGATTGTATTCTTGATTTTTAGAGATCCTTACGCTAAAGACGAATTTGAAGCACATTATTGCTAGCTCATTGTGAGGTTAGGCCCATTCCCTCCCCTTATTGTAAATAATATCATTTGTTCAAAAATAAAAAATAAAAGTCTACGTATTTGTATAAATAGGTCTTTGTACTATTTTCTCTAGCTCTTTCTCTCCCTCTCTCTCTCTCTCTCTAGACTTTTCTCTCTCGCCCAGGAAAACCCCCAATCCTTTTTTTGCCGCTGACTCCTTCCTTCGGTTAGGGTCGTCAGGCAACCCCTACATCTCCTCACCTTTTCCTTTTCCTTCCAGCTAGCTACCCTATCCCTCACTCCCTCCTCCATCCCTCCCTTCTTCTAATCCGTTTTCTTCGCGCCCCCCCCACCACCCCCGCCCCCCCCCCCCCCCCCCCCCCCCACCTACTCACTAAGACCTCCCTTCTTCAATCTTTCCTGTTTTCCTTTCCTTTCTCTTACTTGTTTTGGTTTTCCTCCTAAATTTCTAATTTCCTTGAGCTTGTCTCAATCTCCTTGAGTTTATCTTAGATCTATGCTTTTATGCGCTTTTCTTCCTCCGTTGCTGCTCTCCATCATCAATTTTCCACCGCCGACCTTTACCACTCGACCTATCTCGTGTCTCCCATCGGCGGCACACTTTGGTGTTAGATGGTCGTTAAAGTGCTGTTCGCGGGTTCTTTCTCTTGGCGGTGGTGGAGGATCGGCAATGGCGGCTTAGCTGCTGTGGTGGAGTCAGTAGTCTTCCTGATCTAGGGTTTTTGTTGTTGTGGGTTTGCTTTTTTGGGCCTTTTTGTTGTATTTTCGTTTTGACTATACTTGTATTCAGACTGCCTTTGAGCTTTCTAATTCATGTAATAGTTTTTTTTATTTAATGAAAGTTCTAGTTTGACCACCAAAAAACAAAAAAAAAAAAACAAAAAATAAAAAAAGATAGTTGTACTATGAACATAATTATCAGATTATAATTTTTATATGGTATGAACCGATTTAGATTTATAACCGTATTGTGCCGCACCCTCTCCCCTGTCTGACCTAATTATTTTTTGCCGTCTCCTTCTACTATGGTAGCAGCTTCTTCGTCTTCCGCTCCCTCTGTTCCTTCCGGATCTAACGTGGCTCACTTTTTCAAGCTTACGAATAGCAATTTTCTCAACTAGACATGTCAGATGCATCCCTTCTTGATTGTTCATGATCTTTTTCCTAATGTTGATGGCTCCTCCTCCTCTGCACCTGACCCGAGCTTCATGTTGTTGCTCCTGCCAAGCATTAATTTAAAACTATTAAAATACCTTACTACAACGGTAGCCATATAATTTAAGCTCACATTAAATTTTTACCGTTGAATTCTTTGATCTCACGTACGTTTTTCATATGCTTATTTGTTGTTTTAAAAAATATTTTTTTTAACGAGAATCAGGTCGGATTATATTACCCGTTAATATTAATAGGTCGAGTTTAGATTTGGTGATATTACCCATTCATTTTAATAAGTGTTACACGACAAGCTCATTAAGATATTGAATATGTCACGAAAATAACACAAACATAACAAACGGGATATGAATACTAGGTCTAGCTTTTACGAACAATCCTATAGGATTCAAGTGGTGCACTGAAAATTAGCATCAGTTTGCCAAAGACAAACCGCGAGCATGCACAATTTTCCTTTTCAATATAAAATAATCATTGTGTTGTCTATGACAAACCACCAGCACAGAAGCCAACCCGTTTGAATATATGTATTGAAAGGTTATGACATATTCTCTAATTTTTATTTGCAAGTGGCCATAGAAACAAATCAAAATATAAACACAATAATATATTTTGAAATTATACATCACTCTCCACGGTCCTACTTTTCTCCATGTACTTCTTTTAATCATAAAAAGTAAAAGCTAAAAACAAAAAGCAAAAAAATTAAAAACAATAAACGAAATGAATGGATCTTTAAGGGAAACAAGACAGCAGACACGCAGCCAACCCATTGGGCCAATTTGTTTTTATTAGCGTCAGAGCGTGGATATAATAACAAAGATCCGCAACATGCAATTTCAATATGCCTTTGCCAATTCTCAACTCCTAAACAGAGAGAGAGAGAGAGATGACTGAAGTAGAGGATACTAATTTGTCTGAAGCCTATCCAATGAATGCTGGAGATGGCCCTAACAGCTATGCTAACAACTCCACTTTTCAGGTACCTTCTTAATTTGTAACCTTTACTCTTAACATGCAAAAGCAATATTTGTTTGGGTCAACGGTACTTCTGTTAATATAAGGATTCAAGAATGTTTCAAAACCGGGATGGTGAGATGTTCATAGATGGATTATGCTATATCCGAATGGCTTTTTAATGCTCTTGTTGAAGATGCAAACATTTCTTAGAAAATTGAATGAAAGGCTATCGTTTGTAAAAAAAAAAAAAATAGGAACAATTTAGTTGGAATTTGGAAAGCACAACAATGAGTTCAGCTCTTTATAATTGTTCTAAAAATCTTTGCCTAGCGTTACTTGGGCTGGCCACTGCTCAGATTAGTCTCTGGACGTTTGAAAATTAAGAAAGAACGCATAGGCCACCTAGCAGGGTAGGCCCTGAGAATTTGAGAGTCCTAGGCAAGCCTTCGAAGTGGGGCCCTAGAATTCTCGGACCCCCAACTCTTAGTACATTGATATGTAGAAAGAAAAAAAAAGAATTCGCTAATACATGAAAAAATGTATTTCTACATCAAATACCGTTAAAAGTTATCAAAAGAAGAAAGGTATACAAAAATTAGATAATACACGTCTTGTATTTTTAGATGCAAATGTACTAATTAAGTTTACATAATCTAAATTGTTATTAGAGTAGGCTTTCTAATTATATTTGGAAAAACAATACTTGTTTGGTGAGTCTCAGATGAACTATTTGAATATGCTTGTCTGGGAAGTCCTTACTAACCAAATAAATGCCTTCTTTTCCACTACGTCACCAAGTTTTTTGTGTTATTCTTCTTTCTTTTAGGGTATTTATATACTAATACATATATATATATATATATATAATTTGGGGCCCCAGAAGTCAGGGGCCCTAGGCAGTCACCTTACGCATCTACCCTTAGGGCCGACCCTGCAGCCTAGGCACCCGCCTTGTTCATGACTCTCACTGAGACATTATATAAATAACTTTTATTTTACATTTTATTTTTTATCAATAAACTGAAGAGACTTAAATACAACGGTGCGGCATATCTGTGACGATAAGTAGTTACTGAATGGAATCATGGGATTAGGAAAGTTCTTTTGATTTTTTTTTGGCGAGTAAAATTTAATAATTCTATGATTAATACATGGAGGAAATTTTTATTAATTAATTTTATAACATGGCATCTGTCACGTCATTTGATACATAAATTTATTGTATAAAATTTGGTACATCTGGTGTTACTTCAAATTTTAAGATGTATCATCCGATCTAATTTTTTGTTTCTTTTTCAGGAAAGTGTAGTGAATTCTTCTAAAGAAGTTTTAAGACAGGAAATTGAAGAAAAGCTTGACGTACACGCATTCTTGTTATCATCCTGCAACACCTTTCGAATTGCAGATTTAGGCTGCTCCACTGGGCCTAATACTTTTTTTGCGGTTGAAACCATACTTGAAACTGTGCAACTCAAGTACCAAAGCCGAGGGCTGAGTTCTCATCAAATCCCCAAATTTCAAGTTTTCTTCAACGATCAAACCACAAATGATTTTAACATGCTCTTCAAATCCCTCCCTCAGAACAGGCAATACTACGCCGCAGGTGTGCCTGGTTCGTTCTATGGTAAGATATTTCCTAATGCTTCCATTCACTTTTTTCACTGTTCTTCTTCAAATCACTGGCTTTCTAGAGTACCAAAAGAGATAGTGAACAAAGAGAGTCCAGCTTGGAATAAAGGAAAAATCTATTACTCAAGTTCCACAACTGAAGTGACAAGGGCTTATGAAACTCAACATGCTTTGGACATGGAGTGTTTTCTTAATGCAAGGGCACAAGAGATTGTGTATGGAGGATTGATGGTGCTTATCATTTCATGTCGCCCCAATGGTACCCCTCATTCTCATACTCTGGCAAGTGTAATCTATGAAACTTTAGGATCTTGCCTCATAGACATGGCCAGAAAGGTAAGCCATGATCAATATTCAGCTACGTTATATCATTTAACTTGAATAAATTACGGACATCTTATTTTTGGGATGTGATTTGATGGTCTGGAACGTTTAGTTTTGGAAGCTCTTTCAAGGATTATTGATGCCCGAAAAAAGGCTAACTCCGTAACCATCAACTATCCGCATTTTCATTTTACTTTTTATCTAGAACCTTATTGTTCCCTTTTTTTTTCTTTTTTTTTTTTTTTCCATTTTAGATGACAAACAATTTTGAAATGGGATGATTTTTGGTAAGAATGATCCTGGAATGAGTATTTAAATCTGATCATTGAGAAGTATTATGGGGTAGACTTAGGAAGGATGTCCTTAGCGTAAAAAGTTTATATATATAGACACACACACAGAGACATATTGACAACAAAATATTATATTACCAGACAAATGCTAGCTCCAAATCAGCTTAATAAATAATTCAAACTCGTAGAGAGAAAAAAAAATATTTCCCTATTCTTTACCATAATAATACCACTAATCTAATCTTTATAAAACCAAATAATGGTATAAGATAGAGAACCATGCATGTAAAAATTACCAATAAGAGAGAATTTTATCTCTCATATTTATGTTGCATAGAAGAGCATATATATATTCTCTGTGGCTTCAATGTGTTTTTGTACATGCAGGGATTGGTTAGTGAAGAGAAAATAGATTCATTTAACATACCTGTGTATGTCATGTCTCCCCAAGAACTGGAAGTTGCCGTAGAAAGAACTGGATACTTTAGCATTGAGAGAATGGAAATTTTACCAAATATGTTTCCAAATAGCAATCTCTCTAATGCCTTATTATGTACATCTCACGTTAGAGCAGTTCATGAAGAACACATCAAGCAGCACTTTGGAGAAGAAATCATAGATGAAGTCTTCAACTTATACCATAAGAAAGTTGAAGAGCAACCCTCCAAGTTTGAGTTGGGGAAGACTGTTGTTTCCATTGCCGTGCTTAAACGCAAAGCAAATTAATTGACTTAATTAGAGTGTTGCTTCTGGTATTGAAATATCTGCAGTAAAAATTCGTAAGCCTCCCATGTGCCTTCGAAGTACTTGTATCACGCTGTCCTACGTGCAGTCTCAGTTTCCTAGTTACACACAAGAGGCACAGGCAATGAATTTTTTATGTGTCAATATCGTCATTAATTATTTATTATCTGCAACTGAAAAATGGAAATGAAACGTGAATTAGAGTTTGTAAAAGAACCTCCTACACGAACCTTCAATTGCTTGCAACAGCATCAGTGTGGATTAGAGCGTGTTAATAACGTATTGTAGGACCTATTTAATTGACAAAATATAAAGTGGGAGAGTGTTAAGCCCTTTCTCCACTTCTTCCTAATTGCACAGACATTAACAAACAGAAATGCAACAACTTTTCATTAACTGCTTTCCCATCTGTTACAACTTGCTATTTATCTCTTATTCTCTAACCAACTACTAACAACCCCATACACCTGTCAACATCTTATTACCCCACATGGCAGAATCCTATCAATAACCCCCCCCCCCCTTTTTAAAATCAATCTTACACAATAAGATCACAATTGAATTATTGAAACAGAGTTGCAACCATCATACTTGTACTATCAAAGATTTACAATTTTCCGTTCATGGTATGATTCCCAGGTTGCATCTTCTATCCATGTAGAGCATGAATATGAAATTGCAGTCAGCTGAACTTCTTCTAACAACTGTAGGGATGAAGAAGAAGTATTATTGAGAGGGGACCTAGATAGAGCATCAGCAGCTTGATTGTCTTTTCCCTGTTTGAATTGGATTTCATTATTAAATCCCAATAGCTTAATTACCCACTTATGCTGAAAAGGTGTATGTTCTCTTCACTGAAGGAAGTACATCAAACTATGGTGGTCCGTTTGTATAATAAAATGATTCCCAACCAAATATGACTGTTATTTGTGAATAGCATGGATAATGGCAAGCATTTCTCTTTCATAGGCCGACAGTGATTGATTTCTTGGACACAAGGCCTTGTTAGTAAAAGCAATTGGTCTCCCTTCTTGTTGAAGCACTGCCCGTACCAGATGCATCACTTTCAATAATGAAAGGCTTGTTGAAATTTGGTAATGCAAGTACTTGAGGAGAGAGCATGGCTTGTTTCAAAGTGTAGAAGGCTTCAGTAGCCTCTTGGGTCTAAGAAAAATTGTCTTTCTTGGTTAATGCAGTCAAAGGCCCAATGATCTTACCATAACCAGGAATAAACTTCCTATAGTAACCTGTTGAGCCCAGGAACCCTCTAAATGCTTTAACAGATGTTGGAATAGGCCACTTGGCAATGGGTTCCAGTTTGCTAGGATCTGCAGCAACACCCTCCTTGGAAACAATATGTCCCAAATACTCTACCTGAGATTTGCCAAATGCACACTTTGATTACTTGACATATAAGCTATGCTTCTTCAGTGTATCAAATATTATCTTCAAATGAGACAAATGGAGATACCAAGAAGAACTATACACTAAAATGTCATCAAAGAAGACTAGGATGAACTTTTTTGAGATATGGTCTAAAAAGCTCATTCATAAGGCACTGAAATGTGGTCAGGGCATTGGTTAAACCAAATGGCATCACCAAGAACTTGTAGTGCCTATCATGTGTTCTAAAAGCTGTTTTCTCAACATCATTTGGGTGCATACGGATTTGATGATAACCTGCTCGTAAATCTAATTTGGAAAAGAAATGTGCACCAAACAATTCATCCAGTAATTCATCTATAAGGGGAATTGGAAACCTGTCTTTAACAGTGATGTCATTAAGGCCTCTATAATCCATGCACATGCGCCATGTTTGTGAAATCCCGTTCTTGGATTTCACTGTTATAATCTTCGTATTTGTATTATTGAGATTTTATATTATTTTTCGGGAATTTATATTAATTTATTTGAATTTAGGTTTTAATTAAACTAGTTATGAGGGTTGAAGTTTTGAAATTAATTATTTAAATTCCGTAAACCTTTCGAGATCATAATTTATATTTTCGAATAGAGCTCGATCTCACGAACACGTAGGTGAAAACCGTTCTTGAAATGGAGTTATAACGAAGAAATTAGAGACATTTTAGTTGTTGGGAAATAAATAAATAAATAAATGTTTAGAAGCTACCAAGTGGCAGCAGGGGAGAGGGGAGAAAGGAGAGAGTGCGGGAGAGAAAAAGGGAGGAGCAACCCAATCAGAAGGGAGAGCAAGGAGGGGAAATGAGAGAGACCCGAGTTGGGTCGTTTTTGACCCGGCCATATCTCCTCATTCGACTTCCGTTTTTGGTGATCTTGGTGTCCATAGAAAGCTCTTGATGAGTCCTACATCCCTGTAGTGTTAGATTTCCATTTTTCTTTTCCATTTTTCTAGGTTGAAGCCACAAAGTGTCGAGGGTTTTCCAGCGAGTTTTCTCATGTTACGGTGATTCCGACAACGCTTACCATCGATCACCACCACCGATAGACTCCCTTCAACCCACGGAGCAAGGCCCAAGCATTGGATGAGGTGTCAGAGTTTGTTTTGGCAATGAATCGAGGAACACCCATTTCTAGGTTTTCTAGCGTGTTGGAGGGCAATTGGAGCTTTTCTGGGCCAAATTGGACTTGGCCACAAGTATGAAACTTGTTCCACTCACTAAGATCTATTTTCATATAAAATTTGGTAATTTTTGGAAATAGTTGAATTTTCCGATGAGTCGGGGCGGCCGACCGCCACCGGTGGCGGCGCGTGGCCATTGGGCCAATGATATCTTTCTAAGTCTAATTAGATGCCCTAAATTCATAATTGATATCTGTATGAAGTGGTTTGATTGTTTGAACCTAGTTTCATTATGATACATCACTTGATCAAAATTTGAATCACCAATTCGACCGTTGGATCGTCACCAAATCCTAATGTGTTATAGAACATAATATTTGAGGATAACTAGAACTAACGGATCTGGAATCCGATGTACAGATCTTCCCAGATTAGATTTCTAAGTTAGTAAATTAATTGTTAACCGCCACCTAATTCTAGCAATTGGTGGAGATCCGACCGTCGGATCACGATGAGATTTTAGTGTGTTGTTCTTTGAGCATAATGTGGACCTTAGAAAGTTACGGATCTAGATTATTATGTGCAGATCTTCCGGATTAAATTGCTAGGGTGTGGACCCCACCGTTGACGTTTGGTCAACAGGTCTTGAACCATTTGAATTACTAAAATTAGTATTACTAGAGACTTAATGAAGCTTTGTGGACTTGTCTCGGTGAGTGACTTTAACATATGTGATATGGTGATTACCCGATTCTTTATATTAATATCATTTGTGGATATGACATGGTTTTATAAATGTGTTGTCTATTAAAATGTGATTCTTTTATAATTGGCCATTGATCTATTGTTATTAAATGTGATTTGATTCATGGATTGGTAATATTTGTGAAAAAGTGATTCGAATTGCATATTGAAATGTTTTGTAAATTGAGGGCTAGTATGAGACTATGACCTTGCTTGGTTAATCCGCATTGGGGGGTTACTAGTGGTCCTGCTTGGTTAATTCGCATTGGGGGACCATACTATATATGGATCACGCTTGGTTAATCTGTGTTGGGCAATCCTTATGGCCATTTATATGTATGGGTGATCATGCTTGGTTAATCTGCGTTGGGTGATCATTGCCTAACAGTTCTGTAGGTGTGACTTTGCTTGGTCAATCCGCGTTAGGGGGTTAGTAGTGGTCCTGCTTGGTTAATCCGCATTGGGCGGTCAATACCTACCTGATTATCTTGACCCTACTTGGTTAATCCGCATTAGGGGGTCACTAGTGGTCCTGCTTGGTTAATCTGCATTGGGACCATACTATATATGGATCGCTCCTGGTTAATCCACGTTGGGCGATCCTTATGGCCATGTATGCTTAGGAGTGATCATGCCTGGTTAATCAACATTAGGTGATCACTTCCTAACAACTGTAAGAGTGACTTTGCTTGGTTAATCCCCATTAGGGTGTCATTGCCTACTTGGTTACTTTCTCAGGGGTGGCTCTGCTTGGTTAATCCGTTTTGAGGGGCCACTTCCTGTTTGATTACTTATGTAGGCTTCGGCCGAACTGCGTCCCTCTAGCCCTAGTTTTTAATGTACATATGAACGATGGTTTTTGAAAATCTTGTGGTTTGAATTAGAAAAGCTGTTGGATATATGGGTGACTCTTTTGGTGTTTTCAGCGACTTGATTATGATATCTTAAAGCATGATTCTATACTTGATGCTTATAGATTATGATCGCTGGTCTGTTTTTATTGAATATCACATACTTATATTATTATCACTCACCCGAGCTTCGCAGCTTAATTGAGTTCTAATTTGCCAGTGCATCATTCCCTTGGTGTAGGCACTGATTTTACATATGATAGGTCTAGGTAGAGTACGAGAAACTGGTTGGTATTTTGGTTTCATTAAGTGGTACGGAACCCAATGTTGGTGGATTCTGTTGAGTAGTCTAGAATCCTTGCTTTAGCTAATTCCCATAAGATTAGTCTAGAACCCTAGATTTGAGTGAATGGGAATTACCGACAATAGATCTTGTGAATATAAATTAGAATTACCATGTTCATTACTCATAATCCAAGTAGGGAATTATATAGAGTTCCTTAGTTAAATTCGTGAAATGATAAGTTATCGCATTGATTGATTAACTTAAATAAATGCTAAGATCATGCATTTTTTATTCATGAATTGATTAATTAACGGGATTGTGGAATGACTTTGGATATGGATGTCATTATTATGATTATTTTAGTTGATCAATGTGGCTTGAGAAGAATATTGTGCTTCGTCATTGGTTCTTTGACATATTGCATGGTATGCATTGTGATCTATTGTTAAGACATAGCGATTTATGTGATGGATGTTTAAGTGTAGTGAAATGATGAACTACGAATGGCTTGATCCCTATTGGGGTTACATAGGCAGTCTAACTAGAGGTTAGATGAAGCCATAAAGTGTACAAAAAAATTAATACACAATTCGAGGCATGGCATGTGCTTGATACATATCTCAGAGGCGGGTATGTCAGATATATGGTTATTTGGTGACATCACATGTCGATCCTGGACGTATGTCGGGATCGAGGCGTGACAATTCCCTTTTTCTTTCGTACCAATATGACTGGAGAAGAATATGGGTTGTTGTTGACTCTAATAAATCCAGCCTGTAGCAATTCCTTCACACATTTCTCTATCTCACTTTTCTGCATTGGACCATATCTATATGGCCTGATATTGGGTGGTTTACTCCCTTCAATTAATGGGATCATGTGATCTTGAATTCTGTGAGGAGGTAAACTACTTGGAGTAGCAAAGATAGCCTTATATCCCTTTAACAGTTGATGTAATTGCTGAAGTTGGTTCATGGACAAATTATCTAAGTTAGCAGTCACCATTGTAGGATTCATTTGTTGGGTTTGGACTTCTTCTGTTGCAATGTGACATAAAACTGCTCCTACCGTGGTCTCTTGCTACAACAATTTACACATTTGTAAGGCTGAAATATTTTCCAGTTGCTCAGATGGTACCTCAGGACTAGCAATGCAATAAGTCACTACCCCTTTTTGGAACTGCATATACAGTTTTTCAAAGTCCTAGAGAATTGGACCCAATTTTCTCAACCATTACACACCAAGCACAACATCACAACCTCCTAATTGAATGGCATACAACTCTGTGATACAAGTGTAGTTTTGGATCTTTACTGAAATCTGAGCCAATGTACCATGAGTCGAAACCTTACCCCGATTAGCTATTTTTACATTATGCCTTATGTCAAGAGTACCCTTCACCCTTTTAACCAAGCCAAGATCTACAAAATTATGGGAACTTCCTGAATCAATAAGAATAGTAACAGGACAGTTCTTGATAAACCCATGGACCTTCATAGTTTTAATGGTTAGTGGTGCAGGTATTCCAAATAATGCACAAGCTATGATTTCTGACTCTTCATTATCCACTTCTTCACTAACACAAGAATCAGAGTCTTCAACATCAATCAAAAGCAGTTGTTTCTTATCACAAGTATGCCCTTTAAAGTATTTCTCCTTGCAATGAAAACATAAACCATTCTTCCTATAGAAATCTACCTCTTCAGGGGTTAAACTTCTCACATTAAGAGCTCTAGGTTTATTCTCGTGCATCACATTGGAATTCAACGTTTGTAAAGGTGAACGAAAAGTGGACTAAACTGTAGAATTCTTAGGGAAAGATTTCACCTTTAAGTCGACTAATTTGGTATCCAGCTGTTGTGCAATGGCCGAAGCTTCCAATACATCTTTAGGCTTCAAGATCTTGACATTGTGTCTAAGTTCTAGTTTCAAAACCCCGATAAAGCAAGATTTGATAAGAGATGGGCTAATGTCCTTCGTTTAATTTGCCAAACGTCTAAACTCCAAGATGTAATCGCGCAAAGTACCGATTTGCCTCAATTTAACCAAACTCTCTGCATAGTCTTCCAACTCCAATGAACCAAATTCCTGGCACATAACCTTTGAAAATTCTTCCCACAAAGGGAAATTCTCCAAGCAATGAGCCCATTGAAACCTTTGTAAAGCCTCCCCTTCCATATGAAACGATGTGAGCTTCACCTTCTTGGAGTCTCCAATGTTGAAAAACTCGAAGTAATGTTCCACTCTATAAATCCATCCCAGTGGATCATCCCCTTCCATGAATCTTGGGAATTCTATCTTCAAAAATGGTTGTTGTGGTTGCTGATTGAAATTCTGCCCAACATTGTGATGATTACCGTTCCCATTCATTCTGTCACGAAATTGATTATCGCCAAGAGTAGCTTCTGAAGATTCACCTATCGAACCACCATTGCAGCGCGTCATAAAGGATTAAAGCTGATGAATGATCAATTCCTGTGCTTGAAGCTTATGAAGAATCGAACTCTATGTTGATTCGAGCTCTTCCTGTGAAGCACTAAATTTTTCGTGTGTGGCCTAGACTTCACCGATCTTGGATTCGAGATTCAAAACCCTGGACTCCATGGTTCTTCGCGATGCTTGTCGCGTCATACAACATGAAGGTTTGAAGGGAAGAACAACTGGCTCGATACCAATTGTTAAGCCTTTTCTCCACTTCTTCCTAATTGCACAAAGAATAGCAAACAGAAATGCAACAACTTTTTAGTAATTGCTTTCCCATCTGTTACAACTTGCTATTTATCTCTTATTCTCTAAACAACTACTAACAACCCTATACACATGTCAACATCTTAGTAGCCCACATGGCAGAATCCTATCAAAGAAAGAGGTGCGATGTCAAGGAGAGAGAAAAAATTTGATGCAAGTCCAAGGTGTGTATTATCTCACCCTTTTATGCCTCTATTTATAGTAATAAGGAAGGTAAATTCCTTATGCAATAAGGATTACAACTGAATTATAATACTATCTAAAAGATAAGATATGATAGAATCTCATAAAAAAAAACTTTTTAGGATTTACACAATCCATTCATATCATAATTATGACTGCAACAGCTTAAACACTATTGTGGTTACATTAATATAAATTATATAATAGTACGTTGATAATGATGAAATAACAGGGTAGGCCTGCGATTTCGGAAGCCCAATGCTAAACTTAAACAAGGGCCCTAGAATTTTAGTTGTTGTATTATTGTTTTCATTTTTCATTTTTTGGATTTTTTATGGAAATTAATTATATAAATTTGAATTATGAGAGAGAGCATCTGGTACTTTGTTCTAATGGTGTGAATTAGCGGTTTTAAGTTTGTTGAGTTTGATATCAAATTATTATGGATGGCTGATTGTGTTGTGTAACCTAAACCCCGCACTCCATTAATCTATAGTATTAATACTAATAAAAATGTCAGCGCGTTGTTGAGGGACTTGAATGCACCAGCCTTAACCACATGAATAAGACACACTTAAGCTGAAGAAAAAAAATCCAACATAATCATAAATGAATAAAAGGGATAGATGGGTGAACGGAGCTGGTAAGATAAGCAATTCGAGTTTTATATACATTGAACAAAGCTGTTACAAAAGATTTGGTTGCAAAAAATGGTCTGTTTCCCTGAGAAATAGAAGCAACATGCATTTTACACATATATTGCCCTTCCAAGTTAAGATGGCAAAATATTTTAGCAGTTAAACAAAAAAAGCCAAAAAAGTGTGGTGTTCTTGTTTCAGCAGCTAATCTTTCAAGCACTAGCTTGCCTCTATAATAGGGCAACCTCTACTCCTTCAAAAGGTTTAACCACTATTACCCCTTAAACACTATGCTACAATTAAACTCGTCCATGTGGCACCTTAAACATACTTTGCTAACTTAACCCTTGGAGGTTTTTAGGCCGGTACCATACTGATGCCATTGATACTTATTATATCTGTCTACTCTTAACCAGAGCATCCTCGCAAAAGTCTCTACACCACACTCTACGTTGACTTGAGATTCACCTGATTTCGTGCATCAACATGTTGTTAATATTCCATATTATTTTATTACCAAAAAAAAAAAAATATTCCATCTTATTTGACAAATAATCATCGGCAGAACAAGAAGTTTTTTATGAAGAATTAGATGAGACATATGATCTAACTGAACTTTTTGGGGAAGTTGATGTCATTCATCCTTTCTATTCTACCTTTTCATAAACCTCTATTATGATAAATTAATAAAAGGCATATAAATTCGCACTCGCATCTGGTGTAGATTGTCGTTGTATATGAACAATAAAAATATAAAAGAGAAAGGCAGTGAACATTGAAAATATATTGAATCTACTTTGCTCGTTATTAACGTTTGTTTACATAATGAAATTTCCTCCTTCTCATTTTTCACTAACAACTTCCACCTCCAACTTTTTTATTCTCTTGTGTACAACAAAATTAACAAACTACAAGCCCTCTTATATTCTATTCTCTACTTACATCACTTTTGACATTTCTGATCTCCGAAGGAACAATATTATTTCATGTATGCACCAAAGGTTTTGTTGGCTAAGTAAGCAAATGCCAAAAAAATTATTTTGCAAATGCCTTAGCTAAATACGAATTTATGTAGCTCTGCTCTCCTCTTTAAGAGAGAAAGGAGGAAATATCCTGCATGAAACCCTCGAAATCCCATTCTCCCACTCTTACGTTTTCTCCTTGTCCAACATTATTTTCATATCCAAACATGTCCTCCTCCTCATCTACTTTAAAGCCGATTTCCGTGTTATTAAAGCAACTATTATGGAAGTGGTAGTTGCTAATACTCT
This sequence comes from Pyrus x bretschneideri, assembly GCF_019419815.1. Taxonomy (NCBI): domain Eukaryota; kingdom Viridiplantae; phylum Streptophyta; class Magnoliopsida; order Rosales; family Rosaceae; genus Pyrus; species Pyrus x bretschneideri. Next base: position 780,790 of record NW_025999790.1, on the reverse strand, counting down.
TCTTGCTTATATTATCAGCTACCAACTGACCATTCAGATTATTCTCAATGCTTCTGCTTTCGAGTGGAAGAAGAAAAAGGTCACCTTCTAACCCCATTTTATGACCACCCTCTAAGTTTCCATAATCCCCATAATGCTCCTGATTAACTTCAAGGTTTGGTAAGTGTGGGAAGCATGTGGGACTTAGGACGATATCGTCTGCATGGGCAATGTCGTAACGATTGTCAAGCATATAAAAAGGATTGAACAATGGGTTGCTGTTAACGGCCATGGCTTGCATGGATGTGGATGATGAGGATGATGAGTCCATGTTGCACATGGTCATCATGTCATGGTCTTGCATGGGCATAAACGTCCCTCCAACGACATGATCTCTAGGATCTGAAGAATCACTATCGTTTGGTGACGATGTGGACGTGGACATATTGTTATTTTTCAACCTTTTCTTCAAGGCTGAATTCCAAAAATTCTTTATTTCATTGTCCGTTCGTCCTGGAAGACGTGCAGCAATCTGTGACCACCTTTATTAATCATAAGAAAAACAAATTCACCTAATTAATTAGGACATATAATAAAAACTAACCAAGAAAGATACGCAGTACATCACCATTTATTTTTGGTATTCATCATTTAAAAAGAGAAAGCACCACTATATGAATAGCTAACTAATTTGTATATACACATCAAACAATTTATATGAGCATGACTTTTTTATACGACTAAAACAAAATGCATGGCTTGAAAATCCATGGATGTTTAGTTGCTTAAGCACTTATGCAATATAGTATGTGTGCGTGTGTAAATATATCCTACATTCCCAATTCAGCTCTGAAAGCAGCTATGGAAGACACCAACAAAATGCGTTAATTTTAAGATTACTTTCAATGTTTAAACACGCATGATGCACCCTAAGTTTTTTTCTTTCTTTTAAAAGAAGATCAGCTGATGGCTTTCCCTTGGCAGTCTACCCTTCTGAGAGCAAGAAAGACTCACAGAGACATTTCAGTCTTTCCCAGACCATCATCGTGCAATTCTTCGGCTCCAGGAATCAAACTTAAAATGTGGCATTTAGAATATGGGCCTACAATTCGTCCCCAAGTTGAAGTATGTATCAATTCCTAATGGTTGTGCGCATCCGTAGAACTGGCACAGAAAAACACTCTGAAACCTCCCTTTTTTCTTTTCTTTTTTTTTCTCAGTGTGCAACTGTGCATGCACTTTGGACGTTAGAACTTAATTTAACCCTTCTATAATACTCAATATGCATGTAGACAAGTATAATGTTGTATCATGTAATCTAATATCCAATATTATGTGCTTATATATTTGGTAATTAATGTTGATTTCACCATGAACTTTAATTTTGAACTTCAATAACCCGTCAAAATGAGGCATATGCATGTGGAAAATATCTGCATAGATGATGCTTAGATATATTGCACATATAACAATTTAGATTTGAATATTAAGCTGCCATATATATAAGAAAATGTTTTCTTGATCGTTCTATTCAGCGACGTAAATACTTATTTATTATGTAAATGTTGACCATATTTATTAATTATTAGGTTATAAACCTTATAGTTATATATAACTACTGCTAAAATGTTTTTACAGAAGTGAAGTCTCAAACTATTGGGAACATAACATTACAACCCTAGATGCTGAATAGAAAATTTCAAATTTATTATCTTTCCTTGAAAGATATATCCTCATTCTAATACATAAATTTAATAATTAATAAGGTTCTAAAAGATGCTAGGAGCTAGTCGGGCGGTGGGCTGGGACCTAGCGCCTAGGCAGATTAGGCGGATTTAAGTAAATCTATTATATTTTGTGTAAATAAGTGCTTGTTTATACCTAAATTATATATAATTTCATCATAAACTACAAAATAGAATGACATATATATTATGAAGTATTGAAACATAATGAAAATATGAAGAACAAGCATATAATGTGTGTTCATTTAAGTATTCAATAAGTCTCTTACAATTTATTGAAAAAAAAAATGCAAAATGAAAGTTATCTATCTAAGTTAGTCGCAATATAGGCGGGTCTGGACGGGCTAGGCAGGTGCCTAGGCGGTCTAGATGGGTGTCTCAGCAGATCTAGGCACCATTTCTTAATTTTTAAACGCCTAGGCATTAATCGGAACGGTGACCAGCCGTCTAGCGTCTAGGCGGAGATTTTTAAAACAGTTACAGGTGATCATCATATATGTATATTTGTGCATTATAAACACTGCGGCTTAGAGAAGGAGAGAGTGTACCTATTGCCAAGAATTGAATGGAAATGGATGATAAGCTCTTCCTCTTGGGGTGAAAATGCACCACGCTTGAGGTCAGGTCTCAAGTAATTGATCCAACGAAGACGACAACTCTTTCCACATCTTTGGAGACCCGCATTTCTTGCAATGTCACTCCAACAGCCTTGTCCATTGGTTAACATGTACCTCATCAGCTTCTCATCTTCCTCCGGCGACCATAACCCCTTCCTAAGCTTGTTCATCATCATCTTCTTCTTGCTAATAGTTTTCGCTCCACCGACATCGTCTTTTTCCATAGACTCTGGCTTTCTCATTGTAATTGTAAGCTAGCTAGACTTGTTCTCTTAGGGTTTTCCTTTTTGTTGTTCAAAGTGGTTAATTTGATGGATGGAGATCTAAAAGAATGCTATATATGATGATAAGATGGCTTCATGGGGTGGTAATGGTGATGATGATAGTGATGGTTGTGGGGTTTGCTTAAAATATGCATATCAAAAATTTTACACAGAGAGAGAAAGATTACATGTTTGTTGGTCGATGGGTGGAGTGGGAAACGGATTGGAGGGGGACCTCCGTGGCTCCATTCCCATATGTGTGTGTGTAAGAGAGAGAGAGAGAGAGAGAGAGAGAGAGAGATTATTATGTGAAGTGGAAGCAAAAAAGTAGATGTCTAATATACAAAAGATGATACATGATTACCTTGTGAGTGAAGAAAAATGAATCATCAAAAAAGACAAGAAAGAGTCAAAGACAAAGAACACAAACCCTCCCCTCCTATACGTGAATTTGAAGTTTATATGCCGACCGAGAGAGAGAGAGAGAGAGAGAGAGAGAGAGAGAGAGAGAGAGAGAGATGGTACAAGAGTGCTCTTTGTACACTAGGCAAAGTGTTGCACTTTTGATACTTGTAATTTGTACTTTAATTAATTAATAATTTGTGATGGTTATGGATTGTTTAAGTGGTTGCATGAAACTTATTGAGGATAACTCAATCATATCAAACATGCTTTTGAAGCAAACTCTCACTTTCGGATATCAATTACAGTTGTTCTCTCTTTGGTCAAAATTATGCATTCTAAATCTCATATTAGAAGTTAAGGTTCCGCAGCTACCAAATCAAATTAAATTAATTGAACATTATACATCTACTACCCCAAGTACTACTGGCATGCAATAAACAGCAAATTGTTCAAGTACTTTCCTTGGCCAGACTCAAAGTAAATGAAAATTATTAATAGTTCCTTAATTAGCATCTAATTAAAGCCCTTAGAAACCTACGACCAAAACAGAAAGCTTAAACCCTAACCCAAGAAATCAAATCAAATGAAGAAAAAGATAAAAAGAAAAAAAAGACGGGTTGTTTTTGCATGACTTAACTAATTATTTGTTAGAAAAAAAGTCTAGTGTTATATTAATCAATTATAATAGTGAAAGGCATCCAGCATATGGTATAGAGATGGATATAGCTCGTGATTTTACATTTTCTCGTTTTATCACTGTTAAATTAAAGGATATTGATTGAACATGACATCAGTGTTTTGCAACATTCGCACAGCCCTTGTGTAACGATTGACTAAAAAATTATCTTTAACTATATCCGTAAATATGAACTAAGCCATCAAATTGGCTCTTTGCTTGATTTGTGTGGTTTAGATTCACAGTCTGATACTTATCTAAGCAAATAGAATATATTTCCTATACTTAAGGTCAATAATCTTGTTAGACTATTTGGCAACATCGCCTTATGTGAATCCGCGTTATATCTTTTCAAGTTGACTATGTGCATAACTGAATACCTAGTCACCTTCTACACACAAATTTTTTATTCTGACACTCCTTTGCTCAATTCAATGGCTAAAAAACGAGAGTGTGCATCAGATGAAAAAGTGCCGGCACAAATCATTTCCCTTAACTGATTTCTGATAATAAATAGACCTGAAAATATAAGTTAAACTTAACTGCGGGAATATATCATTCATGATTTGTAGCCATCAAAAGTACAATATACCCACAGATTTCTCTATCCCATGTTGTGTCCTTACCTAATCCTCCTGTCCCTGCATGCTAAGAGCTGCGACTTCCCAGTCATTTTCCAAGCCAAATGGCAAAACAGATTATTCATAAGCAGTCATATTCAACTCCAGAGATAATCTCAAGAAAATTCAATTACCTATGTATTTTTACCAAAAAACATTAATGTATTTCACTTCTTTTCAGGGAAAAACTGAGAGTGCAAAACTCTCAAGCTACTCAAGTGTTTGCAAAAGGCCCTCTATCTTTTCTACAGCTGTCCCAGGAAGGATAGCAGAATCCATTATACACACACACACACACACACACATCTATATCATGCTTTTGAGCCTGTCCCAAGCAAACATGCCCTACTCCACTACTTCACTTGGTTACAAAGACAAGAAAGACCAACTCACCGCATCATCAATTCATAATATTCACTCTTACACACCTTGTACTGGTCCTACAAATTAAACCTTACAAAAAGTGTGTGTATCACTGAGAATAGATCTATCTTGTCTTCAAAATCTGGCTAGGTTTGTAAAAGACCAAATTTCTTGCAGTGCTTCAACAAATCATAAGTGAAAAAGGCGATACTCACGAAACTCATGTGCAAAAGAAAAAGGTGGAGAGATTTATCAGGTTTGATCCCCACATCTGGTTTTGACCCTTTATAACTTTGTAGGTAGATAGACGGTGGAGTTTCTATCATCACACTTTTTAGGGGAAAAAGGTTGAGGGCAAAAAGTTCATACAAGATCTGATATGTAGAAAAATTTTTTGGCCGCATATTATGTGTAAATTGAAGCAATGAAGCTATTTACACTAGCAAAAAGAAAAAACATCTAACCAATCTATGACTAGTCGCGTAAGTCACACTAATACCATCATTGAAGCCGAACTATATATAGATTTATACAATAATGGAGAATACGTATGATCTCAGATTTCAATCTTGTGAAGCGCCAAAACTGAAACTCTTTGAGACAGACAGATACTATCAAATTTTTTATGTGTTCCTCAGTTACAGACAGGAACAATACTCGTGATGCCAAACTATCCGTAACGAACAGTCTATCTCAGCTTCAACATGTTTTGTGCGATTACTAAATGGAGGTGCAACTCGAGCGGGTTGGCAGATACAAAGTTGAAATAAAATTACAAGATAATATCAAATTTTCAACCAAAAGAAACGTAAAATCAACATTATCATTCATTGTTCAAATAAAACAACATACTTCAATTAAAGTCATCAATTGTACCTAGCTTATATATAAAGCGGAATTGGTGAAGTTAACACTAATGGTGCGGCTCGTGATGCCTCTGGTTTGGCAGGGATTGGGGGTATTTTTCGAGATCGTTTTGGCAATTGTTTAGGCTGTTTTGCATCTTCAATCAGAATTGCTTATTCTTTAGAAGTGGAATTGCATGCGGTTATTCATGCCGTGGATTAAGCTCAGGAAAATGGTTGGAATTTTTTGTGGATTGAATGTGATTCTTCTTTAGTAGTCCTTTGCGTCTGCATGTTCGTTGGATTAATTGCCTTTGCTCCTCTCCTACATGCACGTTCATGTCTCTCATATTTTCAGAGTGCTGATAATTTGACTAATTTCAACGTGGATCATTTTGAGAGTTTATATTAGGTTCTTCTCCTCCTTATGCAGCTTCTGCTTACATTTATAACATTTCTTATCGACCTAATTTTAGGTTTTGCTGGTTTGGTCCTTGATGATTTGTTTTCACTGTGTGGGGCAAAAAAGGTTTGGTTTTCCTTTTTCTTCTTTTTCACTGACTTTAGCTTGTGCTTCTCAGTTTTTCTCTACATGTATTTTTATTGTTATGGTCTCTTAGAGTGTACTAGCTGAACAAGCTCTATTTTTATAGGAGGGGTAAGGTTCTTGCCCTCCCGCTCTTTGTTTGTATTTTTTTTTTTTCTCTATTTAATAAATAATAAAAAAAAGAATTTATTATAGGTGCAGATAAGGCATCCATCCATTCAACCCAATAAATGACCGAGTTGAGGTTAGGTTGGGTTTGGACAAGTTTTTCCTTTATTCTAATCCATCCGATCCAGCTTGAAATCAGGTTAAGCATAGATGAATTCAAGTTGACCCAACCTAAGTTGCACCCCTAGTTCTAACTAAAACCCAACTCCTTAGCCAAAGCCTTTAGCCGTAATGTCTACCAGCTTTGAATTCTATGCCCACTTGATTTATTGTTCCGCAACACATTGTTGTGGCATCACCTATTAAAAGACGTACAAATCCTCTTCACGCAATCGAAACGAGGGCAACAGAGGATTAGACAGGCAAAACTACATATACATTAGGGCCAAGTCATCGACCTACCCAAGCAGCCTACCCTCCTCTTTTCAAAGCATTGAAGATCGAACATTTGATTCGAGCCTTGGCGATGGCAACTATAGAAGCCACCCTAATGTGCCTGAAATTGAGTGTCACGAATCAAAAATACCGATATAAAACTTGTGGAGCAATTGAGCAGAACTTGAACAAGCTGTAACTTCAAACGTGGAAAGGAATCAAATCAGAGAGAATGGGAAGTCCCTCAGTTCTCCCACAACACATCCGAAAAATGAGGCTTTTATTTGCAAATAGATGACATCCCGATCAAGTTGCTTTCCATCTCTTAAACAAGGTCCGAGCAGCAAAATAAAACAAATCTTTCTTTTCCTTCATAGAATTTTGACTATAACAAACACAGGAAAAAGGGCGGAGATCGCAGACTCAGTCTTCAAACACCTTTTAGAGGTTGTCAAAGTTTACAGGTTCCCGCAAATACCTCTCCATCTGGCGTGCCCTAGTCTTAATGGACATGTCAAACACCTTTTTATCAAACTCTATCACGAGCCCACCCAAAATACTAGGATCAATCTGCATGTCAAACAGAGAATCAGATTTCCATCCAATGTATAAAGATATGTGAATTGAAGAGCAGACGGAAAAACCAGTACATACCTTTTGTTCAAGAATGACCTTCTTCCCCTGTCCAATTAATTCCTGCAGTGTGTCCTTCAATTCTTTCTCCTCTTCGGCGGGAAGGGGCTGATCACAGAATAACAATTAGACAGGAAAATATGAAATAAAATATACATTTCATCGTTCTGTATTTTTTTAGTCAATTAAATATCATTTCCAAGAAAATTATACCAAAAGGAGCACCTTAATTTTAATCATGCCATGACAAATGATACTTCAAAATACAGTACAAAAACAGAACACAAATCAAACACATACACATCTCATAGTAATCATTCTATTAGGTTCCCTTGTTTCCCAAACAAGCACAAATCATCAAAAGGGTAACTACTTAGGCAAAAACAGCGTAAGTGGTACCTCCGTCGCCCAAAGAGATAACAAGGGAAATACATAGCCCCTCAAAGTCAAAGAAAAGCGAAACAAAAATGAGCTACAAAGTAAGTAAACGTATAACAACTGGCCCCAAAAGGTCAGGGCTCCAGAACAGGCCAGCATAGTTGTGCACACCCCATTTCTTTAAATAGCTATTGATCAATTTGTTTTAATATTCACTCCAAAGCAGGCAGCCACTTTTATACTCGAGAATAACCATTCACTAGAGCCTAACAGCCATAGTTTTGTAATTAACTTTTTTATTTACAGGTCTTGTTGAACATTCTTTAGGGATACAAATTGCTATCTTTGCTTCTTCCAAATATTTCATAAACAGCTTTAGACAAAGTCCCATGAATTAAAAATCCTTTCAAAGATAACAACAAAAAATTATTTAGTAATACAAAAACCACTAGGTCAATTCCAACCATTTCAAATACAAAAACCTATCCTGGTTGCAAGCAACCATTTCTTATTTCACAATCAGAAAACTTTTACATACACTCTAGTTTCACCCAAAAACGTTGCATTTCAGAGCTATTAGAGTAATGGTTTCCTCATTTAAATTTTAAACCAAATATCAGTCTATAATATAGATCACTTACAGTTAACAATTACATGCACAACCACTGAACAGTCATGTTAGAAATGACAGACCACCAACTCAAGCGATCATATCACTTACCCAAGTAACCTTCCCTCTTCCTTTGCAGTAGGGCCTTGTTTAGGCAGTCTAAGTAATGCTCTTTAGAAAAATAAATTTACCATTTAAGGACTACAACTTACAATGACAGATGTGACAATAGCTTTCACTTCTCCCTTATGTGCCATGGTCAACTCCGCAAATCTCTTTGATATGGTTTCAAGGTTCCTTAACCTCCCATTCTGAGCCAAGACAACTAAAACAAAAAAAAAACACATAGATGCATAAATAAATAAAAGTATATACATGTATATAGATCCTTTTACAGCCAAGACCTCTCCAGTAGGAACAATTTACAAAAATCAAAATCAGAACCCAAATCCTTTTACACCTGCTAACACATCCATCATATATTTATAATACATACATGATTAAAAATACCCTTCTCCGTTGCTGATTGTAAATATCATTTTTCTCTGTTAGGTTCTTTCACATAAGTTCGACCAAATACTCCAGATAAAAAAAAAGTAAAATAAAAAATTGGCCACACAAATGGACAAAGAAAAGAAAATGCAAAGCAATAGAGTTTTTGAGGTTTAGAACTGCCTAAAATTTGAATTTGAGGCTGCCTAAGACCATCTCCAACCCTGGCCTATAACCTATTTTTCCGCTTCTATCCCCCCCCCCCCAAAAAAAAAAATCCAACCCAACCCAAGCTTAAAGTCGGACCTAAAACCTAAAACAAAGCCAGATTTAGCCCAGGATTAGTGGGGCTGGCCCACCATATATGTATATTTTATTCAGTTTTATATTTATAAATTCATTGAATCCAACGGTTAAGATCTAATTTGATGAAATTCAATAGTAAAAAAAAAAAATTTAATGGTCCAAATTTAAATTAACGGCTAAAGTAAATAAATAAAAAAAAAATCTTTTACGTGTTTCATATTTTTTCATAGTGTTTAACGAGTTTCATGGTGTCGGTTAGTGATTTTTCAGTATTTGTCAGAATCTAAATATTTTTCAGTTTAAATGTTCATAGAATTAAATTAGGATAGTCTACATAATTTTTTCTTTTAAAAAAGTTACTTTTAAGAAAAAAATTAGTCTAAATTCATTCTTTAATAATCTGGGGCTAAAATTTTAGGCCAGAAAGGTTGGAGCAGAAAAGTTGTTTCTAGGTTAAAACCTAAATTTTCTGAGCTAAAGATTTTAGGTTTTAGGCCAAGGGTTGGAGATGGTCTAAAGAAGATAATGATATGGGATTAGGCTATATTGTTTTTAACTTTCTATTGGGAGGGAGCACATCTGACTTTCCTTGTGCTTGGTCTGATGCTCTTTCTTAAATGTCCAAAGAATCCAAGCCAAACCAGATGTTCGACCTTAGGGGCATTAACACGAAAAAGTCTCTAAAGAGGCATACAACTCTTGCAAGACAGCACATCTAAGCGCCTTAAAAGATGCACGTTATGACTTCTGAGCATATTTGACAATCGACACGAAGGACACCTTATAGTGTTTCTTTTGGAAAACACGTAGACATGTAAATATACTTTCCCTTTCTTTTGGCATATCCCAATTAAAATACACACAACACACGGTCAACAGGTGGTCATATTTGTTTGAACAGTCATACAGTGATGTAATTTTCACAAAACAGCACACAGATATATGAAATTTTCAGAGGAAGTATAATTCATCACTGCTGATATCAGAGCACAAGGAAAAGGAAAAATAATAAGACATCACAATTTTTTACTAGCAAGAGGCAATAATCATACCCAAAAAGTTCTTTGTAATTTCTGAAAATTTAGCTTCAGCGGTAATTTCATTGATTGCCTTCACTCTAGTATCTGCTGGCACTGACAAATCCCTTGTGAACTGAGAAAAGGTAGGACTTTTCTTCATAGCCTCAACAATGGCAAAAATCTCAGACTCAACCTTTTCCAAGGCATTAGCTTTTACTGCAGCAATGTACAAAGCAGAGGCATAGTTCCCAGAACCCCCAAACAAAACCAGAGGCACCTGGCATACCATGGCAGAACAAATCAATACAGACCTAATCAGTATAAGCAAATTCGGATGCATTAAGCACGTACATCAGTTTATGTTCTATTTTACTGAAACTTCACGTAATTTAGCTATGAGTCTATAAATCTTAATGTACTTTGTAACAGAAAATGATGCATACACATACTACAATATAACATACTTTATGAAAAGAACTGAAAAATCCAAAATATGCGTGAAGTTTCCAAGCCCATGCACAATAATATGTGTTTGCCACGATAATCTGTCTTTTAAATGAAAATAATGAGCTGAGCACATATAATTCTAGAAAATGTCGAAAACCAACGAGTTTAATTACCTTAACCTTCACTTCCTTCTTCCCTTGCGCGGTAGAAAAGTTCCTGGATGGCTACAAATACAAAATACGAAAAAATTAATCCACATTCTGAAAATTCGACTCAACTTAAGATAACGGCCTCCTAAAGCTTATTCGTCAAACCCATATTTAAGAAAAACGCACGCACAGATACACACTGTATATACAGCTAAAGCTGTGTTTGGTTGAAAACAATGTGAAAGCAACAAATTAATCAAATTTTGATAAGAAATTTTAATCTCTAAAATTTCTAACGATCCTAATCAAAATGCTTGTCCCAGTAACACACATTTTTCATTATCTAGAAACAAAATACGAAATACAAAATTATAAACAAAATTAATTAATTAATCAATAAAAATCCTATCTTTTCGGGAAAAATGAAGCGGAGAAAGCAAACAAATTAGATCAGACACCCAAAACGAGGAGAACTGTATGACTTTTACCCGTTCTATGTATTTCTGCGAAATTTGAAATCTCATTACCTCAGAATTGATGAAAGTAGGGCAAAGCACGGAGCGGTGGGCGATGGATCCGTTGGCGGCGGCGGAGACTGAATCCGATTTGAGAATCTTGGTGACGAGAGGCAGGCTCGATCGGATTCGAGAAGCAAATGCCATTGTTAATAAACCCTAATTTTTTTTTTTTTTTTTTGTTTCTGTGTGATTCTCTCTCGCGCAGTCGTCTCTACTTTCCGCTGTTTAGCCAAACACCGGCTTCGAAAAATGAAAGCTAGAAAGAGAGAGAGAGAGAGAGGGGTAGTAAATGGTAATTAGCCATCCGGGCGAGAACGCTACATCGCATTACTACCGAGTGGTACTGATTTTGTGTGCTACTAACACGGCAGCGTAACACGTGGACTAAGAGTATCAATATGGGTTAATTACGTTTTGTTTCCCTGTGATTTACTCTTGTCGAGATTTTTGGGACACTTCGAATGTCTGATAGACATACCGATTTGATGAAACGTCATTAGAAATATCTCTACAGCATTTTAGTTGTAAGACGTGTCGACAACATTTATACGGATCTTGGCAATACTCAAACAAATTTTTATATGTCAATACGAAGACTTGAAACGATAAGGGAATTTTACATTTCGCACGTGTGGGTTATTATTTGGTTCGTCTGGTCATTAATAATTTGATTGTCTTTGGATAATAATAGATAGAAACAAGGAAACTTTAACAAAAAAATCACATTTTAACACTAAAAATTCAATTCTAATACTATTTATTTTACCTTTGATTTTGTATTTTTCGTTAAAATTCAAAATTTTCAAATCTTTTTTATTAGTTTTCCTTAGAAACAGTACTCATAAGGATTCTTATTGAAACTAAGAAATATAAGTCTTCATGCCATCCACACGACCAAGTGCTCAAGAAATTTCCTACCTAAAAATTTTGCGTGCACCGTGCACATCTTTCGTTTAAATAAAACTTAGATGCTTTACATTAGGACTCCAATATTAAAATCTTATTTCCATATTGCGAAGACAAAATAATTATCTAAAAACAGCATTTAATAATGCCAACAACATATTAAAAGGCGAAAAATTATTTAATAAGCACATTCATATTATGAGTACAACTACTAATAAACGTATAAAGAACATTAACGTGGGTATCATGAGAAATGAAGCCAAAAAATAAAAAATTGCCTTATCCTTTGGGGGAAAAAAAAGGTAAATTACACTTTACCACCTCAAGTTTAGGGTCGATTTCAATTTCTTACAATATATTTAAAACATTTCAATTTCATACCTCAAGTACTATTTTATTTCAAGTCTGTTAAGGCTGACGTGGCTGCCAAATGTGTGCCACGTGGCAAAAATAATAATTTTTTAAATTAAAAAAAAAATTGCATAACCCACCCCCACAACCCCTCCCCACCCCTCTTCTTTGGAGCCTCCCAACCACCTCCCTCTCCTCCATTCTCTTCACCTCCCCTTCCATCTAAAAACCCACTCCACCCACACCTTCCCCGAGCCCTTTCTCCTCTTCACCCCCATCCACTTTCTCCCTTCTCTCATCTACAAACTCAAAAATTTGACTACAGGAATTTTTGCCCAATCCCCAAAAACCCTTGTGCCAATAGAATTCCCAAAACTTTAGGCCAACAAAAACTATGAAGACAAGATGTTGACACCCATAAAAAAAAATCCAACACCCCCAATTCAGTCCCCCTCTCTCTCCTCTCTCTCTCTCTCTCTCTCCCTCAACATATTCAAACATACACACACTAACCCCACTACTCTCTCTCTCTCTCTCATTCTCCACAGTGATTTATGTCGCCTTCAATTACAACTTTCCACCACAGTGATTTATGTCACCTTCAATTAAGACCCAGTGGACAAGCCCGACGACCCCATGGACGAAGACGTTGCCAGCCTCGCCGCCGTCTTCTGTATCAGGCTCAAGCAGCCCAGGTCCAATTTGCAAATGAGCGAATGGAGAAAGAAAGTTGGGGTGAAGAGGAGAAAGGGCTCAGGGAAGGTGGGGGTGGGGTGGGGTGGGGGTGGGGTGGGGTGGGATGGGATGGGGGGGGGTGTTTTTGGATGGGAGGGGAGGTGAAGAGAGTGGAGGAGAGGAAGGTGGTTGGGAGGCTAGGGAGGGAGAAGGGGGGTGGGGAGGGGTTGAGGGGGAGGTGGGGGTGGGTTCTGCGTTTTCAGTTTTTTTTTTTTTTTTTTTTTTTTTGGAGAAGATTCAGGTTTTTTTTTTTAATTAAAAAATTTAAAAAAAATTTGCCACATGGCACACATTTGATAGCCACATGACACAAATGTGGCAACCACGTTAGCTCTTAACAGATCAATGGATGAAAAATGTAACGAATGTATTATATTAAAATAAAATAGTACTTAAGATATGAAATTGAAATATTTTAAAGATATTATAAGAAATTGAAACCGACTCTAAACTTAAGGTGGTAAAGTATACTTTACCCAAAGAAAAAAGAAGAAGAAAAGCCAACAATTACGCGAACTCAGTCATGGCTTAATCCTTTCTCGACTTGGCCCAATCGAATAATAAGGGGCTGTATACCGACGAGAGATTTTTCAGTGTGATCGGTACATAGGATGATAAATCATGTGTTGCTATATAAATAATAGGATATGTGTGTAAAAAAGTTGATAACTTAAAAAATAAAATTTTCCAGTACTTACATAAAAATTCATGATATATCATTGTGTTTCTGTCACAACTAAAAATTTCTCTTCACCGACACCGAGCTGCCAAACATCAAAATCCCCCGCCACCAAAGTTGGTCAGCCCCACCCAACAACCGGTCAGATTCAGACATTTTACATTTTCCAATTCTTCCTTTCCCCAAAAAATCCTTCTGTTATCCATTCTCTCTCTCTCTCTCTCCCTCTCTCCCTCTCTCCCTCCCTCTCCCCACCCACTCTCCAGCTACCTCCAATTTCGAGAAACAATTATCTCCAAAACCCTCTTCTTTTCTGCATCACACTCTTCAAAACTCAATTGGGTTTCAATCAAAATCCAATCTTTGAGATCATATTTTTGTGGGTTTTGATTTGAATTGATAGATAGATAGATGGTGGTGTTGCAGTTGTTCTTCACAGTGGCCTTCTCTGCAGTGCCTCTCACTCTCTACGTGCCTCCACTCAGAAGCCTAAACCCCTTCGTGGAGACCATGGAGGAACTCTTCTCCGAATCAAGAGCTTACACCAATAGGGTCTACCCACGTGTCCGACATCTTTGGTTTAGGATCTTGGATTGCTTACTTTGCAGCAGAACCACAAGGTAGATACACACACACACACACGCATATATATATATATATATATAGATTTTGATTTCAGTTGGTAACATGTAGTCAACTACATATCACCCAGCTTCACTTCTGAAACATGTTTCAGATTTGGGTTTTTGTTTTTCCTATTTGTGGTAAATAAGGTGTGAGCGATGGAGAGTTTGGTTTTGGTGATTGTGGTGGTTGTGTTGTTTGTGTTTTGCCGGCCCGATTATTTGCTGATGTTGTAAAAATGCTGTCTTGTAATTTCATCATTTCACGAGAATATTTTCATGGCATATTGCAGGGATGTTCTGTTTTTTTATTTCTTTATTTCCATCTCTCATATTTTAGTGCAACTTATATGGTACTGGTATACCGCCATTGTAGTAATTTCTTGTGTCTACCAACATATGTGAACAAAAACTACATATGTTCTTTTCAATTGTTAAATATGCATGATATAATCTGGATTTTAGATTCTGGGTTTTCATGGGCAGCTAGACTCATAGGTGGTTAATAGTCATGATTTGAGTTAAAACTATGGTTATGAACTTCATAGCTTTTTAAGTTATTTAGAGTTGGATGGTTTTTTATTTTATTTTATTTTTGTTGTTGTTATACGACTGAAATCGAGGGAATCGAACACAGGACTTTTGAGGCTCAAAGTTCAGGATCAATGATCCTGGCAGCTCGAGCTATAAGCCGGTTGCTTCTAGAGTTGGATGGTCAAGAGTTTTATATGTCATGCTTCATAGATGTCTTTGAGGATTAGTATTCAAAGTTGAGCCCTAAATTTCCAGAAACTATAGGATGATAATATAAGAACAAAGGAACAAAGTGTGAACTTTGTGGCTTTAACTATTAGAATTAGTAACATATTGATATCAGAGTGAACTTTGTGGCTTTAACTATAAGATACGCACAGTTTTGTTTTCCCTAGTCAACCTCAGATTCTTATTTTGAAAGCTGTTAAAGAGTGGCTTGAGGTGCAAAATTTTGATGCTAAAGCCTGTGAGGCATAGATTTTTTAGCCTGGGATCCTTCTCCCCCTAATTATGCTAAGTCGAAAGTGGATGGAAGTATAAAGAGTGGCAAGGGTTGCTCTTGTGCTAATGGTATTTTACGTGCTGCTGCAGGTGATTGGATTGCTCGTTTCACTATAACTATTTGTGTGGGGAGTGTGCTTAATGCTGAGTTATGGGGTCTTTTTCATGGCCGCTCTCTTGCTTGGAGATTGTTATAGATAAGTGCTAGTTGAAATGGACTCTGTTGTGGCTGTTACTTTAGTAATGGATTTTAATTCCTCACTTCACCCTCTTGCTCATCTCATTACTACTTGCCGAGAGCTATTGCGGAGGGATTGGATTTGCTCGTTTTCACATGTTTATTGTGAGAAGAATAGAGTGGCTGATGTTATGGCAGAACTAGGCCATGAGTTTGACATTGGTCTTCATGTTTTTTATGAGCCTCTCCTCTTGTGGATAGGTTGATCTTTGAGGATGTAGTTGGGCTTCCGCAGACCGTTTTGTTAATAGTACGTTTCTGGAAGATTGTTCTATAGTTAGTTGTTTTTCTTGGGTCTTTTGGCCCCAGTTTTACCAAAAGAAAAAAAAAACTATAAGAATGAATAACACATCGATAGTGAGAGAGTTGTCTAAGATACAAACTGTATCGGTTAGTATATTAATGAGATTCAATCTTTGAAGATCATAAGAGATCTCAAGTTTGAATCTTTTTACTATTAGTTGTATACATTCGAAATGAAATCTTAAAAAATGTCTCAAGTTTGAATCTCTCTGTAATTGATTAAAAACGGCCGAAAAGTACAAAATTAATGTTTTTTCTTGGAGCCTCCAATTGTGGGCTTTATAGCCAAAGCCGAAAAGAACAAAAAAAAATGGGATGTGAGGTGGGTTTTTGATCTCTATGTGGATTAGGTTGAGATTCTTGAGAAGGATTGGCGGTTTGTCATTGTTGGTTCATTGTTGACATGTGAAGTTGATACCACCTAAGAAAAACGAAAGGGAACCTTAACAAGTGAGGCCTATAATTTTAGAAGCATTTGTCATGTGAAACTGTACACCATAATGTGTCGTACGTCAACTCTTTAAACTATTAGATGTGACGGGTTTACCTTTCACTCTTATGGCATACAATAATAGTATCGTTGGACGGCGGACCATCAAAATATGTCCATGTTATATGGCAGATAGACTCTAGAAGTAAAGAAAAAGTGATATCTGTAACACATTGTCTCTCGGACAAACACGTGAGAGGACGTTAATGAGGTGTTTCAGACCTCCAAAAAATCCAAATTTTCATGTGCAAATTTGGAAACTTGAAACTACATGTTCAAAAGTAGAACTTCGCCAAACTACATGGAACTCATAATTTGGCCTTCACCAGATCAAGAGAAAACCAAAACAATGTCATAAGAAAAGGCTTACGGTGTATGAAACTCAATGCTGAATATCGAAAGCTTATTCATGGAAGCTGAGCTCAGTACAATTATTGTGTGGGTGTGCTCAGTACATTACAGTTTTATTTAGCAAAAGCTAGATTTGTCCGAAGCAAATTAAAACTATAGACCACGAGGGCGAAACAATTAACGAACGGTAACAAAGAACTTAGAAAAAGAATCGAAAGAATGAAAGAATGGATGTAATTTGTTGCTCAATGTTTTAGCTGGAAAGTGTTGTGCAGGTTTTAAAAACCAGAAAACGTCCAACGCTCTTGCTTCTCTTCCATCGACTATACAGGCAGGTTTACCTTTCTCTGTGGAATCCTCCTTGCTCACCACCCTTTTATTCTGCTCTACCTCTCCAAGGATTCCCCGTTCCTGATCATCATTCAGTTACAAGTCAGTCAGAAAAATGACATAACTTGGATAAATATTAGCAGGGATATACGATGTGATCTAAGTTTGGGGCAGCAAGTTGAGTCAAATCAAAAATGGTTTAGAGTTTGTGGAATCATAGCACTAACACTTATGGGATGAAATATCTATTTGTAAATCTCAAGCAAATTACTAATGTTGGTAGGCATGACTGAAATTCTTCTTGACTGGACCAAAGTTTTAGTACTAACAAGCTTGAGTTGCAAGAAAGACTCGAATATCTCAGTCAAGTTAAAGATAGACTTGACTGGACCAAAGAGCTAGCTTATATCTCCTTCCCTACCGACTATTGGGTATCGTCGGCAGGGAAAGAACCCAGACCATAGTTTTAGTTCTTCATGCAATTCTTCTCTCACCTTGTGATTAAGCGAACGAATATAATATGAAGAAGGAGAAGGACGCAGCTAGGTACATACCATCAGCTTGGACTTGGAAGCTTTTGAAGGTGTGATGTTGCTGGAGGGCCTTGTGGCAGAAAAGCATTGAGGAGAGGGAGGGTTGGTGCGGATTTGCAACAAGCTCTCGCCTCCTTTGCGCCTGACATTCTCTAAACTTAGAGGGATTGGGACGTTCTCTGCCTCATCATCTCTTCTGCAGAAGGTGGTCATCAAAAGTTAACCATATGTATCCAATCATCAAAGCCAGAAAGTTTCAACATTCATAGAGGTATATTGCCTTGTTATCATATGATCATCATTTTAACTGCACCACATGTATGTTTTCACCATAACAAGTGAAAAAGAAAATGATCATGCCATAAAAACACAGATGCAAACACACATTTACATACAGAATAAGGCGTACAAGTGTGCACAAATATCGAGGCTTTCATTACACACAAATACATAGAGAAAAAGAACAAACTTACCTCTTCCTCGTCGGCTTCTCCTCGGTATTGCTCCCCCTCATTCCTTCAGTGTTTGTTTTGCTTACCCCATGCAATGGCGTTCTCTCCGCTTGCCTCTCATTTTTCCCGTTATTAACCTCCAGCAATGGAGTTGTCTCAGTTTGCCTCTGAGTTTTTCCATTACCCACCTCAAGCAGTGGCATTCTTTCTGTTTCCCTCCCTTTCAACTCCCTTAAAACCTCACTGTTACACTCCTCATTCTTCACTACCTCTTCCTTCAAACCCGCTGGGATTTTCCTCACATCTGAATTCTCCACATCCTCTCTCTCCCTCGCTCTCATTGCCATTCTCTTCAATTCAGAACAGAAGTCTGTAATCTGATTCAGAATATCCCTCCCCGCAAATAAATTCCTTGCAGACAGCGTGCTTCTCAGCTTTGGAAGCACCTCATTGTTTGGCGGTGTGCTCTCAATTGGTTGCTTCTTCTCTGTGCTTGATTTGATTGTTGCCTTCATGGCCTTAGCTTGGTTCATTGGAGGGGTTGATAAATTGGGGTTCTGATTTTCACCATCTTCCTTGAATCTAGAGTTATTAGTCGGGTAAATCGAAGATTGCTTCAATCCCCTTCTCTTTAACTTCACATCTCTGAATCAGCCAAAAAAAGAAGTTAAATCGTGCCGAAATTGAATTAAAACTGTACTGTGAAAGAAAAGGATTCATGGGTTTTTCTTGTTACCTCTGGATTTTATCACCAAGTGGAGAAACTTCAGAAACAACAGCTGACCTCGGAACCTTTCCCAAATCAACAAACAAAGAAATTAGAATTTAGAAACTCTAGAAAGGGTAAAAGTTGAGAGAATTATACAAAATATATGCTGGGGTAACTCCGAAATTTAAGGAAAATAAAGACGAAAGCGAAAATAAAATCTTATCCCGAATACAAAAAGGGTTTAGGCTGGAAAATGGAAATCTTCAATTTTCAATCTTTCCCATCACATTTTCTTAGCAACCAAGCAGATTAACAAGAATGAAATATAAAATAAACAAAACCCTCATCAGAAAACCGACCAAAAAGAAAGAAAGGCTGGAAAAGAAGAAACCTTGGGAGGTGATGACTTGAGAAAATCTTCAGCCGTCTTCGGATGCTTGCATTCTGCAATTTACAAAAAAAAAAAAAATTCCAAGCAAATCATGAGTGAGTCAAAATTCGAAACAAAGAAAAAGAGAAGGGGTTGAAGTATAATTTGTGAATGATTAAGGTACCGGGGCGGCAGAACCAGGCCTGATCGTCGACGGAGTTGTCATTGGGGTTCAAGAAATCGAACCACTTGGGGGCGTTTATTTGCTCGTAGTATTTGTCCTCTGTGAATCTCCACTCTAAACGTTTCCAATCTATTTTTGCCGGTTCCATAACTCTCACAGACAAAAACCCAGAAAGAAAGCAAGCTGTACAACAACCACTGCAAGAGAGAGAGGGAGACAGAGATTAGGGGGTTTTGTTGGGTTTTGGAGCTGAAGAGGTGGACAGTGGAAGAAGAAGAAGTAACCGTTACGGTAGAGAGAGCGAACGTTGGTGGCGTCGGTGGGGTTTTACCAAATTTTCGACCGTTGGAGATTAATTAATTAATTAAGTATTGGGGTCTTTTTCTTCTTGTCAAGAATTAAGTATTGGGGTCGTGGCTTATTTAGTAGGGTTTCCCATTCTTGGATCTGGACTTCGGAGGTACACGTGGCTTTTGGATGACAATCATGTGATCTTTAAGATTTGTGGAAAAAAAGAGTATCATACTAAATTAGATAATTACGATGACACATAAATTAAGCCCATCAAATAAAATAACGACACATGAATTGTGAGCATACCACACCTAACCTTAAAAAACTAAACATACGCCTGCCTTGTAGGTCAATGGCATTCGGGCCCATGTACATCCTTAAGGCCCATGATATGTCATTCGTGCTACCGTGCCTTTTCTGGCTTGATGAAGCATGGGTCCACTCTTCGGATTCCCCCCTTGGGTGTCGCACCCTCCGGTGCCACTTCCTACTAGAGACTTCCCATCAGGGACTTCTCGTAGTTACCTACGAAAATTGGTATACACCACACTCGCAAAACATGGCAATCTGCCAAGCATGATCTACAACCTCTCCTCCTAGTTGCTTTTGATGAGTTTTTCCTATAAATAACCAAGTCAAATCAGAATATCGGTAATGGCCACTTATTACTCAAAATTCTCTTGTTCTAATTTATGTCAAACTACCCCTGACTTAGGCATCAAAGGCCCTTTGGCAGACACCCTTCTCCTTATTCTCGGGTGTTCGTCAATTAAGCTAACGGTGATTTTTATTTTGTAGGTGTGATTTCGTCAATCCAAAAATGGACGGAATTTGCATCTACGTGTGCTACCATAGATTAAAATATCCTTCATATTACCAAAATATATCTCACTACATCTGTAAAATAGGGTTGCCGATAATCAATATGGGTGAAGCAATATCTATACAGGATATCTTAGAAACTTCAAAGATATTTCAGTAATATCAAGAATTTTGATAGTTTGGTTCAATCTAGACAGATTTGAGAAATTTAAAGATATTTCAACAAAAATTTGATGAAAATTTTGGTGCAATTTCGATCACAATATTTTTTTATAGTTGCTAGTCAATATCTGAATAGTGTAATTTAAAATTGAAAGACAATAAAACAAAGACAGAACTTGGCTGCTGAAAAAATCAACAGCAGCTTCTACTGCTAGCAAATTACAAATGGACACGTGTCCAATATGTGATTAAAAAATCAATTACTTAGACACGTGTCCATCTATAATTGGTCAATAGCAGGAGCTGCTGCTAATTTTTTAGCAACCAAGTTCTGTTCATAAAACAATTGTCTCAACTACCATGCATGTGTTTGCATTGTTTAATTAAACAAAACTTAAATCATACCATCAAGGTTTCATGTATGTTATAAAGTACAAACAACAAGGAATAGAAATATAGAAAGTGTATTTTATACAATATAATTCAAATTCAAAATTCTTACTGGTGTAGAAATTTCAAACTTAACTCTATGTTTTTTAGCAATCTTCCATGATTTTATATTATATATATTTTTAATACATTCATTATTTTATGTTTTAAACCTATATTTTCACTCGATATTTTTCTAAATTTGGACTATCAATACATCTACAAAATCGAAACTTAAATCCTTGATTGTAGGCTTGTAGCCACAAAGTCTCAAAATAACGAAACTTTTAGAGTGCCAATAACTTTCTTCTCTGTCTCTTCCATAGCAAAGGGTTGGCACTTTTCACATGCTAAAGCTTCTTGTAAAATAAGGAATTCATTGTTGTTTTGGACAAGTGAATTTTTGTTTCGTGTGATGTAAATAGATCCAATCAGTACCAAATGAAGTTTAATTTAGAGATTAGGGAATTCTAGACAGTTTCTGCTTATTGATTAATACATAAATAGATCCAATCAGTACCAAATCATCAACTTCACAGAACCCAAATAAGATCTGATTCACCTCAATCTCCTCAAGTCTTCAATCAATCATCCAAAACTATAAAATTAACTAAATAAACTGACATGAATCTGATATAACAACATTTTCAAGAACACAAGCTCAAATAAACTAAACCTCTAGCTTCGACGCGAATCAGTGATTTTACGCACAATATAAATTTGTCAGGTAATTTATCTCTAATTTGAATCTCATATTCACTTACAGGAGGTTGAATTATAGGGTTTGTTTTCTCTACTACTTCACCGGAGCGTGTTAAACGAAAGAGATAAAGGGGGAGGACCATAGTCTTACCATAGTCTTCAACTACTTTATGTATAGGCAAAGAAAAAATAACCAAACCATATGAAGGGGAAGGAAGATAAAATTTCAGCTTCAGCTAGGAAATGAAATTGATGCTCTAGTGCCTTGACTCCTCACCGAAAACCTCGAGGTTGCAAACTGGGCATACCTAAACAAATATAGAAACGGAAATGAGAGTGAGTGAGCGGAATGGATCATCAAATGGAAGATAGAAAATAGTGATATAATGAATTCTGAAATCCATGATTTTAGGGCGTTGGCCTACCTTGTTGATACCGAGCCATTTGCTGATGCATTCGCTATGGTAGACATGTTTGCATGGCAATGTGATTTGTCGATCTCCTCTTTTATACTGCATCTGGCAAATCACACACCTGCTCGTGGAAAAAGTTCGTATCAAGGGGCAAATTCCAAAAGATCAAAAGAAAAAGAGGATTCTTCTTCTTTTTTCTGGTCAAAGGAGAATCCTCCAACAAGTTTTCTGGAAACAGATAAAAGAATGGGAAAAGAAGTGTTCTTTTGATAACTTCTACAACACAAACCAACTGAACAAATCATCAGCAAATAAAGGGTGCGCCACAAAGTTGCCCATTTTATCAAGCAATTATATGCTAATAATTTTATTTTTTGGAAAATCATTGTGAAGACAGTAAGAAAAAATCAAAAGTATCGCCAGATATTTTACATCTTTTAAAGGATTAAAGTTCATCTTAGAGGTTTCTAAGACAACGCTTGTCGAGAAATCACATTTTCAGTTGCTATATAATGAGGTTTGCGTCTCAAGTGCCTTGTAGATGATGATAGAGTTGAAGCAGGAAAAATTTCTCATTTCTGATAGGTTAAGTGTTTATGACAAGATTATTTGCATAATACCAGACAATATCCAGATTGTCTAGAGAATTACAAATGAAATGAGAGGCCATCACATTTACTTCTGAGATAAGGAAAAGATAAGGTCGGAAAACAGGTTTACTGATTTAGGCAGATAAATTCTCATTATCAACTGTCCATGAGTCAGAATGTTACCTCTCTCCGGATTTTTTCCTTAAAAAGAAGTTTCCACACTTGTATTTTGACGATGGAAGCAAACTAATAAGTTCTTCAGAGAGACCTCGGCTTTGAGTGCCAACTGCCTCACCCAAGTCAAGTAATTCCTAGTGGCAATACATAAAATAAAACATTTCAATATCATTCATGAAAAATTGGAAAATCCTATAGTTTGTACTAGATGTGTCAAACCAATATAAATAACAAAACAAAGAGAAGCCAGTGCACAAGATCAGTGAAACCGCTTGCCTTAAGTACCCCAATCTATACAGCAAATATGGCTAATTGCAATTATGAGACGAAGGCTCAAGGAAAAAGAGGTAGAGGAAGACCTAAGAAGACTTGGAAAGAAACTTTAAGAAAAGACATGGAGTGCTTGCAGCTAACAGAAGACTTGGCGCAAAACGGATTGCAGTGGGATTCTACGATTCTCACATCCAGCCGCACTTAGTGGGATAAGGCTTTGTTGTTGTTGTTCAATATGTCTCATATTCTTAATTTGGGCCGGGTATAAAGAAGTTAAACCAATATTGAAGTAAATTTGTATGCTGTATATCAGAATGTGATATAATAGTTTTTGAAGCCTCAATGTGATTATATTGTTCATCTTCAAAATCTAAAGAACCATAAAAAGCTACTTTTATGCATTACTAACTTCAAAGAGTTATGTGTGGACGTGCAACTGCCCAGGTTTGTGTTAATGCTTAATAAGTCCCTTGTGGGAACAAAATGGTAAAGAATTTCTACTTCCAACAAGATTTACTTCGTCTGAAAAACCCATGGGACAGTAACAATGCAGGATAATAGATTAAGGTATACATAACGAACCTCATAGGTCATGGTATCAGGATCAATATCCTCTTGCCATGCAACCTGCACATATACAGAGAGCAAAAGGCTGAACTTTAGCATAACTGCCGTGCAGGAGTTCAAGTTCGAAATAGTTAAGTGCATTTTCCAAAACAAATTAGTAGGCTTAATAATGCAGAGTAAATAATCCAGCAGAAGGAAAAACATGCAATTGCACAACCACAAAGCAGGATCCATACCTCAGAAGTATTTGTATTTTGCTGATTCTGAATACCTTAAAAAGCAAAAGAAATTCTTTATGGTTAGAGATAGTGTTCAATCGACTTGTTAAACGTCAGTTTCACAAAACATGAGTGAAGTATCAATAAGGTTATAAGAAAATTCAAATCACATTACGGCATTATAGCACCATCAGAAATCAATTGCAACAAAATGGTATTGCGGGTTTTAAAACGTAATGAAAATACGAAATGTCAAGGAAAAATGATCTTTTATAACTCCAATGGCCAGTAGCATAATCTTTGATTCCACCGGATAAGTAGTCACACAGGAAACTGAATTGTACTGAAATTTCATTTCAAATTCCAAGCACAAGAAGCAAAGCATGACAATAAGGGAAACTTAATAAATTAAAACATTTGGCATGCAGTCTAATCAAGGTGTGATCAATCAAAACAATTTTCAGTGTAGGAATACAAATACGTAGAAGTTTCTGACTAACATTCTTCAGGCACAGCTTGAGCTTCCATGACAGCGTCTTCTTCTGGCTGTGAGTCGGAGGTTGCAGGCTCTTCTGGATTTGTCATTGTAGGGTATTCCCAAGTCCTCCTGCTGACGTCCATTCTTGGTAAATGATCATTTACCTCATATGTACCGTAATAAGAAGTACTCCCCGGACCAGATGGTAAAAACTTGTATGAATTCATATTCATTGACCAGTACGCAGTTTCCTGGACAAACAGCATATAAAGGTTAGCGTTTCAGCAAAAACTAAAATTTAAGTTCGTCAAAATAATACAGTATTTCACTCAGCAAAAATGGTAATTTGTAACGAAAACTCTAAATTGACACTCAGTAAAGGCATTAATACATTTCAGCTTCCCCGGATCTATCCAAAATCTCATGAATACCAGACAGAAGACGAAAGCAAATGCATCCGAACAAACACCAGCTTTCCAAATTTACAAGCAAGATGGATCTAAAACAATCTTATGAGGCAGCAAACCTTATGAGGCGGCGCAAAACATGTCATTGCAGAATAACTCTCACAACAAAAGAACACATCAAAAATGGAAAAAGCTAACTTGCCTGATCATGCATCGGCATGGTGTGACCATAATTCATCGGTACATTAGCAAGACCGTCAAAGAAACCCATGAAGCCTTCGGTAGGCGGGTAAGGATAGCCCGTGTCCAGGTAATGCATTTCCATATGTCCATTAACATTCATTTTTGCACCACGAATCAAACTGAGATTCACATAACAAGCTACAAAACGGAAACAAATTCTTTCGGTACTTTATGCTAAAAAATGAAATTTAAACTAAAGAAAAATATAAACTTTCACTATATATTCATATTTGTGTGTGTACGTATGTGTACATTGCAGCACTATCCTCATAGACTAAGAAACTTTTACTATAAATTCAGAATAAAAACTTTTCTTTCAACAATTTGTGACAAATTACAACATATATTTTAAAAATTTGCAAAATTTAGGGCAAAATATGGACATGGGCATTCTCAGAAATACTGAAGCAGAATTTAGAGCCCTGTTTCATCTCCTACCTGTACATTCCTGTTTGGCTACTAAGAAAATGAAGGAAAGAACTTCAAGACATGAAATTTTCCTTCTCTTTCTTTCTGTTTTGATTTTCTCAGTAGCCAAACGCATGACAAGGTTGTGTAAAGAAGCGGTACCTTGATATTAAGCCAGGAATCCCTTCACATGTCGCTGTAAAGCAAAAAATCTGAGAGACCGAATAAGCAGCTCGGAGGACAAGTGAGAGAAATTGCAGCCTTCTTTCTTTCTAAGTTCAAAGTTTCTTCCCCTTAATTTCTTGAGAAAATTTGCTTCAACTCAGAGAGATAGAGAAATGGGCATTTAAGTTTGCACTTTACATATACAGAGAGAGAGAGAGAGAGAGGAAAGAGAGGTTTTCTGTGTTGTGCTTGTGTTTCTCTCTCTCTAGAATTCTATTGCATAATCCGTTTTTTGTGCGTTGCGTTTGGCTTTTGTGCAGAGGAGCAGCTACATTTGAGATTTTCACGAACACGCTTCCCTTCTTAGGAATTTTTTAGTTTGGCTCGAACACGCTAAGCGGTATAACACATGTCATTATACAAACGTATAATAATATATGATGTACTGTTCGTGTTCAGAACACAATAAAAAATCTCTCCCTCCTGAGTTGTGTGTTTTGTTTTGTTGTTTCTACCCCGCCAACTTCTTACCAAAAGACATTACAACAACCATCCCGTCTCTACAGCCTACTCTATGCTACACCATTTCACTTTATGTAATTAACAGTAGTATATTTGGGACATGTGATCTATGGATGGATGGATGCATGGATGCATGGCATTGAGCGAACGAGTCATGGCTGGGCGGGGGGGTAAAAGCCGTTTTTACCGCCGGTGAGATCTGTCGGGGGTGGGGGGCAGCCGCACTTACCAGAAGATCTGTCTCTTGCTTTACTCTATTGAATTTTTGCCGTACATCTCAGATCAGGTCTGCAGTGTAAAAAGATCTTCAAGGTTTTTCATCCCTACAATTTGTTCACCTAAAAGAAAAAGTTGTTTGGTCCCTATTTCGTAATAGCTTTATAAAGTGCAACTAGATAAGGTTAATTATTATCAAAAGTGTCTCCTTCCAAACAACATTAGATCATAAAACAAAGGTAAATTTTGGTTAACCACCCTCGTTTTCTACGGTTGTTGATAGCAACTTATGTCAAAATGAGTTCAGTGTCATTCAGCGTTTTAGTTCAATAATGGATTGTTTGACAGTGTTTTAATAATGCATTCATATAGTCAGAGAAATTTGCACAAGACAATGTATAATTAAACTGAGATGCTACGTGACGGTGAACTGGTTAATTAAAGCAAAATGTCTCACTTTGACCATTTCACAAAATAAAACACAACTTATATCAGATGGATTTATTTCTAATTTCCTAGAGGTCTTTTACGTAAAAGTCTCACACCCATTGATTGCATAGGTGATTAAGTAGGTACAGTATCGATAGAATTAGTGGTGGTCCGATGCCCATCTCTCTTATCATAGTAGTGAATTGGTTAGGGTATTAATTTATTCATGAATCTATTTTGAGTTGTTGGTAATAAGGCATAAGACTGTTTGGATTGTAAAACTATTATATCACTCTATAGTATATATAGTGTCACAGTGTTTTTCGTTGAAGGGTGACAATTCCTAAAAAAATTAGCAC
Organism: Pyrus x bretschneideri; assembly: GCF_019419815.1. Lineage (NCBI taxonomy): Eukaryota > Viridiplantae > Streptophyta > Magnoliopsida > Rosales > Rosaceae > Pyrus > Pyrus x bretschneideri. The sequence continues at coordinate 753,472 of NW_025999790.1, read as the reverse complement.
AAATAGTGCCTTCAAGTAAAAGAAAATGAATATAGCAGATGGAATTAATAGTGATAATTTCTTAGTATAGAACAAAATAAGTATGAAAAGTAGGGGTGAGCATCAAATCGACCGAACCATCCAAACCGACTAATCTAAATTGTATTGGTCGGTTTGGTTTGGTTTTGACCAAGAAAAAGTCAAATAATTTCAAAACCAAACCAAATTGATTTTATGTTAGTTTGGTTCGGTTTTGATACTTTTAAAACCGACCAAAACTAAAACGAACTGATTTTATGTTAGTTTGGTTCGGTTTTGATACTTTTGAAACTGACCAAAACTAAACGGGAACTGATAATATATCTTTTAATTATAACTTTATTTATTTTACATATGTCAACATATTATAGGTTCTTTGGATGTCTAATTTTACATATACAATAAGTGTTAACACATTATAAGTTGTAATTAATGACTACTAACCAATAGAAGATTTGTTTGTATTTTAGGATTATGTGAGATTGTAACTAATAAAATGTTTGCTAATATGAGTTTTTATATAATTGAAACTTAATTAGTCCTAGTTGACTTGATGAAATCTTTATGTTTTAAAACTATCCATTTGACATGTGTGAGATGTATCGAAATGTTGGATATATCTTATTGATGTATGGGGAATAGGCTTAAACCGACCAAATCAAACCAAAATTAAACCGATTAACAATGATTTGGTTCGATTTCAATAGTGATATTGATCAAAACTAAACGAAACTGTTAATTTGGTTATAATCAAATCAAACCGATTGATGCTCACCCCTTAATGAAAAGCCCATTATTTCAAAGCTCTATAGAGCAAGAAGCATTATAGAATAAATTTCCACCAGCAAATGTGACACATTAGATTATGACTAGCTTATTGTGTGGTTTAGCCCCATTTCTCACTCACTTAGTGTAAATACTATCTATGTATTAAAAAAAAAAATTTCCATAAGTCAACTTTACACTTTTGAATGATGCCTTTAGTGGTCATTAAAACTTTGTTATGTATTTCAGTATATATATGCCATTGAAAGCTTTGTTTGTACGCAATATAAAATAATCCAGCCCTTTGAACCATTGGAGAGTGGCTGTTTTAACTTTTGGCACGTATATAAAAATGGAGCAACATATTTTAACTTTGAGTAAGTCAATGATTCAACCAATGAAAGAATATTAATTATGCAAAATCACAATGGAAGAGCTATAAGGAACGTTTTTAACTAGAGAAATGCCAACAAGATTTTCTCAAAAATGAAATTTTCGGTGGACTCTTCACTATATTATGTTTTTGGCACAATTCTCTTGCTAACATATAAAACGTCATGTCAAAAACATAAGCTGACAGAGAGTTTATGAATAGTCCAACTTTTTAAGAATCTCCTTAACATTTCCCTTTTAACTAAGATTCCGTTTCAAGAATTGGTCTCGTTTGGTGTGTAGGACAAGTACTAGCATTGCATTATATATAGTAATTCAATCCTAATGCACAGTACTTAGTGTAGGATTATTGGAAAGGGATCCTCTTTGGATCATTTCCTTCTAATCCACCAAGTCCGGGAATCCGGACCATTGAAATTTGATCAAACGGTTACAAACAGGAGCTCACTTGAAAAGTTATAATAATTTTAGCCATTGAATTAAATTTCAATGGCCGGATCTTCGGACTTGGTGGATTAGAAGGAAGGGATCCCATGATTACTTACAACGAACGAATTTACACGAAACATGTGTTATTTTTATTTGCATTTTATAGCATAATCAATCCTTATAAAAAGTTACGACAACTAATTAATCGTACTAATCCCATCACATGGCTTAGGGCGCATTACTCATAAATTGAGAGAAATACATTGATCGGATTTGCATTATTATGAGTAAGTTTTTCTCTACTTGACAATGTATGTTAATTGAAACGTCAGAATATGATGTATTTATTTTATATCAATTGCTCTCTTTTTTTTGGTAAAAAAATAAAAAATGGTAGTAGTGGGCTACCATTTCGAGCTGGATCGCTGTTTTTACGAAAAACCCTCCCAAGAAGTTTTTTTACAAGCGGATGATCGAACTCCTGACTTTCTTAAGGATGGTACTCAAAAAAATCGTCCAACTTGTGGCCAAACCAGCTTTTATCCACTAGACCAAACCATAAATTGCTCTTGTGAACCGCACAAAAGACCTTGGCACTCGGGCCCGGGGCCCTACTACGAAAACAATAAATAAAAACCTAACAGAGTAAGTTTAACAATGAAAAACATGATTTAATTAGTCCAGATGTTTAATCCTATGTTAGGCCAACCATCTTAATTGGTAAACCTAGTTGAGACTTTGTGAATGTACTCACAATGTACATTTCTTTTTTCTTTTTTAAAAGGAGGACAATTGGTGGTAAATCATGGTTAATCACTTCTTTCGGAGGTTGGAAATACTACAATGTACATTAAGTTTTGAAAACCTTTATTAACTGGGACACTTTGTAGAGACATTGAGATAGGTGCCAATTTTGAAGCAGAATTAGTATGTGCATTTAAGTAATGGATTGTTCCGATGATAAGGGTTTTTGTCTTCAATTCACTATATTCGAAATTCAAACTATCCCTTCTTCACGTAGTATAAATTAGTGTAAAACATCGCTCGTAGATCGCTGGATCAGTTACCGTCTGCAAGCTTCAAGCCCAAGGCTGCACCTAACTCGTCCTCCGCACTCACGCCGAGGGCGACCTCAATTGCCAAGTCACTTAACCACTGACACCACTACGATGTGGAGTCGACAGTTGGAGGAGGGATGAAGAATGGTACTGACAGAGGAGAGAACTTTGTGGAGGGTGGTTGGGGCTGAAGACGAAGAAACCAATATGGATAGCATGGGAGATGGAGGAAGAAGGGATTATTGATCTCTCTATGCCTTTTGAGAGAATAGAATTAATTTAAGAGAATTGTCATTAGTATTTCAAAAATTTCATTCTACATTTTAAATTTTTTATATTAGGAAAGAAAAATATATTTGTAAAGAGTGTAGAATGAGATTTTTAGAGTGCCAATAACACTTCTCTAATTTAATTACAAATATTAATGAGATAGTCACTGATTTTCTTCTCCAAACCTGTAAGGAGCTGTCAATTTTGCTCTAAATATTAATTTTAGCAAAGCTTCTTTGGGATTGAAAACTAATTCACCCACCTATGCTTCCATTTCCTTTCAAATTAGTTCACTTAAACTTTGAAATTTGGAACCTATAGGGCACAAGGGTAATGTGACATTCAACTTTCTTTCTCTCTTTTTAATTCAAACATGTATAAGACAGGCAGCAGTTGGGACCATGAAATAAAAAGAAGAGAAACCGTTGTTCCCTAGAGCTTTATATTAATGGAATTAAATAGGTTGGTCTTTCGGGGGGTCATAAAGTCATTGAATGTGGATATATAAATAAAGATCAAATGCTGGTTGTAGTTTGAGTTCTATGGATGGGACCATACTAGCACGTAGGGCCTTGTACTACAAGCAAGGTATTCATGGGGCTTCCAACAAAAAAGCTGGTCAAGATTATACGTAAAAGGATGAGAGATCTGAGAGTGTTTTATGAAACACACTAGTAAGATGTGTGATTGTGTGTAGCTAAAAATAATTCAACAAATTTGGGAGATGTGAATGATATACTTCTAAGCTCTTTCGCTGCTAGGAATAGAAGTCAAAGATATTAAAGATACGATTAATTGTCAAAATTTATTTTTAATACTACTTTTAATACTCTTTTAATTGAATATCAACTCAAACAAGTTAAGAATCTTCATCACATTCAAGATATTATCTCCTAATAAATATATTGAGAATATTCTTATCTCATCTATTCTACGAATGACTCACTTTGGTCAATGGGAATCTGTCATGTGTAAGGCAAAACCCTACAACTAGGTCGGTCACCTCCCTATAAATGTCTCATCTTCACCAAATTCTGATAAACTTTTTGCTATGCATACAAGCCCAGAAAGTCATAAACACTGAATATTTTTAGAGAAACTAACTTGGTCAAAGGTGTTATTTTGTTTTGTAGTTACAATTTCGTCAAAACCAAAGACTGCGGAATTTTGCTACTACATTGTGTGCGATAAAACATTTGATAAATGTATTTAAAATGACTTCAATGTAATGCACAGAGAGATTTGTTTATGACTATTTAAAATGAATCATTAAAAATCCTTTATTTCGCGGTCTTATGATATTCATGTAGTGAATTTTCAAACTCTTAATCTAATGTTTTGTGATATGTTTCTACTTATTTTCGCCTAAATCCTTCACCCATATATTTAATTAAGATCTCTTTGGTTCCAGTATTACAAGTTTAAGAATGAGTATGATATTGTATTACCATGTTTAGTAAGCATTCAAAATACACTTATTCACTACTTTATGTTTATGCAAAATGAAAAGTTCTAATTAACTATAGATAAATATAATAAAAGAATGATGTTAGTAATGATATTATAATCATTTTTAAATCATAAATTAGATCGAACAAGAATTCAATTTGATCCGATTCAATACTTATTGAATATGAACCGACAAGTCAAATTTGATAAATACGATAAGCCGATTATAACAGAATCCAAATATAGATCAAAGTTGCTCGATTCGATTTTGATCTGCTACATGGGCTTTTTAAAAGACAAAATACTTGTTACATGGTCTTTTTGGAGGAAGGGGGGAAAGCTAAAACCCTTGGGTACCATGATATGCTATTCCATGCGATGATAAATAATTTTCACATCATGTGAACCAGATTCTTCCATTTTTTCTCCCAAAAAAAAATCTTCCATTTCAGTTTCGTACGATTGATTTGTCATTCACATATACAAAAGTAGACATTCACTGTATCATAACTGGATTTCAGAAATCAACCAAGATCAACTGAAAAGCAATGACATCACCATTTTGGACCCCTGCTTCCTTGGTCTTCGGTTTTTGGATAGCACTGAACGTGACATCAATTTTGGCCTTTCATCTTTGGCTAGTGTATTGAGTTTCTACATGCAAGCACAAAAATTTACTATGCTCCGACACTATACCAGAGCAATGGATGGTTTGACCCACAGTCAACGGAACACTGATGCGATGATTGAGATCACAGTACATATGTGCTTGCAAATAAGTGGCAACAAGGACCAAGAAGTAAGATCATTGCCCCAACGGAAACAAGCGAATCAGTGGTACTTTCATTTTTTGGTCAAAAATTACAGTGGTAAAATTAAACCACTTGAGGCTCACAAAGATCATGAACTAGTGGTGAAGTCACGTGGGGGCGAGGAGTGGCGGCTGCCACTCCCCTCGCCGGAAAACATAACTAGAGTGCTAGTTCAGCCCTTCTCCTCGCTGGAAAACCCGATCGGTTCAGGCTTCAGCCCCTCCCTGTTCTCCGATGATTTGGTTATGCTGCTGCGCAGCAACTGATTGCATTTTTTTTTTTTTTTTTTTTTAACATCCGGTCTGATGCCAATCTCGACTTTGATAAAAACAGCCATTGTTGCAGTTGCAAAGCTTGGTGCGGTAGCAGATTGCAGAGTCTGCATTTCCCATCATCAGAAATAAGAAGATGAAAAAGTTAAAACCTTATCTTATTATAACTTAATTACATGACACCGTTTGAGTGCTTTGAGTTTCGTTTACATTTTACATGTAACATCCCACATCGTCTAAGGGAGTGGATCATGTAAGTCTTACATGTATATTCTCATCTCTACCTAGCACGAGGCCTTTTGGGAGCTCACTGGCTTCGAGTTCCGTAGGAACTTCGAAGTTAAGCGAGTTCGCGAGAGAGCAATCCCCATATAGGTGACCCACTAGGAAGTTCTCATGTGAGTTCCCAAAAACAAAACCGTGAGGGCATGGTTGAGGTCCAAAACGGACAATATTGTGCTACAGTGGAGTCGTGCTCGGGATGTGGTGGGGGCTTGGGCCGGGATGTGACAATTTGGTATCAAAGTCAATCCCTGGTCAGAAGTGTGCCGACGAGGACGCCGGGGCCTTGAGGGGGGTGGATTGTAACATCCCACATTGCCTAGGGAAGTGGATCATGTAAGCCTTATATGTATATTCTCATCTCCCAAAAGGTCAGTAAGCTCCCAAAAGACCTCATGCTAGATAGAGATGAGAATATACATATAAGGCTTACATGATCCACTCCCCTAGACAATGTGGGATGTTACATTACACGCGGTAGTAGTTACTGCCATTCATTTCGCCATAACCAGGAGAACCTCATGTAGAATGGGAGCATTTTTTATCACCACCAGGCCCGGCCCTAGCCTAGGGCAACAAGGGCTACCGCACAGGGAGTCAAAAAATCGAGGGCGCCAAAAAAATTTAATTTCTATTATTATAATGTTATGTTCAGTAAGCCTATAAAAATATAAAACTGGATATTTGTCATAAGATGTCATTTGCAGCGGTGTTCGCTGCTTTCTTGCAATGGAAAGGAACACGGGTTCGAAACTCAAATGTGCTTTTTTTTGTTTATGCATTTATTTCATCTTTGGTTCAAATAAGTAGCTATATTTCTATATGTGCCTTTGACGAAAGTGGTTTTTACAAATTCATTTTCAATTAATTACCATCCTTCGGAAAATAATAATAATAGTAGTAGTAGTCATCCAAGTTCAAAATGAGAACCTTTTTCTTTTGAGAACTTTAACTAAAAGCTCTCAGTACTGTTCACTTTAACGAAAAACCACATTTTTACACTAAAAGGTCAATCTTAGTACTATTTACTTTACCATTTCGTTAAAACTCAAAGTTTTCAAGCTCTTTTCGTTAATTTTCCTTTTTCTTTAGCAATAATGTTCTGTTTCAATATAATGTTAGGGTTTAGGGTTACCTTTCTTTCTTATCCAAGAAAAATGAGTTATATTTTTAATAACATATATGTGGTTTTTGGTTTTTCAATAATTTTTTTTTTTTGGTTCATTCATTGTTTATAACATTATATATATAAATTAGAGAGAGAAAAATATGACAATTCTTATGAAGCCCCAAGGGACAATAAATTAGAAAATTATCCGATAACTATAAGTTTTATACAAAAATACCTTTCATACCTAAGTTGATTTTTGCTTGTGAAATATTTGTGTACCTTATCTAAATACAAACTAATATCATGGCTTAGATATGAAATTTATTTTTTCTTCACTTATAAGTAAGAGATCTTAGGTTTGAGTCTTTTAAATGACAAGTTAGATACCAAATTATGGCCAACCCATCTTGTTGCTTAGCATAATCCCTCACATCATGCTATCGTTTTATCAAAGAAAAGTTACATCGGCATGCACAAATATGAACACTAAAACAATTGATATTTTTTTTTTTCTGACGCGGACTTATACTAGGGTACTTATTTTGGTATTGTCTTGAGCCTCAAAAATCTCAAGACCGGCCTTGCTGACCACCATTTAGTGAAATGCATGTTCACCATCTTATTTATCACCGTTAAATGAGTTTGAACTTTGAGATTTGTGGTCCTGATAGCACTCTAATTGAAAGGAAATGATATACTAATCAACAAAATAGAAAGAAAGGAAGATTATATTATTGAATTTTGTAATTATATTTCTTTTTTATTTTTGATGGTACACACTATCATATAAAAAATAATCACTATATCCTTTGGTTTTATATAAGTTTCAAGTCACACATACACAATATAAAATAAATTCATACAAGATTCAAAAAATATTTCGTAAAGCACTACGAACTCGTAATCATTTGAATTTTTATCTCAGATTAATAGATTTATCAAAGTACTAAGGAGAATTTTTAATAGTTTTATATATTAATAATAATATTATTATAATAAATAGGCATTTATTTATATGAATATAATTAATCAAGGTTTTGCTTAGGCGCTAGGCATTAAGCCTCAGCCTGTCGCCTGACTAAGTCTAACGTCTTTTAGGACCTTTCTTTTTATACATTTACGTAATAGAATGATACTATAAAAAATGATACTTATATCCTCCTTCAAATAATACGATTAGTGCACAAATCCTCATTTGAATGTTTCGATGTCACATCCCCACTCGAGCCCCCACTAGAAGAACCAGTGACGATCTTAGACTGGAAGGATAAGGTTCTAGTTAGACGTTCGTGTTGGTGGCTCACGAGAACTCTACGGTGGTTCTGACAGACTCCAAATAATGTAGGGTTTTCTTTCATATCATTTATAATTAGTACTTAGCCTGCTGGACTACACTTAGGTTATCTATGCTTTGATACCAAATCCCGGGCCGGGATGTGACATTCAAGTACTCCAAATCCTCCCTTGAACATTTCAAACAGTCCAAATCTTCTCAATAAAACTCCAAATCCCCCTTTGAATATTTCAAATCTTCTCAATAAAATGAGCTTACTCAGTTGAATGAATTATTGGCCAACCTTGTTGCAAACCCTGGACTGAGACCTTGAATGATTGTCTAAATTCTTTTAGAGCCTTTTATTCCTTTTTAAATTTCGCCATCCTGCAAATAATTTCTGGCTTCGTCATTGTGAACTACAGTATTTTTTTTTAATATAAGAGGAATGTCATCGGTCACCACATACAGATGATAAGGCTAATCCTCTTCTTCATATATTTTGGTGTCATGTGAGGCTAAAAATGTACTTTTGGCCTCCAAACAAACGGTACACTAAAACAAAGTCGATGACCCTAAAAAGTGCATCCATAGAAGTTCAAACTCGAATTAGGAGTTTCAAACATTTGGTCTCTTTACAAGGCCAAGCCCTTGGGGTTCATGAACTACGAGCTCGTTTGGATGAGTTTTTAAAATGACTAAAAGCGCTTTTGATGAAAATATCTTTGGAACCAATCCTTGGTAAAAATGCAAGTAAATTCTGGAAAAGCACTTAAAGTGCTTCCTGGAAAAAGCACATAACCGGTGTTTCTTGCATAAAGCACTTGAAGTGCTTTTGGAAACAAAAAAACATTCCTCTAGAAGTGCTTTCAGTTATTTTAAAAGCACATCCAAATGAGTCCTACATTGTTTCAGGAATAAGACTTCTAAATTTAATTTCAAAACTGATTCCATTCCATTGATGAAGCCTATCCCCTTCTCCCTACATTGGTTCAGAAATAGGAGATAATAAGAAAACTGAATCAGAGAATTGCTTTTGAGCAATAACTTTCAAAAAGCAAGTTTTTAGGATTCTTAAAATGTTATTGTCAGCTTGAGGGGTTCACTACCATATTCAACATATGACTTTAGCGAACAATCCTTTTTTTTTTTTTTTTTCGAATAAATTGTAATAATTGTCCATCAACTTTAATTAAATTGGAGCAATGATTTCAAAACTAAAAATTCATTATCATTGGTCCCTCAATTAAAAATTTATTACCATTGATCCCTCAACTCATCAAAACGTGTAGCTATAGTCTTTTTCGTCAACTTCGTCATAATTTTATCAAAATGAGTTATGTTGGAAATGTCATTGCTACAATTAAATTAAAGTTGATGGATCATTTCTCCAATTAGTTTAAAGTTGGGGGATCATTTCTCTAATTAGATTAAATTTGAGGGACCATTGGTAATGAATTTTTAGTTGAAGGACCATAGCTGTACCCTTTGATGAGTTGAAAGATCAATGGTAATTATTTGTTAGCTAAGGAACCATTCCTCTAATAAAGTTAAAGTTGAAGGGCGATTGCTACAATTTACTCTTTTTCCGCTTTACACATCCTTTTATTTTTCTCTTAATTTTCCTTCGATTTTTTCAATCAAAGGCAAGAAATAGACAAACGCATAAAAAGAAAGACATGGTACGTGAAAATCACTTCCTTCCAACAATACGTAAATTTCGGAGACGAACATTTGATTTGAGCATAATTATTTGACATCATTGAAGGAAAAATGATGCAAGCAGGAATTCACAAACTGGAAAAACCAAAAACAGAAAGAGACAAATAACCAGCAAATCATACCAATGAAACTTCAGGATAATTTTGCCGAAACAAGTTCTTCAAAAACTCAAAAAATATTTTCATCACCATCTAAAAGCTATCTGGCCTTGGGAGGAAAAGTATTCTTAACCGGACCAGATCCGTACTTCTTGCCGAACACAAGCAGCTGTAGCTTGTCATAACCAGACAGGACACCAGCACCAGCAATGGCACGGAGGATGTTAGCACCAGCACCCTTGAAGAGAGACTTGGCACCCTCGTTCTTCAAGATTTGTTGGAAGGCATCCAGGGAACTCCTGTACTTGACGGCTTCACCGGAGGTCATCATCATTCTTCTGCGGACAGTGTCAATTGGGTAGGAAGCAAGACGAGCACCATTGGTTATGAGCCAACTGAGGGCAAAGCTAGCGAAGAAACTGTCCTGTAGTTTTCCAAACATAACAGCAGCGTGTCACCAAATGCTACAAGCTCTGGATTCGTACTGCAGATCAACAGGCCAATAAGCCCAAACACTTGAAAGGAAACAAAAACAAGTTCTTGTAACGATCAACTGATAATAGACGACGACTGCGGGCAACAGATTAGAACACTGGGGCATAGCATTACTTAAGAACCAACTTCATCCAATTCTTTGTAATTGCTTCGCATAGCATTCTTCACAAAGGAAGCATTACATTAATAAAACGAAGCCAAAAATAATAAACAGAAGAATGGCTGCATCATAAAACTTTTTGCAAAATTATTTTAGTCCCTTCTCACAATTTTAAGAAGGGAAATGAATGACATAAGAAACATTATATATCATAACAATATGCATGCATACAAGAGATTGCACAGTACGTAAAAAATAACAAAGTTGAGCTAGCAACTAACGTAAGCACACCATCGAAAGAATATATAAGCATGAACAAAAAGGTAGTGAATAAAGAAAGGAAAGTAATACACTAACCTGAAAACCTCCAGTAAGGAAAACAGGCTTCAGTGAATCATAGAGTCCAAAGTAGAGACCACGGAGACAATGATTCCAACACAAGAAATGTTGAATCCACAGTAAAGACCAGCAATTCCAGCAGATTTCAGTGTCTTCTGGTAGACCTCAATCAGACCATTGAATTGTCTTTCTCCTCCCTTCTTTGCAGCTTTGGCATCATTGGTGAAACGGAGCATAATCCAAATAGTAGACAAAGAAAAGAGAAGAGCACCAACAGCACCTCCTGAAGCCAAGTTACCAGCAAACCATTTCCAGTAACCATCCCTGCCTTTCTTGAAATTGAACAGCCTCTTGAAGTAATCCTTGAATGCAAAGTTCAAGGCCTACAACAAATCCAGGTAACATTTTAGTACAAGCACACATCAAAACTTTTATTTTACCAGGGAACATTTAGTAGAAGAATAACATCACAAACCTGAGAGGGGAAGTGACGGATAACATTGGCAGTGTTCCCTCCCCACAATTAACCAAAACCCTCTTCCTTGATTGTACGGCTAAAGCACTCACCAATGCCCTTGTAAGGTTGAGACAAACGGCCGGTTTTGATCACCTCATCCTGGTTTTGAATCAACAGCTTGACACGCTCAATTGGGGCAGGGACAGTTTTAGATACGGCAGCGGAGACAACACTCATGAGAAAATCAATAAGAAAGTGGCCTTTCTTTGCAGGGGTTTGAACAAAAATAATGTGGGACAATACTTCTCTATTCTTATTACCAACAAGCCATGATCAATACTTGAATTGAGAAACTTTTGTGTGACCAAGTCAAATGGTCATTACCTTCTGAATGTCGATGCTATCTTAGTATTTTCATTGATGGATCTTTTCCTCGGAGTACAAAGAAGATCAAAGGAGAGCAGATTTTTTTTTTTTCATTTTGTCGTAGGAGAGGGAATATTTGAACAATTGACGGTGCCAGGATAAGTTATGTCTAACACTCGAGCTGCAAGGACCGGTAATTAAACTAGTTAAGGTCCCAAAAATTCTCTGTTGTTGTGGCCAAATTGTCACATATTCGAGAAAACTGACATCTGCTTGTTAAAATCTTAGACGAAAGTGCAAGACAACGGGCTAATAAATAATGGAACGTTAACATCAACAGAGGTGTTAATTTGGTTCAGTTCAAAAAATACGTTGTGTGATAAAAACTGCATGATTCATTTTGCAAATGACTCCAAAATCATGTGATGTAATACGCAATTAACCCAAAATTGAATTATAAACATGTTTTTGGAGAACAGATAAACGTGGCACACCCTTCTCAACGATTAAGCTAACAGAGGCGGGAAGTGGAACGTCTCCAAAAATGGCAGCCATGGTGGCGGAAGAAAACCCAAAGCAAAAGCAGGAACTTGCAATGGATAAAGAAGACGATGACGACTAGCATGGCGCCAAGGAGGCAGTGCTCCAAAAGTACTTCCTTCAAGAATGGAAGCTCGTCAAGTCCATCTTAAACGACATCGTCTCAAATGGGCGGGTGTCCGATCCCTCCGCTCCCCACAAGATCCGATCCATTGTAACGCTCACTTCCATCCCTTTTGATATTTTCTGCATTTTGCAAGATTGAATTTTTTGTTAGAACCCATTTGGAATTACTATTACTAGACCAATAATACCATTTTTCGTTAATTACATTGTGATTGGAGACATTTTTAAGTGAATATGATATGAAATTAGTTTGCTTTTTAAGTTTTTGATCAAGACACCATTCTAGCTTACTGTAAAATGAATTGGTTTTGGTTTTGGATTTGTGGGATGCAGTTATTGTATTTAGGAGTAGGCTTTTCTGATTGGGCCCGTTTCGATCAATTCAGAGGTGAGCTAGTGATTGCACTAGTCCAAGTTGGTTTCTTAGTTTGTCTTTCGAGGCATTATTTGATTGGTGAAAATGTTTTTGTTCTATACTGAAAATTTGCTATTTGTTCCTTATATGTATGCAGATGGACAAGTATCAAGAACAGGGTCAACTAGTTGAACCTTACCTGGAAAGCATCGTTACCCCGCTCATGTTTATTGTTCGCTCTAAAACAGTAGAATTAGGTGTAGCTTCAGATGAAATTCTTGAAGTAATTAAACCTATATGCCTTATTATTTATTCTCTCGTCACCGTTTGTGGATACAAGGCGGTTGTCAGGTTCTTTCCGCATCAAGTTTCAGTCTTGGAACTTGCTGTGTCTCTTTTGGAGAAGTGCCATCACACAAATTCAGTGTCTGCGGCAGGAAAGTCCAGGAGAGATGGAAGCTAAATGTGTGATGCTTTTGTGGTTGTCTATGCTCCTGTTGGTTCGTTTGATATCTCCACTGTTGATACTAGCATTGCAAACAACAGTAATCTTGGAAAACTTGAGCCAGCTCCTCTGATATTGAGGATAGTAGGGCTCTCCGAAGATTACCTTTCAAATTCAGGCCCTATGTGCCCTATTGCTGCTTTGCTGCTCTCGAAGCTTCTAACACGTCCAGACATGCCAAAGGCCTTTTCCAGGTTTCTTTCATCAAGTACATTGGTCATAACTGGTGCATACTAACCGCCTACTTGAGCATTGCATGTTTACGTGATAAAAATTGATTAAAATTCCAGCTGAGAGCAAGCTATGATTACACCCTCATGGAATTTAACCTTCTAGCCAAGAGAATATTAGTTAATCCTCTCTTGTTTTTGTTTCTGCACCACATTAAGTTCTTCCTTCTTTTTTTCTTTTTTGGAAACACTTAAAATTTAGTATTGGTTTTATGGTTAATATTTTGAATAGAAAATAGTATGAACACTCAATGTCAAGTAACTTATCTTTCCTTACATGCTCTAAGACCTTGCAGGTTGAACAGTTAGATTTTCACCCAATGGCTTAGAATGGGTGATAAATTTGATACGAAATACCCAACCTTAAGTGCTTGTACATTACATTACACACACATGCTTATGTGCATGTTCTGTCATTATTTCTTTCTTAGCTAGTATGCTGTAATTCTAGACAACTTTTATTGCTGCCTTTGCTTACCTATTTCTTATACATATTCTTCTTCAGCTTTGTTCAATGGACACACGAAGTCCTATCTTCTCCGACAAATGATGTCATCAATCATTTCTGGTTACTTGGAGCTACAGAAGCACTGGCTGCTATTTTCAAGGTCTGCTTTTGCTTCTTTGTTGTTCATACGAGATTATGAACCCCAACATAGTTTGCAACTTATTTGACTAAGGTGAAGGACCAATAACTGTGACCCTATAAAGAAAGTCAATATAAATGAGCAAGTATGATGATATTTGCAAGTATTGCAAGTATTGCAAGTTGCATACTGCATTTATACTTTTTAATGGAAAAATAAAGTTACAGGGTAATTCCTACCGATAACTTATTCGGTTAGGTTAGACCAAATTAACAAGATTCTCTTGAAAGTTTTTCTTGCTGGAAGTTTTTGCGGTTTATTTCAATAGTTGGGCTGTTTCTCTGCACCATGCACAATATACATCCAATGGCCTCGTAATCTTGTGGACTCATTGGGATGTGAGGAGATGCTATTGATATCCCTGTAATACTTTTAACTCGTATGATTTTGTTGATGCCCATTTTGTGCAGAGACGGAGTACTTGGGAAGAGGAAGACCTAGGAAGACTTGGACAAAGACTCTAAGAAACTATCTAGGGGATAACTTGGGTAATGAATTTGATTCTGGGTTGCATATAATGTCTTGTTGGTTGATACTGAGTCAGGAGTCAGAATTTGATTCTGGGTTGCACCAAATTATTGTGCTTCTTGAGTCCAGTTGTCAGGTTTAGAAACTTGGGTAATGAATTTGATTCTGGGTTGCATATAATGTCTTGTTGGTTGATACTGAGTCAGGAGTCAGAATTTGATTCTGGGTTGCACCAAATTATTGTGCTTCTTGAGTCCAGTTGTCAGGTTTAGAAACTATCTAGGAGATAACGTGGGTAATGAATTTCATTAGAGCTCACAATATAAAACTATGCGTGATATAATGATAAAGTAGTAACTAGTAAGGATATTATATTTTAAAAACTGTTCGACCTACTTGGTTTTAAGATTAAATATGTTCATTCATTTCCACTTTGAGGTGTAAAATATCCTTTTAACTTTTGATACACATACTTCAATTTTCATGTTTTTTTAATATAAAAACAAAATTGTATATTGTTAAGTTATGGAGATTGTTTTAAACTTTTATGGATGCTACAAATCTACGTACAGCAGAAATCTATTTTTCTAGAAAGGTTGTCATTTATTGTGCTCAGTTTATGATATTTCAGTATCTTATATACCATCTTCAATAGACAGGTTGGTGGGCGGCAACTCTTGCTTGATGTTACTATTGTTTGGGTTGACACCTTATTGTTGATCAAGTCTGGCAATGCCGCTAGGAGCCCATTACTTCGCAAGCATCTGATGAAATTAACACTGAGGATTGGGCTTCTTTGCCTCCCTCATCGTACACCTTCATGGCGCTATGTGGTTAGAGACACTAAATTTTTTATCCTTTCCTTATTATGAACTTAGTTTTTATAAATAGTAAGTTGTTTCTGTCAATGTTTAAGAAACTTAATTTATTACACTTGTTTTTCATTACAAATGGTATGTATTTCCTGTTGAGTTCCAAATATGTCCCACCTTTTAGTATCTTTCTTTTCAATTTTTTATGCTCCTGTTAAATGATTAGAGTACTTCAGAATTCAAATACCAGATGTGATTCTGCATCTAGAAGCATAAGATTTTTGAAAGGGGCTGCACATTAAGCAATTCTTTGCATTTTACAAATGACCACACAACGGATTACTGACTTTTGTAAAAAAGCCCTGATATGTCTTGGATAATTTCGTTTTTTCTCTGATGGCTCTCTTGCCTTAATCATGTACTGTTGATGCAGGGGAAAACAAGCTCTTTGGGACAGAATGTAACTTTGTCTGCATCTGAAAAAACTGGTCGATGCAATTATGCTTTAAATGATGAGGTTTCCAACTCCGAACCAAGTTCAAGCTGCCAGCAAGATGAAGAAATGGATGTTCCAGAAGTCGTAGAAGAGATTATTGAGATGCTACTTACTGGGTTGAGAGACATGGTATGTTTAAAGGTGTGAGATTCCATGAAAACTTGATTACTTTGAAGTTAGTAGCTCCTGCTGTTAAAGTTTCAATGACTATGGATCTCTTTTTTTTTTGTTGGTCCCATCTTGGTCATTTACTTGATCTTTCTTTAGAATTTTATCGGTTGGGAACATTTCTGGATTTCTGATATAGTAACCTTTGGAGACGCTGTCATTCCTCAATATTCTGCTTATCTGCAGACATTTTGATCTTGCATTTTAAGCAAACTGTTTGTTGTGAACTTGAAGAGCCAAGCCATCTGCATAACAGCTTTGAATGATTCTCCTCATAAGTGAGTTCGTTCTTAACAATTACTATACAGACGAACCTAAAGGATTATTAGTTATACTTGCAAGATAAAGAAAACTAAATAAAAGTCTGATTTCCAAGATGTGGATGATTTGGCTGAGGCTTTCAATGTTGGAATGAGAAAGAATACTTACAAAAGTCCCATCAATTAGATGAAATCCTCCTAAATTACCTTGGAAATGGGGAATAATAAGTTGCAGTGGTAAATACTCAGGAACAGTTGTTCTATTTAGTTCACTGGTTTATCCTCTCCACCACCTTTTTCATTGATCCATGAGGTTCAATGCGCAAAATAGTTAGTGGTCCTTGAGGAATGAAATGGTCATCATGTCTCCTGATTCCTTTTGAGATGCGAGTCCACTATTTTTTAAATGAATTCCAGTAAGCCTTTCTTTCAGCTTCTTCCACAAGTTTTCTTTTTGGGTCGAACTCTTCCAAAAGTTAATCTCCTATAAAACTAAAAACGAGAGCTTCATTGGATGGATATAGGTTGCACCACAGAGCAACATAAGTTGGTAGTGATTCATCCTATTTTTGGATATTTTATTTTAGTTTATTTGAATTTATCTTTCCAAAAGTCATATGGTATGTACTTGCTAATAGCATTTTATGCAGGACACGGTTGTGCGTTGGTCTGCTGCAAAAGGCATAGGCTGCATTACATCATGTCTTACATCTGCCCTTTCAGAGGAGGTCCTGTCATCTGTGTTGGAGCTGTTTTCAGCAGGCGAGGTATAGTCTGGTCTCTTTCTTTAGTTTCTTTTCCCATACTTATACCATTCAACTGGTTCAAATGGCCATGCTGAAAAATCTTTCATACTCACATGGATTTCTGTAATCCTTTAAAATATAGCATCTTCATGCCCTTTCATTAATTGTAAGTAATTGTACCAATTTTATGCCCAATGGATGTACCGATATTTTGTTTTTTCAGGGCGATGGGTCATGGCATGGTGATTGCTTAGCACTGGCCAAATTGGCACGTAAAGGGTTGCTCTTACCTATCAGCCTTCCAAAAGTTGTACCCGTTGTTGTGAAGGTTTGGAAAGTTGATATTCTCTTACCACTTATAAATCTAGCTTATGCTAATTGACATTTTTGTTGAACTGTAGCGAAGTGTATGTCATTATGGTTGATCCACTATCGAACATTTTTCATCAATAGTGAAATGATTTTACATTTACTCTAAATTTGAATGCCTTCTTTCTTTTCCTTTATTTATTTTTCCATATGTTATACTACGACCTGGGTGTAAGTGACAATGAACATATGTACATCATGTCGTATTTGAACTCTACTTTGGTTTTGTGAGCTTTTATTGAGCTTCAAGCTTACGCCGCAGTAGGTTGCTCTAATATGGTGCTGTTTCTCTGTTGTACTTCTACTCTGTTGTATTCTATGTTAGATTAATGATCTATGTTAAAGTTGAACTAAGTTTAAACTATAAATTCTTGGCTTGTAGAGATATAAATTAGCACTGATGAGAGTAAATCTTCTAAATAGGCACTACATTATGATATTCGAAGAGGTCCACAGTGTTGGATCTCATGTACGGGATGCTGCAGCATATGTTTGTTGGGCTTTTGGCCGTGCATATTATCACACAGATATGAGAAATATACTGGACCAGCTTGCGCCACACCTTCTGACAGTGGCCTGCTATGACCGTGAGGTACTAAACTTTTATTATAGTATGATTTGAATCATTATTTTGTACCACATTTGCTTTAGGTTTCTTATTTTCTAGTTTTATGATGCTTAGGTTAATTGTAGAAGAGCAGCCGCTGCAGCTTTTCAAGAGAATGTTGGAAGTCAGGGTAGTTACCCTCATGGAATTGACATAATGAACACTGCGGACTATTTTTCACTTTCTTCACGAATAAACTCTTATGTTCATGTTGCTGTCTCTATTGCTCAATAAGAGGGTTATCTTTATCCATTTGTGGATGAGCTGCTGTATAACAAAATTTGTCACTGGGTAGGCTCCAACTAGAATTCTTTTGATTCTTATTTCAACTGCCTATAGTATTTGAAGTTACTTTAAGCTTATATTCTCTACAATCTTAGCTGCTAGAGTTTTTAAATTCCTTACAGACTGCTTTTATCTATCAGTGTAGATCTTATGCTTTACACAATGTCATCAAGATAAAGGATTGAGAGAACTTGCGGCTGAGGCTTTTCTGCCTTTGTTAAATATGATCCTGAATATCTTGCAAACTATGCTGTGGAGAAAATAATTTCTTGCACTCTCTCATCTGATTTGTGCATGCGCCATGGAGCAACACTGGCAGCTGGGGAACTTGTTTTAGCTCTGCACAAGTGTGGTTATGCTCTTTCTGCAGGTTGGTGTTCTAACCTCTAAGAAATACAAGTAGAAGATTACAATGAGTAAGATAAAACTTGATCTTTGGGTCTACCTTAGATTAAAGTGTTTTCTTGTCTAGTTAGATTTCCAAGCAGAAGGTTTCAGATTCAGAAACATTTCAAAAGTACAGTTTCTGGATCAAATGTGAACTGAGTAACTTTCTTAGAAATTGACTCATATGTATGTTTATATATTTTCTGGTAGGTGTCAGGATATGGAAGTAGTACTGTTATCCAAAGTGAACAGAAAAAGTAGGTGCAGTGGGATAAGAGGGAGATAAATTATCGGAGTGAAAACATAGAGAAGTGTTTTCAAATGTTCTTTTTTTCACCGTTTTTTTTTTTAATGTTAAAAACAGTGAAATTTTTTATGAGGCACTACTGAAACTTGAAAGACATGATTGCTTAGAAACAAAATGGTTTGATAGAACTAGGTCACAGAAAACAAAGTCCTTGCTTACCAGTTTAGATGTTGTACCAAAAGCCCTAATCCATGAGGAGGAAGTTATTAAATGACATGTCTGGGAGCCAACTCATCTGAGGTCATTGACAGCATACGTTCCTAATGTCTCCTTTTCAGATGGTTTTCAATTTTCAAGTAAAATAGATCTTTTTTCTTTCCAATTCAAGCAAAGCAGTTGTACTGGGTTTGTTTTCTACTTTTCTTTTCCTATCCATGCTTTTTTTTGTTGGGGGCTGTTGCTGCGGTGTGGTGTAAGATTGGTAGTTTTTTTGCATTAGCCATTACTGTTTTGTTAAATTTGGTGTTTACAGATAAGTAAAAACGTGTTACTGGTGTTGTGCCTGCTATTGAGAAAGCACGCCTTTATCGTGGAAAAGGCGGAGAAATAATGCATGCAGCTGTTTCCCGCCTCATTGAATGTGTATCTATATCATCAGTGTCACTGCCCCAAAAGATAAAACGTAGTCTGCTTGATAGTCTTAATGAGAATTTGAGACACCCTAATTCGCAAATTCAGGTGGTTATCTCTTAGCTTTATGTCTTCTAGCTAATTTCTTATTATTATTTTTTTTTCCGATATCTAAATTGCAACTCAAGTTTTTTACTATTATATGCAGGATGCTGCAGCTGAAGCTCTGAAGCATTTTGTGCAAACATATCTGGTTGCTTCATCTGTTGGAGGTACTGGTGATATGACATCAAAGTACCTCGAACTCTTGAGTGACCCAAATGTGGCTATAAGAAGAGGGTCAGCACAAACGCTAGGTGTTATGCCTTGTGAACTTTTCGCGCATAGGTGGAAGGATGTGCTTCTGAAGCTTTGCAACTCTTGTTTAATTGAGGTGCAAAAGGAGTTTTGGATCTTCATTTCCTTTATCCTTTTTTGTGGAAGAATATCATATGATGGTCTCCTAATTATATTTCTCATGTGTAGGATAATCCTGATGATAGAGATGCTGAAGCACGAGTAAATGCTGTCAAAGGACTTGTGTCAGTGTGTGAAGCATTAACTCAGGAAAAAGAACAATCTGGTATTGATGCTGTGGAGGGTGGCTTGTCCTTGTCTGGTGACATGTACTTGTTTCTTCTCATCAAGGATGAAATAATGATGACTTTATTAAAAGCTCTTGATGACTATTCTGTTGATAACCGAGGCGATGTGGGTTCTTGGGTGCGTGAGGCTGCTATGAATGGCCTTGAGAGATTTACATATATCCTATGTAAGAGTGATTCTGTTGGTCTCACTGGAAGATCAGGTCGAGTCAATTCTGCACTGGAGTTGCAGAACAGTGATGACAATAACCAGCTGCAATTATTGTATGATGCCAATCTTGCTACCAATATAGTTGCTGACATTAGTAAGCAAGCTGTAGAGAAAATGGACAAACTGAGAGAAGTGGCGGCAAAGGTTCTACAGAGGCTTTTGTACAATGAGATGGCCTATGTCCCACATATACCGCACAGGAAAAAAATTGGAGGAAATTGTTCCTAATAAAGCTGATTTAAAGTGGGGAGTAAGCATGCACATGCCACTTCTATAGTACTAATACTATTGATGAGTAAATGAAGTTCTTTGACGTAGGCCCTATCCTGTACTTGCTTGTAGCCTGTAGGTGCCAACTTTTTCATATCCTCGTTTTGTACAACTGCTTCAATTTGGCCGTTTTAGCAGATCAGTGCTATCTGGGCTAGTCATCTCTATTGGTGGGTTGCAAGATTCTTTGAGAAAGGCGTCACTCAGAGCATTGATAGAGTATCTTCAAGTTGTAGAAAGTGAAGACCAGAATGCACGGTCCAGAGAGTATATGCTATCTACTGACATGCTTTGGGTTCTCCAACAGTATCGGAGATGCGACAGAGTCATTGTACCTGCTTTGAAAGTATTGTCAAACACTACCTTATTCTGAGAAGTGAGAAATATGAATCTGTTTGTTTTATAGAAATTATGAAGGAATTAGAGGCTTCAGAGAGCAGAGTTAAATAATTAGTTAGCTTCTTGTTTATTCTTACCTGAGACCTTGGCTGGCTTCAGACTTAAGAGAGATGATACCATAACCATGTGTTAATGTTGTTTCCTTTGGCTAATCATAAGTTCATAACCTATTTATTGCAATATTTATCATCCTACCTTGGTCAAGTTTCTTGATTTCAAAGAAATCTCTTTGGTATTGCAGACCATCGAGATTCTTTTCAGCAAACAGATATTTCTGAGTATGGAGGTTAGTCCTTTATCGTCTTTAAACTTTTCGATATTAAGTGCATGTTTTCTGTTTCATATAGTGCTTTGCAGTCAGTCTTGTGATTATATATGACAGTTCTGATTTATTTGGATCTCAATTTCAATTTACAGGCTCATACACTTGTTTTTTGTGCTGGTGGTTTGGACTCTCTGGAAGTTGAATTAAAAGGGTCAAAGGACTTCTCCAAGCTATATGCAGGCATTGCAATACTTGGATATATTTCTTCAGTTTCGGAATCCATCAACACTTGGGCCTTCTCTCATCTTCTCAGTTTTCTTGGCCATTGCTACCCTAAGGTTTGTGGTTCCCAAGAAGTTTAAGTATTTATGGATCAAAACCTTAACATAATTGCATTGTCTTCTCTCTTAACCGATTGTACCACTAGCGGGTAGCGGCTCCAGTTGCAATTGTATGTTTCCTATAAGTTCTTTCTTCTTTCCTCTACCCAGATACGGAAAGCTTCTGCTGAACAAGTTTACCTTGTCCTCTTGCAAAATGGGGGTCTTGTGGTTGAGGACAAGATGGAGAAAGCGCTTGAAATTATTTCGGAAACCTGCTGGGAAGGTGACATGGAAGCAGCAAAATTCCAAAGGTTGGAGTTGTATGATATTGCTGGTCTTGACACAGATAAACTTCGAAAGTCTAGTAGTCGAGTATCAAATAAGGATGGTAACAGAAAGCCAACAACTACAGATGAAAATGCATCATATTCCTCGTTAGTTGAGTCATCTGGCTTCTAAATGTGTACACTAATGCCTCGTTTTCTCCTGCTGGCTAAACACGACAGCCCTCCTATTGTTGTGCTTCGTTCTTCAAGTGTGCTTCGAGGTGCTGGCTGATATTTGGTTTGGAAAATCTCCATGGATCTTATACATGGATTCAATGAGAGCTCTTTTTTTGTAGCTTTACGTAACGAGTTGGCACGTTCTTTGTAAATAACTGAGTTCAAATTCTTCGGCTCGTTTCTACTTTGAAGGCCAAATATAGCAAGGCCGATAGAATTTGACTAGTGAATCTTTTTTCGATGATTCCATGTAGCCCTTCGTTAGAGAGGGATTTTAGAGCCGCCATGTAGTCCTTCGTTGGAGATGGCCTAAGCCTTCAAAGAAGCTATAGACTATACACTTTAGCATGCTGAGTCCAATTTTCACTTTGTGGAATTCACATCGTTAATTTAGTCTTCTTTTTCCTGCTTCTTTTTGTTGTGCGTCTTTCTTGAGTCTGCAATCTCTTTGTGGAAAGCTTCTACCATACATAATTGGCAATGCCATTAGCGACGGTGAGTTAGATTCTTAATTATAACCGCCAGATATTGTGGATAACTTAGCCTAGTTAATTTGTTTCCTACGTTATACTATGGAAGTATAAGTACAGTTTGTCCTCATCAAATTTATTCTTTCATCCTTTATGGACATCTATTTGTATGCTTACAATGACAAGGAAATTAGGAATTTAACCCACAAATTATAGTTTACAAGCTAATTATAATAAGAGCATATGTTAAGTCATTAAAATGATAAATGGTTTAATGCCTAAAAAAGTTAATCCTTACATCTTTTTCCTTTTAAATTGCGAGACACATGTTTACAAAATGGGTAAGCTAGGTAGACCAATTTTCGACCAAATTTGCAAACTAAATAATATGTTACCAAAAAAAAATAAACACGTTAATCAAAATTTATGTAACAATCCAATCATCAACAACCATGCCTTATAGTATACGAAATTTGGTTTAAAACTTTGGTCTCCCTAGTATTCCCCGGAAAAAAATTGTTCTATTGTAAGATTTCTTTAGTGTTGGTGTTCCCACTATCCCACTTATGTCCTAATTCCTCTCCCACTATTTTTTTTTAATTTTAACAATCGATATTATTTATACTAAAAGGGTGAGGGAGTGGGCTAAGTCTCAAAATGGGCTAGCAATAATGTGGTTCAAATTCGCCTTTGGCAAGAATCAAATCTAAGACTTCTCACTTACAAGTGAAGTGGAATATTACTAGACCGTAGTACTAAGTGACTCCTCTTTCACTATTTAATAAAAAAATATTGGAATTTTTCAATTTCTTAATCATCGTTTAAACTTCAAAGATCATCTCTACGAACAAAACAAAACAAAACAAAAGATCAATAAATAAAGATCATTTTATGGTAAGAATTCTGATATCTACTGGTGTCTGGTTAAATGAGTAATGTTTACAACTAATAGATTACCACAGATATTAAAATATAGAAAGTGTTTGAGTGATATGTATGAATGCCCTACATGAACATCATACTTGTACACGAACAGTGACTCTTCCAATCATGTCAAGTTAGCATCTAATGCACGTCCTCCTCACCCGTCACCCTTGGGTGTTTGGTATACTGTTCATCATCAAATGCAGGAGAGTCACATTATTCAACGATCGATCTGCATGTTCGTCCACCATATATATCACTTTCATATTTATAAAGAGACTGGTGAAACTAAATACATTGGAATTTATTTTTGTTTATTTTTGGTAAATTAAATGCGGGGGCTAGGGTTTCATAATATCCCGCGGTTTCATTATACAGGTCTATGTGCTAGACAATGAAATATACTCAATACATTGTTGTAGTTGATTAATGTAGATTGCAAATTTTGTACATCGGTTGGCCTTTTTTAGTTAATTAAGCTTCATTACTCCATCTAATAATTCTTAAGATTGTACATGCATGGTAGATAGGCTCCACAGTTGATGAGAAGTTCCTTTTTCTACGCCAACTGATTAGTGGAAAGAAGTTTGGAATTGAAGGATGAGGTAATGAAATCTGATCTCGGAGTACAAATATGTCTGCATCTATTTGAGAAACTACAAAACAAATTAAGAGAAAAGAATTTTTTTTTTCAAGTTTTTACCTAAAGATTGAACGACAACGAAAATTCTGTAGTATTTTAAAGTATAAGATATTTTGAGTTTTTTAACCGTTAATTACAATATACTCACACTATGTTTGGATGAGGGAAATAAACATGGAATTTTGGTAAAAGTCAGAATTTATAAATTAACAGGCACCAATTCTCTTGTTTGGATTCATAAGCATAGAAATTTAGAATTTCCGTATGGAAAAAAAACTTGGAATTTGGAACCTCCAAATCCCAAGTTCAAATTCTATGTAAATAGGTGTCATTTCTCAATTTCTATGATTGAGAGTTTAAAAATAACAAATTCTGCATTCAATTCCATTGTTCTTTTAGGTTAACCAAACAAGAAAATTTACAAATTCTAGAAAATAAAATCTCTTCATTTCAATTTCCGTCATTTTTAAATTCCTTAGTAATCTTAAATTTCTTCACCCAAACATAATGTTAATGTGTGCATGAAAAGCAGGGGGGAAGCCTCTCTTTATTTTATTTGTTGACAGACCAGGACGATAGTAAATTTCTTTTTTCAGGTAAAAGTTGTACAAGTCAAATTAATAAACAATTAGGAAGCGAGCCAAATGTGGTTTGATTTGGTCTTTGTGGGAGTTCCAACTTGGGAGGGATAGGTTTTTATTTTTTATTTTATTTTTTATTATTATTATTATTTTTAAATATCATGAAGATCATCAATTTAGACATATTTTATAAATTACATGATGTGATGCTTGATAAGTGAATTTCATTTTAATTATTTAAAAAAATAATTCAATTATCAATTACCATATTATATGATTTACAAAAATACGATGTAAAAATAATCTAAAGAAAATGTGGTCTCCTATAGCTTTCATCCTTCGAAAGTGATGGACATGGGAACTTAAAAGGCTGAAGCTCAATTTCCAAACACACATGGACTCGTGTAGTCTTGGAATCATTAAACTATGAGCATGGACTCTGGTCAAACAAATACTTGTAAGTGAAGAACATTAGAGTATTTTTTAACTCTTAATGATGGTTTGGGGTTTAGTTCTTAGTTGCTTTGGCAATTCATTCTCTTATCAGAACATCTCGAATCTGCTAACTGGCTCTAGCTAAAATTTAGAAAAATGTCAAATGAAAAGTAACTCAATTAGGCGAAAAAAAGTTGATTGGATAAACACTAATAACTGATGGTTGTGTTTTTAGATAAAAAGTAACTTTATTAAAAATGACCAAGAAATTATATAAGACATACATGCCAAATGTGAGTTTCTTAGCAAATTTTACCATAAAACTACATAGGATTTCTTGCAATCTCGTGATCAAAGATGCAACAGAAATATACAAGTCCTCTACATAAGACTCATATTCAACCAATCGGGAATTAATTGTAAAAACATCACAAAGAAAAGACCGCACCACCCTTTGTTGATCTTGCAATGGTCCACAAAGAAGCTCCATTATCTACGAGTCACCTTTAACATAAACCAAACTTTGTTGATTTTACAATGGTCCACAAAGAAGCTCCACTATATACGAGTCGCCTCTAATATATGCCAAAGCTTCCTCCTCATAATCCTTTGCTAAGTGCCTAATCATAAAAACAAAAATATTTTAGATCTAAATAACAAGCGCTACTCCAAGATTTGTTGACTATTAAGTTATAACCGTTATAAAAGACTCTTCAATAGAGTGAGAAAGTGATCAACACCAAGGAAGTTTTTCTTGGCAAAGCGAAAACGCGATCATAACTAGGTAGAAGATGGAGATGGTTAGAAGATAGTAGGAAGCAGCCACATAGAATAAAAATTTGCTAGTTTGCTAAAAACAGCTATCTCTAGTCATTTTAGTTAAAATTTAGTCAATATAAAATCATAGATCTCCAAGACAAGGTCTTCATCTCAAATATTAAAAGGCTACTACAAAGCTACTCTCAAATGTATAGCATCTGATCATTTTAAAAGTCCCTCCACATAAATTTGTGGTGCATTCTTAACAAATTTAAGTCAATTAAGTTTTATGGAATTTCAAAATCCTGATCCAAACGCACCTTTAAATTTTGAAATATAAAAACATGAAATTACACACCACTTAAATTTCAGTTACAAAGTTAGAGGCCATGATGCCTATACCATGTGAACCTTTCTATCATGAAATGACAAGTGATTCATACCAAGTACGCACTACATCTATCGAAAAACATATGCAATGAGTTTGCTTGTTCCAGTATTAGTCAAAGCAAACATGTCACAATTCAAATTGTCCCCTGCAGCGTTACTTGTCCTTTGAGTATTAATTAAAGAGCTAGCTACTCTCTCTCTTTAGAAATTTTTTATATATTCCGAACATGGGTAAGTACATCACATATCATAATATAATAGAGAATATATATATATATATATATATATTTTTTTTTTTAAAATATCGCTCCACTTTTATTATAACATGAGTGCACCAACTCGTGTTTAGGTACACATCAACGGTGAATTGTCGATTTAGTTCCTGAATTATCACTTGAATGAAAAGTAGGTTTCTAAAAAAAAAATTCAACAAATTACATACCTAATATTAGATTTGAAGCTACTATATTCAATTTTTTGTCAATTTAAGTCACGGTTATCCACCCATTCTAGGGGCCGGAAAGACTCACAGAGTCATTTCAGCCTCTCTCTGGCCACAAGTCTGGCTTCCACACCAGCAACAGGTTTTGAACCCAAGACCTTCCATTTTTTAATTTGAAGAAAGCCTCGCAATCTGCCATTTACCACTAGGCCACCAGCTCGTGGTTGACGAAAAGTTTGATAAAATAACTTTGAATATAACAGTAAGGATGAAATTAACAATTTTTTAATGAATTTAAGGACTTATTTTATTGAAAAAATAATAATTCAGGGACCTAATTTTCACTGAGGTGATAATTTAGGGACTAAATTAACACTTCACCCTATAATCAATTATTTTTAGATGGAACTTCAATTTTCTTCATAGTATCATAGTAAGTTGATCACACATGCTATATGTGTTTGGCTTGAATATCCCGAACAGTAAAAGGGCTTATAAAGATGTGAAGTATTTATCGTTTTAGAGGGAGTAAGATTCTCTCCCCCTTCAAATTTCTCTCATCTTCTATCTCCTCCTATTTAAACGGTTATGATTAAACCGTGTTAACATCTTGTATTGATTTGTTTTATAGGGAGAGAAAGACAAAAAAAAATAAGAGAGAAAAAGAAAGAGAAAAGAGAGGATCAAAAGGGGAGAGAATCTTACTCCGATTTAGAGTTGGAACTTGACTTCCTTCCAAGAGCACCTAAAAACTTGAAGACTACACCTCAAAAATTTCAAACCCCAACGTCACACCTGCTTTCACGAGTTTGTTGACCATCAAAGCAAGAAAGAGGGAGCGGTACTGCATGTATATGAAACATTGTTCACGCCCATCCAAGCAAATGCTGGATGGACTCAGACCCTCATCAAGAAATGACTTGATTGCTTGAAGCAAGATATAAAAAGTCAGCAAATGCAAGGATGGACTCAGAACCTCATCAAGAAACGACTTGATTGCTTGAAGCATGATATAAAAAGTGAAAATGTTAAGACCAAAAATAACCTAGCGAAATTCCCGTCTCTCTTCTCTTCTCTCTCTCTCTCTCTCTCTCTCTCTCTATGGAGACATGCTGCAGGTCTGCTACCTGACTTTATCTCCCCATCTTGTCAATTTCTGTTTTTTTAATTGCCACCCAGGGGGGTAAAAATTTCTTGACTTTCCACAGCTTCAGTTTATTTCTTTTACCTGCAGGATCATACTCTCTCTCTCTCTCTCTCTCTCTCTCTCTCTCATTATATATATACCAATCTCATTCTGGCCAAAGTGCCACACCGTCAGCCAAAACTGTGTCTTCCTACAGTACTGTCCTTCACTGAGACTGAGAATACTCTTCTACCATGGCAGACCCCTATAACTCCTCCAATCTCTACAATAATGGATGGATCAACTTTATGCCTCTCCGCCCTCACCATTGCCCTTCATTGCTCTCTACTGCTACTTCTTTTGCCAACTCCTCCAGAGGAACCCCCTTTAATTTGAATATATCCAATCCTCCACACTCCTACGCTTCACATAATTTATTCATTGACTACAAATCCTCTAATAGTCAAAGCCAGATGCCCTCATCCATTAATGACCATATTAATGTTTCCTCACCTCCTCTCAAAGAAGCTCTTCCTCTACTAAACAACTTATTAAGCCCTAGAGGGGTCCTAGAAGAGGAACGTGGTCATGAGCCCTCAAGCGGCAGTCCGATTACTCCAAGGGAAGAGGAAACCATGAACAAATATGATGCTGTTCATGATGATGGTGATGGCGACAATGACGACGAGAACTTGACTGTAGCCCTACACATAGGCCTCCCAAGTTCTTCTAATTCTGGTAATGTGCAATCTCAGTTTGCAGATCAAGATCATATTACGGAAGGAGCGATCAGTAGTACTATTAGTCATGTGGTTTCATCAGGTAACCCTATTGTGGCCGTGGACAGACTAAACAAGGGCGGTCATTACTGGATTCCCACCCCTGCTCAGATTCTTAGTGGCCCAACTCAGTTCTCATGTTCTATTTGCTCCAAAACTTTCAACAGATACAATAACTTGCAGGTATTTCTTTATATACATATGGAGAAAGAAATCCCTTTACAAATTCTCTTATTTCCTTGCCATTTCTTATTTCCATATCTGGATCAAGGTTAATTAGTTTCCCCAGTTACCATTGAAGGTTAATTAGTTTCAGTGAGGTCGCCTGTGCGTGTTTAATTAATTGTGGCTTAATAAACTATGTGTTGTATGCATGTGTCTTTCATTTTTAGTTGTGTACTCTTACCATTAATATTTGGATGTTCATGTTCCTTCTGATCTGAAAAAGCTTCCCTGCGGACAGGATTTTAAACTGCTGCAGAAGCAATTTAATTACACACACATACACACACACACACACACACACACACCAAGAAGTAGTAGTACTTCCAGTACCAAGGCTTGTTAACTAGCATGACAGCTTCACTAACAGAAAAGATGAAGCTATGATGAGGGTGATGGAGAGATCATGATATTTATCAATTGATGGCAGCTGGATGTATACTACTACTTGCATAATCAGTTGAATTAAGAACTAAATAATACTGTAGTGCATTTTACATTTTTGGAGATTTAATGCCATGCTTTTTTTTTTTCCTGATACAATTATATGTTAACTACGGTCGGGAAATAAATTGATATCAAACCTGTCATCAACGAAATTCAAACTCAGACCTCTTATTTAGAATCGGTGAAAGTAGCTGATCCCATATATGAGAAGTTCTTCATGGTATTAGAGTCGGTAAGCTCATGTCAAGTCCATAACTACATATATGTGCTTCAAGTCACCCTGTTAATTAAACTTGTTCACGTGTTCAACTAAAAATTTAGCTAAGCATGTGAGAATGTGAATAATGTCCCATGTTGAAAATTTAAGAAACTTTGCAATAGTCTATATGGAATTAATTTATGATTTACATATTTTTTTTATTCGTTAAGTGTTAGTATGTTATTGACATTTGAATCTCCTAAGGACTTTTGAAACTAAACTTTCATCTTAGTGGGGAATATAAATGTGGATTATTTCTTCTAGGCTAAGAAAATGTGTGAAAGGTACCTGTTTGACATAGTTTTTAATAGTTTTCTGTCCCTATATCAAACTTGTTTCCTGCGCCTGAAAACACACCTACCTCAAAAACGATGAATTTTCTTGGCCAATGATAATTCTAGCTTCGTTCACTCCGCCTAGTGACGGGTACAAAAGTTACGATATTCATTTCACAGTGCAAGAAGATTGCCAATTTTCTGCCCCTTTTTTTTTAAATTACACATAACTCGTTAAAATACAACGAAAATAGAAACACATATATCAACTGTAATTGTTATGAATCTAAGAAATTCTATTTGAAGAGAAAGAGAAAAGTATTATTCATATATACTATATACATCGATGTTTGAAATGTATAGCTTTAACTTGCAGAAGTTATAAGGCATCAAAAGTTCTAGGTGCATATAATTAGGTTTCTTATTTGTATGGAATTATATATACATATATATATATATATATATGTGTACATCTTTTGGCTCTAACATTAGTTTTTTTGTTTTTCCTTCTTCCTGCACATGCATGAAATTAATTAACTGTACAGATGCATATGTGGGGGCATGGTTCTCAATACAGGAAAGGACCAGACTCCCTAAAGAGAACTCAACCCACAGCCATGTTAAGACTCCCTTGCTACTGCTGTGAACCAGGTTGCAAGCACAACATTGAAAACCCTAGAGGTGCAAAGCCACTCAAAGACTTCAGAACTCTTCAGGTACATTACAAGAGAAAGCACGGTGTCCGGTCCTTCATGTGCAAACGCTGTGGCAAGGCATTTGCTGTGAAAGGTGATTGGAGAACCCATGAGAAAAATTGTGGCAAGATTTGGTACTGCATTTGTGGCTCTGATTTTAAGCACAAGAGGTCTCTCAAAGACCACATCAAGGCCTTTGGTCGTGGCCATGGATCGTTCGATATTAAGTGTTTCGAAGAAGAAGATGAACCCGCACCCGAAATCGAACATGAAGCTGAGGCTACAAGATGGTGTACATTGCAAGGTTAAGATTGATGTGTGTGTGCCTTATCTCTACCTTGAGCTCATATGTACCATCTCCAAATGGATATTTGTTACTCATCCTCATGAATGGACATATGGTACCTTGGATTTGCCTTTCTTATGTATACTTTTATTTCATATATTTCAACCTATGAACTTCAACTGTAAACAATACAATTAAGATAGTATACATGGTTGAGATAATATAAATTGATGAATTTTTTTGAAGAGGCACCTTTTTCCCACATCAATTTTCAGTTTTGGGTCTTAGTGTAGAGAGATTTTTCAATGGGTTGGGATTGGGAACATGACTCGGTAGTGTGCTGAGAATACGACTCCGTACACCAAGTATAATAATACAATTGGTTGGAAACTTGAAAAAAAAAAAAAAACAAATTTACACCTTTTGTCATAAAATCAATCAAACCAAAAAAACAATACTGATTCAATTTTAATACCTTAATGTGCAATATGAGAAAATTGAATTTTCCAAATTTATTCTAGAGATAACTTCAAGCCTAGAGGGTGTAACATGAAGTTAGCACTATGTTTTAACTTTTATGTAGTAAACATAATAAAAAACCTATGAAAATGAGATAACTTTTAGAGCATCTCCAAGAGAGTCCACAAAATTAAATTTGAAGTGTCACGTAGCATTTTTGTACTCCAAAAAAGTTGTCAAATGAGTCTCCAAATTTAGAAAATGTTCAACATTGTCTAGATTTAGGCTCTCTATCCCACTTTTCAATTTGTTGTAGTAAAAGTAATGTAGGTAAATTAAATTTGTAGACTAAATTTCCAAACTAAATGATGTGTCACCAATAAAAAAAAAATAAGGGTAAAGTACAAAAAACTACCTCAACTATTGGTGTCATGACACTTTCATACCTTATCTTTTAAAATTGACAATGTCATACCTCATCTTTAGAATTTGTGTCAATGTTATACCTTCCGTTAGCTTGGCCGTTTATTTTTCAGTTAAATGCTGACGTGGCTTGATCCGGGACCCATTTTTATTACAAAATTATTAAAATATTATTAAAAACAAAAAAAAATATTTAATATTATTTAACTATTAAAATAATTTAAAAAAAAGTACACAAAAAATATTAAAAAAAACCTCTCCTTCGTCCCTCCCCCCTCTCTCTCTTCCCCATCTTCCTACAACCCAGAAAGAAGAAGAAGAAGAGAAAGAAAAAAAAACCCAAACCAAACCCAATTCGACCCCCTCCCCCCACCACAAACCCAACCCCTGCAACCCAGAAAGAAGGAGGAGGAAGAAGAAGAAGAAGAAGAAGAAGAAGAAAAAAAAAAAAAAAAAACCCCAACCCAACCCGAAGGAGGAGGAGGAAGAAGAAGAAGAAGAAGAAGAAGAGGAGAAGAAGGAAAAAAATAAAATAAAATGGGAAACCTAGTTCGTCCTCCCCCCCCCCCCAACCCAACCTGCAGAAGAGAAGAAGAAGAAGAAGAAGAAATCAGTTCGTCCGTCCCCCCCCCCCCCCGCATCCACCCTCTTCCCTCCACACCCATTCCCCCTCATTTTCTCCGCGCCCAGGTTCTCAACCTTCGAAATCGACCTGGCGAAAGTTTCCCGATTCCACCTCAACGGGATCTGGGTTTTTTTTCTGGGTTTTTTTTTTTTTTTTTTTTTTTGGTTGTAGGTAGTGGGTGCAAAGGTGGGGAGGTTGGGTGTGGAGAGTGGGTGCGGGGAGAAGAGGGGGTGGGGAGGGGGGGGAACAAATTGGTTTTTATTTATTTATTTATTTTTCTGGGTTGCAATTGCAGAAAGGGGGAAGAAGATGAAGATGGGGAGAAGAGAGAGAAGGGGGGGAGGGGACGAACTGATGTTGGTTTTTTTTTTTTTAATAACTTTTTTTATTATTTTAATATTAAAAAAATATTAAATGATTATTTTTAGTTTTTAATAATTTTTTAATAAAAAATGGTCCCGAATCAAGTCACATCAGCATTTAACTAAGAAATTCACGCTTAGCTAATAGAAGGTATAACATTGACACAAATTTGTAAGATAAGGTATGAAAGTGTCGTGACACCAATAGTTGAGGTAGTTTTTTGTACTTTATCCAAAAAATAAGCATGTTAATCAACATTTAAGTAATAATCTAACTGTCAATTTCCATGTCACAAGTTTACAAAATTTAGTTTACAAATTTAGTATTTCTAGCATTATATCCTTATAACAACGTGTCTTTGTTAACTTTTTCCCAAAAACTAAATACTAAAAAAGGCCACTTAATGGAGTAAAAAATAATAATAAAATCTGTGGACTGGCAAAGTTGTGAGTCTTAACAAATTTTAATTTTCAAACTCTCATATGCGTCGACAAACTTGTTTTTAAAGAGTTACATCTAAAAAAACTGTTACCTATGCTCTAAAGTATCCTTCTTCAGTCAACTTCCCCCCCCGCCCGCCTTAGTTTCCGTTTTCCAGATATCATATTCTCTCCTCCTCTCTGTCTAATACACACAAGACACAATAGACTGAGTATTTTCATGGCTCTAGCTTCGGGCATTACTCAAATCTTCTTATGCAGGCAGTCAAATGGTTTGACGGTCAAGAATTGCTCAAGTAGTAGAGATAGCAAAACAAGCTCATCCCAAATCCAGACGAAGAAGAAGCGGTGCTTGAGATGCAGCACCCTTTACTCAGACCACGACAATTCCCCGACTGCTTGCTCCTTCCACGGCCACACCACTGGTAATTATAATCTTCATATCACAATCATCCACATGTTAATTTCCTCTTTCAGTTTCTCATCTACATGTTAATTGGGATCTTGTGGGCTTTTACTAAAAGCGTGTTTCCGTTTGATTGATTGACAGTGGATATCGATAATACGAGGACCTAACCAATTTAGGAAAATGATTTCCGCGTATTTTTTTCGCATTCTGCATATACTATTTCTTTTTCTTCTTGCAATTGGATTAGATTATACAATTCAAAGGAGAATTAAGCGCTAAAACTAAGACGGTGTGCAAAAGGAGAAAATAAGTGTCATAAATCACTTTCCTAGCATCTCCAGCAACATGAGCTAGAATTCGGTTAAATTTAAAATCAAATTACATAAACATTATCGTCTCTAGTTCTGGCTAACATGGATATTACACAATATTTTGGTTAACTTTTCTAATGGGATTGAATCATTAAGGGAGATAGAGAAAAATAGAACAAGATTTGACCAAAAGTTATTTTCTTAGTTTCGGAGCGTGCTTAAATCTCTAGATTTGAATAAACGATAGGCAGTAAAAATATCACGTCACTCGGCATACAAAATCTAGCGAATGGTGAGCATAACATTGCTATGTTGATAATTGGATATGGTTTTGTAGGGGAGAAAGGATTATTTGCTCTAGCTCCACCACACCAAGGGATTGATGGAGAGTGGAGTGACAAGTCTGGAGTAATTGTGTACAAATGGAATGAGAAGAACAAGAGACCAAACACTGGAAGTGGGAATTGGAAGAAGAGATGGAGCTGCTGTCAAGAGTACGATGAAAATGCCACACCTTGTCAAAAGGGATGGCATATTTCCTATGATGATGGCTTCACTCTGTATTAGCCACTGTTGAATTTGCTTTAAATAATTAAATGTATCACTTGTTAATATAAAGTTTGTTAAATAGTTTATAAATCTATAACAATCTTTGTTTTTAATTTTTTCCTGAATATTTAACTTTGCTTTGATGGGTGAAAGTTGATGTGCGGCGTTGCTCCGTCAAGGCTTTTCGCCCATTGCAAAAATTCCCCACTACAGCCTCCCGTAGGAGTATGGCCTGTGTCTCAGTCTCAGTGTGGCTGATCATTTTCTTGGACTAGCTACATGATCATCGCCTTGGTAAGCTAGTAGCTCACCACTAGCTAGACAGACGCAAGCCCTTCGTTGGGTGGATTCCTCCTTTTGCTCATCAGTCTATGGGTATTAGAAGCCGTTTCCAGCTGAATTTTAGCTATATTGGTTTGTTTCGTATAAAAATGCGGTTCTTTAGACTCAATTATATATTCAGTCTCAGTAACTCATATTTTTCTTGATTCAATTCGGACAGTTCAGAAAAAGCACTTTACATCCCAGTAATCAGTACAATTTGACTTGTTCTGGTTTCTACTTGTGCAGGACAGTAACAATTTTTTAAGAGAAAACTTGTATTCCAAGTCACATTTGGCAGGAATCACAACTCATTTCATAATAGCACGGAACTTCTTAATGCGCAGAAGAAGCTATAAATTCCTATTTTTGAAGTGCTTATAGGAAATTAAATTGAAAGAATAAGCAGATGGGAAGGCCTGCATGGAAAGGAATTATCGAAAGTCGTTTTATTTTGTAGTCGAAATCTGTATATATTTCTCAAATGAGCAGAACCACATTGTCAAAAGTCATCAAATGCAATAAGCTAAAAAGATCCAATAGTCTTGAAAGACTCATGAACATGCTGCAACAAGTCATGGTCACGGTTCCACTCTGTCGTTGGCGCATTGACAAAATGTGCATACAGCTTGTTCTGAGCACAAGTTACTGAAATCAAACTGTGAGCAGCAACTCCATCGATCTCATACACATAGTAAACCTGTCCATTCTCGTCCTTCCTCTCCTCCGATGTCACATTATCCGCGCTTGCTAGCAAGTCCTGCAAGTTCACATCTGACAGAGCCAAATTGTTCAGCACCGCATCCTTCGGTGCTAGTTGCCTAAACCCAGAAAGGAATGTCAAGTACTCTTTTTCTGACTTCTTCTTCGGGTTGTAAAATTCGCTATCAGTCCCATTTGTACCTGTTCATCGAGAAATATACACTAAATATTGAGTTCGGATTCACTAGTTTGACAATACAAATATGTCTATATTAAGCACCACAACGTAATTAGCATGTGACACATATGTTGCAGATGTAGTGAGCTTATATGTACGTACCCTTTTCGACTTTTGAGACCAAACGCTCTTTCCATCCATCTGGCACGTCATAGACATATTCGGCGGAGGCTTTCTTGTCGGAGTTGCCACCGTAACCACCATAGTTGGCCGCGCTGGCAGCAGTGCCGTAGTAGATTTGGTAAGTTGTTTCTGCTGTGGAGTCTGCCAACGAGGGTGGAGGGGCGGTTAGGATGGCAGTTGCAGCAGCGGTGACAGTTAGTGTGGCGGTTAAGGTAGTTAGGAGTGGTTTAGAGGGTGGGATAGGGATGTGGGATTTGGGCGGTAGGGGAGTTTGAGGTGGTTTTGGAGATATGATGTTGTTGGTGGTGTTGGTGGTGGTGGAGGAGAAGAAGGTTGAGGGTGAGAACATGGTAGCCATGGGATTGGATTGAGGGGGTGTGGTTCTTTAATTTGTTTGTTATCTTTGTGGTTCTTTAATTTGTTTGTTATCTTTAATTTGAGATTTTCCTTATCCTAAGTGGTGGGAGAAAGCTCGAGATAATTGGCCATTGACCAATCATGTAAACCACAAGATGGACCCTTCCCTTTTTCCTGTCCGCCCTAGAGGATGTATGGAGATAGAGACAGTATCCAAATGACAAAGATATAGGATAATAATACTTGCATCGCTTCATGTGAGAAATGCACATTATTTCACTTTTTATCAATAACGTGTATTTACAATAAGGTTTTAAAAGACATTAGGTGCTAGTCGAGCAGCGAGCTGGGACTAGCGCCTAGGCGGGGTTTAGACGGGTGCTTAGATGGACTAAGCGGATTTAAGTCAATCTATTATATTTCGTGTAAATAAGTGTCTACTTATACTTAATATATATATATAATTTCATCATAAACTATAAAATAGAATATATATATATATTATGAAGTATTCGAACATAATGAAAACATAGGGAACAAGCATATAATGTGTAGTTCATTTAAGTATTTAACAAGTCTCTTACAATTTATTGAAAAAAATAAATGCAAAATGAAAGTTATCTATTTTCTATCTAAGTGTGTCGCGACCTAGCTAGTGCCTACGCGGGTCTAGGTGAGCTAGACGGTTGCCAAGCGGTCGAGACGGGGCCTCAGTAGGTCTATGCACCATTTCTTAATTTTCAAATGTCTAGGCACTAATCAAGGCGGTGGCCAACCGCCTAGCGCCACGGAATTTTAGAACAGTGATTTACAATATAAATTTTATTATTGGATCTATTCAATTTTTAAATCTTCATTTATTGGTTATATAAAAGTTTATTTAAATCGAAAAGCATTTAGTCATTCAATATATTACTTTGGTAGTCACACTGTCCATTTGCTCTATTCATTTGGATGTATAAACGATATCTTTTCGAATTATTTTTATGTAGGATTGATTTTTCAAATAAATATGAAAAAATTAAACGACTCTGATTTTAAAATGTACACAAACGACCCCACCTAACAGAAGATTTAGAACAAACTCGAGCACGTTCTAAAATTTAAACAAGCAACCCCACTTAATGGATAGAACTTTACTGTTGTCGTTATGTTTATTAGTTCATAAAACACGTGATCCCTAAAACTCTATCCTCATCTTCTTTATCTCTTTAGTCAGACGTAACTGCTAGCCATATTTTTTTAGGGGAGAGTCATTATTCATACGAATGGCATTACGGTCCATTCAACCCAAAAAAAAAAAAATCAGCTAAATTAAAGAGCATTCACCATAAATTCGTGTCAATTTTTGTAACTGACGTATTTGTTGTTCCTATTTTATAAAATTTTAAAAGTTTAGGAGTTTTGACGAATAAAAAGACCAGAAAATAAGTTGAGTACAATATAGTTTTAGAATGTGCCTATCATGAATGATAAGTTTATGTATCTATGCTAAAAATGGGATGAAAACCTAAGAAATTGGGTCAATTTGTCTAGTTTGATGGATTTTGTTTATTGTTACCAACTGACTAAATCGAAGTAACTAGATTTAAAATCAACAAAATGTTATTGGGCCAAGCGTTGGTTCAGCCCAAAGCGTTTCCAAGTGTACTATGTGGGCTGCCCGGTGGTCTTGGGCTGTTCAGCAATGGTAGTCGAGTCCTATTGCAAGAAGGAGTAGTTTGGATGAGCAGATAGGTCGCAAAAGTCCTAATACGATAAGGGGTCCTAGTACAATAAAGATTCTCGACGAGCAATGAATATGGCCTAAAAAAGGGGTGAGATCAAAGTCCTAACAGGAGTAGGATTGGTCGAGATAGAGTTGGAATAGAATAAGAGGTCATAATCTAGATATGGTTTCAACTCGATTTTAAGGAGGATTTGTTGCTATAAATACAAGGCATCATGCAACAATCGAGGCGAATTCAACACACAATTGCCCTGCGCAAGCCTCTCAAGCAACTTGAGATTTTTCATTTTCTTTTTCCGCCAACACATCTTCAGTTTGGATAAATAGCATTGTGGAGGCAACCGGTGAACATCTTCAGTTTGGATAACCAACACTGTTACCGTAGAATCAATCGACCAAGGAGCACCTTCAATTTGGATAAGCAGCACTGCGTTGAGGCCGACTGGTTACCTATCCAAGCCTCGGTCGAGAAAGGTTTCCGAATCCTTATTGGCAGAGGTCATCTTATTAGCCTTCTTGGCGAAGTAGGGTGTTACGAGTTACGATATTCGGCACATTGAACGCCGAGTGATTATATGATTGGATTCACAAGTGAGTTTTAGAGTTTGACATTCTGATGGCCAAACCACATTTACCATCAAGACATACATCTCCTTTGAATACTTGTGTCCATATAGTCTGGTGTCGTTTCGACGTGCTTATACTCTCATGAATATAATAACTACGACCGAATTCGGTGCCAAAGATTCGTGAACTTCATAGAACTAGCAGCCTTGTCTTCAGGTTCGAGAATCCAAAGGCCGAGATTTGTTCCTTCCTTGGCTGCAATTGCGAAGATCAAGAAGTCATCAACGCGCTCAACACAACATCAACAAATTTTACTCCTCGGTCGAGCTCGGCCGACGAGTTGACACGCCCCGCATCAACCGAAAGACGTAGTTAGCTCATTAGTTACTTGGCCTGCGCGTCACGTAGGCTTTGTAATTTTTAGGATCAACAGTATCAGAAAACGAAAAATTTATTTTGGGCATGGCTCTCAATTTGAGAGGTTTTTTTATTTTATTACTCCTTTTTTTTTTTAAAAGGGGAACAACTGATGATAGACCACGGTTATCCATCTCTTTTGAGGGTCAGGAAGACTCACAGAAGCATTTCAGCCTCCCCTGGCTATCTTCCTATACAAGATGTGGTAGTTTGAAAAAAGTTTCATTACTCACATGAAACTGATGTTATTATCCTTATTTTATAAAATTTTGTTTTATTGTTACTAAATTGTTTGAATCGAAGTCACCAGATTTTAACATCAAGAAAATCGATGGTATATGATTTAAACTCTTTTTTATGTGTGTATTAAAAAAGAGAATTTTCTTTTACATGTGTTTGAATTTGAGTAATCTTTTGGTTTTATATTAATTCATGAAACACGTTATCCGTAATATTCTAACGCACCTCATTTATCTGTTTAGCGAGGCGACGGACATAACTGATAGTGATACCCATCCTTTTATAGGAGTTATGGTAATTTGAAAAGGAGTTTCATTACTCACGTCAGTCACGTGAATAACACTGCGGTTCATTCTACTAAAAAGACTAGCTAATTAAATGAAGGCAGATTGTCTGCCCTCCTGTTTGGATGTCATTCACTATTCTTTTTTATTTTATGCGGTCATGGTTAAACCACGTTAATATTTTATATTAATTTTTTTTTTATAGATATAATAAGATAAAAAATAATATAAATATAAAATATTAACCTAACTTAATCGTAATTTCATAAATAAGAAAGAATAGGAAGTACATCGAAATTGGAGGACAATCTGCCTCCAAATTAAATACCAGTTGCCAGTAGTCGTGTCAGCTATTGTAACTAACTTATTGTCCTTCTTTTATAAAATTTTAGTAGGACATCTGAGGAATAAAAAAGAACAGAAAATAAGTCATAGTACAGTATGGTATCAGGGTGGAACATGTATTTATGCTAAAAATGGTACAAACCCACCAAATTTGGTTATGGTGACTATACTGACTGAATGCATGTGACTAAATTTAAAATCAATAAACGGTATATAAAAAAATAAAAAAAAGAACAATTTATTTTACATGTCTCTCAATTTGAGTGGTTTTTTTTCATTTCGGTCGGATGTAACTGCTGGCCATATTTTGATAGAAGCTGTGATAGTTTGAATATGAGTTTCCTTACTCACATGAGCCACAATGTGCTCCACTCTTCTGAAAGAAGGGAAAAAAAAAAAAAAAAAAGCCAAATTCGATGGTGCTCACCATTGGTTCGTGTTTTGTAACTAACGTTATTCTTATTTTATAAATTTACAAAGTTTAGTGGAGTTTCAATGAATAATATAAGTTAAAGTACAATAAGGTATCAAGATAGCCTGTACCGAGCTTGTATGGTGAAGAGGATTAATCCACCATCACCTGTGTGGTGGAATATCTCCTTTATTAAAAATAAGCGAAAAATTTGAGGATCAAAGTGGAACGAATACTAAACTTAGGAAGCAAAATGTATTAATATTATGTTTGGATGAGAGAAATGAACTTAGAATTTGAATAAAATTTAGAATTTATAAACTGACACGCACCAATTCCCTTATTTGGGTTCATAAACACAAAAATTTAGAATTTTTGAGTGAAAAAAAAAAACTTGAAATTTGGGATCTCCAATTCCCAAGTAAAAATTCTATGTAAATAAGTATCATTTCAATTTCTATGATTGAGAGTTGAAAAATAACAAATTTCATTGTTCTTTTAAGTTAACTAAATGAGAAAATTCATAAATTCTAAAAAATAAAATTATGTCATTTCAATTTTTATTATTTTAAAATCCTTTAATAAGTTTAATTTTTTTCATCTAACGTACGAACCAAAGTGGAACGCATCTCAACCCAATGCCTTAATTTCTTGAGGTATTCATCTAAAACAGTGTAAACGTACGAACCAAAGTGGAACGCATCTCAACCCAATGCCTTAATTTCTTGAGGTATTCATCTAAAACAGTGTAAACGTACGAACCAAAGTGGAACGCATCTCACACCAATGCCTTAATTTCTTGAGGTATTCATCAATTTACCCCTGAACTTGTGGCCATTGGCCAATTTTCCCTCTCAACTTTAATTTTAGCCAATGTCCCCCCTCAACTCTCATAATTAGTCAATTTGCACCCTACTGTTAATTTTTTTAATTTTCATCTATTCTTCTGTTAAGTAGGTATCAGCATGACTGCCTTTGAAGGGCAAACAAAGTCAATTTGCACTCTACTATCATTTTTTCAATTTGCACCCTACTGTCATTTTCCGTTAAGTAGGTTTCCCTACATCTTAGCAGAGGTAGACGAGGCTAGAGGGAGGAGGCGATAGGGTGTGGGTAGCTACAAACTGCAAAAGCAGCATATCAAATGGACTGAGCTGCAAACAGAGGAGGAGGGAGGCGTTGGCGGTAGTCACGGGCTCGACTTGGAGAAAAGGAAGAAGAAAAGAAAGTTCAAAGAAAAGGAAGAAGATAGAAAGTAGTAGGGAAAATGACTTTTTGCCTTATAAAGACAGTCATGCGGATACCTATTTAATGGAAGAATAGATGAAAAATTAAAAAAAATTAACAGTAGGATGTAAATTGACTAATTATGAAAGTTAAGGGGAGAAATTGGCCAAAACCAAAATTGAGGGGAGAAATTGATCAATCCCTACAAATTCAGGGGTACATTGAAGAATACCTCTAATTTCTTACAACCCTCACCGTTCTGTCCGCGACTCAATCCACTTTTCCGTGCACAGGAGCATTTCCGTAATTGCACGTCAGAACAAAAACCCTAGGTGGTCACATTTTTGACCCCTCTCTCTCTCTCTCTCTCTCTCTCTCTCCATTTCTTGTCAGAGTCTGAGGATGATTGAATGATTTCAGGCGCGGTGGTTCGTCGCTCCCAATTTTGTTTCTTCGTCATTCTATTGGTTCCTAAGCTTTTTAGGGTTTCCAATTTTTGTTGCTCAGAAAAACCCCTTTTTCTTTATCTCTCGATTTCTTGATCACCATGTCCAAAAGGTGGGTTCCTTTCTGTTTTTCATATGCAAGGAACGAATTTGGATATTGAGTTTGTTGAACCATCCAATTTTTAGATGTTGTGATTTGCCATATTGAATTTGTTATCTTTTGTGTCTCTTAGGATTCTTGGAATAGCTGTTTTTAATTTAATTTATAATATATTTTTTAATTGTTTGGTTGCTGGGAAAATGGAGGAAATTAAAAGGAGTTTTCGCCGTAGTGGTAGAATTGGTTGATTGCCCTTTGATTAATTTACTGGGTAATGTGGGTTAGGAGTTCTCTGTGAGTCAATATTTTTGAATTTTCAACGTTAATTGCAAATCTTTTGTTTTGAGTCAGGGTATGATTGTGTAATCTGAATATTTTGAAGATATGTAATGAAAATTTATGCTTTTTTTTTTTTTTTTTATCCATAGTTGAAGCGGCTCTTCGCATGTATTAGAGATGATTGATTTTGTGAAATTTTATCATCTGCAACAGCGGTTTCGCTAATCTTCTTATCCGACAGTAGTCATATTACAATGAGGATTCAATGGCTTATTTATTGATTATGCTTGGTTAAGGTTTTTGAACTACTTTGTATTGTCATTTCTGATTACCTCAGGGTTCTCTGCAAGTTTTTTGCACATGGCGCGTGTTTGAAAGGGGAGCATTGCGAGTTTTCACATGATTGGAAGGCTTCACCAAATAATGTAAACTATTTATTCTACTTTAATTGCACTTGCATTAAGTAATAATGATCAACAATTGGTACCTTATTAACTTTTCTTTGTCGTCCATCATAACAGATATGTACCTTTTATCAGAAAGGAGCTTGTGCATTTGGTAGCCGATGCAGATATGAACATGTCAAAGCTTCTCAGGCTCAGTCTTCAGGCTCATCTTCATCAACAAATTCTCAGCCATCCCTTGCTATTGATTCTGCATCTCTGGCACTTCCTGTGAGAACCTTAGCAAGCAGATTTTCTCTTGCACCCCTCTCTCTTTCAGAACTCTCTGCTTCAAGTAGCCCTTTCTTACCTCCCTCTAAACCTGCCTGGAATGGTTCTCTGGAGGATGACTATGATAATGATGAAAGTAATGTTGGGGAGACTAGGAGTACTAGACCAGAAGATCGTGCTATTTGTTCATTTGCTGCAGCTGGTAATTGTCCTCGTGGAGAAAAATGTCCTCATCTTCATGGAGATTTATGCCCCAGCTGTGGAAAACATTGCTTGCATCCTTACAGACCTTTGGAAAGGGAGGAGCATATGAAAACATGTGAGGATAAGCAGAAGCAACTTGAGGCTTTGAAACGTAGTCAAGAAATAGAATGCAGTGTTTGCCTAGAACGTGTTTTGTCAAAGCCGACAGTTGCTGAGCGCAAGTTTGGGATACTCTCAGAATGTGATCATCCTTTTTGCATATCTTGTATTAGAAATTGGCGCAGCAGTTCCCCAACTTCTGGTATGGATGTCAATAGCGCTTTGAGAGCTTGCCCAATATGTCGGAAGCTGTCGTACTTTGTCATTCCAAGTGTCATTTGGTATAACTCAAAAGAAGAGAAACAGGAAATTGTTGAGAGCTACAAGGCAAGGCTCAGGTAATTTTCTGCCTGAGTATCTTGTTTTCTTTTGAAAGCTGGGAATTCAATTAGGTGCTCTGTGTTCTGCCTTGGATATATTTTCTATTCTTAGCTCAGAAAGGAACTATTATGGTTCAATATTTGTTTATAAAAAAGTTACTCAATTTGGAGGACAGAAATATCACCTTTCTATATTACTATTGTGATTTGAAGTTGGAAAGTCCTTAAAAGTGGGAAACTTGGGATCTCTTTCTCTCTTCCCCCCCCCCCCCCCCCTCTCTCTCTCTCTCTCTCTCGACTTCATTTTTTGTATTGTATTGTAATTATAATTATTTATATTGTAGGTCAATTGATTGCAAGCACTTCGATTTTGGAAATGGGAACTGCCCATTTGGAACTAGTTGTTTTTATAAGGTAAAAAGATGTCCTACGTGGAGTTTTTCAGCTGCAACTGTCATTTGCATTGGTTTCTCTGTCATGTTGAGTGCAATTAACCATGTCAAGAATCTAATGATGATTTGGATAAGTATATGATGGTTAGTCTACTTGTTGAATCTGTTAATATCCCATATCTTGAGCTCAAACACAACAACCTAAACACTGTACCTCTTTTGTTTTTCCATGTGTTTGTGGAGTCATGTGGTATGTTATGTGATAGATTTGGCTTAGCCCCATGAATTTTATT
The DNA here is from genome assembly GCF_019419815.1 of Pyrus x bretschneideri. Taxonomy (NCBI): domain Eukaryota; kingdom Viridiplantae; phylum Streptophyta; class Magnoliopsida; order Rosales; family Rosaceae; genus Pyrus; species Pyrus x bretschneideri. The sequence goes on along the minus strand of NW_025999790.1, from coordinate 709,189 downwards.
TTTCTTCTTAAACATACTTTATTTTTTCCCTCAATTGTTGTTCTGATTGATTGCTGGGCGGATGCCTTTGTTTTGGTGGAAGTGGGTGGAATTTGTAATGTACGAGGATATTGAGTTATAATATACTTCGGGTTTGTATCCTTTATGTTCGACCACATATTGAGTTATAATACACTTAGTTTTCTTGATGAAAATATTATTTCCATGTCACCAGCCCAAATTACGTGGCTTGTTGGCTGCAGTTTAAGTATTTACTTGTTTAAGTGTATTGGTAGGTGGGGATAAGGCAGTTTATTGTTCCATATTAATTTTTTAATAAATTTACACTTAAAGATGTGGTCATTTAGACCTTTGCAGTCTGCGTTCAAGTGAAATGTTTGATTTATTCCCATGCTCATTCTTGTGCAACAATAACTAATGTTAGTTCTCCCAAGGGCTTGCAGTGGTGTCTGTGTTATAGGATTGGCAGTCCAATGGCTTACTTTAGTTTCTTTTTACCCAACTCAACTAGGTATTGGTTTAATAACATGGGGCTACATTGGATAACAAATTGCTTCAATCTAAAATTAGTATTTGTGATGAGGACCTTGCCAATTTATTATTTATTGTTTTAGTACTATCTTTGTTTGTTTGTTCCTTTTTGTGCTTCAATTGTACTTCTGGGGCCTTAAATTTGGATAGTTTCTCGTCTCTGTTTTAGTATCATTCTTGTGATAGTGGTGATACCAGATTGTTGATGGTTTGCGAAGCAGTTTTAGTTTATAATATGTTCTTTTTCTAATCATTGCAAATGGTTTTGCGACTTCAATGGGTTTATAACAGTTTTAGTTTGTAACAGTCTCTCCCTCCCTCCCTCCCTCCTGTTTTGTGACGTAGTCTATCGTAGAAAATTAAATTGATTTATCAGTTGTACTGTGTTATATTTTGTTAGGAGATGCATTAAACTAGATTCTCCTGAATGTTAGCCTTAGAATATGTGCCTTTTGTTTTTCATTTTACTATCTCGGGGAGGATCACAAAGCTAATCACCTTTAATGGATGGAATGTTTGTTGTATTCCAGCATACGGTCAAGCCTGGCTCATATGTATGGAAATTTCACAGGCCACCTCCTAGAAGGCCTCCTCCACGGCGATATGATATTGCGCCTATGGATGTCATATTTCATATGTTCGAGCACTTAGAAGAATTGGATGATTATATGTTTGAAGATTTAGAAAATGAAGATTTAAACCCATGGGAGAGGGAGATATTAATGCAGATGGGTTTGGATACAAGTGACTCGAGTGAAGACGAGATAGATTTATGGCCTTGAGTAGATTTAGCCGGTTGTATAATCTGAAATTTCCTACTTGTTTTGGAGTTGCTGTGTTTTGATTGTAGTTTGTATTTAACAACTCCTATTTATGAATGATGTATAGATTTACCCTTTATAAAGGGGGTTATTTGTTGTGAGTCTCGAATAGTCTTCATTGGTACGATGTGATAGTTATGCTAATGATACAAAAGTTGTATAAAATTTAAAGGCCACTTTAACTAAAAAAAGGGAAAAGGAAAAAAGAAATTGTTTTGTGGTTTTGATTTCTGTTCGTGCTATAATATTTTAGTTGTAAGCTTATCTGACCAATTACCATGTTGCTCCATTTTTGAGTATCTGGTGGCTACAAATTAGGTGCACGTAACAATTGCTACAGGCAAACAAAGTACTATGTCAGGCATTCTGTCTTCCTCTTCGAATTTTATCTGCAATGCGGCTTTTATTTTAGGTCTTTCCAATGTCATGTACACTCCCATCTCAAGATATGTTTGATTCTACATTTTACTTTCTCTGCCGGTACATTGTCTGTTGTGGTCTGTACTGTTATCCTCTTACTTTTTTTTATCCATGTCTTGTTTGCATGCGCTATTGTTTACCGTGCTGGTTTAGATCCTTTTTTACAATAATTGGGTAATGAACTTGGCTGTTGGTCTGATTGCAGCATGCGTACCAAGATGGCCGTTTAGAGGAAGTAGCACTCCGTCATCTTGGAAATGAAGATGGTCAAACAGTGATAGCTACAAATATTAGGTTTTACCCTGTACCTTTGATCATTTTCTCCATTTACTTTTCTTTTCATACTAAAGCTGTGATATTTTCAGGTTGTCAGACTTTCTGTCTGATCTACACATAAGGTGAATAATGCTGTTTCAATGTTCCAAAGTAAGTTTATGCAGTGGTTGGATTTTGGTTATTTACTACTACTGTTGTTTATAACTGCATTTGTCCATTTGGGCCAAACCTCTAATGTAAAGGTTAAGTTGTCAAATAACACATACTAAGTTTTGCACAGAACAGGATGATGTATCAGTGAAGCAGTGGTCATGTTTATGATAGGGAACACGCTGATACCATATTGTACTGTTAACTTATGGGCAGCAGTAAACTAGACTGTAACTTAGTCAAACCGTGCATTTAAGTTGTATGGTCGGAGGTCATTAGAGTTGCACACTGATGATTTTCCCTTCATGAGGCTGGTAGACCAGTGTCCTTTTTCAGTAAAACAATGACGATGTGCTCAGTTTTGCCTAAATGTGCAGGATTTGTTTTTTCATCAAGAACACATGCGCAGCTCTCATGCTGGTTTTTCAATGGAAGGTGGAATACTCCGGTGGTTTGCAAGGTGTGGTTCATGTACTTTGAATGTTTTTAATGATGATAGAAGACTGTTTTCCATAATAATTTCCTTTAAATTATGTAGGAGATATGTTTTTAATGTTTTTCTTTTTTGTTTCATTCACAACTTAAATATTGAACATGGGGCTGAACTCAGAAACTTTTATCATCCAGTTTCTCTTGTTTTGCAATACTGATCGTGATGTCAGTCTCATTTCGTTAGTTCCTGCTACTGGTTAATTTTACACTGAACATGGTTAATCTGGGTAAAATTTAAATGCAGTGACCAGCATAATCTGGATTTTTAATTGTAATTGTGCTTTCTTTTGGCAATTTATGAATATTTAATATCTGACTTTATACTGTATTCGATTCTTGATGTAGAATTGGTTGCTGGATGGCTACATCCGGTTGCAGGAGCGACGACGTGCTTGGTTATCGTGAACTACAGTTAACAGAATTCTAAATAAAGTTATTATTGAGTGGATGAGTGTATGTTCAGAATTTTGACAATTATGCAATGTGCCGGTCTGGGACTTGGATGAATGTCTTCAGATCGGGACATTAAGATAGTCTGGATAAGAGCATGTCGATATCGAACTGGTTGGGGGCTGTGTATATAACATTATACAAATGTCTAGGTCTTTAAAGGAATTTTTTATCGACAGCGGTAGACATTTTGATAAAAGAAATGCTTTTTGGAGGATGCCTTCGGGGTTATTAGTCACATTTTGTTTTTCTGGTCAAACGAGAATGGTACTCATTCAAGTAGAAGATTCAACGATGGATGCCTGCAGGCTGCAGGTAGAGTACTCCATCAATTTCCCAATTTATTGTTTTAGCATAGTTGCATTCAGAAGGTTACATGTAGTTTTACTTTTTAGCAATTTTGCTTTTGTATTTTACAACTGTTGCAGTTGAGTGCCAAATCGCGTAATTTTTGTCAATTTGTTCAACGGAATGAGCACGCCAAGGGGCGCATACATGCGTATGAACTGCTTTTTGCATGTGAACTGCAGTTGCATATTATTCTAGTTCCTCGCGTACTAGTTCTGCTGCATTTGACATGGTAAAATCAGATGCTCTTGAATCCCAATCTACTGCATGACGTTGCAAGGGATCAAACAATAGTTAGAAATTGGACTATAGATCTAACAAGCATGAATACCCGCGCATTGCTGCGGGTTTGGGTTTTAAGAACACCGTTTAAGACAATACTATTTAACATAAAATAATTTTTATATATCAATATTTACATGTCTGTTGTTTGAGAAGGTAAATTAGCAACATATTACCGTGATAAAAAAATTAACAGCATTAAACTGCTAATTATTCAAAATATTTTGATAGACTACGAACATGTTATTGAATCTAGATTTTCCTACTTCATTGTTTCCGGCTCATCTTCATCTTCATTATGTTGAGGTTTAAGGTTTCAGCTAGTTCCTCCAAATTTTGAAAAAAAAAGGAGTTGTTAGTTCGTACATATAAGAAAACAAAAGGGGGACATAAAAGTAAAACTGAGACATAGTTCATTTGTGAATCTGAAGGTGCAAATTAAATTTTTGCTTTCCTTCTATTTTCATTTGCTCTATCAGATGCAAAAAGACTAAAATGAGTGCATTCAAACCAATCGATTTTTCGCACTTCAATCCTATATCAAATATATCTCAATGATACTAATTAGAAAGAGTTGGGGAGTTCAAATAAATTACTTATAGCAAAAAAAAAAAAAAAAAAAAAACAGTCAAAAGGAATGTGCATGTAGAAATTAAAATAGTAAAGAAGGTATCATCATGGCGAAGATGTAATAATCTAATGTGAATAATTTCACAAAGATACCATGTATAAAGGAATCATGTGAAAACAATGCAACATTAGAACAGTAGAACATGTAAGTAAACAAATGAGGGACACATAACCAAAAGCTAAGACGGAGTTTTCTTATGGTAATGAGGAAGCATATATAATCCGTTTTTCACTCTTTTTTCATCTGCTCTATTAGATATAATGTGTGACAAAAGGAGTGCATTTAAATTAGAAAGAGTTGCGTTAGGCATAATTGGGCAAAGAAAAGCTCTTTATAGCAACAAAAACGAAAAACTGCTTTATAATTGGACAAAGAAAGAGGAGAAGATAAGAAGAAACAAAGAAAAAGCCCTTAAAATTTTGGCAGATACATTCAGCAAGCGAACAAAAAAAACAGAGCCATTTCCAAACAGAAACTCAATATCAATATGCAGCGAAAAGAAAATAATGCCTAAGCAAGGAAAAAAAAAAAAAAATTATATACCGGAGCAGCGACGTAGAATTCATACGAATGCAATACTTTCCCTTCAAATGAAAACCTGTAGGAAAATCAAAAACCCAAATGAAATAGCATGGAAGAAAAATTGAGGGGGAAAATAAATTAAAAAAAGTAAATAGAAAAACAAAGAGGACGAATGAAGTTGTCCAATGTACTTAATTTCTTTCGAGTATAAAGACATCTTACAAATTTCTTAACCATATGAGATCAGTAGTTGATATAATTAGTCCAGCCGCAAAGGAACTCAATTCAACTGCTTAAACCTAGCTTATCATTGCATTGAAATGACTAAGAAAATACATATTATATCCATCCTTTCAATCATTCATTAGGTAGATGTGTTTGAATGTCACTGATACCAATGATAGATTTCAATACTCTGCACATAAAATTGTTTAGCCAAAACAATTGTTCATAAAAAATTAAAGCATCCAAGTGCATTAAATGAAGATATATCTATATCTAAAGAGGCAGGCTTCTGATAGGCTTCAGGAATCTGTAAAATGAAATGTAAGTACATGAATTCTCAAAAAAAAAAAAACAAATTGAAATTGAAATTCTTATTTCTAAAGAAATTGAAGACAAAATAAGATTAGATTATAAATTGAACGTATAATAAAAGTAGATTCAACATTACTCTCTCAGGAACTAAATTATTATGTATCAACGCTCCTTCTCACCTAGGATCAGTTCAATATTTTTAACAAAGTAAGGTGTTGCAGATTGTTGCTTTTGATCATCTTGCTCCTTTTTTTTTTGGCTCGACCATTGCCATGGTCATCTCAATAGTTGGTGCAAAGATGCAGTTCCTGCAGTAAGGAACAAAAAAGATACAGATTAACCCTTACGATCGCTGCAGCACCTATAAGTAAACAAATATTGTAGAGACATAAGTTGAATAATTGCAGCAAGCAAACAAATACAAAATTTACTCACTTTCAAAATCCAAATTAGAAAATAAAACAAATGAATGGACTATGAAAGAAAATTTATTAATTAGAATCAAACTAAAAAAATTGAATTGAACAAAACCCTAACTCAAATTTTTTGAATTAGAATCAAATTAATGAGATTTAATTGAACAAAACCCTAACTCAACTGAGCCCTTTTTAAAAACCCATCATTGATATTAAAATTATCTTTGTATGAGTGAGGGTACTGACCTTCTCCGGGCATGTTGTGTTCAAAATTGGAAGAGTTTGAGATGTGATTTTTGTGGAAAATGGGCAGTGCTACAGAGAGAACCATGTTTATGTGGAATTGAAATTGCAGAAATTAAACGATGTAGATGAGGATTTCGAAGATTCCAATTGCAAGAAAGAGAAGAGAAATTTACCTTTGGGGAAGAGTGTTGGCCACTGCTGTTGAAATTGAAGAGATTTTGGCAGATGAGTCAAGAAGGCATTGATTAACCATTGAAAGAAAAGCTTTGAGTTGAGCGGATGCCATTGTCTTCTTTCACTTCCTTAAAACAACCACAAACCCATGTCGATGTGGATTTTGGAAAGAAAAAAAAAGTTCAAAATCTAATCACCAAAATTAGGAGAAAACAACTAAAATTAACAAAAATTGAACCCTAGGAAGATAATATTTTTTGAAATTCAAAAAAACCCATATGGAAAAGTGAAAAGTGAAAAAACCATATGGACTGAGTGGATGACAGATAAAATTGCAAATCTCGAGCCAAAATAAAAAATTTCAAATTCAAATGGGTTTATAGTAGTAATATATTGACAAGTCTTTGTTTCTATTTTATTCATGGGTAATGCTAGATTGATTAAAAAATTTAGATAAAATTTTGTAAATTAAATGATATGCAAGTTAATGATTGGATATTACTTAAGTATTGATTTTTATTGGTGACACATTATTTAGTTTGTAAATTTAATTTACAAATTTAATACTAGGCTACCTAGCATTACTCTTTATTCATCAAATGATCTTTTTTTTTTTAAAAAAAGTTACTTTATTAAAGGGAGGAGGAGAGTTCGAAACGTTTTACAATAATTTAAAAAAAAAAAAAGATAATGTTAAGGTTACTAAATTTTTTAAACTAATTTTGAAAACCAAGTGATGTGATTGTAGATGTTTGGATTATTAATTAAATGTCAATTATCATTTTTTTTTATTAGTAACACATCATTTGATTGCAAATTTAATTTAAAATTTTGGTCTCCCTAACATTATAAGATCATCTCCAACCCTTGACCTAAAACCTAAAATTTTTAGCCCATAAAATTTAAGTTTTAACCCAGAAATAGCTTTTCTACTCCAACCCTTATGACCTAAACTTTTAGCCCCAGATTATTAAAGAATGAATTTAGGTTAAATATATATATATATATATATATGTAGACTATCCTAAATTAATTTTATGAACATTTTAAACTAAAAATATTTAAATTCTAATAATTTTGAAAAATCACTAAATCAATACATGAAACACTACGGAAGAATATGAAAATCATGATAGAGATGTATAAACATAAAATACATGAAACACACAAGACACACAAAACACATATGAAGCACATACAAAAAACATGATAAAGATGTATAACACACCAAATATATGAAACACATGACACACACGAAATACATACAAAACACATGATAGAGATGTATAACACACCAAACATGTGAAACACATAACACACGTGAAACACAAACCAAATACATACAAAAGACATGAAACACACATGAAATGCAAACATTCAATCATCCTCTATATAAACACAGGTTGAATATCAAACCATCACACAACATATTCACCAATCTTTCAACTTTCAAAGTGTTTTTGTTTTCTAAAAATCCTCAATATCTCATCAATGGATGATAGAAGAAGGCGTAGCATTGGCAATATAGATGGCACAATACCAAACAAGTCTTGACAATGCAGATGCAGAAATGAACAACGCAAAAGCCGAATTTGCAAACTCGCTTATGCAATATGAGCACTATGCCGAATCTTAGATATTATGGTTCTGTCACTAGGACGTTCATTTGTGTAGCGTGATAGAGAAGAATGTCATGACCAAATGAGGAAAGATCATTTCATTGAACATCCGAGATATCCTACTCATGATTTTCAGATGCGGTTTTGGATGAGGAGAGAGCTTTTTGAAAGCATCTTGAACATAGTTGTGAATCATGACCACTACTTTGCAAAGAAGATAGATGTTGTAGGCCGACAAAGTTTGTCACCTCATCAGAAGCTCACATATGCATTTTAGATGCTAGCTAATGGGTGCTCTGTAGACTCAACTGATGAGTATTGCGACTTGCGGAGAGTACTGTTATTGAGAACCTGAAGCGCTTCTATAAGGCAATTGAATCCATATATGGAGCTACATACCTCCGTAAGCCAAATCGTACAGATTTGAAGAGACTTCTACGTAAGGCAAACAAAAGAGGCTTCCCCGGCATGATAGGAAGTATCGATTATATGCATTGGGAGTGGAAGAATTGTCCTACTAATTGGGCTGGCCAATTCAAGCGCCGTCACAACAAGACAACCATCGTGCTCGAGGCTGTGGCATCTTACGACACATGGATTTGGCATGCATTCTTTGACGCTTCTAGATCAAACAACGATATAAACTGTTTTTTGGTCTTCTTCTTTGTTCGATGATGTTGTCAATGGATGGGCACCAGAATGGAGGTACAAGGTAAATGGTAATAGACATGAGCTAGGTTACTATCTAACTGATGATATTTATCCTAGTTGGTCTACCTTTGTGAAAAGTTATTCTCATCCAGCTAGTGCAAAGAAGAAATTATTTTCATAAGAGCCTTACAGGAAAGATGTGGAGAAAGCGTTCGAGATCCTACAAACTCAATAGGCCATTGTTAGAGGGACTACACAATTGTGGCATGTTGAAGACCTCTATTCAATCATGATGACGTGCATAATTTTGCACAACATGACTGTGAAAGATGAGCACGTTGAAATTGAAGAAGATTCTGACGAAGATGTGGATGATAACCAACCAACACATGCAAGAGCTATGTTAAGAGATTTTGAATATCTCACTGCAATCACATATGAGACCCGATAGGATAGGGTCAAATTGAGTAAGTATATGAGACGTTTAAATAGAATTCAAGCCCCTCAAGATCATGACACACTCCAGCAAGAATTTGATTGAGCATATACTGCGCCGAGAATGTGAAATCCAAATGATGTATTGCTAATTTTTTTTTTTTTTTTCCCTAGCATAATTGGTTGGGTTTGGTAGCACAATTTGTTTTACTTTCTCAACGGTCATTATTGAAACTGGACCGCTATTGCTACCAGAAGCTCCACATTGGTCATTCTAGTTTAATACTTTGGTAGCACAATTTGTTTTACTTTCTCAACGGTCATTATTGAAACTGGACCGCTATTGCTACCAGAAGCTCCACATTGGTCATTCTAGTTTAATACTTTTTAAGATTCGGTCTCGACGAAAGCGTAGTGACTTCATAATATATTTTGGCAGTGGGGAATTGGTTACTTTATATTAATGCTTCGGGGACTGATAAAATTGCAAATGGCTTTTAAAAATAGAACATAACGTCAAGGACCAAGCTGGCATTAGGAATATGTTGACTAGTCTTTTGGTTTAATTCATGGAATGATGTATTTAATGGTTGGATGAGCTATTGTTCGCTACGCAAAACCATATTCTTGTTTACAAGCTTTTACTTTAATTCACTTCACCTGTGTTTTTCTTGACCTGAATCCAAGTAATGGCGGAACGAGTCCTCTTTAATATTGCAGGAGGGATCATTGGAAGGCTAGGCTCTCTTGCTTTCCAAAAGATTGGATTCATTTGGGGTGTTCAAGATGAGCTCCAGAAGCTTGAGGAGATAGTTACCGGATTGCAAGCTGTTCTTCTTGATGCTGAGCAACAGCAAGCCAACAATGAAGTCAAATTGTGGCTCCAAGGCGTAGAAGACGCTATTTATGAAGCCGATGACGTGCTGGATGAGTTTAATACTGAAGCTCTACGAAGACAAATGGTGCTGGGAAATACTAAGTTGTCAAAAATGGTTAGTGTCTTCTTCTCTAGCTCAAATCAATTTGTTTTTGGACGAAAGATGGGTCGTAAGATAAAAGATATTAACGAGAGGCTTCGTGTGGTTGAATCTCGTAGACCTTCTCAGCTAGAAGTAAATCGTGATGATGCACGACTTATAACTAGAGGGAGGGTCACTCACTCATTTGTCCCTAAGCAAAATATTATAGGGAGAGATGAAGATAAAAATGCAATTATTCAACTTTTGTTGCATCCCATCTCAACTGAGCATGTGTCAACTATTTCCATAGTTGGAATTGGAGGGTTAGGGAAAACTGCACTTTCCCAACTCATATTCAACGATGACGTGGTTCAAAATTATTTTGAGCCAAAAATATGGACATGTGTCTCTAATGCATTTGAGTTGGATAAAATTGTTAAGAAAATCCTTCAATCCGAAAAGAATGATATAGAACAGTTGCAAAATGATCTTAGGAGAAAAGTAGATGGAAAGAAATACCTTCTTGTGTTGGATGATGTGTGGAATGAGAATCGAGATAAGTGGCTTAGCTTGAAGGACTTGTTGATGGGTGGTGCGAAAGGAAGCCGAATACTAATAACCACTCGTAGTAAAAGTGTTGCAACAAATTCAGACACAACTAAGTCATACACCTTAAGGGGTTTGAATGAAGAGCAAAGTTGGTCCTTATTTAAGAAAATGACTTTTGAAGATGGAAAAGAGCCAGAGAATTCAACGATTAAGGTAGTTGGTGAGGAAATCACAAGAAAATGTCGGGGAGTTCCACTCGCTATAAGGACGATAGGTGGGGTGTTGCGCACCAAGGATGATGAATCAGAATGGTTGAATTTCAAAAATAAAAAACTTTCGAAAATAAGTCAAGAAGAAAATAATATTTTACCAACACTTAAACTAAGTTATGATGTGCTCCCATCACACTTGAAACATTGTTTTGCTTATTGTAGCTTGTTCCCACCTGATTATGAGATCTCTGTGGAGAGATTGATTAAACTTTGGGTGGCTCAAGGGTTCATTAAGTCATCTGACTGAAAACGAGTGTTTGGAGGATGTTGCGTATGAATATTGCAAGGAATTGTTGTGCAAATCTTTTTTTCAAGAAGAAGAAAAAGATGAGTTTGGTAGAATACAAAGTTGTAAAATGCACGATCTCATGAATGAACTTGCAATCTAGTGTCGGGCTTTAGTAGCACTATAGTCGACTTGGATCGGGTGAATTTTCATGAAAAGCTTAGTCATGTATCTTTCAATTTTCATGTTAATTTAAAGAAATGGGAAGTGCCAACGTCTTTGCTAAGAGCAAATAAGATACGGACTTTTCTTTTTCTTAGGCAGGGACTTATGAATTATGCAGAGGAGTCATTATGTAATTCACTTTGTACTACAATTGTTTCAAATTTTAAGTCATTACGTATGTTGAGTCTTAGTGAATTTGGAATTATAACATTACCCACTTGTCTGAAAAAACTGAAACATTTAAGATACCTTGATCTTAGACATAATCACATCAGGAGACTTCCTGGTTGGATAGTTGAACTTTCAAATTTGGAAACACTAGATCTCTCTGGTTGTAAATATCTTGTGGAACTGCCTAGAGGCATTGAAAAAATGATCAACTTAAGGCATATCATCTTGGAAGACTGTGCTAAGTTGACTCGAATGCCACGTGGAATTGGTGAATTGAATGGTCTTCTTACATTGGGTAGATTTGTTTTGAGCAAAAACAATTCCATGCTGAGAGGCAGTGCTGGTCTTGGTGAACTGGGAGGCTTAATGAATTAAGGGGAGAGCTACGGATTATAAATTTGAGGCACGAGAAAGATGTGATGTCAAAACCAAATGGTGATGCACCTCTGGAGGAGAAACAGCATCTCCGTTCGTTGAGTTTGTCCTGGAAACGTGGAGAAGATGTAAACGCAGTTGATGAGAAGGATCTTATCAAGTTAATGGAAGTATTGAAACCCCATTCAAATTTGAAGAAGTTGTCCGTGTCGTATTATTGTGGTCTGAGGTTTCCGCGTTGGTTTTCTTCTCTCGAAAACGTTGTTTATCTCAAATTGTCTGAGTGTGAGAGATGCCAATATCTTCCACCCTTGGATCATTTGCCTTCCCTTAAGTTTCTTCATCTTTATAAATTGGAGAAGTTGGAGTACATATCAGACAATGAGAGGGGTAATAGTACCAATAGATCGAGTGATGAGATGTCATTCTTTCCCTCGCTGGAGGAGCTCTCTATATATGGTTGCCCTGTTCTGAAGGGATGGTGGAGGGCGCACACTCATAACAGTGCTTCTTCTTCTTCATCATCAACCGAAACGTTCCCGCTCCCTTCGTTTCCTTGTCTTTCTATATTGGATATTAGGTCGTGTCTTAATCTAACTTCCATGCCTCTGTATCCAAATGTGGATAAAATAGATCTCATTTGGACCAGCTCCAAGGTCGTTCCTTCCTTGTTTGTTAGAGGAGCATCTGATATTACACATGATGTTGGTGTTGATGTTTCTGCCTCTTCTTCTTCCCCTCATCTCTCCAAATTAACACGTCTGTCACTCCGTGGAATTGGGGATTTAGAATGTACAACGTGGGAATGGATCGGAAACGCCACATCCCTTCAGAAGCTTTCAATTTTTTGTTGTGATGGTTTGGTATCACTGCCAGAAGGAATAAGCAACCTCGCATCCCTTCAGGAGCTTAGAATTGAATATTGCTCTGGTTTGGTATCACTGCCAGAAGGAATAAGCAACCTCACATCCCTTCAGGAGCTTACAATTAGTCATTGCGATGCTTTGGTGTCACTGCCAGAAGGAATAAGCAACCTCTCGTCCCTTCAGGAGCTTGGAATTGAATATTGCTCTGGTTTGGTATCACTGCCAGAAGGAATAAGCAACCTCACATCCCTTCAAAAGCTTACAATTAGAAATTGCTCTGGCTTGGTATCACTGCCAGAAGGAATAAGCAACCTCACATCTCTTCAGAATTTTATAATTTGGGATTGCTCTGGTTTGGTGTCACTGTCAGAAGGAATAAGCAATCGCATATCACGTTAGAAGCTTACAATTGGATGTTCCTCACATCTCAATCATTCGTATTTACGCCCATTGTTAAGGTGCGTTTTCAAATGCCAACCTTGGTTCTTCATTTTCTTTTTCATTTATCATTCCTTTTGCTTTCGTTCGACGTTCATTACCAGCATTTTATTTTTCTTTTCAGATGACATAGCATGTGGATCAAAGATTTCGTCCCCACTTAGAACATCTTATGCTTTCTGATTGAGCAACACTGGTTTCACAGCAAAGTGGTATGCATTCCATTACCTACTCATCCCACTGACTTCAATTATTTTCTTAATTTCTTTTTTTTTTTTCTTTTTTTTTTGAAGTAACATCTTATTTACATTAATAATTTCGACTCAAATGAATCCCACATTGATAGGAGAAAGAACCTTGCATAAGCTTATAAGTAAGTTGAGTTACTCCCGAATTCATATTGCCAATTGGTTTTATTTGGAACTTTCAACTTCCTTCACATTTTGCAATATGGTGTTGTGCAGATTCAGAACAATCTTCAAAACTTCTCTTCATTTTACATCTATTTTTTCAACGTTTTCTAAATACCCCTCTTACTCTCCCTACTTGTCCTTTTCAGGTACTACGTACTATGAGAAATTAGTTTTTTAGATCACTACTATTATAGCTATCAAGCAACCGGCCATAAATTTGTACTTCATTCAATACAATTATTATATGCACAACCCTTTTAATTTTTTTTTAAATTTTCAAACTATATAATATGGCTTCAAATTTTTTGGGTTTCGGTTTTGCTTCTTAATTTAGTTTCATGGATATGCGGTACTGATTTAAAGAAGAACAGATAGGATGAAGATGAAGAAAGACAATAACCATACTGCTTTTGCTTATACAGGTGACTCATTTCTGTAGATGTGATAAATATTTGTCAGGATGACTTGATATTCATGAACCAAATTCAGATTGATCTGCAGATTTTAATCATACGTCTTATTTTGTTTTTCTTTGGTTTATTGTATTGAGTGTGGATTTTCTCAGCATATCTTTGTTTGCTGGTTTGCTTGCTTTGTTATTTACTGTGGTTGTTTTTTTGTACCTTGTTACTTGCATTCATATCACTAGAAAGAGCTCTAAATTAGGTTTCGAACTTGCAGTGTAGGGATGGCCGCGTATGTTATACTACACAATGTTTGTTGTTGAGCTTCAACAGCGGATCAGATGTCTCAGTGCTGCATGGAAGCATGAGAGGACGTGTTAAATTCTTGAGCTCGAGATCACATCTCAGTGATTCCATGATCTATTCTTGGAATTTCGGACGAGACAAATGTGCAAGATTTCAAGACTGCAGAAGTGTGGTGGGACGTGGATTAGAGCGGCTATAAGAAAAACGTTTCCCTGCCCTCGAGCCGACATGGAGGTTGTTCATTTACCGTTCCTTTTAAACCTCTGTATGTCTGATCGTGTGGTGTCGTCTGCTGCTCCGACATGAATGGAAAATGTTACAGTTGATCAGTTCGTTAGTGGCATTCGCTTTCAAGTTTGTGAGGAGAATTCTTAGGGTATGGGTTTTATGTTAAACAAAATTGATGTGCTTTGCATTCTCAGTGCGCTTAGATGCATGGAAGGCCTTCAAGAGCGCCTAGAATTCATGTGGTTCTTTAGATTTCCCTTTGTGCTTTTCAAGTTAAAAGTTAATAGGGCCGGCCCTGGCCTAGTGCAAACAGCGGCGTCCAGAGCCTTTCTTCCAGACCAGTGCCCTTCTGTCGCAGCTTTCCTTATTGGCCTCTTGACCTCCACTTCAGAAATCGCCTAAAACTCGACTGAATTTTACAGCATCGGCCGCCGTCGTTCACCATTGCAGTCCCTCTGTCCGCAGCTCATTGAGCCTTCTGGTTACTCTTGCTCCGAGCACACTGTGAGTACCATGCTAATATTTTACTAAAATTGCCCATTTATATGTTTTAACTGTTAAATTTGTGATTAAAGTAACTTTGAGATACCCAGATTGCTAAATTCACTGCTGCTCGTTTTCCAGATTCAGACGAAAGATGGGTACTTACTGGGTTTGAGATGTGAAGGACTAATGAGGTTGCTTTGGTGGGGAGTGTTCCCCATAACTGATCCGTGAGTAAAATATTGATTCTCTGGACACCTGGTTAGTGAAAAGCCTTACTTTTATAGCTCCTCCCAATTTTTTCAACATATTGGTCGCACTAAGTTGATTATTTCAAAATTTGAACGTATAGCTCACTATATGGTGCTCCCTGATCTCAAGTTTCCAGGTTCTGTTGAAAGTTGCTTTCTTGAAACGAAAAATGATGAACTTCCGTGGGATATATATTTTAAATTAGGCTCTAATGTGCTTTAAACTCAATTGAACTTGGTTACTAGCTTTTCTTGTTCTTAACCAGGTGACGCATGGTTCTTAAATTCTCCAGAAGAATAGCTGGGATTCGTCCTTGCAGATGAAGGTTTCGATGTATGGGTAGGGAATGTGTGTGGAACACGTTGGAGTCATTGACACAATCTTTATCAGAAGAGAATCAGGTTTATACTTTATTGTAGGATTTTTGGGATTGGAGTTGGCAGGAATTGGCTCTATTTGATCTGTCAGAAAAGACGCGCTGCATATATTCGAAGCTCCAAAGTCTATGTTGTTGGACATTCACAGTTCGTACACCTCTTCATCTACTTAACATATCATTCCCTTGCTGCTGCTTTTGGCGTTTACTCAATTTATTCATGTTATTAGGGAACAATAATGTCTTTAGCTGCTCTCACCCAGCCGGACATAGCAGAACTGGCTGAAGCTGCCGCTCTTTTCTCTCCAATTTCGTACTCGGAACATATCACTTCTAAATTTGCACCTAGAATGGTCAACATATATATATTGATCAGGTATTCCTTATCTTCTTCAAAGTATAGCGTATGAATAGCTTCTTTAATAAAATTGATGCAACCGTTCATCTTTTCAGATGATTCTTTTTACTCACTGTTATGAGATTTTATTAGTAGTAATATTTTTATCTTATGTACACTATATGCAGTGAATGGGGTGTCAACCTTTGGATTCAATATGTGGTGGCCATGCTGACTGCTTGGACTAGTTGTATATGATTTTGCTTTTGATCGTTGGGGTTTAGGTATTATGTTCCCCCTGTTGTATATTTTCTCTTTTGAGTAATATAATATGGGCGTGAGGGCCTAGCCTCCCAGCTTTGACTGGGTTCCAGCCCTCTTTAAATATGTCTTTTTAATATATGTTGGTGCATCGAAAAAAAGGCACATTTTCACCCCGAGCACCTAAAAACTCAGGACTAGCCCTGCACCAAACATGTCTCTACTCTCATTGAGTGAAATGCTTTTCACACCATCAATTCCAATCTGCTCTATCCTTTGAGGCATCCCCTATCCAAAATCTGTTTCATAAAGATCCACCTTCGGCGACCCGAGGACCACGACGTGGTGCCCCGACCAGCGAATCTCCTCCCACCTCGAAATCCACTTCTCTATCTCTCCCAAAATTGCCTTGTCTAAATTTTAAATAGTGTTTCCGATTGTCTTTACTGCAACGACAATTCCTTTTTCCTAATAACGCCTTCCCTACCGTCATTGACCGGCCAAATATGACACAATTACTGGCGTATGCAATCGGTATTGGATGGCCCAAACGACTTATCTAGCCCGCAATAATTCTTGTGACTATGATGATCATTTTCTTGGGTTTTAAGCAAACAAACCCATACAAATTCACATGTTAGAACATATGGTGATAAAATGTACTGGATCTGACTCATTTCTCTTGTTGCATAACTCAATAATCCAATTTTTAATGCTCTCCATTTGGGCCAAGTTCACCAAAAACGTAGCACGATCCATTTTTGGTGAATGTCATTAGCAGTGGCATTATTATTTACCAAATCCTCGAACCAATCCTTGTGAAGAAATTCGCTTCCACCACTCCTTCAAGAAGACATCCTCCGGACCAAGTGGATGGGGTATTCAGTTTCTACCATGCGTTTCAGATTCGAAATTCTTCCATTCTCTAAATTATTGTAATAGTTTCGAACTCTTCCACTCCTCTTAATAATAGTATTTAAAAAATAAAAAAATAAAAACTACAATGGGCAATACTACTACTTGATGCTAGCTCAAGCATAAGTGTGGAAAACTCTTCCGCATCTCTTTGGAAATTTCTCAAGAGATAAAAAGTCAAGAAAACTAATGAAAATGGCTTGAAAACTTTGAGTTTTAACCAAAAGAACAAAAAAAATGTTGTAAATAAATAGTACCAGGAGTAACTTTTTAGAGTTAAAATGTCCTTAACGTTAAAAGTGAACAGTACCAGAAGTGTTTCATTAAGACTTCCAAAAAAGTCACGTCCGACTCAACGACAGTCAGCGAAACTTGTGCGTAGAGGAGCTCGGGTTTTTCAGGTTCCTGGCCACTAGGGATCTGGCGAAACGGTAAAAGTGTTAGAGAGTGCTTGAGGTTTGGGAGGGTGATGGAACTGAAGTGGAAATGGGAAATGGGAAATGGGAATTCATAGAAGAGGTAGGCTTGGAGAGAAGAAGAGACATGGTATGTCATGGAAGGTTAGAGGGAGAGGGGGTTGTGGAGCAGATGATAAGTTTGGCCGGGGGAGATACTTGGCATTTCTCAAGAAGTTTGGTTTTGGAGAATCCTGCCATGGATCACAAAAAGAGATCAAGTGGAAGACAGGAGCATGAGTACAATGCTAAATTGTGGAGGTTGCATTTTAATCGTGACAAATGATTTGTCCCAAAAAAAAAAAAAAAAAAAAAAAAAAGGTAAATTATACATAACTATCTTAATCATGGATCGAACTACAATCTCATATTTTATGTTTTAAACATTACAATGTCATACCTCAACTGATGAATTCGTTGCAATGTCAGACCTTCGTTAAATTATCTGTCAATTTTTACCTCAACTGATAAATTCATTGCAATGTCAGACCTTCATTAAATTATCTGTCAATTTTTCTGTTAAATGATGACGTGGCAAGAGTAAGGCACACTCCTTCTCTATTTGAAATATTAAATTAATTTTTTATTTAACAATTAAAAAAAACAATAATGCTATTCTTCCTATGTTTTTATACCATATTTATATACCACCTTATGTGGTATCTGATATGGACAGCCATGTCATTTAAATTCATTAGAATTTAATTTAAATTAAAAAACCATTTAAAAACCCAATAATTAAAAAAAACAGGAATTAAATGATGATTGTGGCAAGGAGTCTTCTCCTTCCTTCCCCATTCAACTTCTTCCTCCGTTTCTTCTTTCCCTCTATTTTTTCAAGTCAGTCAAATCCACAATCACCATTTAATAGGGAAGGAAGAAAAAGACTCCTTCACTCTACAATGGCGTGAAAGAACTGGGGTGGAAGAAGAAATGAGAGAAGAAGTTGAATAGGAAAAGAAGAAAAAGATTTCTCATATGCTACATTCATCATTTAATTTTAGTTTTTTTTTTAATTATTGATTTATTAAATATTTTTTAATTTAAATTAAATTCGTTAATTTAAATGATCTGGATATCTACCTCAAATGCAACATAAGGTGGTATATAAATGTGATGTAAAAACATAATAAAAATAGCATTAGGAAGAAAAAAAAAAAAAAAAAAAAAAAAAAAAAAAAAAAAAAAAAAAAAAAAAAAAAAAACCTCTCTCTCTCTCTCCCCTATCACTTGTCTCCCTCACTCACTCTCTGCTCTCACTTGCAGCGCTACAATGGTCTCCTATCACTTGTCTCCCTCACTCACTCTCTGCTCTCACTTGCAGTGCTACAATGGCAGCCATGGCCATAGATCGAACTGGAAAAACAGTTCGCCTCGAGCTAGAGATGTGAGAAAATGGGTCAAATGGTTCACCGTTGCGGGAATCCCGCCGGATAAGTTGAATCCCTGCACTCGAATTCCGGTTCTTGGGGTGGCAGAGTTTGTTGGAGTCGCAGGAAGCGGGTATGGTGAGGTCTCGGGTCAGGTTCGTGCAGGTGGGTGAGGAGCATGGGATGAGGGAGTAGGAGGTGGACCGGGTGGAATCGAATGTGTTGTTATAGTTCTGGGTTTTGTTGCAGTGAGTCCAGGAGAGCTTGCTTCGGGTGTCGGTAACAATCGAAACGTTCTACGGCGAAGTTCCGACTACAGGGGTGACTTTGCGGGTGACATTAGGAGGGACTCAGATGGAGTTTGTTGGGTTTTGAGGGGTAGAATGAGTGATGGAGTTTGGAGTTTGGATTCAGTGAAGCAAATGAGGAGAGTGACAGAGAAGAATAAGAGAAGGATATCTAGCCATGGCTGCCATTGTTTTTCTGCAAGTGAGAGCAGGGAGTTGAGTGAGGGATTTTTTTATTAATTTTAATTGTTAAATAGATAGTTCATAAATTATTAATAATTAATTAATTTAATATTTCAGTTTGAGAAGGAGTGAGTCCTGCTACTGCCATGTCATTATTTAACAATTGAATTAACAGAAAATTTAACCGAAGTCTAAAATTGTAATGAATTCATAAATTAGAGTATGACATTATAATGTTTAAAATATGAAGTATGAGATTGTGATTCGATTTATAATTAAAGTAATTTTGTATAATTTATTCAAAAAAATTGTGAAAATTAAAAAATGTAACATTTGATGTAGAAAGCTCTCGGGTGAGCTCTTTCACAAGCAACCTTCAACTTCATAATTATTTAAAAAGTGTCGGTAGGGGCATGTGAGAAGTTTAATAAAGAGAAATTATAAATACATATTTTTTAGTATTTTACGTTCATGTTTAATTTTGTCGGTTTTTTCATTTAAATTATTTAATTTGATTATTAAAATAAAATTTAAACAAAAGGCATGTAAAAAGTTAGAAAGAGTGTGAAACTCACTTCTTTGTTGAAATGAAACTCCTTTAGAACTAATATATTATTTGAAAGACATGGTTCGTTCAATAAATATATAATTTGTGTTAAAAAGTATGCCATCCGTCCAAATATAATCAGTAGAATACGATGGACTTATAATTTTATAGACATGAGGAACTCATGTGTGATGGTCAGAAGATTATTGAGTTAGAATATTCGTGGCATAAAAAATGGACTTTAGTAGAACTTTGTTTTTATATTTCTAGTTATATTATTTCTCAAAACTTTTGAAACCAGTCAGTCACTATATACTTGTGGATCTCATTATATATGGTTTTGAAGACGGACATTTTCAAAATGATTGTCGTCTTTTCTTTCTGGTTTTATCAGATATTTTGTAATGAACTGCATATCTTTGTCCAAGTTTGATATAGGTAGAGGGCACAGGAAATTAATTTTGTACCTACAAGAGGTTCGCAACTTCCATTCATGAATCTACTGCTGGATAGGATACATTTGGATCGGTTAGACTTTGTTTAGTGTGCGCGGCCTTTCTAGTTAACTGTTAAGCAATGTAGTTTGGTTTGATCTGAGCTAAAGTAAGGGGATAAACCGAACCAAATAATTTATTAGGCCAGAAAAGGTCTTGCATGAATTTTAATTAAGAATTTTATGGTCCGGTAAAAATTGATATAAACTGTGAGTATTTCACGACTTTTATATAAAAAAATGCAGCTGTTGAGTTTTTACAAGATCTTTTTGCATGCGTAATCAAAAAATTGTTATAAATTGTTTGAAAGTGATCTTACCATTTATTTAGTAACATAAATAATAATAATGCAAAAGCGAAGATGCCACAAGAAAGTTTCATTTCGATTTTTTATTTATTTATTTATTTAGAACTTCATAAAATCAATTATGCAATTGTTGTGTCGTCGCAAAATTTTTGTCCGCTCAGTAAGAGAAATATTCCAAGTCATTTAAGTAACTATAAATACGAGCTTGAAGTTGTCTTTATCACTATACCCACAAATTCTGACACTGCTACGATCCTCATGCACCTAAATATAGCAATCCTTACCCAATTGATGACAAAAAAAACAAAAGAAACTGCTAAATGTGGAAAAGAATAACTTACATACTCATATTCAACAAAACATCATGAACCTCTCCCATACGAAAATCACTCCCAATCCTACCACATTGCTCGGACTGGACTCTCAAGTCCAAGGCATATATTCTTACGTTTACATGATCATTGATTTCATTAACACATTTAGTTCTCATGATCTTAATTGGATCGCTTATGAGCTAGCTTTTTCCCTAACAAAACAACACCTTCCACCATGGAAATGAAAATGAAGAAGATTGCTTGCTTAGTCCTTTTCGCCGCTGCATTTGTGAGTGTTGCAATGGCTCGTAAGAAGGGCAAGGACAAAGACGACGAAGCACCAAAAGTTGTAAAACCTACAAAATCAAAAAAATCGAGCAGTGATGTCTCTGCCGGCCTGCCCACCTGGGGGTCATTAGTTGGTGCCTGCCTTGTGTATTACATTACCTACTACTTGCAGTACTAAATGAAGGAACGATGTATGCATGAGATCTATATCTTTGAGGAGCTAGTTCATACGCACGTAGGAACAAGATTGAAATTTTTTTTAATAAAAGGATTATGAAGATTTGGCAAGTCGAGTTACACATAAGGCTTGGTCATTGGTGGAACAAGATTGAATTGGATGAACTGTGTTTCTCTTCCTTTTTTGTGTTTTTAGAGTTCTTCTCTTCCTTCTCATTTATTTTATTGTGTTTGATTTGTGATAAAAATACAATTTGATTAATCAAGGAAAAATAGCAGTACAACATCCCTTCTATTACCTGTGATAGGATGGTAGTCTGCGAATCGGAGAATTGTTACAAGAGAAATGATTTTGGCACATTTTTCTTTTCATGCACACTCTTGTGTATTTCTGGTCTTTGGAGAGAATAAAGCAATGGAGCATCAAATGACAATATTGAAGGATTGAATCAGTTAGAGTATTTGATTCTCCTTAACTGTAGGATCGAATCAATGTAATTATGTGTATAGTTGACTTCCTAAATATGTTAAACTTTGGATATTTAGGGAGTGATTAGCGGCAAGATTAAGGAAGAACAAAAGGAATTTTCTCTTGTATTACAGTCTGCAAACCATAGCAGCAAAACTGATGATTTTTACACACACATGCATCACCTACATTCATCTGCATTCTTATCAGAATTGCACGGTGGTACATGTCCTTCAAATGGACTGCTGGATACATATATATACATACATATATATATATATGAATCTCAGCCCTACACTAGTATTAATCCTAGCCTTACATCTGTTCTCAAAGACTAGAACTTACTTATTCAGTTATTTATCAGAAAACTAGCCATTACAACTTATATAAACTAGCCGTTGGATGCTTCAAACCTTTAGGCCAGACTTCGAACCCTCAAGGCTGCAAGCAGCTTATATTCTAACAGAATAGCTATCCTTTGTACAGTATAAATCATGTATTTTGGTGTACAAATCATTCAGTTACACTTGAGATTTCATTCCCAAGTTTTTCAGTCATACCCTACGATCTGCAAACGCTAGTAATCTTAAAATGTTAACATGGTATCAGAGCACCACTCCTGGTGACTCTGAATACCCACATAACTTCTGCAAACACAACCACAACATGACATACATAGCCGTCATGCGCGAAACCCAGAAAAACAACGAAACATCTCCAGATGTTTCAGATCCATGCACTCTACATCACTCGGATCAGCCAGGAACTGTTTTAGTCTCCAAACTACTCAAAGGAGACAATTATAGCACATGGAGTCATTGCCATGCGAATCAGCTTGAGCGCGAAGAATAAACTTGGTTTGGTGGATGGAACCATTGAAGCTTCATCTGAAACTGAGAAAAATTATGCCTCGTGGAAGAGATGCGAGGACATGGTTCTTGCCTGGCTTCTGAACTCAGTACGTGGAATCATCTTGGGCAGCGTTTCCTGTTCCATGACAACATCAGAAAGAGTTTGGGCAGATTTGCGTGATCGTTTCTCACAGAGAAACGACTCACGCATATACCAGATTAAGCAAGAGATCGTTGAACTCAGACATGAACAGCAGCAATCCATCTTCATAAATACAGGACGCTCCTGTGACTTGCTGATTCCAGGAGTAGAATGAGTTGTTGATGGCTTTGTCTAAGGTGTATGGTTCCCTTCCTCTCTCTCTCACTATCTCTCTTATGCTAATCTCTCTCCTTTCGCATTCAAAATTTTGTCTGCAATATTTCCACTCTAGTGAAGCCTGGGCTCTTACTCGCCTTCCTCTTGGGCATTGCACTATTGGTTGTAAATGGGACTACGTCACTACAAGATTAAATACAACTATGAAAAATTAATCACTGTCCGTTGTCTCTTGGTCGCTGCCTCTATCCAAAGTGGTCTATCCATCAAATTGACGTCCGAATATGTCTTCCCCCATGGCGATCTTCGTGAAGAAGTTTATATGCATTTGCCTCCTGGCGTTCGTTCATAGGGGTAGTACAATTTATGTCGACTCAACAAGTCCCTGTATAGACTTAAACAAGGTTCTCGCAGCTGGGTCCACAAATTTTCTCATGTCATCACTAAGCTGGCTATCAGCAATCTAAAGTCGACTATTCCTTATTCGGTAAGGTGCAGTGGAGATTTTTATTGCCATCTTTATTTATGTGGATGACATGATCATCACAGGCAACCACGATGGAGCCATTCTTGATCTCAAACAATATCTCCAGACTAATTTTCTTGGACATAAATGTAAACCTGACATTTTTGAAAGAATGCAACACATTATAATGGCTAGTTGGGAAGCTTATCTATCTCATAATCACTAACCGAACATTTCATACATAATTTTCATGTTTTTAGCCAATATGTGCAACAGCCGAGAAAACCTCATCTTGATGCAGTCCACCGCCTTTTGCGCTATTTGAAGGCCTTCACTTCCCTTCTAAGGGAGAATTAACAATGAATGGTTTTTGTCATATGAATTGGGCTCGATATCCAATAAAGTGAAGATACGCTTCAAGTTATTGCATCTTTCCTGGAAGTGCACTTTTGGATAACTAAGAAACAATCCACTGTTACTCGATCCTTGGCTGAAGCAGAGTATTGTGCCATGACCTCCATCACATGTGAATTCACTGGATGAAATATTTACTAGATGACTTTGAGAGTTGACCAGTGAGTTGATATTGTTATAATCAAGTTGCACTTCACATAGCTGCAAAATCATGTATTCCATGAGTGTACCAAACACATCGAGATTAACTGTCACATTGTTCACGAAGAAATGTAAGCTGGTATTAACAAAACAGCCTATGTCCCAACAATATTGAAGTTCGCTAATATACTCAGCAAACCCCTTGGACATAAGATGTTTCGTTTTCTAATTGGCAAGCTGGGTGTTATTTACATCCACATGAACTTCAGCTTGAGGGGGAATATTGACAATTGAATATGAATTGAATCACATATACATTTACATTTTTGTTCTCATTGCACATGACTTACATGTTACTGGTATCAGTGACGGATAATGTCACCGCCATTGGTGCTAGAAAAATTTTCTGGTCGCCTGAAAAATTCTAGTCCATGTTCAATAGTGACATAAAAATAACGATTGGTGCAACTTTTTCATCTTGAATTATGTTTAGTTGTGCGCGTTTATTGTTTTTCCACACTATATGTACAAAATAAAATTAGAGAACTTAGCAAATTCATCAATTAACATGACTCACTTTTGGAAGTAACATTGAAGCGGAAAAATTGATCGGTCGATCGCTGAAATTTTGATGGCTAGTCACGGGAAAGCGTTGACCTATCAACAACGTGGTAAGATTAACTGACAATCATTTTGATTTAAAATAGTATTTACATATAAAAAGTTGTCAACTTTTCCATTAATACCTAAAATGTCACCAATACAATAATTCTCTTGGCATTGTTTTTCTATACCGTTTTGGATACATTACCAACTCTTCAACAAAACGCGCTCCGTACGTGCACCCAACTCGCATTTTCTTTAGGAAGAAAATCCTTTCCGAATCTACTTTGTGGGGGGATCTGATCCCCACATTCTAACCGTTCATCGTATATCGTACGATCAGTTTTCGTCAAAAGTCATTTGTGTTTAATTTTAAATAAAAAAAAAGTTAAATGATTTCTGATCACATGATACACAATGAATGACTATAATGTAAAAATCCTTAAAATCCCCCCAAAATAAAAAAATGGCCAAAAATGGAAAAGAATACATGTCCTTTGTAACATTCCAAAGGACAATCATGAACCGTCTCCTATATATACTTGATAAATTCCTCCTCAATCCTACCAAACTGCTCAGCCTCAACTCTCAAATATTCCACTACGTTTTTGCTCATCAAGCCTAAAAGACACCGCAAGGCCACCATGGAAATGAAGAAGATTGCTTGTGCTCTCCTCTTCGCAGCCGCCTCTGTCAGCTCTGTGATGGCTCATGAAGGCCACGCCCACGCGCCGGCCCCGGGACCAGGAGCAGCCCCAAATGATGCCTCCGTCAGCCTCCCCGTCCTGGGGTCCGTGGTTGGTGCCTCCGTTGTGTCATTCATTGCTTACTACATGCATTAAAATAATAAAGAAGACATGACAACTGAGAGAGATTCAACTGAGTAATTCAAAAGAAGGGGAATGAGATTGATGTTTTCTTTAGTTCCTGAATAGAGGGTCTCTCTTGGTTCTCATTCTTTCAAATTTATGTGAACCATATATTGTAATAATAACGTAATAAAATAGCGTTTTCCCAATCTTCATACGATATTGTTGGTTACCTAGTGAAAATTTGTTTACTGTTGAAGTACTTTTTAACTTCTAACTTTCTCTTGCAAGGTGCAAAGTGACATATTTGTAGGAGAAATAAACTGCAAAAAAAGAAAATAATGTGCAGAAATCATTTCTTGTAGAAATCAAGCTCAAAATTTTCAATTAACGTCCAAATATTTCAATTTTGATCTTTTTTTCTTAGTATATATATAGGAAAAATCCTGAAATTAAGATAATTAAAGAAGGAAATTAACTCTAATATATTGTCGCGTTGATCTGTTACCGCGTTTTGTTGAGAAGTCAAGGATATGTTACCCTATATTTATAATATTTCTCCATTAATTCGAGCCATTTTCCTGTTTTGCTCTTCATTATGGAATATGATTTGAAACTTGGTCCTCCCATGCATTTGTTACAATTTCTCTCTTATTCTCATATTTTCTAATGGAGAGCTGCTAGATTCATCTTACTATCTTTTTTCTCATTCACATTATAAATTTACTCTTCATAAAAAGTTAAAAATTGAAACGCTATTTTATTACCCACTATTATTTCTAAAATAATTACTAATATGTTATTTCTCTACCCACTATTATTCCTAAAAAAACTAAATTATATTTCCTCAACAACGAAGTCTCCTTCGATGGTAATCTACCAACAAATGAATAACTTGTAAATGCTCCGGTGTGTGATTATACACTCCAATAACTACCATCAATATTCAATCATCATCAATTACTAGCTTCTTAACCTTTAGTTGAAAAGGGCATCCACACTTTTCATTCCAAAACTCGTTTTATCCTCTATTGTTTTTTCACAATCAAAATAATTCTTGGTTCCTGTTACCTTTTCACACTCAATCTATTATTATTATATGTCTATTAAGATATTTATCTGTCATTTTACAAATGGACAAACTTATAAATAAAAATTTCATGAAAAAGTGGGTGAAGAGGTAAGACACTGTGGATGAGAATAAAACACTCTTTTAATATTATATGAATGTTCTGCCATATGGTTCTCTTTACTAATATTTTTCTCAGTTGTATGTAAAAGATTTTAGGTTTGATAATCGTGTCCATTATATGGTTTAAACTAAATCTCCTACACAATGTAAATATATAGATTTTTTCAGATTTTTTTTTTTTTTATAGAGATGATGTTTTACTAGAATCTTAAGAAATAAACGGTTTGATCATCAAATTATCCATCTACATATGGGAAAATTCGTGCATGGGCCATGGCGATAGACCTAAAATTTTTACTCAAACTTTTTGTGCTTAAGTAATTGAAAGGACCGCGTACACCATTAGACAATGATGCAGGCAGCATGTGGATTGTGGAGATGTGGTGAGCTTTATCTCTGAATATATAATATTGCAGGCCTTATGTAAGCTTTTCTCTCTGAATTATATATATATAGGAATGGATAGTGTTATCTATACTCATTTTTACTTTTCTCAATTATTGAATGAAATGAATTGAGAACAATGACAAAACATTAATAAAAATGTGTAAACAATAAAAATAGGTTGCGAATGGCACTATCCAATATATATATAGCAGACTAAAGGCCTCGATCGTGTGAAAACCAGGTCACGGGAGGGAACTTCCCTTTTCATGGAATCATCAATTTCATGCGCAAAACTTAATTATATACGAGGCATGAGTTGGCATCTGCATGAATCGCAAGCTGCTTCGATATGGACCAAATTCCAGTCCATGTGTCTACCATGCATTGGAACTCTAAAATTGCACTCAACCTCAACGCATCATTCTGCATAAACCCTAGTTAGCTAGCTTCTCACATATATAGCAGTTTGGACCTCTGAATCAGATATAGCTAATGGCTTCTACTAAGGCATTCTTGGTCGCAGTAGCTCTTATTATGTTTCTTGCTATGAATTATATCGCAGCCTCAGCCTTTGGGGATGGGATTGCTCCGGCGCCGGCGATGGCCACCGGATCAGCTTCTACTTCTTCTGCTTCAGTCGCTTTGCCAGGGTTCTCTTTTGTCTATATTTTTTGTGTTGTTTTTAATGTAATATAACTAGTACTTGTAGGTTCTAAATTAATAATCATTTCAAGTCTTCAAGACGATGTATTCTCCTAGCTTGCTACTCGATGTATAATTGCACTTGCTTTTTTATACACACTATTCATATTAATATTTCTACCCTAGTTATCTGTATAATATTGTGCGTGTCTTCTGTCTGGATAGGTAATGTTTCGCACGAGGTCTTGTGTCTAAATAAAATAAATTAATTTATAATCATGTAATTACAGAGAGATTTTTCATGTATCCGTGTTATGAACACCACATTTTATTATATAAGAAAAGTTTTTTTAATGTTCATCTCTAATTGTATAATAACATGTTGAGTGTTTCACTCGAATTGTGAAAACATTGAAAAATCTCTTGTAATTACGTTATTGAGTGGGAACTTGCTCAATGTGCGCTATTTTCCATGCCATACCTTTAATGACAAACGGGCTGTAGCATCTTTTAGTGCAGAGGGAGATGAAGATTGAAGTAACAAGAAGGTGAATTAATCTGGATCGCGAATATATGAATTAGAATGCAAATGGAAATGATAGTAATTATAAACTTAAACAACACCTGAACCAATGGGAATTGGAAATCGATGCCGAGTGCAGTCTTGGCGGAGCTAAAATTAACCGCAACTTCAGCAACATGCGTTTTCGGACTTGGATTTGAGTGAGGGCACTGGATATGAAGTGCTTGGATGTATATGAAATTTGTGTGAAAAATTATTTGGGGTTGATCATGGATATCTTCCTCCTTCATCAGAAAACTTTGTCATTTGATTTTGGATGAACTACAATTGGGATGATGATGCCACTTTTCTTTGCCAAAATTGTTCACCTGCTTTCTTATGTCCAAAGTTCATTCATTTTCCTACCAGGTACAAATTGATCATCTTAAAAGTTGGAACACGGGGTAACATGATAATTTTTCATTAAAAGCATGGAGCTACTCTGTTGAAAAATATAATCTCATATCAGTCATATGACAAAATAATATACAATTTATATGGAAGTTTTCATGCACTCTTACTTATCTTTGAGGTCTATGATACAAACTCAACATCTAGTAATATATGATTAAGTTAGGACAATATCAGTAATATTAGTGGTGAACCATGATGAGCCTATAAAATTTATCATGGCATCAGAGCAGGTTTTGGCCTGTCTCAATCCCTGAAAAACCCTCCCGCAGGCAATTGCTATTTTCATGCACCGATTCTTGCACGGTTTCAGTCATTTGGGTTTAAACTCTTTGATACCACTTTTTCAATTTGGTCTCAGATGATGGAAAGTCCACGCAACGGAGTTGGGAAAGCAGCTATTTGACTGAAGAATAAAATCGACTCTAAACTCTCAAATGTAGATTGAAAATGGAAGACTAATGCATGCTTGTGGTTGCATGTAGAAAATGGTTTAAAGTGTTTTTTGGATGTACTTCTTCATAACCACTTTCAAATGCTTTGTTGGGAAATACTAGATTAAACAAAAATTTCTTATAAATTTATAATTAAAGTATAATTTATGAAAGTGCTTTGGAATGAATCAATCTCAAACGTGGCCTTATAACATGAGTTCCTTTTCTTTTGTTTTCTTAAATTAAATTAAGTTTTAACGAAACATTCTCGGTTTTGTTTACTTTTAACGAAAATGATATTTTTACTCTAAAAAATCACTTCTGGTACAATTCACTGACAACATATTTTTATCCTTTTATTAAAATTCAAAGTTTTAAAACTTTTGTGATTAGTTTTGCTTTAAATTAATGCAACAAGCACTGTTCCCCAACAATCCGATAATCCTTTGCTGGGTTTGAACCATGGTCCGATTGAAATTTATTTTGGGCCAAACCTCTACATTTCGGCTCGTGCCCGAGGCCCGCGCCTATATATGCCCAGGAGAGGTACGTAAACGCCGCCTAGAAGGAAAAATCGCCCTCCCTCCCTCCCTCCCTCTCTTCAGTTTGTGGTTGAACAAAAATGGCCACCATGATCACACGCAGATTCAGCTCCAAGCTTTCAAGACTCAACGATCATCATCATTCATCATTGTCTGCATCCTCGACCTACCTCGCCGCCCAAAACCTCCAAAACCGTAAAACCCCAGACCACTTCACTCACTCCTCCAATTCCACTCTCTGCCCAAATTCTTTCAAATCCTCATCAGACCCCACCACCATTATCGATCATTACATAAAATCATCAAATCCAAAACCCATAAACCATAATCTAACTTGGGTACCCAATTCAAAATCCATTACTCAAAACCCTGAATTCAGAAAACCAATCTTGGTATTACTTTTACACAATCGTGTTCAAGTTTCAGTACCAATTTGTACAGTCCTAGGTTTAATGGGTTATTAGATCAGAAACCCAGATTTTTTTCAACTTCTTCTAGTTCACCGTCACCGGATCCAGAATCTCAAAATCCAAACCCAGAATCTGAAAGGCCCCAAACCCAATGAATACCCTAGTCAAAACCCTAACTTCAAGCACCAAGAAATCGAAGGACCGACGGTGGAGCGAGACCTTTCGACTTTGGCCAATGAGACCAGAGAAGTTCTCGAATCGATGGCCAAAAACATGTATAGTCTGAGCAGGGCATTGGCTCTTCTGGGTTTGGCTCAACTCGGCGTTGGAGCTTGGATTTCGTACATTACCAAATCGACCCCAATGGCGGAGGTTTCAGTTCAGAGCATATTGGCTTTCGGATTGCCCTTTACGCTGGCGTTCATGTTGAGGCAGAGTTTGAAGCCAATCTACTTCTTTAAGAAGATGGAGGAGCAAGGCAGGCTGCAGATTCTGACTCTCACCCTTCAGGTTGCTAAGAATTTGAATGTGTTCTTCGTTCGTGTTCGCGGCGTTTCATTCTTGTGCATTGCTAGCTTGTCAGTCGGAGTGTTGTTCGCCGCGCTTACGAGATGAGTTTGTAACTCCCGCTGATGAGATTTTTATGTTGAAGTTTGATTGTTGGATTGTTGTAATGTGTAACTTGTGCGGGAAGAAAAGATTAATCTAATAACCCTATTTGAGTCTTTTTTTTTTTTTTTTTTTAACATGGCAATATTATATTCTAAACTACTTTGGTCTAGAAGAGATTCGAACTCAGAACCCCTCAAGCCCGCATCAAATTTCACGTTGCTCGCTAATGTAATAGAAGTTTCATTGTTTTCTCAATAAACCCAACAACGCCTCGTCTTCTCCTTCAACTATGTTGGTAGATTTCTTCTTGTAAGAAATCTTAACAGTCTTCAAACTCTGCGTTTCATTAGCAGCTTCGCATCAATACGAGCGTTCAGCGATGATACAAAAGAAATTAAGAAATATGAAAGATATACATATGCACACACAGATAGTCCAATTATGATTTTAAATGACCATCGAATAGGCCTTAATCAGGACCTTGAAACACACGAAAATTAGGTACCGCAGTACCTTCAGTACGCAGGAGCAGTAGCTCAAAAGCAAAATATACCAAGTAGCCTTGTGAATAAATAATATTCTGTATCTACAAATTGTTGTAGATCGTAGAGAGTCAAGAGCACACCAATAGCATCTTCTGGAGCTACATTGTTCAGCAGAAACTTCATATTCGGGAGCAATTTCGCCTGTAGAAATCGTTGCCATTGTAACAAAGACAACTTTGCTTTCATCCTTTCCGCTTCATTATACATGTTAGAAAGCTCCTTTAAGTGCAGAAATCAAGAAGAGAGAATGTTTCGCAGCCACTTGAATATGGCAATATGCACTTATGGATGCAGAACCCCCATCTCTTCTTCTCATTGATAGAAATATGGGTTTCTTGACAATACATTCTCAGGAAGCCTCAAACGTTTTATGTAGGGGATCTTAAAACCTGCCACACAAGTCACAAGTCAATTAAAGATCCTGTACAAGTTACAGAACATACCCTAAACCCTTTGTCAAAACATATTAGTAGTTGTTGGGTGGATGGAAAAGCCTCCAAAAAAAGCTTCTTAGTTCTTCGAGGAACGTAGTTGAGGAGAATGCAAATTCATAGCATGCAAACAAGCGTAGAACATGTACCTGACGGACATTGAATTTCTCCAGTGATAACAACGTCTGAATATACCGAGCCTCTGAAAGCAAATATGCCTAAATGGAGAAGATATAGATAGAAGGTAAGATACAATGGCGGGTAATAAACATTTTTATGTAATTCTTGATTTTATTTGAAGTACCTGGAAGGGACTATGAGAATAGTAGGCTTGAATGTTTCCTCTTGTATCACTTTTTATCAGGGAGCTAGGATCCTCCTGTCTCCCAACCATATGTAAGGGACGTGAGCTATGGAGCGCCAGTATCGACCTTTACCTGGTTTGCATCTCGCTTCTAGCAGAGGACAACGACGGATACTAAGTTGTGTCAGTGGAACAAGCTGGCCCTCATATGGAATGGATTCTAGCTTGGGACAAGTCCAGATGTAAAGAGATTTAAGAGATGTGAGGAACTGAAAGCCCTTGCTGGACAGGTACCGGAGATTTGGGAAGTCTTCAACAGTGAGTCTAATGAGAGATTTGGGGAGCACCATCTCCGTAGGTGGAAAGAAGACTAGATCTGGATCTTCACCGCTGATCCACAACTCTCTGAGAGAGGTTAGTCTGTGCAAACCACATTGGAAGAGTGGCTTACAACTCTTGAGGTTCAGAATTTTAAGTGATATTAGGTTAGGGGGAAAGCCCTCTCCTATAAAGGACATGAAACCATCACAATAAGGGATTCTTAATATCTCAAGAGAGTTGAGGTTGTGCATGCCTTTGGGTAAGGCCTCCAGTTTATCACAATTAGTGATGTCAATCTCTCTCAAATTGGAAGCTATTCTCTCAAATCCTCCCCGCTGGAACGAAGCAAGACTTCTACAACCATAAATACTCAACTTCTGAAGATTGGGAAGGTGGCAAAGGCCTTCTGGTAAAGATTTGAGATTTGGGCAATACCAGATATGAATGTATTCAAGATGAGTGTTGTGGTCGAACGTATCAGTTATGAACTCCAGTTGTTTACAAGTGTGTATCTGAAGGTGCTTAAGCGCCTTGGGCAGCTGGATTCGAGATGACAAAGACGCCAGAGATGGACAACTCCATATGCTCAAGTATTCAAGACAAGATTCCTCATCTTGTGTCAAACAAGGAGAAGAAGATGATGATGCAGAACCATCTCTGTCCTCCACTAATGATTTCAAATTTTGGCATCTGTTTATCTCTATTCTTCTTAAACTTGGGGGTAGACGATATCTTGCAAAATGCGTGAGAGAATCACAACCTCGAATCTTTATTTCCTTAAGAGAAGCCGGCAAGTCAACTTCTGGAAAAGAAACTAGGCTTGGCCATTTGTCAATGTGAAGCTCTTGAAGTGATGTCAGGTGATGCAATTGAACTAGGTGAGAATTACCTTCAATTGTCAAACGGTGAAGAGAAGTAAAGTATTGCAGTAATGAATCCTCACTCTGCAACGACGGTGTCAGCTCTGCACAACCAGTTATTTCCAAATCTAGCAACTGAAACTCAACCGCACTCTGATACACCAAGCCTTTACAACTGTGGACGCACAACGCACAAAGTTCTCTGTAGTTGGCAACTGAAACCACCAACTGATCGCATTCACGAATCACAAGATTTTCCAATGAAGAAATGTTCTCAGGTAACGTACCCTCCAATTTGGGGCATGCATCAATGGAAAGCA
The DNA here is from genome assembly GCF_019419815.1 of Pyrus x bretschneideri. Lineage (NCBI taxonomy): Eukaryota > Viridiplantae > Streptophyta > Magnoliopsida > Rosales > Rosaceae > Pyrus > Pyrus x bretschneideri. The sequence goes on along the minus strand of NW_025999790.1, from coordinate 675,665 downwards.
TTTTCAGGCAAGGAAACTCTCTAATTCCCTGAAGTCGTTCACAAGGAAACCACTCCTTCCATCGTTGCATATTCTGAAACGAAAGGGTCTCTAGTACCGGAAAAGGAAAGCTGCCCTCTCCATAAAACTCGGAACCCACATTTTCCACTTCAGACATTCCTTTTATAGAAATCTCTTTCAGAGAAGGCAATTGTCCAAGTGGTGGCAAGAATTTGCAGTTACAGCAATCTTGTAAGCGTACAACAACCATATTAGTGAATGAAGGATTTCCCACCCAAGTAGAAATCTTCACACCACCATATCCCCTGATGGTGAGTTCCTTGAGATTTCTATGAGCTTGTAGCAAGTCAAGAACGTCTGCCTCCATTTCTCTTGTGCCACTCCCTTCCGACCATTGTAGTAGCAAGAAATCAATCCCTTCCTTGCTAATTAAGTCAGCCCTTCTTGCATCTTCAACTTCAGTCACATTCTCCAATCTTGAGAGGTGTAATGTCCCCCGAAGATGCAATAGGGGCCCTATGTCCTGTCAACCTTGACCCGCTACCTTTACCCACAGCAAAATTAGCTAGTGTCTGCAGATTAGTCAACCGCCCTAGTTGCAGAGGCATCCCTTTCAGAGAAGGTACATTTGAATTGTTGAGATGACGCAAATTAATCAAATTCCTCGTGTTTATGGGCAGTGCCTCCAAACGTGAACAATTCTCTAATAGCAATACCTGTAAGTTACAAAGTGTGCTTGTTGATTCAGGTAAACGTGTTATCAGTGTGTGAGAAACATCAAGGTAGCGTAGAAACTTCAGTTTACCAATCGAATTTGGTAGCTCAGTTATTTGATAGCTGTTCATAGAGAAGACCCGTAAGTATTGCAATTTTGGCAATAAATCAAGAGCAACCTTACAAGTCACATAATTCTGGGGGTTTTCTGAAAGTGTAAACGGTAGGAAAGTCCGCAGGTGTTTGGCCGAGAAAAAGGTGCCAAATTTTTCAGCCCCATCAAACTCTCCAGAAATGTAAGAAGAATGACGAGCTTTTGGAGTACATCTGAACTGCTGAATGCTCTTATCCACATTATCCTCCAATCTAAAACATACTTTTCCTGCAGCCCACCGTGCGAGTTCACTAATGAGGTCATGCATTACATATTTTGAATTGCTTTTGTTCGATTTCTGAAACAATGACCTGGATAAAAGCTCCTGAAAATACTCTCCACCCAAATCTTCCATTTGTCTACCTTCTTCCGAATGCTGAATCAAACCCTCTGCCATCCACAGGAGGATCAACTGCTTCTCACTAAATTCGTAGTCATTGGGAAGTATTGAGCAATAGGCAAAGCATCTTTTAAGGTTTGAAGGGAGAGAGTGATAGCTCAATTTCAATACTGGGAGAATGCCACTCTTATCTGATAGACTCCATATTTTGCTGTCTAATATTTCTTCCCATTCGCCAATTCTTTTACACCGTAAAAGTCCACCAAGAGTTCTCGCAGCCAAAGGCAATCCATTGCATTTTGCAAGGATTTTCTCCCGAAGTAACTCAAAATTGCGCGGTCTGCCGTTGTTATGTCCAAGAATGAATGCTGTTCAAACACTTGCCAGCAATCATCATTTGATATATAATTCAAATTATGAACTTGAATGGCTCCCATAATTTTCGCAACTGTTTCATGACGTGTTGTCACAAGTACCTTGCTTCCCAGTGCTCCAACCCGAAATGGGGACTGCAACTTTGTCCACATATCATAGTCACATGTGCTCCAAACATCGTCCAAGACAATCAAAAACTTCTTCCCAGTTAATTCCTTGCTCAGATTATCCTGAACTTTACTGAACTCCTTCAACTTACAGTGCTCGGATGTGATCGATTCAAGAATTGCCTTTGTCACTCTTACGATATTGAAGTCATCCGACACATACACCCATACCTTAAGATCGAACTGTTCCATGGCATCATCGTTGAATACATGTCCTGCAAGTGTTGTCTTTCCGATCCCCGCCATGCCAAGAATGGAAACTACATGAAAGTTGCTGGTACAAGGCTCCGATATTGACAGCAACTTGACGATCTTCCTTTTGTCTTCATCCCTTCCGATAACAGGTCCATCCGGTTGACAAGAACTGGGAGGCACTCTATATGCCTTAGTAGTGTATGCCGAAGTCCCAGTATCGTTCAAGCGAAGCTGGTCTTTCCGTTCAGATATATCGACCAGTCTATCCGTAATCTCCTTCATTTTCATGTTCATACAAAAGTTGAATTTAGCTTTAGGAATTAGACTCCGTACCTTGCTTGATCTAGTTCCATGTCGCTGCTTGACCTTGCGTCGTAACGTCTGAACGGAGAATCTGTCCAGTATGTCTTCCACATCATAAGCCAGGTCTTTGAGATCATCCAGCCACAGTCTGATTGCCTCACTTGTGAGCTGTTTCTCTTCCGCATCATACAGCACAGCTCCAATTGCAGACAGTATTGCACTCCATTTCTTCAGTTTCCGATCGACAATCCGTAGGCGACCGAAGTTGAGGATACCGCGGGGCGTCAACCTGTCGAGCAGCACCTGCAGAAATGCCCCAAGAAACAATTCTCCAGCTACCATTGTTTGTTTTGTTGAATGAAGCTGCCAAATCAAACTAGTGAAAATGAAGCTTTGGTTGGGCGGTTTCTCCTATCTCTCAAGCTATCAATAACAAGACTTGGTAGTTGGTACGCCACAAAGTCAAAGTCGCCCTTTGCAGCACATGGACAAAGCACTCATACAGGAAAATATCGAACGACTTCGTTTAAATTTGAGAATTGTTACAAACAATCTTAAAATATTTTACCACAAAAAAATAAGAAATAAACAGGGCTTAGGATAAAACAAAGGACAATACTCGACTACTCAAAGATAAGGAGAACTTTTACTTACTCAAAATTTCTCAAAATTATTCGTTGTCAATTTATAAAACTTTGTGTTTATAATCAGAACTGTTCATAGTATATAAATCATCATATAAAGATGGCTTTTGCAAAAAATAAATTAAAACTAAGGTCGTTTAATCATGAAACTATTTAAAAACAAATAAACGGTATTAGTAAAAGCATTATGAACCGTCTATGTATTTATTACAATAGATTGACTAAACGATCTTAGTTTTAATTTAATTTTTGCAGATAATTTTTACAACATGATTCATAGTATGAACGGTTCTAATCATAATCACAAAGCTCTGCGATTAAAACACTAAGAATTTTGACTTTTTAAGTGAAAATTCATACTCATCTTTGAAGTAGCCAAGTATTGTTCTAAAACAAATTCCTTGTGACAAGTAATAATTTTTTATAACTGATAGAATAATCTACAATAAATTTATCTGAATTGTCCAAATTTCAAACTTGGCTACATGAGGTAAAAAACTTATGCTTGAAAAGTATACAAAGAAAACAACACGAGACTCGATCAGCGAGCACAGGGCGAACTAAACGGAATTTCGAAGCAAATAACAGGAAGCTGCTACTGCTAAATGTACAACATGCAATACTATACAAGGCAATTAATATCTCCTTTTTCCCATTTTATCTTTTTTTTTTTTTATCAAAATATAAATGTTACGAAACAGATTAATAAAGTTAATATCCTTCAAAAAAGAAACCATTAATCCGTCCGCCTATACACAAATTTGATCCTAAACAGTAATATCTTCGTCGAGCTGACTACTACTCTTGTCTCCAAAAATGTTTTCCATCGCTTTATGATCCCATGCCATAATTTAACTCCCTTTTATCTCCAACCCAAAGAATAAAACCAAAATTTGCGAGTGGGGAAGCCTTCGCCTTCACTTCTTCCGCCTCCATGTAAAAATGTTCTCGACCATATACAAAAAGAATACACCCCAATTTATTGGAATTCCGAGGACCACAAGCTTTTCATGTCGGGCATATCGCAGATGGTAACGTCATATACGGGACTAGTTTCCATCTGGCTTAGGTTCTGTTCGAACATAGGTTAAGACTGCGAGCTGTTGGTGTAGGAACAGCAGTGGCAGTGACAGGAGCACCCGTCCCACCTGGACTGGCCTGAGTATCACGCTTCCACTGCATGCTCCTGGCACCAGGTTTGATTAGGGGGCGAGGCCTATGTGCACCAGATATGCCTCTCTGGAATGGGGACCAACCAAACCTCGCAGTGGCAAATGGAGTGCCCCGGGCAACCCTTGGCCACGTCATGCCAGGAGCTGCTTCTTGATGTGCAGCTCCCCTCTTTACAACCTGCGATAGGATAATGATACGGGTAAAGATTTCACTCCTACATTTAAACACTAAAAATTACAAATGCTAAATGTAAGGATTCATGATCAGTGTTGATAACGTCTAATGGCTGATGAATCAAATCCCAAAATGCAATGACACATACAAATCCTTACATCAAAGATTTACCATGAAAAAAAATCATATGTTAACAAGGAAGCTAAATAGAGTTCTGTTCTCAAATACCTCACAATAGCAAAAAGTCATCACTAGTTCTAGTTACCACAATGATTTACCTTGAGGATCCGTGACATGAAAGAGGTTCCATCCAGAGATAATGCATTGTCTGCCGCCTCCCTCCGTGTGAACTCTACGTAAGCTGACCTGCTCAAGTAAAGTTATTTAGCAAAGACTAACTAAGGAATATGTATTGTCCTCATATAAAAGGAAGGACTAGGCTAAGAGCTAAGAAGAATTATGATGAGACATCTTACCCTTTAGGCTGCCCAGTTGCTGCATCAGTAACTATCACTACTTTTAGCACTTCCCCAAACTTGTTGAAATGTCGAGAAAGACTATCTTTTGTAGCAGCAAAGTGGACCTGTGCATTCATAAAAAAATATAACTAAAACTGAAATTGCACAAAACCGAGACAAAACCTCAAACATTGAACAACAAGAAGGAAGCTATTACATTGTTAACAAAGATAGTTCGAGAATCTGCATCCTCCAATGGGCGTCCACTGGCATATAGACCTGCACGATATTCCATAATAAAAAAAATTAATAAAGATGCATATTTGGATACTACTCGAATGACAGAGATCCAACACCAGAAAGAGAATCAATTATTTGACTAACTAACAAAAAGTAGGGGTTTTACTTCTCTCATCTCTAAATAGAGGAAAGCAGTAATAATGCGGAAACAAAAAAGAGGATTATTTTAGAAGTTTCAAAACTCACCAGCAGAAGAGGAAAGCATCTTAGGAGAATCTGCAGCAAGTGTTACCTGATATCATAAAAAGACATATTCAATAACAGCCTCCAAGTGCAATGAAATATCAAGTGAATTTAATGTACAAGTGACGATAGAGGAGAGGAAGGTGTGGGCGTGGGCGTGGGCATGTGCGTGCATCTTACATTTCCATTACTTGCTCCAACAGGATTGCCGTTCTCCTTCATCACATGCAAACCAGATTTGGCAACCCCTGCCTCACTATTCTGTAGGGATTTCCAATCATCACCAGCAACTTCTCTTGGCTCCTGATAATGGTGCGCTTTCCAAGTATTGACATTCACAGATATATTCACAATCTTATGAGAAGAATTCGCAGCTGCAAAAGGTTGACCGTGATCTTTATTCCTGGATAGCTGCATAACATGATCAACATTCTTCGCCACATTGTAACGCGCCATTAGTGAATTTTCACCCTTGCTTCCACCAGATGTCCCAGTTTGAGAAACATCAGTAACTATATGACCCATAACATTAACGTCATCAAACCCTTCATTGTCCAATACAAAATCAGAAGCCAAACCAGTTTCACTTTCTAACATAGCATTCCCTACATACTGTCCACTGTATTCACTTCTAGCCGGATATGACGATCGTTTTTGCTCACGAAGTTGGACGACATCTTCAAATTCAACATCCTCGGTAGCAGCATCTCTGGATGGTGCAAGAGGCACACTGGTCTCAAAAAACTCCATACCACGACCTAGTCGGTCAAACACACTCCCTGAAGGTTTAACTCTTGTTACATCTTCAGCAGCTTCTGCAACAGCTTTCATTACAGTTGACATGGGATTTGGCACCCTGGCGACAGACTGTATCCGTCGAGGACGATCAACCCATGATGAGTCAACAGTGGGTTTAGATACCACAGAACGAAGACGCTTCAATGTGGGCTGAGTTGCTGAATTGGATTGCCTTGAGGTCGTTAATGCATCACGCATAGCAAATTGGAGTAGCCGTCGAGGGGCATCAATATTCACTTCAGAAACTGGTTCCCTCTGTCAAGAAGAGGATAATCGAGTGAGAAAGTTGAATAATTGTTATCAAAGTGCATACACTCTATACGAAAGAAGTCTCCAAAATGATCTTTCTTAAATTGCATACTCAATCAACCCTTGCAATAAGCATAAAATACGTTGTTTTGGGGGTGGGGATATTCTTTGTGTGGGGAGAAAAAGCAAAAGAGGATTGCCAGAGCGTGACAAAAGAAACAGTATGCACAATTAAAACCATTAATATGTCCAAACGCAGGTTATAGCCTATAGGCACCCACACAAGCACATGAAAACTAATTCGTAAAACATTATCAATAATGGGCCACTGATAGATTGAATAATACTAAACAAGACCAAGTACTTGAACAAATCTTCCAATTTCAAAAGTTATTAGTATGAAAAGGAAAAGTCCTGAATACAGAAAGGATAGTTCCAATACTGTATAAGTGCCTTGAATTCTGTAGTATAGCAGTCTACACCATACTTCAGGATAAAAGAAGTTATTTATATCTATTTAACAGAGACAAAAAAAATTTGCCTATTCCATACAACTTCAAAATGGATAATTATCACATGAATCAATATGCCCCAATACAGCAGCAAGATCCACATTCAAATTATTAGAATCAAATTCAAGTACCCCCTGCTCAATATCATAAAAGAAAGAAAGAAAAAAAACACAAATTCAAACCTCTGTATTGTGTCGCTCATCAGGCCGAATCCTTTTCCTTTGAGCTGCTGGTTGACGCGAAGGAGACTTCACATCACTGACTTTGCTACGACTTTTTTCTTCTACATGAATATCTCCGATCTCGGAGCTTCGAAAAGGAGGGGGCTCAGCTGCATCCCTTGTTAGCCCTTTCCATTCTCTAGTGTGCCAGGCTTTTAGTTGACTTATTAAACTTCTCCCTTTCTGGCTCAGAACCCAAATGATACAAATCACTTTTTCCTGTAAGGTCACCTGATGTGGTTTTTCTTTTACTCACATCTTCCATCTCAGGATCCTCTGATTGCAGATACAAATCCGAATTTGAAGCCAGATGACCCCACAACCTAGTGAAAAAAACTTAAAACAAAAAATTAGAATGTTGCCACAATAAATATGTACGTTCCAAACTAAACAACCATTATATGTGAAATAACATTGCTCATACAACCATTATATGTGAAATAACATTGCTCATAAACAAGGAAAATAATCAATTACCACGAAACAAAAGAATCACTGTCATCCCCCAAAAACACGTTCAGCTCATTCTTTGCTTCTTCTTTGCCCCTGCCATTCTTTAGAAGGACAATAACATATTCCTGCAAGGAAATTAGAAAACTTAGCGAGAGTTCTAGTGCCATTATTTTTTTCTGTGGATATATTTACATAAAGAAAAAAAAAACCAGGGGTTGAACCCAAGTAGACAATTGAACACAAACTTAAATGAAGAAGACAAGAAAACATCCTCATATATGTTTCAGCTTTCATCTCATGCATATTAAACTCCACTGACAGATATATAAAGGGCACAGAAAAAATTTCTAAGGTTATAGATGGCAAGCATGGAGTACAATCTAGTCTGAATTACTTCATAAGCTTTACTGGTTAGACATCCGACAGGGAGGAGAGGGGAAAGAGATATAATATTGAATAATCCAGATGGACCAATTTCAGCCACTAGAGAATGGGTTCACATAATCAAGACTGTAACAAGATGACAAGAACTCTAGGATATCACTAAAATTTAATAGTAAGCCTATATCAACTCTCTTGCAATGGCATCACTAACAAAATTTTGATCACTCATGCCCTAAGGGGGAGAGAGAAAGAGAGAACCTTCTTCTTACCTATAGAACCTATTACTAGTAAAAGAAGGGAAAAAAAAAAAACAGTTCTTACTAACTAGGACTGGCTACTAAAACCATTAATTATCAGAGATATGTTTCAGAAGTTACAGTATTGTTCGGGAGATGGAACTGGATAAAACATAATGGCTATGCATCATTTGGAACTAAATAAATGTAAAATTAAACCACGGAGTGCCAACTGTATACATGTAGACCAAACAAAAATATAATAATGTTGTCATTTGGTCCGTTAACACAAAGATACTGATATCATATTTCCTAATAAATATGGGGCCCAAGAAACAACCCACATATGAACAAGACTGTAATCTCAGGAAAGACAGAACCACACACATAATATGACAGTTTGCTTATAATAACAATAACATCTGAAAAGCCATGAACAATAACAGAGACACGTGTACCTGTATGTAGTTCTCATGTGCTGTATAAAAAAGAATGATACAGGTACTTCAAGACAATTTGTGTATTTAAATTTCATGGTTGTATTGCTTCTCTAAGGTTAAAAATAAGGACCATGATAAGATCGGAAAGCAATCTCAAATTGTCCCATGAAAGTCCAAGATGTACTGAGATAACACTGTGTTTAAATTTTCTTTTATGGACACCTTAAATAGCCATGTCCTTTCACCTTCAAAAGCATGCTCAAACTTTATGCTTCCTTGCCTAATACCAAGAAGAAGTAGCTCAATATGAAACCCATAAATACACCCATAAATACACCCCTACAAAATTAAAAGTCTATATGGAACCGTTCAAATATATATGTCAGGATATACACAACAAAGGACCCAATGTAACCCCCCCCCCCTCTCTTTTTTTTCCTTTTTGTTTCAATAGTTTAGCAATCAGCAGCAGTCCACCTGAATCTGGCAGCTATTAAGAACATCACATTATATTTCCTCAGTCATTAAGGAAAAAATCAGCATTTGAAAGATTTGGGGAGGGCATCAGCATCTTGTAAGAGGACTTTTCAAATTGGTATGTTGTCCCTCCCTCTTGAAAGCCTTCCGCCTTTAAAAACTCCCTACACGGACAACCACCTCAAGGAATCCCATGCAAAAACCCAAGCACTGCAGTCACAAACTTTGTCTCAAAGACCTGACAGCTCACATTTTGAACAATGGCATAAACTCCTTAAAACCCCTTAATAAGGTATTCAAACTTTTTTTTTCATAAAAGGTAGCCAACCTGAAGCAAGAGAACTGCAACCATTCTCTACATAATCATATCAACTAATAGAGAGCTCAAAAATCTAGGCAACGATTTAAATGGAAACAAATTTCCATAGTTCGGCATATCTCCCTGTCCGACCTACATTGTCTACCCTAAACCGAATGGCAACATCAACAGTTCATACCAATTCATGGTCAGATCAAAATCCAAGATATTCAATAGAGTTTCTTGACAGTGAAGACGAAACCAAATCAAAATCCCAACCTTAACTCCATACATAAACTAAGAACCACGAAAACAATAGGCAATCACCCCAATTAAAACAGAAAATCAAACAGGAAAATTCTCCCCAATCAAAGCACTGAAAACTGGCTAATAATCAGCATAAATTTCAGAACAATGCGCAAGAAATTACTATTAGCCGAATGAGAGAGTCGGTACCACAAGAGTGTCGTCGGTGTAATCCCCCATGAACTCCTTAAGCTTCTCTCTCACACTCTCTTTCAACTTGATGACTGAATCGCCCGTCAAATTAACCCTAAAGGTCCTATCATCAACTCGATCCACGCTCCCCATCGCCACGAAACCCTAATTTCGGCCGAGCAAAACCTGCCGCCCCAATGCTTCGGAAACCTCCACCAATCGTAAAACCCTAGCTCGGGTTTATAAATATCCCCGCAGCCGATCAAACCCCCTCCCCGCCGGAACTCGGGGATAACTGTAGGGGATTTCCCCGGAAAGTGACGTAAATGATTTCTTAGGAAATTGGGTTATAGGGTTTCATGGAAAAATCCGCCGGGAGAGAATTACCGGGAGAAAAAGAAATGGAATCCTTGATTGTAAAAAAAGTAGGAGAGCGGGGCTTAACGTATGATATCGTCGGGTTTTTTTCTTTTTTTTTTTTTAATTTTTTGGCTTATATTTTGTAGCTCTTGTTAATTTATACAAAGTCTCATTTTATTCATTACCCTTTATTTTATCTTTTTTTTTTTTTAAGTCAATCGATTGATTTTATTAAATTAGATATTAGACTGGTCTTCGAATAGATTCAAATCCACACTGTTATGCAAAAATTTAACTCATTTTCATATAAAGGGCCACTTGCACCCTTTATTTTATCTCAATTATCCTATGTGTTCATTTTTTGAAATTTTAATAAGAAAGAGTAATTTGGTTATTACGAAAGTTTTATCCTTTTGCCTTCTTCTTTTTATACAGAGAGTTTTAATGAAAATAGCTTAGACTAAGACTATTTTAATCAAAAACCACCCTATAGTTTTCTTTAACCAAAAGCACTTTAAAATTAATCATAAGGACAAGAGCCTCTAATTTTACATAGGCTGAATTACATAGCCCAACATAAACAAAAATAAGTTTTCATAATTACCCCAACAAGGAGGCGCAGGTCTGAAACTTGTTTGTTCTCATGAAGGAGAAAACTCACGTCAAGTCCAAGCAGAGCGTCGATTAGCGTTTCGTTTTCTGGGTTTTTCTTCCTTCATTCTTGGTGCTTATATCAGTTTTTGAATTTCCTTGTCCAAATTAGATTCAAATTTGGAGAATAACCAAACTTTGAGAAGAAGAAAAATCCCAAATTATTGAATCCAATCTCCAAAAGTACAATTAAAGAGAAATGAATAAGAAAAGAGTTGTGCAATTGAATCAAAGAGAAGGACACTCAAACTGAATCCATTTTCCATAGAACTGGAAAAAACCAAAAATTCCAATTCCTTGCACCCATTTCTCCATAAAACTAGAAAGAAAAATATATATCTATCTGTGATAGAACCACCTTCCCCAATTACAAAATCTAGAAAAGAAAAAGAAAATAGAAAAAGCAGATGAGAAAGAGAGAGAAAAGTGACTTCAACCATAGTGTTCAACTTTCATAACACTGTTTCTGGAAAAAAAAAAAAAAAAAAATCAGATACAGTGTTTGTTTTGTCTGTGCACAAACAAATACTGTATCTAGAAAGGAAAAAACCAAAATCCAGAAATAGTGATTTAAATTCTAAAAACAGTGACTTAAATTCCAGAAATAGTAATTTAAATTTTAAAAACAATGACTTAGATTCCAGAAACAGTCTATGTTTTAACCTTTGACTATTTCTTTTCTTTCATGCATCAGTTAATTATATTTAATAAGTAGGGTGCTTATTTTGATTTAAATTCAGATACAGTGAATTTCACTATTTATTTTCTAGCTTACATTTAAGAAACAGTGTCTCTATTTCATTTGAATCCAGAAACAGTGATTTAGATTTCATAAACAATAACTTAGATTCCATAAACAGTGACTTAGATTCCATAAACAATGTTACTTAAAATCCAGAAACAGTTTATTTTTACAGTCCAGAAACAGTGACCCGTCATTATTATTGAATAGCATGCAGATCTCAAATTTATTTTTTAGAGAAACAAACGATGAACTCCATTGACGATGAAAAATTGAAAAACATTACCTCGAATACACTATGAATAATAACAACAATCACATTTCTACGAAATAATACAAAATATAAATTAAATAGCATGAGGATCTATATTTTTGTTTCAAAGAAAAAGAAGTAGGTTTGCAAAACAACGATGAACTTCATTAACAACAAAAATCTGGAACTCAACCTAAAAAAAGTTAGGGGTAAAATCGACAAATCATAGTTTATTATAGTTAGATCAGTTTTAGTTGAATTGTTTTAATATGGGTTTTGTACTAATTATTAAACAAAACTTATAACATGGTTTTTTATTAAAACTAAAAATTTTCAAGCCATTTTCATTAGTTTTCCTTTTTATATATAGATGATGTGTCACATCCTGGCCCAGGCCCCCACCATATCCCGAGCTTGACTCTAACGTAACACGATATTGTTCGCTTTGGGCCCCGACCACACCCTTACGGTTTTGTTTCTGGGAACTCATACGAGAACTTCCCAGTGGGTTATCCATCTGGAATGCTCTCAGCGCGAATTCGCTTAACTTCGGAGTTCCAATGGAACCCGAAACTAATGAGCTCCCAAAAAGGCTCGTGATAGATGGAGATAAGAATATACATATAAGGCTTACAGATCCACACCCATGGCCAATGTGGGATGTTACAATCCACCCCCCTTAGGGGCTTAACGTCCTTGTTGGCACACTTCCAGCCAGGGGTTAGCTTTGATACTAAATTATCACATCTTGGCCCAGGCTCCACCACATCCCTGGCTCAACTCCGCCGTAGCACGATATTGTCTGCTTTGGGCTTCGATCACGCCCTCACAATTTGTTTCTAGGAACTCACGCGAAAACTTCACAGTGGGTCACCCATCTTGGGATTGCTCTCGCGCGAACTGCACTTAATTTCGAAGTTCCTATGGAACCTGAAGTCAGTGAGCTCCTAAAAGACCACGTGCTAGGTAGAGATAAAAATATACATATAAGGCTTACAAGATCCACTCCCCTGGGCGATGTGGGATATTACAATCCACCCTCCTTAGCAGCCTGATGTCCTCGTCAGCACTACTTCCGACGAAGGATTGGCTCTAATACCAAGTTGTCACATCCCGGTCCGGACCCCCACCACATCCCACGCTCAACTCTACCATAGTACGATATTGTCCGCTTTAGACCTCGACCACAGCCTCACAGTTTTGTTTCTAGGAACTCACACGATAACTTCCCAATGGGTCACCTATCCTGGGATTGCTCTCGCGTGAACTCTCTTAACTTCGGAGTTCCAATGGAACCCGAAGTCAGTGAGCTCTCAAAAGACCTCGTGCTAGGTAAATATGAGAATATATATATAAGGCTTACAGATCCACACTACTGGGGGATGTGGGATGTTACATGATGTGATAAGAGCTTTTTCGTGGTTTCAAAAATGAAACAACATGTGAAAGAAATTATGAGTTATACGATAATGTAAGGGCAAGTCTTCACTGTGTTCGACTCTCCTCCAACCTCCATAAGTAAAATTGAACCAGCTCTTGCCCTACCATTAGAGTTGCAATGGCAACTGATTGAAGAAAACCCAAATTTATCACCTCGTGTCTTTCCAACGATTTAATGCTCATTTGAATGTCCTTTTTAAAATAACTGAAAGCACTTTTAGTAAAAATATTTTTAGCACCAATCTTTAGTAAAAATGCAAGTAAATCATGAAAAAACACTTAAAATTTGTGGAAAAAGCACATAACTAGTGCTTCATGCATAAAACACTTCAAGTACTTTTAGAATCCAAAATATTTTTTTTCTAAAAGCGATTTAGGTCATTTTAAAAAGCATATATAAACAAGTCATTTAACCTTTTATTGACATGATTCTCATTAAGCCCAAAATATGACAGTTACTACTCTTTTTGTGGTATGCCTAAATATGCAATTTATTGAAGCGCTTGTCGAAGTTGAAAATTAAAGTTCCGATTATCAATTATAATGGCTAGAGACAGCAAATCAACTCATTACGTTGTTAACGAGTAACTATTAATATCCAAGTCGTTACCGACATCACCACAACCAATCTCACCATCATATTATAGTGAAATCAAGCCACGGCTAGTTTGGTATTGCTCCATTTTTATAAAACTAGTTCTGTTATGCTGTAAAAATAAACGACTATGAAAAAAAAAAAAAATGTTTGACAAATTGTTAGGTTAAAAGTGCTTTTAGCAAAAAAAAAAAAAAAAAAGTAAAAAGAGAAACTAGGGTTGTCAATATGAAAGTTTTGTTAACTAATGGTGTTCACATGCCTCTAGTCAAAAATGATTTTTTTTTTTTTTTATTTTTTTAAGCATGGGAGAGCAAATATGAATAGAGTTGTTTCTTCTTTGTGCTCTTTCACACTCATGATTTTGAAATAAAACACTTTTTCCTTTTATTTACCAAAATAATTTAACTCCAATTTTTTTAAAAGCTGCTTTTTAAAAAATTTAAACGACTCCAAAATTTTAATGGTAACCCGTTAACATTCTATATTATTCCTACTTGTATTGGGATGCTATATGAGAAACTGACTAAATACTGGGCAGCGCACGTAACATCGAGGGGAAAAAAAAAAGCAAATAAAAAACAAAACAATATCGGGCACGCAACTCACTTCCGCTTCTTGACGCGAAGGATCGTCTGCACCCGAGTCTATGCATATTCCGTGTCTTCGAGAGTCCAATTGGTCGAATACTTATGATCTCCCAAATGCAGTCCATTCCTCTTTCTGACTGATTTCCCGCTCCCCCAATCAAAACTAGAAACGTAGGTTGACTCACGACACCACGGAAACACCTGATCATTGCTTTGGGTCACCCCCGCCACGCTCTCTCATCGCTTATAAAGTCGCAGCTGGAACATATGGCTTCTGCTTCTCCTCGTCTGACACCTCTCTCTCCCTCTCTCCTGTTCGCTTTAGGGTTTGTCTCTCTCTCTCTCTCTCTCTCTCCTCTCTCTACATGTGTGTTTGTTTTTCGAAATTTTGGTTGTTTGATTATTTGATTATTGGATTGTTGAAGGGGAGCGGATAGGAACCATCTCTGTGTGAACTGCAGGAGCTACTTTGAAGAGGTTGGTTCCTCTGCGAACAGGTGAGTCGTAGATTGTTGTTTTTAATCACTATTTGCTTCCGGGTTCTGCTTTTTTCGATGAATTATGTTAAGGATGGCTGAAGAAGCTGAGCAGCTTATGTATGTGATGAAAGATGTGAAGTTTTCAAATGAAAAAATGGTACTTTGATGGTGGGTTTTGGATTCTGATGGGAGAATAGACCTTAATCCCAGGTGCGAGGATGTGAAGAATAAGAAATTAAGGTTTTTTTGTGCAGATTTAACTGAATCGTTCTCAAAGTTTGAAGCTTGATGAGTTGGTTTAATTACTTGTGTGTTTTGTCATTAGCAATTGGTTTGAATTAGCTTGAAGAAGTAGATTTAATTGCATGATTAATATGTTTATGTATTAATATGAAACTTTTTAAAAAAAGCCATAACTTAGTGCCACCACTAAGACCATCCTCCTACTATCCTTATTTCCTTTAACAATATACATGTATATATGTGTATATATACATATATATATATATAGAGAGAGAGAGAGAGAGAGAGAGAGAGTCATGGAATCATGGGATGTCTTGGTCGAAAACGGTGGAACACACTATTATATGATTCAGGTTCAGATTGGTTAGGTGTCATCTAACTCTGTGGTTTTACCTTGTGAAGAGGTGTATTGTTTCAATTGTGGTCTTGAGGCTTTATGAAAATCAGTGGTTCCATCGACTTTATAGAAATGCCCATGGTATTTTCATAGGGTGTTGAATACCCCTTTACCAGGTATATTAAATTTTCTATGACTGAGAGGGCAACTGTTCTGTCAGTTGTTGTCTTCTGATACCTCATATCCCGCATGCCTATTGCAGTGGGAAGACAGCAGCTGCTTTAGTAAGGCCTAGGAGTCCAATAGTTAACTTCAACTAGCACTTTTGGATGTGCATCGGGTTGTGACAGTAGGCTCGAATGACTTTTGTCTTCCCCAATCTTGAGCTAAAGATGTGGTTGGTGTTTATTTTACTGTGTTTACTCTTTATTACAAAATCATTACAGCCGAAGCCTGTTCATATTGTTATACGGACTGTCACCTTTACAAGGAGGTAAGACAGTGCTTGTTTGCATTAATCTCAGATTTACAGTAACGGAACTCCTCAGACAAAATGGCAAGACTGCAAAAGCTCATTCCTTGGTTTTTTATGGGGGTTACCCTGTTTAATGATTGTAAATTTTTTTTTTGCTGAATAAGGAAGTGGGCTTATTTTCTTTTACTTAAAACCTCTGCCTTCCAAGAATTATTATCTTTCGCTAGCCTGTCTTTGTCTCTTTCTATCTTCATATCTCTCGAATGGCATTTTGTTCATAAATCGCCCTCCCTGTGTATGAGGTGAAGGGGGAAATAGATTGGTGGGATAAAAACTTCTTCTGTGCCCTGGCTTTTATTACTAGAAAAATAAAATAAGAGGAAGTGGCAGTGGCAGTTGAGCTCTTATGGTATCACTTTGCAACCCTATGGTTTAAGATATGATTCTTTGTCTTCGTGTTGCTTTCTTTAATAAGGTTTGCTCTCCTATCATGGAGGCATAAAATACATGTTTTACAAGCTGTCGTATCCGTGGATTGTTATATTTTCAGTTTAACTGATTGAACACTTGGGCAAAGAATACTACTCATACGGTCACACCCAACGGTGTAGTGCACATTTTCCCTTAACAAAAAAAGATAAAAAGTATAAAGTGAGCTTTCTTCTTTCTCATTTGTGTTTATTAGGTATGTCTAGTTCAGTGGAACTCTCCCAATTATATACGATTTCATCTTGAGGCTTCAGAACTAGAATTGTAATCAGAGCTTCAATACTTATATCAATTTTATCCAACTTATTGTCATACATGAAGCATACTTCTCTATACTGAGGATAAAGGGAAGTCCCTACTACTTTTTGTTGGCGATCTAACATTCCATCTTTCTTATGCTAAGATTCAAATTACTGTGCTGATTTTAATTTAATGAGTTGATGGTTGAGTCTGCTTGTTTATACTGTTGTAATTGCTTGGCTGCGTAATATTGTAGATGTCTGGTAGGGGGAGATGTCTACCTTGAGCTGTGTTATTGTATATTTTTGGAGAACTTAAGGGAATTAAATTACAATGCAGGAAATTCTAAGAAAATGGAGCACAATGAGACAGGATGCCAAGCTCCTCCTGAAGCTCCCAAGCTTTGTGCCAACAACTGTGGATTCTTTGGAAGTCCAGCAACCATGAATTTGTGTTCCAAGTGCCACAAGGACTTGGTGTTGAAGCAAGAACAAGCTAAAGTCGTTGCGGCATCCATTGATAGTGCGGTGAATGGCAACCCCTCTGAAAGTGGGAAGGGGCCTGTTGCTACTGCTGCTGTAGATGTACAAGCTGGCCCCGCAGGTGTGATGCTTATCTCAACACAGGCATCCTCTACTCCATCTTTGAACATTAAGAGGGAGGAGAAGGTGAAAGAGACTCCTACCAGGTGCGGCACTTGCAGGAAACGTGTTGGTCTAACTGGGTTCAGTTGCCGATGTGGAGATCTCTTTTGTGCAGTTCATCGGTACTCTGATAAACACAACTGCCCTTATGATTACCGGACTGCTGCTCAGGATGCAATAGCCAAAGCCAACCCGGTTGTCAAGGCGGAAAAGCTGGATAAAATCTGATAAAAGTCTTGGAATTACGAGGGTTTAATCTTTTCATGTATTGCACACATGCTCTCATTTCTACCCATGTGGCTTCTGCTTCTGTTTGAGTTGATCTTGTTATGTTAGGTCTCGTGTGTGATAGATGGTTGGAAGCTGTTGTGGGCATTTTCAAATGTCAGGAACGATTGTGTGTAATAATCCCAGCCGTTCGTGAGGGCCGTGAGGCCGTCACGAGGCTTTGGTACCGATGGTGTTTTGGACCTTGTTTATTTTGCTTGTTTGGGATGTAGCTTGTCAGATATAGGAAGGTGCCAAGGTAGGTAGCATGCTCAAGTAATTCACGATAATGCTCATAACTAAGGTTTTCCCCATGTGTTACTTGGGGTGGGGGAATTGGAATCGAACTCGGGACCTCAAGGTGGAAATGTGAATGTTTTTAGCGAAAACTGAGCTACAAACCCTTTGCAGAGTAGAAGTATTTTAACTTCTAAGTTGGGACCTCAAGGCTAAGTTCATAGTGTGAAACCATCAATATAATTTTCAAAATTTATTGGACTAAGTAGCTTAGGTTTGAGTCGACTAGTATTAAAATGAAGAAGATGTTGTAATATGGCACATACTATTACTATTTGGTTCATGTACCATGAATTTATTAATTAATATTACACATACTTATATAAAATTCGAAGATTTTGATCCGAAATTTTCAAATTCAGTATTATAAAGAACATCATGCGTATTCCAATTTTATCAAGTTTATTATTTAGAATGCTTTATTATATATAAAAAATAAAGGGTATAATTATACGTATTATTTTATTTTATCTAATATGATTTTTATGTCATAAACCTTCATGTAACGACCTAAATCTCTTCCTTCCACCCCAATTCCCACTGCATATTTCCCGACCTTTAACTCCTCCCATTTTCTTCTTCTGGTTTCTTTCTCTGCGGTTCTGTTTGGTCAATCGCCGTCGGAGAAGAAGGCAATGATGTTAAGGAGAAAGATATAGTAAGAAAGTTAAAAAGAAAGAGTGATCTTATCCGTACAATTTTACGTGAACAATTTAGATTATTTGATCTGAAAAAAAAGATAGTATGGATTTAGAGAGGATCATATCCTAAATTATATGATGGAAGATAGACGGCATAAGGACCCACAAGCCCACCCAACCCCTTCTCCGCCACTTGGAATCCAACAAGGTACGTCCGCCACGTTTGAAGCGCGTGGCGCCCAATCACAGCCGTCGATCACACCGTGTTTGACATTCTGATAACAAGTCACCATCGATTGGACCTAGTGAGGTGGTGAGATCAGCCCACCGGTTGTGCAATCAACTAGAATTAGCATTAGTTTACTCGTTAATCATTACTATTAGTGCTGCGATAGAAACAGCTGCGCTATTTCTAAACCGTGGACCGGAAAGCGACTTTTGCACTTCCCCATGAATCTTCCCTTTTATTGGCTTAAGGACCATATTTATAACGTGGACACTTTGCTTAAAAATTAAATACAAATATTAAAGAGCGTAGTGCATGTAGATGAACTATGCATCGTATCATCAATTTAAGGTATGTTTGCTTCGGATCCATATAAGAAATAATGAGTATGAGATAAACGTTTCTTTGATTATTTTGTGCTTTTATTTTGCAAGTATGTCGTATCAAAACTAATGGGACTCACCCTTTTTTTTTTTTTCAATTGTTGATAAACACAAAGTAGGTATGCTTTTAATAGTCTTATCTCATCGGTGAAAGTTCTCATTACGCACTTAAAAAAGCACTTAATACCTTGGATTTAGGCTAATTTAATGCAATTAATACAAGAGCGTCGCTGGAAAACTATACAAACGTAAATTTCCATTGTACTGTAAACCAAAGGAGAATGAAAGAAATGGTATGCATCGTCTCATATCCCAACATTCCAAATACGTGATCGAAGACATTTCATCACCATGTGTTGGCGATATATTAGGAGTTTCAATGTCAAGGAACTTAATAATCTAAACAGTTCGTTCTCTTGAGAATAGACTTAGTGGTTCTGAGAACTTATGTACTCGAGATCCTAACAAATAGTTTGTGTATAAAAAAATCCATGAATAACTTATACAAATGCTTGATACTTTTTGAAGAAGAATGAGCATAAAATCTGATGGGCGCATATTTTCATATATTATTATCATATATTTTCCTTGGATTTTGTATATATCAATGTGTTAATTGCACTTATTTATATTGTTTAAATTTATAGGCATTCAATATGGGAGTTACGTGAAAAATAAGTGAAAAATGAGCTTTTTTGATGTCTAGAGTAATTCCAGTGGAGCAAGAGGCTACTTAACTGCGCCAAGGCATGTGCATTACAACAAGAAGATGAGACTGCAACGATTTTGGAAATCAAATGACATAGGAGTGCTATTCAATGGATTTAAGAAGAGACATAATTATTTTTTTTATTATTTCCGTTTATTTTCTTTTTATTTAATAAGAACTTAAAGTGCATTAGTTAGGATCTTAGTGGGGTTAAATTAGTTTTTTTTTCTTGTCTTTGCCGTGGGTGTAATAAGGAGATTTCTTCTCCTTGTGATGCATTACCACCAAATAATATCATTTTTCATAGGGGTTGCGCCAGGAAGAGAAGAGGGGAGATTTTTTTTTTTTTTAGTTTCTTTTCTTTGCTAGGGCTACGATGTAGCCTGATCATGAATACCTAATTTCCTTGTGGCATTGTTGTGTTCAAGTTTTTCTTCTTATTGAATATCTTTTGTTATTCGTAATGCGCTTGATTTTTGTTTAGATGCTTGATCACCATCTAGATTTAAGTTAAGTTGGTTTGATGCAAGTTAGAGTAGATGCCAGACTGAACTTGGGTTTAGCTTCCTGCAATTGATACCATAAACACCTATTTGTAGATACCATGCAATTAGGATTTGTATGCTTTTCCAACAATTCCATAGAGCTTAATGGGTTCTTACTTGTTTAAATCCATCTAGACGCCACAAAGGGTTAACGTGTAATGATACTTTTGATGCAACAAGATGCCATGGTCGTTGAATAATTTAGGGAAATCGATCATCAATATTAGGGAACTACTTGAGCATAACATAATAAAGGAATTAAATAGGATTGGTTATGGTGAATTCGGATGCCCTAGTATTTATTTTCTCATGTTCTAAATTTTATTATTTCATGCATTTTATTTTAAGTCATATTTCATTTTTGGCTTAATTCAAATCTTCTATCTTTTCTGTTAAAGTTTCTCCACTATAATTTGTTTTCGGTTTAGTTATTAAGATTTTAGAATCAATTTGATCTTTGTGGGACGATATCCGTGCTTATATACTATACAATCATCTGATTCGTATACTTGCTATCACTAAAATTCGAGACTTAATGAGTTTAATTTTTGTTATCTAATTTTCGCAACAAAATCTATGGTTATAATTGTGGGAGCAAATTCCATCGCACATTGAATTGACGAAAATTCACACATAAAGAGAATAGCTAAACAAATATAGACTAACACTGGTGTGGTGTTAGTCAAGGGGCCTCCAATACCCAAGTTAAAACGATTATAAGTTAATGAGGATCCTCTCCGAATCCTCTTTGTGAGGATCTTGGGGATCCTTCAATCATATCCGTTCATTATACATTATGCAGTCATAAATTATTGAAATTTTTTATATTTAAAATTGAATACTAACAATACATCACGATTGGAGGTCCGGATAGGATCCTAATTCATAAGAAGTAACAAGAGTATGTTGAAAGTTCTTGATTATTGTAATAAAGTGGCTAACCTTGGTTATTTACGAAGAACTGAAAAGTTAATCCTAGTGTCTAGGTTCGTTGAACCTATAAACAGAGCATTACAAAATTATCCAACTCTATTCTTGTAGATTGACCGTTTATAAGGAATTTTGTCTCCTTTATATAGGCACTAAGTAAGCCCCAAGAGTTTTCACTGCCTCACTAGTAAATGGGTTGCACACATAAGCATGAGGTGTAGTTTACTTCTCCAATGTCCAATAGACACGTGGAGAAGAAGTAACATTAGTGCAACTTGCTTGGCTTTCCAAGTCGACACCCTCTTGAGTAGCGCTTATACAAGGCTGGTTGGAACACAATTAAGTCAAGAGCTAATTCTGAGAACATTCATGCTATTGTATAGACTTCTCTTCTTATCGCTGGCCAACGCATGACTTGGAGTTGACGTTTGGAAATACTTATCCTTGGAGCTCAGTGCTAGAAAATTGTCAAGTTTGCCAACTAGCTTGAGTGGTTAAAAAATAATTTAGGTCACCATGCTCTCTTTTGTCGATAAACAATTCAGGGTCTTTAGGGGTCATTTATGATGGTCTTTAACGTAGCGCTCAGTCAACTGAATTCCTTGGGCATAGCCTATGAGCCTAGCATCTTAACCTTTCATCGCTTCGTGAGGTCTCAGGGCTCATCTCTAAGATTTTAACAACTATACATTATTTTAATGAATCTAGAAGGATTTTGTATTAGCAAGTGACCCTTTACTATATTGGTGGAAATGTGTTGAGCCTTTGCATGATGGTATGTGTTCAAACCCCGTCGGTGACTAATCTAACATCTAATTTAACAAAATATATCGATTGACAAAAACCAAAAAAATGACTGTGTATTAACATCTTGCTTTATAACGAGTCGGAACTCAAGAGGAGGCTACTGACTCGAGTTGAAGAACATGAATTGTGAACTTTACATAAACTACAGACTTATATATTAATTTATTCTCCTATATCAAATCAATATTATTTCCAACTCAATCGTGCCAAGCAAACTATAAGCGAGTAGATTAATTGATTGTGACTAATCTTAATGTTACATATGAAAGTTGGTGAAACCGATAAAAAAAAAGTTTATCTATTTTGAACAAACGATATATCTATATTAAGGGAGAGATGGATATGCTAAGGCTCACAATAGGTTAGCAAAAATGTGATTCAAGTTCGCTTTTAGCGAGAACCGAATCTAAAACCTCTCACTTATAAGTAAAGAGAAATATAATTAGACCGTAGTACTAAGTGGTAAAACTTATAAATATTTAACAAGCAATGTTGAGTACAAATTAGGACTCATACGGGTACACGGTTACAAGGAGAGACAGCCGACACGTGTGCGTCACACGTGTACGCCGGACGAGGACCGAGACCGACTTCTTTCTTTCCGAGAAAACGAAAGGGGTCAGATAGGGCGGCGGCTTGGGCTCGTAGCAGCTGGACGCGTGTAATTACCCACCGGTGGTTTCTATAATTTCCCCCTTTTCCCATTTTGCCCCTCCACATGCATTCTTCTAGGATCCGTCATTTTAATTTTTTAAATAATTTAAATTCGGTTCTCTTTTTAGTTTTACCCGTGCACCAACATGCACCAGCAAAAACAATATACTATTTGCTTCTTCTTCTTAGTGGATGACAGAAAATATCCCTCTGACACCAACAAAAACAATTTATAATTTGTAATTTTTGAGAACTTTCGTGTTTAACGGTCAACCTATCACGTAATTTTATTAGTTTATATGTTATAAAACGATGAAATAGATATATGATTTGGTATTAATTTTCAAATCAATAATATGCTATGTGATTGTGAAGTAGTCATATTGAAAAACTACTTTTGATTTTAAAATTTCATTTTGAATTTTTTGTCACATTGATGCTTAACTCGTGGGACAATAATATAATCGACATTTTTTATCCTTTGAAAACTCATATCGTTTTTTGCGGAAGCTAAAAGCTGTATATACTCGCCTCTAGGCTTGCTCATTGCCTCGTGAAACCTCGCTTAGCGCCGCAAGGGTGTAAGCATAGTAGGTGGTGGAGAGCTTGACAACATGTACCTCTCATTTTAAGCTTATATTCTTGATGGTTTTGTGAAAAAAAGCCTTTTAAAAGAGTGAAGAGAAAGAAAAGGAAGATGAAATGCTTTGTAGGGTAAAGATGTGAGTGACCTTAAATTGGCGAGGCATCCATGACCATGAGATGAAATGCAGCTTTTGTTCAAATGTAGGAAATTTAAAGTTCAAAGGAAGCAAGATATTGCTTTTGAAGTATTCTTTTTATATAATAGCTTTTATAGCAAATCATGAGAATAAGTATATATTTGTGGGTTTCGTAATTAAGAGTCAATTTATAATAGCTTTTTACAGCAAATCATGATTAAAATCCTTATTCGGTTGTCACTTAGTACTACGGTTTAGTGGTATTAATATTCACTTGTAAGTGAGAGATTTTATGTTCGATTCTCGCACAAGATGAATTTGAATCATATTATTGATAGCCCATTATGAGGCTAAATTTATTATTATTCCCCTTAATATAGATAATATTGTTTGTTAAAAAAAATCTTCCTTCGGTTTTATATCATCATAATCCCAAGAAGCTTTTTGCATGCGGGAGTGTTACTATTTGAACCATTCATCTTAATGGTTCAATAGATATTATGAGGAGAAGTTCCGAATGTCGACATTGAGCCAATAATCAATCTAAGAGCATCTTCAAAGGAGATGTCAAAATTGCCACGTAGGCATAAAATAGTAAAAAAAATGATAGCAAACTCTCTCAAACCGAGTCTTCAATTTTTTATGTGGCGCTGAATCATTTGAAGGCAAAAGCCTTTTGCTGTCAAATTCACTAAATGATTTTTTAATAGATTAATATAATATATAATAAATCGCTTATGTGGCGCTGAATCATTTGAAGGCAAAGCCTTTTGCTGTCAAATTCATTAAATGATTTTTTAATAGATTAATATAATATATAATAAATCTTGTTATGTTTTTGAAATATTTGATTGGTTGGCTTAATTATTGGACTCTACAAAAAGATAAAAAGTTTATTAAATGACATTACTATTTAACATATCTGGAGCAAAATATTGTATAAAATGTCAAATTGCCACATAAGCTATCAACTATCATTTTGATGTTTAAAATTTGACATTTCCTTTGAAGATGCTCTAAACTTTCTTTTTTTTTTTTCCTTCTAATATTTATATTTTTGTAAAAGTAACAATTTGGTCTTACATATAGAGATTTAATAAATTTTTACCGTGGTTAAATTTGGCATAAAATTTGTATCACTCAATTTGCAGCCGGACCGCTAAACTTTATCGTAATACTTATGTGATCGATGAAAGATTACCAGTGCAGATTAAAAAACTATAAAACAAAACGTAGCAAATTCCTTCTTCTATAATATTTTGAGCTTGAATCGATTGAGCTACTAGATAGATTGTGAGTAAACAATCTCATAACTATTATTTTAAATCGTAATAATAGAATACCATAAAACTAGAGAAATTAGAACATGGGCACCCAATAGAATCCATGGGACGGCCGCATGTTGATAATATGCTGCATGTGGGTAAAAAATGGGGTCCCACCGCACCTTAAAATAAGCTTTGTCAGGATATTTACCTTTTCTCAATAATGACGATTATCCACGTCAGAACCAATCTTGAACGACCAACTCAATGCGGCAATTCCACGCCCAAGAACCAAAAAAAAAAAAAAAAAAAAAATCAATTATTCCTTCTTTCTCTTTAATTTTTTAAGCAAAAAGGTGATCATTAAAGAAAAGTAGGAAGGGCATTTCGGTAAAACTGAAAGGCAAAAATGGTCTATACGCGTCTAGATGAGGTCCATAATTTATCGCCATTACCGACCTTTCGCTCCCCCATATTATCCCCCTCCCCCGTTTCTGTCTCCTCAATCGCCCACCCAAACCTCTCCTCTCCTCTCCTCTCCTCTCCCTCTGTCTAAAACCACAACTTTTTTCTTCCTCTTTCTCTCTCTCTAGAAAACAACAACCTCCAATTTTCTTCCTTTCCATCCATCTATATCTCGGAAAAAAAACAGAAAAAAGAGAGAAGACTAGAGAGATCCATCTCTCGATTGTTCAAAATTTGAATGAAAAAAATGGCACAGAGAGCGGAGAAGGAAGAGACCGAGTTCAAGGTCCCCGAAACGCTAACGCACTGCGTCAACAACTGCGGCGTCACCGGCAATCCCTCCACCAACAACATGTGCCAGAAGTGCTTCAACGCCGCATCGGCCGCCGCCGCCGCCACTTCATCGTCGTCAGCGGCGATTCTGAAGTTTTCAGCCGAGAAAAGTCCGAGATCTAGCTCATCCTTCAGCTTCGAGGCTGCTGCCGAGACCTGCCGTAAGACGACGGCGTCGGAGATCGCGAGATCGGACGAAACGCCGAATCGGCGCGTGGTTAATCGGTGCTCCGGTTGTCGGAGAAAGGTCGGGTTGACCGGATTCAGGTGCCGGTGCGGCGAGCTCTTCTGTTCTGAACACCGGTACTCCGATCGACACGTGTGCAGCTACGACTACAAGGCTGCCGGTCGCGAGGCCATCGCGAGAGAAAACCCCGTGGTCAAGGCCGCAAAGATCGTCCGGGTTTGATAATTTATATATCGATTGACTTTGTAGAAATGAAGCAACGCAAAAAGTCACGCGAAAATTTGAAGAGGAATTTGTGGCTCGATCGGTTGTCATGGCGCGTCTCTCTCGGACACCAAAACGGAATTCAGAGACGGGGAGAGATCGCTTCGTTTATCAAATTCTCTCTGATAATTTTTTTTTTTTTTTAATTTTAATTTTTCGTGTTCTTATTTTAAATTTTTATTTCTCTTGGATTGGAAATGATAAAATTATTGTGATGATTTAAGATATTCGGCGTGTTTGTTGGGGTTCAACTTTTTTTTTTTTTTTTTTTGGTAGTTTTAATGTATTTTAATATTTTTTTTTCTTTTGTTCAAACTGTGAGCGGCTGTTGAAGGGACATTCCAGGAAGTGACAGGGTGTTTTTCGTCATTTCGCGTATTTACAACTTGAAATACAGTTGGCGATGGTTGGGAAACAGCGGGCCCAAGGTATGGAGACGGGATGGGGGCTTTACAATTATTTATTTATCGCGATAAATTCGATTGGCATAGGAGAGTTGGAAGGAGAGCCTATAGGAAGGGGACATGTGAGCACGGAGTAGACCATAAAAGCTGTAAAGCAGTTGGAAGTGAGGTGAAGGGGGAACATTTGCGTATGATAATTGGTCGCTGTTTTGAATGAAAAGGTGGGATATGTGGTGGGGATCTCGAGGGTGTGACGAGATCGACGGCTGAGGTTGTGTGTTGGTGGGTTGTTAGAATAGAATAGGTGACGTCGATGAGTGCGTGTGTATATATGGACTAGAATTCTCAGCTCTTTTTTATTCATTCTCTCCTCTTAAATTTTCTTTCTATAAAAAATTAATATCAAATGTTAACGTGATCTAACCATGATAGTTATTCTTTTAAATTTTCTTTTTATAAAAAAATTAATATAAAATATTAACGTAATTAAATAAAATGAAAATAAAGAAAAGGAAAAAATAAAATATAAAAAAGAATCCAACTCCTGTATATATATAGGACTTGCATTGTGCGGGGGGCCATTGTGGGTGCCCGGACTACTTGGACGTGTGGGGCCCCGCGTTTTGTGACCTTTGAGGGACATGAAAAGCTGTCAGACACATGGCTGAGGCTTACCTTGATACAACCATTGACTGACACATGTGAAATTTAAAACAATAAAATTTAAAAAAGTAAAGCATAAGAGCACGTCTTAATTAATTATTAGAGCTACAGAAAAGTCAGGGTGAAGAGATTTGGTTTGGTGTTAATGTGAAAGTGTGTATGCCTGTACGTGACATGATGCCGAAGGCTCGAAGAGCTGTGTTTAGTCTTACATCGTTTAGGGGAGTTTGGGTTGATGGTTAAAAATGGAAATGTGAAGTGAAACTGTTAAACTAAATGGTAGTGTAGAACTTGAAAAGGTATGTTATGGCATTTTGTTTTGTTATCTCCTTATGGGCACGTGGATGATCTCTAACTCTAATGAAGTTATAAGGCGAGGTCTTGATCTCTACGTACCATGTTGTTGGTCCAAACATTATATTGTGAGTGTCAAAAGGTAAATGGGATTAGTGAAAATAACACAAATATTATCCATTTTTATTACTTCTCAACACGAAAATAAACCAAAGCTATAAAAAGCCTTGAACTCCTTGGATATCGACGATTAAAACAATCGCTCATATGATATATTGAGGGAGAACTCTGGTTCATTAACTCAAGTCTAGTTAAAGTACGAACGTCATTTTGCAAACTCATCTACAAAATTAATCTCACTAAAAATTTAGACGTCAAATTTGTAGGACTAGATTGAGCCCAAATCCAACGCTCGTATGGATTACGAGGTAGCGTGCTTGATCCAGAAGTCTATTTATTTTAGCAATGATTTTTTTTTGTTTTATTAAACTATTATGATTTATGAGAAGAAGAACAAAAATATCAAACTCTCACGTGTACACAAGGGATGACACTACCATAATTAGCATAATTACTATTATTTTTAAGAGAATGACTTGTATGGTATCGGTATATCGACGTATGACGTCCCATGTCAAAAAACAAACAAACAATGATACCTGGCAAAACCTTACACATTTATTTTCTTTTATCGACACAGAACATCATTATAAAAATATACATGTATTCGTACCATATAAGTCATTCTTCTAGTTTGTTGCTTTGGATATGGATAAAGATGGGAAAATGTAAAATGAAAACCAAAGTGTTGAGGATTTAAGTCAAATTCAGAGCCGTAGCTACAATTTCACCACCCCTTTGGCTGGTTCTTCACGAAAGCATTTTCCTCATGAACTAATCCAACATTAAGACCTAAATTGGACAATAATCCCACAAATCCTTCAAAAATAAGATAAAATTAACACACTTGTATTTGTGTCATGTCATATGGGCTTATTTTATTTCATTTCTTGTCGGGTAAGCTAAAGCCTTCAATTGTGGTCTATTAGAAAGAATCTTTTTTTTTTTTTTTTTTTTTTTTTTTTTTACCAACGATATAATCTAAGGATGGAGGAGTGGACTAAGTCTCATAATAGACTAACAATAATGTGCTCAAATTCGTTTCTGGCGAGAATTGAACCTAAGTCCTTTCATTTACAAGTGAAAAAACATGACACTAAACCGTAGTACTAAGTAGCAGAACGTCTTCGATATTTTCTCTCCTTTTTTTTTTTTTGTTTTTTGGTTTGTTTGTTTGTTGGTTGGAGGGGTCGATGCCAGCAATCGGGTGCATTCTTGAAGACAAATGATAGAACCAACTTTTGGACCCCTTTTGTTTTTTTTAAATAAACTAATTTTTTTTGAAGGGCCAAAACTAAATATTTTAATGATAATCACCAGAATAAGTAGCTTCTAGTCTTAGCTTTTTTATTGTTGAAACGTTGAATTTTAAGGATGTCTGTGGGTTTTAAAATCATGATATTTGTCTTGATATTGTTTTTTATTTATTTATTTGCCACCTTTAGTGATCTAGATTCTAGAGAGTTGAATTTCTTTTATTATAAACGTAGTGGAGAAGCAAAATCAGCATACAATCCAAAAAGTTAATTAGCTTTTCCTACTTTTAACTTTAAGATGGAAAAATGAAATCAAAAGTTTGTTCGATCCGAACGATGTCATTCTGTGTAAAAGAATTTTCACAAAATCCCCATATTTTCACAAAGGGATGTGATATCCACTATCCCATTTTACTTCTCACACACCTTTTTAATTTTTGACTATCGGATCAGATGAATTGAAGAAGATTAATAGATATAAATTATCAAGGCGTGTGTGTGTATAGCACACCCCTTATCCACACACCCCTTTCACAAAATTTGCACTTACAAGTGGGGATACTAAACCGTAATATTAAGTGACAGGAAAAAAAGTTTGTAGTTAAGGATAGGGCAGCTTGAGTCACGTTCAAATCTTCCGCATCCATTTTGTGTGTGGCCTCTATCATTAATTGAAACGTGTCAAGTCCATGAAAACAGAGCTAAGAAATGTTAAGTTTATAAATGCGTGTCAATCAATCATACAGCCCAGAGAGGCAACACACAAATTGGATGTAGAAGATTTGAACTTGATTGAGTTTCATTTTGTAGAAGCATCCAATAATTCCCATAACAAATTTCTTAATAGATATCTAAAATAAATGGAGTCATAAACATCTTAATGTTTTGCATTAGTCACTAATCAAATATGCATGATATTTAAAGGCCAAGGGCATAACCATCCTAAATTGTGCATGATGTTCTAAAAGGTACAACCACCTCATCACGGTTTTCTTGTCAGCGGTGTTGTGAGGAGAGGCACGGCAAGGTCTCCGGTTTAGGCACCATCGGGCTGGCTAAAAGGGTTCGCAATCTCATCTGTGCCATCTGTCGGCGACACAAGCATTACAGCAGTTCCCCTGCAAACCTGACACCATAATATTGCACACTCAAAACTTGTTGTGGAGCACAATCTCAGCAAAATAACCAATAATATTATACTAAATCCGAATGAAGGAAAACACACAAATCTGCCCAAATGGCTAGAAGTTCTGGGTAGTTCACCGGGCACAAGCACTTTGCCAAATTGCTAAAGCAGAAATTGAGGTAGAAGTTTCTGATTGCGTGGGAAAATGCATATGTAGGATTATTTGGATTGGAAAACTAGTTCCGAAACTCAGTGGAAGCTTGTGAAGATTAAACCGAAAAATACTGCCCTTCAATGGCAGAAAAAAGTTTGAGCAATTTGCTCAACAAGGAGAAAACCGAATATGCAGACCAACTTTTAGCAGCTGATTAAATGATGGATTTGTATCAGATATTCCACTCACTAAAACAAAAAAGAAAGGACCACAGACAGGTATTTTATGAATCATGTAACCCCTCTAAAACGATTTAATATCCCCTCCTGGGAGAGGAAGGTGCATACAACGATGTCTTTCCTGGAAAGAATGTGTTGGTGCAATACCTATGAATACAGCTGTTGTTCAAGTTTTAAAGTGAGCAAAAAGAAATCAAGATGGGAGGACGAGATACTACCCAAACTAATCAAATACACGGCAGATATGTTCCTAATATGACCATGGTGAGAAAGGGAAGAGATGGTTCCAAAATCAGCTTTCTTTCAGACTCTTATAAGGAGGTCAGCAAGTTGAATTTTAGTTGTCACTCTTCCAGGGAGAGGTGAAACTGTTCCTGCACACAGCCAGGATGAAGGGAACAGCAGAGGATGACGAGAAAGAAAATTATACTGGAGTAAGTATCTCATGAATCTTATGGAAAAATATAGTATATGGGGAGTCTTTGGTGTTTCAACATGTCATGACAACGGCCAAGGTTGAGAAGGAATATTGGAGTACATTTAATGGGCTTGCATTCTTTGTCGTCACAAAATTAGCTCTTTTATTCTCAAGGAGGGTAGTAGTTTGAATATTGTTTCAAAGATAGGTTGAAATTTGAATTTGGCTACTAGATGGGGAAGGAACTGAGGAACCAGTCAATTACAGATATTTAACTGAATTACGTCAAGAGAATATTAATGAAGAAGTTATGTGCGTCAAGGCGCCTACAGATGCATGTCACATTATGTTACAAATATCATACTTGTAGGATGACATGATGCATTAACTAAAGCCAACAAGTATCAGTCCGAGTAGTTAACCAAGAACTGAACTTTACAAGTTTACATACTATGAGATAAGTCACTAAACCCCAAGGGATCAAATGAACTTTTCACCTATCATAAGTCTCAAGTTATGAGCAAGCAACGGGTAGTTATGTGGGTCACATGCCCAACAGAAAATATTTACGCTAATATACCAGCTCTGGGTTTCGCCCTAGATGCCTCAAAATTCCATAATATGCTATGGAGATGAGAAAAGCATTCAATAGGAAAACTAAATTAAAAAATTAACACAGTTTTTAAGCAGGATTCCCAACCCAATTGAACTTCTCAAACGAGCTGATATCTGCACTGAAACTTATAGTTTCTGAGCTTTTCTTATATCAAGGGTACTTTGGTCGTTTCAATTTCATCATAGCAGTACCTGCTGATTTTATGTGTACTTGTTTTCCTATTCATCGGAGCAGTACCTACTGATCATACATGCACACTTGTTTTCCTAATCTTCACAGCTTTTCCTATGGTTGGATCAGCTTGGGGGGTATTCCCCTAATCCTAGTCAAATATAGTTGACTAATAGAGCAAGGAGATTTCAGCCATTTTCTTAATATGCTAAGCTTTTCTTGGGTCTGATGATTATTCTTTCTTTTCTAATTTTCTCCTGAAGTATTCATCTCTCCCCTTTAATATGATGCCATCAGATACACAGAAAGTGTCACAACCAGGCATACCACAAATCCTAACAATTTTAGGCATAGTTGAATACAATCAAACATGGATCCTACAACAGCCAACATCTATATATATTAAGTTCCCGTGCAGTTTTCTTAAGATCCTACAACAGAGATAAACTACAAGAATACATACTATGAGGCCAAGGCGCCTGGTCTGATCAGTGGTCTTCAATGGATCATCAGAATCTGCAACACAAGGGAAAGATTCTCAAGTCAACTAAGCATTCACAGCTGTAGAAAAGTTCCAAAATCGTGAATTTAAAAAACATAAGTCGTAAACGATTTCAAGAATGCTGTGAAACATTTACCTCTTAGAAACTCCACTGCTTCATCTAGAACAAGGTTTAACAACTGGTCATAACCTTTAAGAGTCCCCGTCACTGTAACCAAATTCACAACAGTATATCACATACTGGATATATAATAAGTCAAAAAACTCTCATTGATGTTTTCTTAACGAGTATGACATAGATCCAGTTGATGTTATACTTGAAGCAAAAGAAACAGGACGGTCTATTTCTACTCAGCTAGTGCCTCTGCAGTGTTGCCACATACCCTGGATCATGTCATAACACATTTACTGTACAACTACAACGAGTGTACATTTCTACATTCTAAATCTTCGAGATTGCTCGATTAGAATCTTGCAACCTCTTCTTTCTTGTTTTAGATAGAACCAAAAAACTGCTTGAAGCGTGAACCCCTAAATTGAACGGTAATCAAACAACCAATAACCCACAAATCCACGAAAAATAGAACAAACTGCTAGACCTACAACATTGTGCACTAAATCCAGAATCTAAAATTAACTAACTAGAATTCATTTGAAAAATTCGGCAAATTATAGTAACCTTGTCTACCGCCGGTGAGCTTGACTTGGACACCCTTGTCCACAAACTTGGCCAGGTCCAAAACTGTTTCTTTCCTCCCTGACTGAAACACAGAAACACAATTTCAAACTATAACAAAAAATTTCAGTTTTATTTTTATTTTTTATTTTTTACTTTTTTATAAATATTCGCGGGTCTTAAACTTACCATCTTATTCGGCTCCGCTCAGTTCTTCAATTCGCCGATGAAGGTCTCTACTCAATAACCCTAAAATGCTAAAACAAAATTGGGAAAAAAAAAAAAAGAAACAAAAAGTTAATCAATTTAATGAACCAAATGGCAGCACATCAAGTGAAATTTGAGTGTAAAAACTTAGAAACATTTAATCAAAATCTAGGGTTTCTGAGAAATCCAAAAAACCCAAAAGAGATCGAGGACGACTGAAAGATATAAAAATTCCCACAAAGAAAAATTAGCATAAAATATTGTAAAATTTAAATGAAAGTAGCATAAACTATTGTGAAAGTCAGTACCTTTGTCTCTGTGCTTTAGGAAAACAAGATAGAGATGAAACAGTGAAGAAGATGAGACGCTATGGCAGCTTTAGCGGGAGCCTTAAGCTTTAGTACAGGGTTTTGAGTTTTCTCTTTTTATTTATTTTATTATTGGTAATTTCCATCATATATTGCATTAAAAAAAATCCGTCACTATTTGTCACATAGACCACACATCTAAAAGAGTAAAAAGGGAATTAGCTAAAATAAAAGTTTTGAAATAATTGGTTAAAATAAAAGTCTATAGTAAAAATTGGTAAATGGCCAAAGACCTCTATCAAATAAAGTAAAATTTTATAGTTAAATCTCAAAAATGCACCCACTCAATACTACGATCTGGTGGTATTATGTTCTCCTAGAAGTGAGAGGTCTTAGATTTGAATCTCATGAATGACGAATTCGATATTAAATTAGGCTGCTCATTGTGTGATTTAGCTGAACTTGCCTTCTCCTGTAGCCACTCAATACTATGGTCTAATGGTATTCATGTTCTGAGAGGTCTTAGGTTCAAATCTCGTAAATGACGAATTCGATACTAAATTAGGCTGCTCATTGTATGGTTTAGTCGAACTTCCCTTCTCTTGAGTGTCAAAGATATTGATGTACTCAAAAAAAAAAAAATCACACAAATGCATGATGAAGTATTGAAGTCAAACAAATATTGTTGTAGACATCGAAATGTCAGTGAAATAAATGTTGATCATTGCATTAAAATTATAACCTTTATTCATTTCATCTACATCATACACTCATTTCACCTACAAACTCCACTCATTTCACCCACAACTTCCACTTACTTCACCAACATCACACATTTACTTCACCTACAAACTCCACTCATTTCACCTATAACATCTACTCACTTCACCAAAAAAAAAAAGGATAGTGGTGATTCATTCTCAAAGCCTATAAATAGGCTTTTACATAAAGGGATAAAGGGGGGAAGAGACCAATTCACATCACACCAAAACCTTGAAGCTTTGAAACTTTAAAGATCTCAAGCAAATTCCGAAAGATCAAGAAAGCTCTATTCGTTCTTCATCAAATCCTCCTTCAAGATCAAGCCTCGACGGCCCTCGAAGAAAGTGTTCATCGTTCATCATTTGTTCATCCTAAGATTAAGCCCCAACGGCCCTTTGGATCAACAACATCAACAAATCCACGCACCCATTCTTCAAGATCAAGCCCAAAAGCCCTTGAAGATCCGTTCATCCTGAGATCAAGCCCCGTCGGCCCTTTGGATCAACAACATCAACAAATTGACACAATTGTTCATCCCTAGATCAAGCCCCGACGGCCCTTTGGATCAACAACTCATTCATAAATCTACACCTTACAAAGATAGAATCAGAGGATCAGATTGTAAAAGAGATTGTAACCCTAAAATCAATACAAATATTATTTTGTACACATGTTCTTGTTTCAGGAAAATTCGTGTTTACAATTGTCATTCTTTTTAGTTAATAGGGGAAGTGGTCTTGAGTTTTCGTTACATGCCATCACTTTATTGGTTCTAAGATGACACAACAACTACAAACTGGTGTCTAATTTAGTTTCTCTCTTAGACTAGGTTAAGGACTTACCTATAATCCACAGAGGTGTGTACCACTATCACCGTCGATATTGTACTATCATTCTACGTATTATAATACGAGGAGATGATATAGTTAATAACTTAACATGTCACACTTTTAAATATATAAACAAAACAAATATACATGTTTATAATTTAAGTGAAATAGTAACATCATGTGACAATATTTTTATTATGCCAAAAAATTTAATCAAAATGTGGAATTCTGCTGTAGTATTTAAACCAACAACACGACGCCTCATATGTTTAAACTTTCGTAAAATTGAATATCGTTATATTGACATTTCTTTCATTTTAAATTGTTAGTACTACGGTTTAGTGATATTCCTCTTCACTTGTATGCGAGAGGTTTTAGGTTTGATTCTCGCCTAAGAAAAATTTGAAGGCTTAGCCAACTCTCTCTTCTCTTAGTGTAGATAAATATCGTTTGTTTAATAAAATTTAAAAAAAAAAAAAAAAGTTGTTATCCTACATTTGGGCTACGGTGTTTAGTTCGGTCTGGCCCAGTTTTTTAACACAAGCCCAACGAAAGGATTGAAGGCAACTAGAAAGACAAAATTAACCTGCATCTTGTTCATAATAGCACGGACAATGATGTAGTTTTGTTGGACAAATGAGGGCATTTTATGAGAAGGCGATCGTTAAAGCCCGAGGGCTTATGCTTATTGAGCATCCGACGGACATCAGGGAGGCGGAGGTGAGCTCAGAGCTTTAACAATGGCGGAGAAGGGCAGTGGCAAGGGGAGAAAGGAGGAGGTCGTTACCAGAGAGTACACCATCAACCTCCACAAACGCTTGCATGGATGGTAAGCCCTCGAAATTTTACTTGTTTTGTTCTAGCTAATTAGTTTAGATGAGTTGAAGGAGGTTAATTTAATTTAATCTTTGGATTTTTATGGTTTTATTTTGTTGGTTTTTTGAGCTAATTTTTTTGGATAATTGTTTGATTGATTGCATTCTTTAATTTATTGGTTTAGTTGATCAAAATATTAGTTTTGGAGTGATATTTTAGGGTTTTTAGCTCTTGTTCATATATATATATTTTTTATAGCTTCATTAATTTCCTAAATATTTGGAGATTCCCTTTGCAATGATGGTTTTATGGAACTAGGGTATTGATTAGTTGCTTCACAAGAACATTGTTTATGGTTTGGTCTTAGGTGAAGTGAATTGTTGACTTGCCAACTTCTTTGATGTCCACCGATGCAATCGTAATAGTTATTGGTGGCTTAAATTGAAGGGTTTTGCGAGCAATATTTGCTCCATTAGTTGTTTACTTGGTTACATTCTTGATTTTGACATTGCCCAACTGAACCCGGGGTGTAGTGGAATATAGGGTTTATGGTCAACAATGACCTTCTTTGTTTTATAACTCAGTTTGTTTTGAGATTTCTTTGGTTCTTAGCAGCTGGTGTGCGAATGGGGTTTTGTCACCGGAAAGTGAATTAACGAGGGTTTGGTGTTAGCACCTGAAGTGAATTGTCGATGTGCCAAATTTCTTTGGTCCATTCGATTGTTATTTGTTTGGGATGGTCAAATTGTTTCACCCTATTCTATAGTTTTTATTTTGGGGTAATTGTCGAGAATAGAAAAACATAAAGAACTTTGAAAAGCAACTAACCTGGAGCTTCTTGGAATCGAAGGGTTTTGTAGAACTAATACCTTGTTGGTAACTTATGATGCACTGATGAGAATCCTGACTGTTTGTGATTAAACGAATGAACGGTTACTTTTCCAGAAACCAACTATTGTTAAAGAAAATATATGGTTCTCTGAATTTTGGTGCTGACTCCATTTCTGCAGCAGTATTTCCTTTTATGTTCTCTCAGTGTTCGGCATCTAGTCGTGCAATTTGCTTATCTCGCTTCTAATTAACCATTATCTTGTATAAAAAAACTTAACCATCATCTCGATTCCCATGCAGCACATTTAAGAAGAAGGCACCAAATGCGATAAAGGAAATCAGGAAGTTTGCTCAAAAGTCTATGGGAGCCACTGATGTCAGAGTGGATGTTAAGCTTAACAAGCACATATGGAGCCGTGGTATTCGGAGTGTGCCAAGAAGGATACGTGTCCGCATTGCAAGGAAGAGAAACGATGATGAAGATGCCAAAGAAGAGTTTTACTCACTAGTCACCGTTACAGAGGTCCCTCCAGAGGGATTTAGTGGCTTGGGCACCAAGGTGATCGATGAAGAAGAAGGCTGAACTTAGTTTAAAGTTTAAACCCCAGTTTTTGTTCTAGTTAGGTAATCCCAATTTCGGATGTACTTTTATTTAATTGAGGATGTGTGGTCTGGTTTTGTCTGCCCTTTGAACTTCCAAATCAGAGTTTTTGAATTGTCTAATTAGTGTTTATCTGTTCAGTTTTTTATTGAAGACCCTTATACATTAAAACCCGAAGAATTTCTCCTTTTAGTATCTCTCTCATCACGTAATATACCCCCGGGTGTTTTCCCGTGTCTTGGAGAACAATATCCCTCGATTTTGGCGTACAATAGTATGTCAAGATTTCCGATAATCATGCCCGCTAAGCTGTGTACTACTCGAGCCAAACTCTTCAATGGGCAGTTCACATGGAGATTCAAAAGGTACAAGCTTGAAGGGGACCCAAAAGACTCTTCCAAGCAGTTCAACATACAATTCAATATCCCTCGGTTTTAATGTTCTTGTAATCAGGTAGTCTACCAAGTAATCCGACGTTTTAAATAACCTTCACCATATGGTTTTTTTAATTTTTTTTTTTTTAAACTAAATCTTAACTGTTTATTTTCTGAACTACTTAGAAGTCCTGAAATATTGAAGCAAAATTGCTTTTAATCATTGGAAAAAAAAAAAAAAAAAAAGAAGTTTTTCCACTCAACTGAAAAAGCAATCCATTAGACATTGTCCAACCTTTGGGCTAAAACTTAAATTTCCACTTCTTTTCCCAACACCCCCCCCCCCAAACAACAATAAAAAACCCAACCCAATGCTAAAATGTGGCCTAAAACCTAAAACTCAAATGAAAGTCAAATACTAGGCAGAAAATAGCCCAAAAGCACTGATGGAGCCCACCAATGTGCGTGGACTCGCCTGCTCTTCGGCCCGTCGCAGCCTGCCCACTCGCCCCACTTTCCACATGCAGGCTGAGGCCTTCTATCACATCCCGGCCCGGGCTCCCACCACATTCCAGGCTCAACTCCACCGTAGCACGATATTGTCCGCTTTGGGCTGCTAGCATACCCTCACGGTTTTGTTTCTGGGAACTCACATAAGAACTTCCCAGTGGGACACCCATCCTCGGAATGCTCCCACCCTGTACTCGCTTAACTTCGGAGTTCCTATAGAACCCGAAGCTAGTGAGCTCCCAAAAAGCCTCATGCTAGGTAGGGATGAGAATATACATATAAGGATCACTCCTCTGGGCAATATGGGATGTTACACTCCATCCCCGTTAGGCGCCCGACGTCCTCGTCGGCACACCAAGGCCAGGGTTAGGCTCTGATACCAAATTGTCACATCCCGGCCCGGGCTTCCACCACATTCCAGGCTCAACTCCACCGTAGCACGATATTGTCCGCTTTGGGCCCCTACCACACCCTCATGGTTTTGTTTCTAAGAACTCACATGAGAATTTCCCAGTGGGTCACCCATCATGGGAATGCTCCTGCCCCTTACTCGCTTAACTTCGAAGTTCCTACAAAACCTGAAGCCAGTGAGCTCCCAAATGGCCTCGTGCTAAGCAGGGATGAGAATATACATATAAGCATCACTCCCCTGGCGATATGGGATGTTACACCTTCAGCACCTGACATGGGAGGGGGGCCCACTGTCAGGCAACTGTCAGCCACATCATGAGCCCAACAGATATATTTTTAATTGCATGGTTGTAATCTTTGGACCGTTGGTTGATCCAATGGTCCAGATTCAAATTTTATTTTTTATTTATAAATAATATATTTTAAAATATATTTAATCCAACGGTTTAGATCGAATAAAATCAAATCTAACGGTAAAAAAAAAAAAGATCTAACGACCCAAATTTAAATCCAAAGGCTAAAATAATTAAAATTTTTATTAATTGTCCCTTGTATTAATTTCATATTCTTCCATAGTATTTCAAGTATCAATTTAGTGATTTTTTTTAATATTTATCAAAATTTAAATATTTTTAAATTAAAATGTTCATAAAATTAATTTATGACAATCTCCATAATTTTTTTTTAAAGTTAATTTTAAAAAAAGCCTAAATTTATTCTTTAATAATTTGGAGTTAAACTTTTAGCCTGTGACATCCCGTCCCGGAAATATCGAAGCGTACTTGTGATTTGACCGTTTTACCCCTAGTTTGTCTTGTTATGTTTTTGGTGTTTTGTGTGGTATGGACATGTGTTGGGCCATACACACACATCCACACTGACTTTCTCTCCCTCTCCCTCTGACATTTCTCTCTCTCTCTCTCCCCCGAGCTCCCTTCCTTCTTTCTCCTTCTTCCTCCGAGTGTACGGACAAACACCAAACTCACCCAAACCAGCACAGATCGGGGAAACCAACTTCACCATCGAACTCGTGAGGCTGAGGGGAGTCCAGTGGTACCATTTTCAGGTAGGAACTCCGACGTTTTCACGTCGATTTCACGAGCTCAGTTTTGGTTACTATTCATGCAAACTTAATTTAGCTTGTTTTTGGACTTTTGAAGCTTGTAGTTGTGTTTGTGAGGTTCCCAGGAGCTTGGGAGTGCTTCGTTGGACAAATTTGGACGTTGGGAAAGCTTGGTTCGAAGTTGGCCGAGTTTTGGAAACTTGGACAGGTATTTTCTCGTAGTTTTAGGCCTTAAAACTTGTAGGATCGTGTTCTACTAGTCCTAAGGGTTAAAATGGTGCAAAAATCTTGAAAAACGGTTGAAAAACGAGCGAGATATGGCGAGTTGCAGGTTTTCCGGCGACGGCGCCGGCGAGGGGGATTGGCCGGAGAAGAAAGGGGAATATTCCGTTGAGTTTAACGGAATATTCCTAACGGACGTTGACGGCGTCAGTTTAGGGTTAACGGAATATTCCGTCAGTTCAACGGAATATTCCTGACGGCGTCACTTGACGCCGTCAGTGTGCATGGCACGTGGCCGCGCGTGGGGGCGCGTGGGTCCGTGCCTGTGTTGGCGCGTGAGGGCGCGTAGGAAGTCCAAATTTTTTTTTAAAAATATGGGTGTGATCGTGAGGTTGTGTAGATCACGTTGGTATATTCATTTGTCCATTTTGAGCAATGTATGAGAAGTTATTTTGAACGGACGGTTATGTGCTTTAAAGTTAACGTTTTTATAGTTAATTCGCATATAGGTGACATGTATCCCGAGGACGAGCGTGCACATTCGAGGCAGGGGGGCTACGACCCTTCCACATACCAGTGAGTGGGCTTTTGTTTTCCGTATATACCTATGTACATATTATTCCCAGAATTTAGTATGAATGCTTCGTTACATGCCATTCCTTTTACGTTATTGATCGATATGCATGATTAGTGGCATATAAGTTGGTTTATATATTTATTCATATGTCATTTACATATACGTTGGTGCTGTGGCGGCCTAGGTAAGTGCCAGGTAAGCATTGTTTAACATTTGCATTAAATAGCGATTAGAGGTGCTTAGAGAGCTCATAACCTGCACCCCCGGTGTTAGTGCTCCCACCCAGAGTAGGGCACAGTCCTTCACGTGTTGTTCACCTCCCGCACCACACGCTCAGCTTGAATCCAAGTTAGGTGCACAGTCCTGTCGTACATACCACTATAGATGGTTCCGACTCGTAGGTGACCCGCGATTATTCGCACAGCCTTCACGTGATCGTAGCACTAGAGCGTTTATATGTTTTACACCCAGGCTTGTCGTACAGACCACTCAGGTGGTTCCGACTCGTGGGCAGGTTTAGTCGGGGAAACTGAGATTTGAGCTCTAGATTCAGCCGTACAGGTCACTTAGGGGACTCCGGCTGCCAGATTATATGCTATTGACGTGATTTATACCTGAGCACATGCATGATATTATGAGGCTTTGTGATGGCATACCTGTGAGCATGATTGGCTTACCCTTGAGCATGACTTGGCATATCTACGTATATATGTTTATTTCTGGGAAAGTATACAGGTTTTACGGCGAGGGGTTATAATATGTTTTATGAAGTGATTTTCAAAGAGATTTGTTTTTGCCCACTCACGCTTTGTTTTGCGCCCCTCCAGGTTCTAGTAGCTTAGCGGGTTTGGTGGTTTTCCCGGAGGACGTCCCGGCATTCTGACAGACACTCACCTACGTAGGGTCACCTTCGGGTGCACTATGGTTGTATTATTTCTTTTGGACTGCTGTAGGCTTAAAGCTCTGAATTAAGCGTCTTACTTTTGCTAGCACATACTTTATCACATTATATTTGCTAGTTTTAAATTATTCGTACTTTTCCATTACTGTTTTTAGCTTCCGCACTGTGCACATGGCTACGTCACTTCCACGTGACGCCCAGCATGCCCTGATCTCGGTTGAGGTGTGTCATAGCCCAAAAAGATTAGAGCAGAAAAATTATTTCTGGGTTAAAATCTAATTTTTTTTGAATTAAAATTTTAGGTATAAATAAGTGTTGGAGATGGTCTTAAGCACGTGTTTGTTTTTTTGACAGTTGCACTTTGCAGCGCCAGTGCAAGTGCAAGCTAACGCGCGCCTGTCAATCGTGCCCGCGAAGCTTCGTTTCAAACGAAAGTATATAAAATTATAACGTCCCGCCAGTCTTCCTTTCAGTTAATTCATTTCCCCTCGCACCCAAGCATGTCCCCTCAAACCCTAGAATTTGCAGAGCCACTCACAAACACACACTGACAGAAAGAGCGAGAGCGGGCGATCGATCGAACGATTGGGATGCCGTTAATCTTCTGCATTTTACTTTCGGACGGATAGAGCTAATTTCCAGTGAGGTGACTTCTCTCTCGCCCTCCTTTTTATTACCATCTTTAGAATTTATTTTTGTCCAAATTAGGTTTATAGAGAGGGGAATTGGATTGTGATTTCGGAATTTTGAATTCGGCATTCAAATTTCTGTTGTGTTTATTTATTAATTTGAATCTTGAGCTATGTCAGTTCCTCGCAATTTTTTTAGCTTTCTTTTGAAAATAATTGAATTTCCTTTGCTTGATTAGTGTGGGTACTCTTAGGCATTACTCTTTTGATATTTCGGAGATTGTTTGTCACTTGCATTCTGATGAATTTCATTGTTTGTCACTACAGAAATTTATATTTATCGAACACGATGATAATTGTTGCTATGGCTACTTGTTTTTTGCTTATTTTTGTATTTGTATTTTATTTGTTATGTAAAAAATTCAGGGATGGACTCTCTCAAAGTAGGTTGTGACCCCATTGACAGTGAACGGG
This sequence comes from Pyrus x bretschneideri, assembly GCF_019419815.1. NCBI lineage: Eukaryota > Viridiplantae > Streptophyta > Magnoliopsida > Rosales > Rosaceae > Pyrus > Pyrus x bretschneideri. Next base: position 633,591 of record NW_025999790.1, on the reverse strand, counting down.
ATGATGTAGACTATGTCTCTGGGCTTAGTACTTTACTCGTTGCCACGATTCAGGAGACCAAAGACCGTATTTCTCAGATTGAATATGTTTTCTGCAATCAGCTCTATACATATTTCCAATCCAAGTGTAACAGCTTCCAGAAATTTGAAAACCATTGGAAAGAGAAAGAAGATGATCTCTTGCGTCAAATTGAAACGCTTCGAGCTGAAAAGCAACAAACCCTTGAAGAGAACCGCTTACTTAAGCTTGACAAGGGAAATCCGCCCAGGGTAAGTGAAGAGAAGGTGAACCAACTACTTGCCGAACTGAAAGGTGTACAGTTCAAAGGTAATGAGCTTGAGCGAATGCTTAAGCAGAAGTCTGCGGAAGTAGATAAGGGAATGGAATTGGAGAGTAAGTTGCTTGGAGTGATTCAATCCAAAGACGCTGACATTATGGATAAGAAAAAACAACTGAAAGAGAATGAAAAAGGTATAAACGTGCTTCTTGCTAAATTGATTGATCTTCAAAATAGAGTTGATGAACTCCAAGAGGAGCTTGGGGAAAAGATTAACCGAATAGCCAATGGAAATGATCTTGAAGAAAATTTATCTCGAAAGATTGAGCATCAGTCTTCTGAGATCGTGAATAAAGAAAAGGTTTTGAATGATCAAGAAGAAGAGAAAAAACTACTTATGGCCAAATTGGAAATTTTGGAAGAAAATGTTAGTAAACTCCAAAAGGAGCTCCTCTCAAAGAACAACGAAGTGGAGGGTTGTTTGAGGGAGAAAAAACTGCTTCTTGCCAAAGTAATTGGTTTAGAGGAGAAAGTTGATGAGCTTCAGGTGGATCTCAGAGGCATGGCTGCTGAAGTGGGCAAAAGAACGGATTCACGTGAAAAGTTACATCAACAAATTGAATCAATGACCTCGGGTTTATTGGCTGAGACGAAGAAGTATACAGATCTTACTGTTGCTTACAAAAATTTGAAATCTCAGCACAATTATCTCCGCACAAAGCTTGGTCTAACTAGGGAGAATATGCAACTGCAGAAAAAGTTGGAAGATAGAAGTGATTTGTTGAGAAATGATCAGAATCCATCAACTTCCCATGGTACGATGCTCTTGCTTTTTTCTTCTTTCCACCTTTATTAGTCTTTTGAATATAAATTTGAATACTCTAAAGAAAATATTTGTTACTACAAACTTATGGTCATCTGCCAAATGTAGTTTTACTGGATGATTTTGGGTCCACTGATCTTCGTCTGTTACCTTTTAATTGACGTTGTTGTAAGAAATATGTATTATGGGAATTTATGGTGATTTTCCAAACATAGCTTTACCAGATGATATTGGGATGGTTGATCTTTGTATTTTACTTTCGAATTGAAGTCCAATTGGTATCTTTTACTTTTAAGGACATTTTCGATTCCTAGGTTTATGTAATTGGGGAATAGCATGCATGCACGTAGCTTTAGTACTTTAGTACTTTGAATTCAAGTGGTGTCTTTTACTTTTAAGGACATTTTCAATTCCTAGGTTTATGTAATTGGGGAATAGCATGCATGCACGTATCTTTAGCCTGTGGTTGGGTTCTTGTAATTTCACTTCTGGCACCCTAGTTTGAATGGTTCATCTATTGCAAATTGTAGAAATTGTAGAGAAAAATCAGAATGGTTCTGCCGCAGCTTTATGCACAAAAAATGTGAGGAATGAAATCAGTTGTAACAATAACTCAGAGGATGCGAAAGGAGGCAAGCCAATTCAAGCAACTAGTCCTATCTCTCCTACTTCCTTCTTCCCCATTGCACCAAAATGCCCTCCCACATCAAAATCTACCCTAGTAGCTGGGAGAAAACGGCCTGCTTATGGCTGGGTGGATACTAGGTCCCGTCAAGGCCAAGATGGGCGTGACCCACACGATGATTTTCTTGATACTCCACTTGAGAACATCAGAGGAAACTTGAATAAAGCCACAAAGGAACAGGTTCCTGATCGTTTGGTTCCAGCTCCAAATGACATGAATCTAGATAGCTCAGATGATGAAACACAGGATGTGAATGCTGTAATTAGGCCACTCAAGCAACAATTGCCAGTTCCAGTGCACGGTAAAAATGGCTTCAAGTTTGTGGAACCTGTGAGAAAGAAAGCTGAGCGGGAAAATTTGAAAGGAGTTGAATGCAAGCAGTGCAAAAAGTTCTATGACGCTGTCCTTCCCAACAACGGCGGTGGTAAGGACACTGATAATAATAAGCCTAATTTTCGCTGTGAGCACCATGAAGGTGTTTCTCGTCATCGGTATAGGTATGCTCCCCCTCTTACTCCAGAAGGATTTTGGAATATTGGATTTGAATCCGAAATGTGATAGTGAGAAATTTCTTATTGATTTTTTCTTTAATAGAGCATTGACTTGTATCGATATTTACTTTCATATAAAAAAAGGTCCATACTTGTCAAATAACTCCTTCCCCAGAAATTTGTCAAGTCTATAAAGAGTAGTTTCGTAATTTGACATCCTATTGTAGTATTCGAATTTTCATTTCAGAATTTGGGAATATAGAATCATCTGCTAAGTATTTTAGGTTGAGAACAAAACACTATGGAACTTCCTTGGTTTTGAAAAGCTTAATTGTTCTGATAATGCGTCGAAAGTTTGCAATTATAAGACTCTTTAGCATTGCTTGCTGTTTAGTGTGTACCATTTATATAGGCTTAAAAATACATAATTACGTGTATGATAAACAGAAGCCTGGGCGCGTTGCTGCAACAGTAACACCGATCCCTCTTCTGTGCTGTGGTAGACATTTTGACAAGTTCGGAAAGGGGTGTTACTTGTTAGTACTTGCCTGTTGTATGAATAATTTAATAAAGACTAGAATCAAATTGCGTTCATAACTAATCATATTCTGTATTATGATGAAATCTTATCTCGATAAAAGCTCTTCGGGTTAGCTCAAGTGCTAAGAAAGGGTGGGATAACAAGTTAGGATTAGGGTTAAGCCTGTAGTTCGATTCCGGTTTGTTAGGTAATTAGGTTGGGATTAGGACAAGTCTGTAGTACGTTTATGATGAAGCATGGGACGAGGAAGACGTCCCCATAACCGTATTTAAGGACGTTGGGTTAGTTTTACAGACTGTCTATGCTGGTCTCTATTGAATTATTGAGAGCCATATTCCTTTCAATTATCCAATTTTGGCCTCTGTGAATCCAGAGTGGTCCTGTGACTCTTGGCCCCCAATGGGGTATGGTGGGTGGGTGTCAATGAGTAAACCCGCGCAAGTTGGCAAAACCATGGTCGTATTTGGTACCGTGCGGCTGGGAGTTTACTGTAACTGTCTGTACTGTGAAGTGATGGGGCAGTGTCAGAACATTTTAGTGAGTAAATTCAATGGGAGAGTGGGCCGCAAATAGTTAAGAGGAGAGCATGTACTCTGGATATGCATGTGATGTGTGTTTATTTGCTGTGTGAGATCCTTGACCTAAATGGAACATAAATGGTGGCAGCTACCCTTCTTACATGTGTTGAATTTTTGTTTGGGTATTTAGTAAAGTAAAGAGCAGTGTTAAGTTGGGTTACGCGGCTGATTTATGACCGTTGATGCACGTGCATAGAGTACGTGTGTGTGCATCAATAGTTTATCCATGACTGATTGACTGTAACATTGCTAATTACAATATCTGTCATATAAGGTGACAAATGCATCAGTGGTCCATGCATGAAAGTTTGAGTGTAACATTGTTATTGTATCTAAATGTCTAATAGTGTGACAAAGCTTGTTGTGTGTTAACAGTGCATGAACGACTGACTATAACATTATTAATTACTGTACTAGGGTATCTAAATGCCTCGCTTTCTGTTCTATAGCGTAGCAAAGACTGTTTCAAACTTTTTTATTCCCTTTTTTAATACATGAAAAGAAAAGAAGGAAAATTTTGAAGGTTTGAGATTTGTAGCATCCTAACTTTCCGAGTCGTATAAAAGCACTATCCCATGTCCCTCAATTAGTCCATGTCATTCATCATAGTGATATAAGTTGCTCGCAATCTTTTCCCACCCAATTCGAATCTCTCTGTTGTGTGAAACTTATGATGCCTTTCACTGCTCTCAAGTAAGGAAAAAAAAAAAAAAAAAGCAAAAAAAGTAGTTACTCTAAATTCTCTCAATTTGATCGTTTTTTGAAATGTTATGTTCTTAAATTGCTTTCACATTGGTCATGTTATATTTACAATTGAAAACATAACGAGCAATTTCATACACAATAACATGTAAACCGCATTTAAAATTTGAGAGTTGTTATTTGCATTTTGAAATTAACCATCGTGCACATTACTCCAAGAAAGAGACGAAAATAATAAGAGGCATTTTATAATCATTTGAGATTAACAAGTAGATAATACCATTTCCCATGCAAATAATACACAAAATATACAAACAAATAAAGTAGGTGATGGATTTGCCTACTGACCTCACTTACACTCGCTTCTTATCTCTCTCTCTCTCAATCTTACGAAAAAATTATTGTACGTGATGCTCTATTAATTCACGTGCATGCATCTGCATTTCTGTTTTTACCCTTGTCCTTTTCAACCAAATTGTATAGAACTTAATACTTTTTTATAAAATTAAAATAAAAAAGAGATTAAGCCACGTAATAAATCTTACAATTACACAGAAATTATATAAAATTAAAATGTGCATTTGCCCGGAACTTCGGAGCGAGACGAACCGATACGATAACTTATACAATCCAAACCGGCCGAAACCATACGATCAACAGGTACTCAGCGGGTTCCCGCAGAGGCAATCATTGTTGGCAAACGACGACGCTCCGAGGTGGTCGAACGGGTTCCCCACAGGAATCGCCCCGCACAGGTGGTTGTGGCTCAGATCCAAGTGCCCGATATATTTCGCCGACGATAACGAACCGGGAATCGGACCCTTCAATTTGTTGTAAGACAAATCGAGCACCATAAAGTACGAATTTCCGTGGAAAACGTCCGGTATGTTACCTTCAAACCCGTTTCGGCTCATATTCAAGATCCCCAAACCCCGATTGCTCAAAAGGGACGCCGGTAATTGACCAGAAAACGAGTTTCCGTCCAGATTCAACGTCGAAAGAACCCGCATTTTTCCGAGACAATCCGGTACGCGACCCGATAATTGGTTCCTGGACAGGTCCAGGTCGGCCAACCGGTTCATGTTGCCGATGGAGTCCGGGATTGACCCGGTGAGCTGGTTCCGGTACAGCAGAGCCCGGCTGAGCATCTTGAGTTTTCCGAAATCGGCCGGTATCTCGCCCGAGATTTGGTTGTTGCTGAGGTCCAGGTGCATTAGCCCTGAGAGGCTCACGAGACTCGCCGGAATCGTAACCGGAGATCTGGTTATCGGCGAGGTTGAGGACCGTAAGCATCTTGAGGTTGCCGATATCGGCCGGAATCCCGCCCGAAATCTTGTTTCCAACAAGGTCAAGGATTCGGAGATTGGAGAGGGTGGCGAGGCATTGGGGAATCTTGCCGGTGACTCCCTTCCAGTCGGCTAGAACGAGGGTGGTGAGACGATCGAGGCTGCAAATTTGGGGTGAGATCGAGCCGGACATAAACCCGGACTGGCCTGATTTCATGAGTATCGGGTCTTCCGACTCGCCTCGGAGATTAATGTCGACTACTCGGCCGGTTGTGGGATCGCAGCTGACTCCGTACCAGTTTACGCAGCAATCTGTTCCGACCCAGGAGTTGAAGATGCCCAAGGAGGAATCGGTGAGGCCGGTTTTGATGGATTGAAGTGCTGCTAGGTCTGATGGCGAACAAGTAGAGCTCACTGTTGAGACAATGGCACAGAAAGTTGCCACTGAGATTAAGAGCAACCTCACCATCTTCATGGCAGAGAGAGAGAGAGGTTCTCTCTAGATGCTCACTTGATGAGAGTGGATGGATTCTGTGACTGTAACAGTTAATTCATATGAGAGAGAGAGAGAGAGAGAGGGAGAAAGAGATGGGGGTTTGGAAGTTGATGGAGTGAGAGTGATAATATATGCAGGAGCAGCAGCAAGGATATGGGAGAGAGGGAGGAGAGGGACAAAGGTTCAGTGTGCATGTGATTAAAAGCGGTTTAAGGATTTAATTGAATATGGATTAGCACATGCAAATGCTGATTAACAACACATGCATTGATGCATGGACACTAATTAATACATTTTAGTTAGTTTAGGTGAATGAATCCCATGTAATCTAATAAGACTCATTTACCTAAGCAAATTGGTTTGGTTGTGAAAACTTTGTGCTAAAACTAAAGCCCTAAAAGCCCAAGGTAATTTTAAGAGAGTGATTTCTGTGTTTTCACCATCCACCTTTTGCACATTCCTTTCAAATCTTGTCATTGTCTCTTCTTTTTGTTGAATACAAAAGTTGAAAATAAAGAAGATAAAAGTGAAAAACGACGTGCATGAATCATTTGTCTATATATAAAAAAAAGAATCAATGCGGAATTTGCAATAAAATCCTTAACCCAATCGATATAATCACCTTTGTGACCTTGTGATTTCCTCAAACAAATAAGCTAAGAATCCACCATAGGAAGAGGCTCCACATTTTTTTTTTTTTTAAATGGACTAGCTGGTGTTTTTGTTACTGTACTCTACCTTTTCGGGAGGTAAGAAGACTCATAGAGGCATTTCACCCACGACATCCTCAACTACTGAGTCATCTCGTTGTAGTTTCTTCACATTTTTTGAGTTCCTCCCAATTAATCACAAGACATGTTTGAAATGAAATCACCAAGTTTCCATTAACTAGCAAAGCATGATAAATTGATAATCCAATCCACATATATGTCCCCACCATGATCTCAATGTCAAATCAGATTTCAAATCCAATGATTGAAAGGCTTTTTCTCTACTAATTATATTTGTGTCCCTACCTTACCTTAGTGTATATAATCATCATCCAACTAATTAAACAAGTCCTTTTAGGAATTTACTGAGTAATACTATACACATCATATAATGTCTGTAATCCGTTATTATCACCCTAATTATTTCTGACACCGAAAGATAATTTTTCTTACAAAAACCATAATGGTTTTAATTTTACTTTGTCAATTAATCACATCCCCATCTGCTTCTCAAATGATGCAATGATCAATTCACCTAGGAGGTATATACTCCTTTCTCATTTGGCAATTTTGTTTGACATTGGTCCATTATTCAATTTAAGACAGTTTATGCATCTAACTATTTTCCAAGAAATAAATAGACCAAGATTTTTAGTTACACACTGCAATTATAAGTTATAACAATGTTAACCAAACCATCTAACGGTTTATAATTTGGTAAATTTTCTACAAAGTTGATTTCTAAAGAGTTACCTAAACTGTATACGATTTCGATCATGAGGCCACATAGCAAGTATACGAAGATGGTCCAAATGAAAAAAAAAAAAAAAAAAAAAAAGCTAAAAAAAACAGTCCCAAATTGATCACATCATGCATGTAGAGTCTAAAATTCTCTATATATTATTCAAGACTTATTCTTCCCATAGGTCTTATGTTTTGTTTTCTTTCAGTCCACTAGCAATTTATATGTTTATGTTTATGAAGGTGGGTAATTGGAAAAGAAAAACAGTTGAAATATTAGACAAGGGAAAAAACGACAAGATCCCTAAGCTAACTATGCCTAAGAATTTGTTAAATGATTGCGTTTGCCATTTTTTTTTGGCTACTACCTTTTGGAAATAGATTTTCCAGTTCGTGGAGTCTCTATTCGTCTTACCCTATTGTGTTGTGTTTGTATACAACGATATTCTTTATACTATGTGGATGGAAAATAAATCGATTTTGAACTCGTCATTTACGATACTCAAATTTAAGACTTCTTCCTTACTACTAAAGACAAATATTACTAAACTGTAGTACAAACTGACCTGACCTTTAAACTTTTTTAGCATTATAATATGGGGATAGAACATGTTTTGGTCGTTGGAAGTTTGTCCCTACTGCTGCACTGCATGTTTAATCAGTCATGCATATATGGCATTGGTCGGCAGGCCAGACGGGAAGTGCTGTATGGAGGTTCATTTATTTCGGCTTTCATTATTTATTTGCTCTTCTTTTCCTTCCCATTTTATTCTTTCCCAGTTAAAGGACTGAAAACCATTAGTGCAGGTTCACTTAATTAAGCAAGACTTATTCTCTTAATTTACCAATGAAACGAATACCTTAGATTTGAGTCGCTATATATATCGTTCACTCATATTATAACACTTGTAACAGTACAATACGTGATAAGTCCTTCAAATACACGTAAAAATTTCTCCTTGTCAATGATTGGTTAAGTAGAAGTTGAGCTTTTGGCACATACGCAAAAAGATAAGTGGTTTAAAAGTTAAACCATACATGACTTTTTGGTACACATAATTTGATTGGAATAGATAATTCTGAAGGTGAAGGAGAAAAAGAAGTTAATTACCACTACTACAAAATTAGCTTAATATGTCGAAGAGTGGTGGCAATTTTATACAATATGTTGCTGGATGGATAAGACCTTTCCAACCCAACAAGATCCTCTTCAGATCCTTTTGGTGAGGATCCTAAGGATCTGTAAATCGTGTCTGTTCATCGTACATCGTGCAATCAAAATTTTCTTCCAGGTACTGTTTATATTTAATTTCAAATAAAAATATTTAAAATGATGTATGATCGCACAATGTACGATGATCGAATATGATTTACGAATTCCTGGAATCCTCACAAGGAGGATCCGACGAAGACCCGGATTCCTTTCCAACAGGTAATTTACCTAGTGTCAGGTAATAAAGCAATAGTGTCGGTTAGATTAGACATACCAACAGGATCCTCTCCAGATCCTTTTGGTGAGGATCCTTTTGGTGAGGATTCATTATACATCGCGCGGTCAGTTTTTGTCAAGTACTGTTCGTGTTTAATTTTAAATAAAAATATTTAAAATAATTTCTGACCGCACAATGTACGATGAACGGACACGATTTGAGAATCGTACGGCCAATTTTTGTCAGGTACTATTCATATTTAATTTAAAATAATTTTTAATCGTACGATATATGATAAACGGACACGATTTAATGATCTCTAAGATTCTCGCAAAGAGATCCTCACTCAATATAAACAGCAAATGTCGGCTGTAACCGACGTTAGCTCACTTTTAATCTGACAACAATGTGAAGCGGCAAAATTCCCGCCCATATGTGCCCTAACTTTGAAGAGCGCATTCATGTTGGATAGTGATTTATTACAAAGGATTTTTTCGGTATTTTATATTCTAGTGTGTCGGATATGAGGGTTTATCCGACATGAATTCTGACCCTAATTCAAAACCCTCGAGCATCTCCTTCTCCTTCACCGTCACTTCCCTTGGAACTGCGCTGCTGCTCCTTCCCTTGGAACCCTCGGGCATCTCTTTTCCGGCCTCGCCGCCGCTGCTCTTCATCTCCTTACAAGGTATTCTGCTGTATTTTGCTGCCAATTGGTACAAAATTAGGGCTTTCAGATTCTACCTAAATTTCGTTATTGATTTGGTACAAAATTAGGGTTTTCGGTCGTTGTTATTGAATTGGTACAAAATTAGGGCTTTCAGATTCTACCTAAATTAGGGATTGAAGGATTAATCTCATTTATCTTTCGAATAGTTATATGTACTATTGTGTTCTTTTTAAGGAAATTAAACTGTGTAATGAAAATCAGTGTTTTTTTTTTTTCATTTATTTTAGATGAGTACTAATGATGAAGCCGTGGATGAACAATTCGAGGAGCAATCTGAGCATTCCGAAAGTGGTGAGTTTTAGAGTATTTGTAGATGATTTTTATTTGCTAGTAAAACACCACAAAATGCTTCGTTGGCGAAACAAATATATATGAAGTATATTAATTAGTATACTTTCCATTCAAATGATGAGAATTATACTTGGTCATTCATTCAGCATCCAACCATATTACTTTATGAGGATCATAGAATCAATATACTTTATATATATATTTCTCGTTCAACCACGAGCTAGTGGTCCAGTGGTAAATGACGGATTATGAGGTTTCCATAAAACTAAAAACTGGAGGTTTTGGGTTCGAAACCCTCTGCGGGTGTGGAAGCCAGATTTATGGCTAGAGAGAAGCTGAAATGCCTTTGTTAGTCTTTCCAATTTTTAAAAGAGATGGATAACTGTGTACTTGTCATCAGATGTTTTCCTTTTAAAAAAATTTTTTTGTTTTGTCGTTCCATACACTTTTGTTTATTTATGCATTACAAATATTTGTTTTTATTATTAAGGAACGATGCTTCAATGGAGAACTCAACGGAGAACTCGTGGGCCTGGCAAAATAAAATGGGCCAGCAAAGATGGGAGAGGAAAAGAATATTGTGAATTTGGTCCGACTGGGAAATGCATTAGTGCCAACAGCGTCAACTTTTCTAAGTTGATTGCGTCTGAGGTCAAGGATCCCAAAAATCTTCCTTTGAAGACTGATTGGCGATTGATTGATGAAGATGTCAAGGAAGTTTTCTGGAATGCAATACGTGTATGTATTTTGTTTTACATTTAAAAAATATCATTAGCAAAATACTTATGAACATAATTAACTACCTTTTTTTTTTTAATGTAGGACACTATTGCTTTTCGTGATGAAGATCTGGTTAAAATGCCCCTTATCCGCCTTATGACGCTTTCTATTGCCGAGCATGCACATAAAGAATACAGGAATTATTTGAAGAAAATCTTCTATAGTCGCAGACAAGGGGAGGATCGCTTAGAGTGTCCTCCTAATGTAGATCCCGGCCAGTGGGTGGAGATGGTGCGATATTGGGATAATCCAAAAACGATGGTAAAAAATTTATGATTTAATGTGCAATATTGATTTACATTCGTTTGATATTTTCTTTTCTTACTTTTCAGGAGAAGGCTGAAAAAAATAGGATCAATCGTCAAACCAAAACTATGAACCACACAACAGGATCAAAGACATTTGTCAGAGTCCGGGAAGAATATGTATGTGTAGTTCGTTAGTAACTTATTAATTTACAATTTGTTTAATATTGACTTATATATGTGATTGAAAGTTATTTGTTTTGTTTTCATTGACTTATAATTTAAGAGGAAGGAGCATGGAGAAGAACCAGATCCTATTGTTTTCTTTCGCATGACCCATTCACGGAAAGATAGTACATGGGTTGATGAAACGGCTCAACAAAAAGGGGTATTTGATTTTATAAATATTTGTGTTTTCATTTATCTTATGACTCATAATCTTTCAATTTATTTATCTTTGTCTTATGACTACTAATCTTTCATTTTTATTTTTAAATATTATACGATAAGGCATCTATGGAGACTGTCGTTCAATCTAAGGTTGAGGATGGAGCAGAAGACACTCCTGAACTTCGAACTCTAGTCTATGTCGAGGAGATGGGTCCAGAGAATAGGAATAGAGTTCGAGGTTATGGACATGGGGTGACACCTGTGATGGTGCCGTATGCTGCTACTAGTTCATCAAAGAGATCATCGAGTAGTCGAGAAGCCATTGTGCAGGCTGAGAACCTTGAATTGAGGAGGAATGATGAGGCTCGTACTAAAGAGTTAGGGGAGTTACGGACCCAGCTTCAGCAAATACAGGCGACGCAGCAGCAGATGAACCAGCAGCAGCAGATGATGATGATGATGTTTATGCAAGGTATGCAGCAGCCACAGACTTACCTGCCCAGCGCCCAGGCACCGCAGCAATCGGAGAGAGAGGGAGGGAGAGGGGGGGAGAGCAGTCGTCATCTTCAGCAAATACAGGCGACGCAACAACAGATGAACCAGCAGCAGATGATGATGATGATGATGTTTAGGCAGGGTATGCAGCAGCCACAGATTTACCCGCACAGCCCTCAGGCACCACAGCATTCAGAGAGAGAGAGAGGAAGAAGGAAGGAGAGCAGTCGCAAAAAGATGAGAAAGAAGAAGTAGGGAGGAGGGAGGAGAGAGAGAGGAGGAACAAGAAGGAGCGCTTGTCAAAAGATGAGAAGCAAGAAGTGGGAAGGAGAGATTTTCCAGTGTGTGTCCGGTTCACGGAATGGCTATGATCTAGTAAAATTTTCAGCTCCAATATTATTAAACTCTTAGATTCTTAAAATATGTCTCGAGTTTCAACTATACTCCACGTTTTTTCATTTTCAAGATGAGCAATTCTCTCTGGATCAGGATCCTCTGCTGAGCTAAGTTAAGGGTGATAATCCTCCTGAGCAAACCTATCAGCTCATTCAAATTTTATTCAACGGCTACAAACATAGGGTTCCTTTAAAAGTTATAATAACTATAATCGTTGGATAAAATTTGAATGATACTTGCTCAAGAGGTTCCTCACTTAGCTCAGGAGAGGGTCCTGATCCATTCTCCCCAATAACAATTTTAACACGTGCTGTTAAAAGGAATATTCCACCAACGAAAACAGAAATTTTTTTTTAAATTTTTGTCAAATGATAAATTTTGTTAAATTAGTCATCGATAGAATTTGAATCTATATTGTGGTACAAAGACTCAAAAAATTTTCACCACGATGTTAAGGGACCACTTGCAACGAAAATAACTGAAACTCAAATATTTTCCGGATAGCAAAATACTTTTTTGGTAATAAATTTTCAATAAATCAAACAAAAAGAAATAAATTCGGCAAAAATAAATAAGGATTATTTCTTTTCTTTTGGTTGGAAAAAAGAGAGGAGAGTTTATGTAGTAAATCGTAAATGAAGCCTATATATATATATATATGTATATATATATATGTATATAACGAAACCGACCCTGCTATTGCAAAATCCAGGCGGTCTTTGCTTTTCGTTGTCCTCTAGCGAGAGAGAGAGAGAGAGAGAGAGAGAGAGAGCATCTCCGATTCCAGTCCCCAATTAGGTAAAACATATCTCCAATCGACCAATCGGAGGAGGATCAACGATCTGAGATTGAATCGATTTCGTTCTGGTTAGTTTCCAGTTGGTTGCTCCATTATTAATTTTGTTGTGTCTCTCGTTTTGGGATTCTTTTGTTTTGGCTTTCGCGGGTTGATTCGTGGTGGTGTTTGGTGTTCGGATGATTCTTTTGATTGAACTGGGTTCGGAAGTTTACATTTTTGTATTAATGGAGTGGTAAAATGATTTTAATTTTATTAATTCGATTTGGTTTTAGGCTTTGTATTTGATTATATCAGGGTGTTTAGATTTTTATGTATACAAACCGCATAATAAGACTGAGACTTTGTGGATTATGATGATTAATTTGGATGCTTTGTTGAAATTAGTGGTTCTTCTTTTAGGTTTAAAACAATAATTAAAGTGGATAGGTGAAATTAAACTGAACTGGAAGTTGTGGATGGCGCTTCTAAATAAGTTAATTGCATTTAGATTGTGGTTTCGAAACCTCGGAATATGTTAGAATGGTTTGCAAGATGGAATTTTTTTTTTTTTTTTTTTTTTTTTTTGTGCCTTCTACTCATGAAGATTGTTAGCTTAAGTTCATTTCATATGGTGCACCATGCATCCATTCAATCACTTAAACGTTTTTTGAGATCAAGTATCATCGATATCAGTTTGTTTAACTTTTGTGATGTATGTTGATTTCAGTTATTAAGAAAACATCACCTAAAAAATCACAAGCTTTAAGGTTTGAAATAATCTAATAAAAACAATATGAATTTGGTTTTCCATGGTGTCGTCGGAGTCCAAGGTGTTCAGTGTTTGTTTGGGTATAATGACTGGGAGTTGGCCTCATTTTCCAAATGCCCGCACTGGGTACTAGTCGGTAGATCCAGTGTGGTTGTTTCACTTGGGATCCACTGCACTGGTTTTGAAGTTCCCACTCATAATCTGTGTGGATATGCACATTGTGGTTGTTTCTGAAACCATCCCCATACATAGCATTTTGCAAAAATGTGGGATTATCATTGTTTTATTATCCTTTGAGTGATAGTTTGAACGACATACATTAACCGTAAACTAACAAAAATAAATTGCTAAGATCAGATAAAAGAATCACTTCAATGTCTAAATGCTTTGAAAGCTTACTTGTCAAACAGTGAATTCCTGTAAACAGCCTAAGCAAACTTGGCTCTTTTCCAATGGTCAAGGGAGTGACTCCTAGCCTCTTTGTTAATGATGGTTCATTCATGGAAAGGTTCAGACAACTTCAACAAGAGAAGGATAAAGATAAAGGTTCCACAACAGACGAGTCTAGACCAAGTAAAGTTGTTCCAGGGACTTTGACTCCTACCACCACCGGTAAAACCAGTGCTGAACTGAAGGCTAATGATGCACGCAAGGTTGCCACTGCTTCAGGTAGCAAACTTGCTTTCAGCTTGAAACAGAAGTCAAAGATTGTCGCACCACCTGTTAAGTTAGGTGCGGATGAGGATGAAGATGAAGCAGATGCTGCAGATGTTGCAGCTGGTGCACCAACTAAACGGCAAAAGTTGGGTCAGCCAGATGCCGTAGAGGAATCATACAGACAAGTGGATGTTGGTAATTACTGCTTACATGCATATCCTTTAACTTTGTTGATTGCAATTAAAAGTATTTCCAGTTTCAGTTAATTTTTTCAAGAACAAAATTGGAAGATCAGTTTTTTCTATTTTGCTACAATTCTATTTTATTGGCTGATAACTTTATGCTTGAATTTATTGACTCTGTACTTTTTGCATATTTTCTATTCTACAGAAAATGATGTATGACAAGAATTGATTTCTTCATACATCTTTTAATTGCACTTTTATCAAACTATTTTTCTGCCTTTTCACCTCATCGTAAATAGTTGTCTTATACTGCTCTTCCTCTTTCCTTAAATGTTTTTCTTGACTCGTTTAGTTTTCTTCTTATTTTGTTAAAAAAAGATCATGCCCCTCATTCTCGTAAGTTGTTTTAGTGGTGCATGTTGAAGTTATATCTCTTCGCCAATATGAAATTTTGTTGTATTTTTTTTTTTTTTTTACACATCTGTAAGGCGAGTTGGAGTCTGGATTTCTAGTATCCAGATAGAGCCTGTGGACTATTTTTTCTGTATGTGGTGTGTGGTGCCATTTATCACTCTTTTTAGTCTACTAGTTGAGAAAGGGAGGTGTAGGACTGTTAGGTGTTTGTATAGTTCTGGTTCTTCTTTAATGATCAATTAAAATTTGACAGAAAGAGATAGAAGTGGCCAGTAAAAACAATTTAAGTAATTTGAAATTGTCCCTCCGGTAAGTACCCTGTTATTGAGAAAGTCATCTCAGTAATTGTGTTCTCTACTCTTGAGTGGTGTAGATGAAAAGGACAAAACATTCTTGAATATTTCTTGTCTCATTAATGCAGCTAATTCCTTAAGTTCCTATCAACATTGGTGGAAAGAGATGTTCAAAGAAAGAATTGGAATATGTGGCACCCCTGCTACAAGAGTAATTTGCATTCCCTTGTTCATGCTCTCGGTATTAATCAGTTTTATAAGTGATATGCAGCACCACCTTTCCCAACTGATTCAACAGTGAGGATAGTTGCTGACAAACTAGCAAGTTTTGTGGCTAAACATGGAAGGCAATTTGAGCATGTTACACGTCAAAAAAATCCAGGAGATACTCCTTTCAAGTAAGTACCCTATGAAGTTTCCACCTAATTATTTTGTCTGTTATGTACAATCTGTGTGTAAATGCCAACGGAGAATGATGTGGGGTGTGGTTCACTATAGTTGTATGTTTGGGGGTATCACTTTTGTTGTTGTTTTCTGGTTTTGCTCCTTCCACTTATGGTAGCGCATATGCTATATGCAATGGGGGTTTATTTTGTTTTGCAGATTTTTATTTGACGAGAGCTGTTCTGATTACAAATATTACGAGTATCAGCTTGCTATTGAAGAGAAAGCACTTCAACAGACCAGGGATTCACAAACATCTCGTAATGGTGGGTACTAGATTTCCAGTTCCATGCTTTTGCCTTCTGTTTTAATAAAAAATTATAAAGACAAATTTGCCAAAACCATGCCTATTCAAAGTGAAAGTAAGCATCAAGCTTAGTGGAGGCATTACAATAGGTTTTGTGCATCTGTATTTTTGGGTGTGTATCTGAGTGGGTGCACCATCTGCATATGCTATGAGTATTTGAGAGTGTGAGTGTGTGTGTACTTGTTGCCAAAAAATAGGATTTTACTTTCGTCGATCAATCAAAGTTCACCCAAATAATTGTACTGACACTTTCTATGTGCATTGTTAACAGTTCTTGCCTCGATAGTGTGATACCATTGTCTGATTAACTTTTCCAGTAAGAAGTCATAAATCTTGCGTCAATTTTTGTTCTTTGCCTTTCATGCCCTAATAATAAAACATAAGTTTTAACTTGGTTGCTTTGAAATCTTGTTTTGCTTTAATAGAACACTACTAGGTTTTGAGAAATACAAGACTGTCAAATCCATTGGTTTTAATCTACTCAAGGTCCTTGTGTGCCTAGGATTCCTAGTATTCTCCCATTGTCAAGATTCAATATCCATTTTTGTGATTCATAATATGAAACCCGGAATTTGATTTTTGGCTATGCATCACTCATTAGCGCTTCCGCTGAAACATTAGTTTGGTTTGAGACTCAGATTTTGTGGTGTTAACATGTGTAGGAGGTACTAGCATGTCAGCTTCCAAATCCACAAGTAGTTCCCAAAGGTCTACTGTGTATCATCCGAACTACCAAACGCCCGCCTCTGCTTTATATGATGACACTGAGGGAAGGACAGGTATATGATATAACATCTTTTGATGCTCTCGAGTCTTTTCCCCTTCAGCTTCGTATTATCTGGAGATGACAAACGACATAAAATTGCTTTGTTATGGTGGTGCATAGTGCGCTTGTGATTTACTTCCTAGAATCAAAGTTTTTGCTGGATTTTCGTTTTTATGTACGCTAAGCTTTGTAGTGGCCATATCATATTATTAGATGGTTTCGGCACAAATTCCTATGTTCAAACATCTGTATTTCTCAGCTTTTCTATTTTTGCCGTGGTATTAGTTTAACTAAATGTTTTAGTGTTGATTGGTTTTACTGCTTGGTCTGAAACTTACTTGTATTTTCGATTATAGGTGAGCTCACTGCACCAACAGGTGCAGATCCTATTGCCATGATGGAGTACTACGTGAAAAAGGCTGCTCAGGAAGAGAGAAAGAGACAACCTAAACAATCGAAAGATGAAATGCCCCCTCCTGCTTCTCTTCAAGGTTCATTTTTGTTACTCATGGAAACCAGAAGTTTTCTTTAGTTATTAGGGAACTTTCCCTATTTTAGCTCTTATTTTGGTTAGGATAGATGCATGTAGATGGTCCAAATATTTGTTTTTCCTCGCAATTTATTCTTTCTTTTTATTTTTTTCGGTTCCTTTGCAGCACCTTCTCTTAAGAAAGGTCATCACATGGGGGATTACATCCCACAAGAAGAGCTGGAGAAGTTTATGGTTGCTTGTAACGATGCAGCTGCACAGAAAGCTGCCAAAGAAGCCGCAGATAGGGCCAAAATCCAGGCTGATAATGTGGGTCATAAACTCTTGTCTAAAATGGGTTGGAAAGAAGGTAAACCTCTTTCTCTCGTAATTCAAATGTACTGCCAGATTTTTTGGTGGTCGGTCATTTGTACTTCCAAAGGGAGAAACCTGATGATGTGAATGAATTTCAGGCGAGGGTCTGGGAAGCTCCAGAAGAGGAATTTCGGATCCAATAATGGCGGGTAATGTGAAGAAGGACAATTTGGGGGTTGGTGCTCAACAACCTGGAGAGGTGACTGCTGAAGATGATATATACGAACAATATAAGAAGCGGATGATGCTTGGTTACCGATACAGACCCAATCCTCTGGTATTACCCAATCTTCCATTTCCTCCTTTTGTGCGTCTTTCCAAGTTTAACATAAGGAGGGTTGTGAAGAATTTTTATCATGTTTCTGTGTCGTCGCCGATCCTCTGATACACTGTCTTAACATTTTGTGATGCGATGCAGAACAATCCGCGAAAGGCATATTACTGACTGATTTGGCTGCAACTCTGTCCCAAAGACATGTTTGTGAGGTTGGTAGTCATAACTGCATTGGACGTTGAACAACTTTATGATGGGGTAAAAGGAGATTTTGGATACGTAATTTTGGACACAACAAATTTGTCACTCTAAGTCCGTTTTGTTAATTAATCGAAAACCTTTTGTTTTTATTTTATTTTTCAAATCATACGGTATAAGCAAACCACTATCGTGTCGAACTTCTCCTCTCATAAGTGATGTACATCCAATGAAACATTACAATGCTCGTTGTATATAGATGTCGAAGTGACTCCTCAAAAAAGTCTTTTAAGTCTTCTCTTCAAGAGTCAACAAAACATGCATCATGCTAGCCTACCGCTCAAATCTTGCATAGGACTGTCATACCAGACTAGCCTTGAGACCTACCAACGCCCTATTGTCATAAAAAAAATTCATCCTTAAATTTGAAAAATTCACGAGAAAACTACTATTCTTTGTCACATTCCCGATCTCAAATTCACAACTCGACCCCTAAAAAAATATCTCATATTTAAGTTCCGCGTAAGTTTATTTAATCAGAGTGGAAATAAGATTACGCTTATTTGATCAGAGTGGAAATTAAGAACGGGACAAATGACAGAGTATAAAATGGTATTTGATGAGCTGTGAATATGCCCTCGAGGTCCTTGGGTTTTCAAGACAATCTCTAGGGGGGGGTTATCAATATTTTCAAGTCAATCTTTTATGCATTGAAAATAATATAAATTGCACCACCATATTTTAAATCAAATCAAACATAACTTTATAACTCTTAACTTTTGCATTATTTTTTGCTAATAAGCCTTGACATTTAAATTGGAGATAACCAAGTGCTAACCACACCATGAAATATGAATATCCAAGTCAAAAATACAAGAGGTAAAAAAAATTTAAAAAAAAAAAAATTAGGAGCTTTATCCATTGGGAAAGGACGATGACGCTTTGAGGCGGCTTTTGCTTCAAGTCATATATGTAAAATCGGTTGGATGCTAATTTTCTACTCCTAGGGTTTATCCAATCATTCCCTTTCTTCATGGACCAATTCTTGGTTAGGCATCAATCACAGCTGAGGGAGATCCATGTTTATTTCAAAGGGAAAGCAATTTCCATGCCAACGTAAAGACAACTTCCAAATTGGTTTTTCACTTTCAACTTTTTGGTTTATACGTTCTCTTTCGTTTCTGCCTCCTCCTTTACATCACCTTTTATTCGTTTGTTTCTCACATATACTTCTTATTATTCTCAACACAAAAAGCTGAAAACTAATCTCTAAATGATAATTGGACGAGCCTTAGCTTTAATCTTTGTTGACAATAAGCTAATATTTACATATATTTGTTTTAGAAAAAGGACAGGAATTGTTATGTTGTTTTATTAAATCAGCTCAGCTATGGTCATTTAATATTATTCCTCTTCATTTGTAAGTTGAACCACAAGCAAACCCATTATAAGATTTAATTAACTCTTCCACATTTTAGTATAATTACTATCGTTTGTTAAAAAACACAACTATGACTTTCTCCTAATATATTCCAAGAGAGGGAGGGAGTGGACGTTTCAGAAAAGTCAAAATTGAGTAGGAATCACGAGCAAAGCGTGATCATTTGTTTAAGTGAAAATATGTGGTTCCAAAGTAGGTGACATTGCTTTCATTGAACATCCATCATCTTGATATCATTATAAACCAACAAACCGAAACAGCCATTTCCTTAATCCAAAGGGCGGGATTGCGGTTTCTACAGCCGGCTTTGGCAACTCAACAACTTAAGAAACAAATCTTTGGAAATCTGAAGAGCCACGTAGGTATTTTGTCGTCACACCCACCCCGCGGCCCCAAAGCGAGGAAATTCAAGTCACACGCTAAACCGAATTTGACCAAACACATTTTTTATTAGAAAAATTAATAAAAATGATTTAAAAATTTTAAATTTTAACGATAAAGATAAAATAAATAGTAGAATGAATAATATTATGATTGACTTTTTAATGTAAAAATGTAATTTTTTGTTAAAGTGAACAGTACCAAGATTGACTTTTTAATGTAAAAATATGATTTTTTGTTAAAGTGAATAGTATCAGAAATTTTTTCTTAAAATTCCCATCACTTTTTCATATTTCACTCTTCTTTTATTCAAATTGATTTTATTAAAAAGAAAATTGGAGTTGTTTTTTCAATGTATCGATATATCCAAATTGATGACTTTACTTAATAAATACTTCTATATTTTCTATTTTGTCAAAAGATAGAAAATATTATTATATTAAAAAGCAAATCTTTATATCGTATGTTAAAGTATTAAATAATTATTTTTTGATTAAAAACAATTCAATCTATAAAAGTCACCCTCTCATGTAATAAAAAAAGCCATTATATATGATGTAATATCACAATTACAGAGAGCAAAGACAAATTCTAGGAACCTCAATTCCTTTTGTAGATAATATATGTCATATAGTTGAACTTCAATCATAGCTTCAGTCTGCAATTCCACCGGAAACTTTTTTTTTTTTTAGGGTAATATTATTAAGTTTAATAGTTGATGTCAACCAGAATGTCACTGATCAATGCGAAGCAGTTGACGAATAAAATAAAATAAAATGGTCCCAATTGCTGCGTGAAAGAAAGGTAACAATTTATCGCTTTTCAGCTGTACTTGTTTGAATGTCTTGGTCCTTCCTAGTCATTTACGTATACGCATGCATTCGAGCTCGAACATGAACATGTCAAGAAAAGGTCAACTTCATGTTTCTCAATGCCCAATCCTTCCAAGTCCAAATTTATAATGCGGCTACAGTACCAATTGTTCCAGCCCGTTATAAGAAGGAAGTTCAGGTTCCACTCTATAAATCGATTTGTAAAAGGAAGACTGTTGACCCTACTCTTTATGAACCATTGCAAAAAAATTTAACTTTCTGTTATAAGACAAGATAATTCACTACATTCTCGTTTGTGTGTGTCTGTGTGTTCTCACATGAGTGTTACAAGATGAGAATTATCATTTATCAGCATTGTAATCTAGATATATTCTTTTCCTTAATAGCAATATATGCCATTCCGATTCCCATTGGAAGCTCACTTTTGTTATTGATATACGATGTGTGTGTGAGCAGAGCAACTACTATTTTTTGTTTGGTAGAAACTGGAAATGCATTCCAAAACACAGCAAAAGTCAAAGTACAACTAGAAAGCCCTACAAGGCTAATGGGATAAACACAGCAAAAAGAGTAGCAAATACAAGTAGACGCCAAAATAACAAACCAAGCGTCATTCCCTACTCCAATAACCCATCTGCAAAGGAGGACATGGCAATCCATCCTTATTTAAGATTCTAACTAACGAAGATGGAGGTCTGTCAATCCTACATTCCTCGGTCATCTCCGTATCCACATAGGTTGCGACGAAATTTGCCGCTTCATTTGCTGATCTTGGCACCCAAGACCATTTACAAATCTAGAAAGATTTCCCAACATCTATAATGCGACTGACAATGGGAAAAAATTCCCAACCTACAATTTTCCTTTTCTGCACTAAGAGCCGAAATTACCTACCTTGAGTCAGACTCAACAATTATGCAAGGATAATTCCTTTGCTTTGCACTTAGACAACCTTGAAGCACCCTTAGCCTCGCTATCCAAAGCATTCAAAGCACATACTTTCTTCCTTTCTATGCTCTTACATCTTCCTTGTGAGTCTCTAATCACAATTCCCACATAACCTTCGTTACACCTAAGTTTCCAACTTGCATCAACAGTTCACTTTTATCATTTGCGAAGGGGGAGGAGACCAGGGTATCATTCTACTCTAATTTTCCATACCTGAGGATTGCTGGATTCTTGCCAATTCCTCCTCTATTCAAAAAATCGAACTGGCACAATTGGTAGCATGAATGATTTGAGAAGGAGATGGATTTTGATGATTAAAAACTGCTTTACATTGAGCTTTCCATATATGCCAACATGTGAAAGCCATTAAAGAACTTTTGGCACCTAAAATTTGCATCAATAGAATGAATGAAATTAATAATTATTGTTTTGGTGGTTAGAATTTTTCTTTTCAATTCATTGTCTTTTGAGTTCAATTTTTTATTTTCTCTTTGTGTAGTTTAGAGTAAAAATATTGTTTGTACTTAAAAAAAAAAAATAGAGAATAGCCAAATTAAAGCTCGTTTGAAAGTGTTTTTAAAATTGTTGAATGCGTTTTTGATGAAAATATTTTTGAAATTAATTCTTTGCGAAAATGCAAGTAAATTCTAGAACAATACTTGATGTTTTTTTACAGGAAGCACTTCAAGTGCTTTTGGAATAAAAAAAAAAATCTATAAAAACGTTTTCAGTCATTTTAAAAGTATATCCAAATGAGTCTTTATTCTTTGTTATTATCATTAATATTTTGCCACGTGATAAAATATAAGTAGATAAATTGAGGTGCTAATTAAATCAACATCAATTAATAAAACATAAAAGAGCAGAAGGGAGGGATCTGGTAGGCTATGTGGTTTACAGCGGCCCACGGTTTTGGTTTTAGACTTCTGTAGTTTTTAGCGTTGGAGTTTAGACTTTAAGATAAGACTAGCATAGCCAGTCGCTTGGTCCATACGCAAAGCACCATATACCAATTAATATACCACCGTTATCTTCTTATCATGCTCTAGTCCAAAGTTTATGGATAACGTTGTTTTCAGAATTAAACAAAACAACTTTATCCCAACAAAAAGGTGAAACTTATACTTCTAAATGATTAAACAAGATAAAAATAGTAAGTTCTAAAAAATGTTAGACGTTAGTCGAGTAGCAGATTAAGATTTAGTGCCTAGGCAGCTAGGTAAGATCTAGACATATACAAGTAAATTTATTATATATCATATAAATAAGTGTGCTTATACCTAAATATACATAATTTCATTGTAATGCATAAATTACAAAATATAATGAATGATATATAGATGATAAAGTATTAAAGCATAATGAAAACATGACGAACAAATATATAATGTGTTTTTATTTAAGTATTCAATAAGTTTCTTACAATTTATTAAAAATAAAATAAAATGCAAAATGAAAGTCATTTATTTTCTGTGTAAGTAAGAGCGGCGATTTAGGCGGTGCCTAGGTAATCTAGGCAGTAAGCAAGCACCTGGATAGTCTAGGTGGTCTAGGAAGGCGCTTAAGCAGGTAATAAATTAACTAGTAATAAATTATAACTATTCAAGTTTTTGAATCAGGATAAGTTTGGAATACTTGAGATTAAAAGAGATAGGAAATTTAGATTCGCTAGATAAATTCTAATTTTCATCTAGTTTTTTTGGAAATGTTCTGAATGGGATTCTTAGATTTAGAACGGAATTTTTGAGTTGACATTGGAATCTCCAATCCAAATTGCACCACTAGTTTATGATAGTGTTTGATAATCAAGCCGGTCAGACTACCTTAACTAATTAATTTCTCTATTTATTTAACAAACAAATAGTGAACACTTGTTTTTAAAGACGAGCGATTTTTGTGTACGATGGTATCACATCACCTGATGTTATTAAGTCACCTATTTTACTAT
This sequence comes from Pyrus x bretschneideri, assembly GCF_019419815.1. Taxonomy (NCBI): domain Eukaryota; kingdom Viridiplantae; phylum Streptophyta; class Magnoliopsida; order Rosales; family Rosaceae; genus Pyrus; species Pyrus x bretschneideri. The sequence goes on along the minus strand of NW_025999790.1, from coordinate 610,024 downwards.
ACATATTTCATTTGGCAAGATTATACTCTAAATTATAAATTATGCTAGTAGTTATCCACCAAGATTATACACACATAATAAATTAATGGAATTGATTATAATACTAGTATGTATTTAACGCAATAACCATCTAACAGTAAGATATAATTCATAAAAGTATATCTAATACACTAATCATATAATTGAGGTGATAATTATATTAAATACAATTCAGTACTGTAGTCAAATTCAAAATTAATTAACGAGACCCAGCAAGCTTGATGTCACAGGATAGTTTTTTTTTGGATGGCTTGGTCGACAATGTGCTGGCATGCAATGGATGCCATCATGCCCCACCAATGGTACTAGGATAATAAAATTAGAAACAAGGGGTAGTTATGGAACATCTTCAGTACATATATGTGGATGTTAAGGATGTAGTAGGAAATGAGACTGTTTGGTTGCTGACTCAGATTCAGAAAAAATAATGAGAGGTAGTTTGAGTTGTAGAAACTCAAATCCTACAACTTCTTTATCCAAAAAAAGAAGTTTTCCTTTTTTGTTCTATTGTTTTCCTTTTTGTTATATTGTTTTCCTTTTTTGATTGCAGGGAACAGAAAAACATAAAGACTCTCATTTGCTGGAATTACAGAGTTCCTTTCCAGCTGCAAAAGTTCAAGTAATCTGAGGTGCGTAATCTAAATTTCCAATCTTTCAAGTTAGATCAAAGCAACCTGCAAAAGGCGCTTTATTTATTTATGTTTTTGGATTTTTTTTTGGTTATTTTTCTTGGTTTCTTGCAGATTTGTGTTCTGTTCAGATCAAATCACAAGTAGATCTCATCTGGGTTTTATCCGAAGAGTGAAGTTGGATGAATCTTGAAGCCATCCAAGTGTTGCAAAATCTTTGAATTTTCAAGAAATTAAGATTAGCAGAAAAGAATCAGATATGAGCAGTCTTCTGTACAAATACAATCCTAATTTTAAGGCCTCGGAGGGAGAGCTGAGGAAGAACCACGCGGCGGAGTTCATGGATTCGGATATTTTCCACCAGCAGCATCCTCAGCAGCAGCAGAGCTCCGGCTTAACGCGGTATCAGTCAGCTCCAAGCTCATTTCTGATGCAGCAGATGGACAACAATGGCGGCGGAACCGAGGATTTGCGGTATCTTCAACCTTCGAGCCCTGAAGTCGAAACGGTGCTGCCCAGGTTCATTTCTTCATGTAACGAACCAGGTCAACGTGACAATGGTGTGCAGCAGCATCAGTTTGAAATCCAAGAGACGCCGGTAAATGTGAAGGGAGAGGCAGGGGACTCTGTTTCTGAGCACATTAATGGTTACTCGAATTCTACTCATATGATGTACCAAGCTCCTCGAGGTCAGCAAGCTCATGGTTTAGACAGCAGCTCCTTTGCTGCAGTCAACTCTACGGGAATGGAGAATTCAATGATGCAGTCGAAAATTGGGGTCGGAAATCGGTCTAATATTGTTAGACAAAGTAGCTCTCCGGCTGGATTCTTCCCGGACTTGACCGTTGACGATGGTATAACAATATTTTTGTTGCCTATATCTTGGATATATTTGTTAAAGTGCTGACAGATGTGTATTGTTATGTTGAAATTTTGTTCTGGTTCCTCTAGTAATTTGTATTGGTTTGGTTGAAAAACAGGCTTTAACGTGATGAAGGACTCGGCAGGATATCGCGCAGGCAATGGTACAAATGGAGAAGCCAGTCCATCAACTTCTAGGTTTGGTACTCAACTGAGTTTCTCATCAAGGCCATCTTCATACTCAGGTCGAATGCCTCCGATTGCTGAAAATGAGAATGGGAACTTGGGAGAAGGTAGCCAATCGCAACCGGATCATAGTTTAGGAAATGCTAATGGTAGCAATTCACCTTACCAGTCTAGCTTCGCAAATGATTCGTGGGACGATTCTTCATTTAATGACCTCAAAATAGCCAGAGACAATGATGGAACAAGTTTTCTACTTCGACTGCATTCGAATCACAGGTAGGATTTGCACATTTTCTGTAAACTATATTTGGTCTTCAATTTTTACTTGGCCATCTGCTTGCTTATCATATTAGTAATGTGTGTTTTTCTTTCATCAGAACAATGATTTTGGACACCGCAATCATGGCTTGACGCAACACTTGAGGTTTTCCAAACATTTTGAGACGCCTGCTATGGAGAAGTATTTGCAATTTGAAGATTCTACTCCTTGTAAAAGTCGTGCCAAAAGAGGCTTCGCCACTCACCCGCGAAGCATTGCAGAGAGGGTAAATCTTCTTTTATTTTATTTGTCTTGTGGTTGGTTTACACTTGACAAGGATTCAGTAGCAGAGCTACATGTTACCGTAGCCAGATTATATCAAATCCGTGATCGTGAATACTGTGAATTTCAGAAGAGAAGGACGCGGATTAGTGAAAGAATGAAGAAATTGCAGGAGCTTTTCCCAAACATGGACAAGGTATTTGCTACGCTTGCAACTATCACCATTGTAGCGGAGTTTCTTGAATGCATGAAAATTGAATCTTGTATTGTGTGTTGTATTCTTGGCAGCAAACAAACACGGCAGAAATGTTGGACTTGGCGGTCGGGTTCATAAAGGACCTTCAGAAACAGGTTAAGGTAAAGTTGCAGCAAATGAAATGTATAATCTTTGTATCGAATTAATCCACACGAAACTCAACCAACTATTTCTTCCCTCTAAAGTGTTATGTAACTCTGAACGCAGACACTCAAGGATACGAAGGCGAAGTGCAGTTGTTCGAGCAAACAATAACAAATTCAACGCAAATCCTTGTGTCCGGTTCGTTCATGTAAAGATAGCAGTAGAAGATCGGAGAGGAAAAGGAAAGCGATTTCTTTTTTGTTTTCGGGTTTATTTCACTTGAGGGAGAATAGTAGGATGGTAGGATGTATTGTGGGTGTCGAATTGTAACCTGTTTAATGTTAACCTTGTAGGCAGGCTTCTGTTGTTTCAATTTCATCATGGACCTCAAAGCACTTAGTGATGAGTGAGAGTCGAGAAGTGAATTACGATGACAATATGTTATGTTTCGATCCCTTCCAATGTAAACTTTATGGCCTCTCAAGCTTCATTTCCAGAAGCAAAATCAATGCAGCACCCCGCATTGTTGAGTTGTTTGATGGTTAGATTTTCAATTATTTGGTGTAAAAGAAAAGATATTTTTGGATAAATTATAAAAATGAAATGCCTTTAAAAACTTGAGTGACTACTGAAAAGAAAATAGTAAAAAGCAATGATTTAGTACCCTAAAGTCACAATATTTTTACTTTTATACTTTCAATTGCCGGACCATTAAGTTAATTGCTATTTTCTTTTGCATGCTACTCAATGGGCACACTTTAGTTTACATGAACTGCAAAATTGAGGGCTTTTATTTACAAAATTCTTATTTGTTGTCCATATGACATTTTATATAAACATTTGTTATTAGAAAGATTAACACTAAACTGTTAATTACTCAAGACTAGAGGGGTGTAATGTGTTACTAACCTAATTTATAAGTGTTTGTGAAATTAAGCATGCTTTGAAATCATTTCACCGGAAATTATAGCAACTTAAAATCTGATCGTGTTAATGAAAAAAAGGGTTTTTGAACTTTAATCATTCAAGAAGATTAAAATTTAATAAAAACTTGGTGTTATATTGAATATTGATTTTAGTCTCTTAATGTGTACTTAATTCAAATTCATATTATATTTTTGTTTTTATATTTAATAGATAACTTATTTAATGTTATTACATTAAATTTTAAATTTATTATTATACACATTTTAATTCATTAATTTTATTTAACTTTCTCTAATTAGTGTACATAAACGTTGTATCATAATATATTTTACTAAAGAGAAAATTAGAATTAGATGCCTCATTTTAGACTTTTGTAGACTAAACATTTATGATTTTTGAGTTTTTGATTAAGCTTTTGAAACATTTGATTAAGATACTCAGACTTGAACTACTTCAGTTTAATTGAAATTAATTTACATTTAAATATCTGCTATATATTTTAAATAATTTCAACTATATTTAAGTCTAAAAATTTAAACTTTTCAAATCTAAATGTACACCCACGCCAAATGGAAACGTACCAACATTAAATGAAAACGTACCGACAGTCAAACAAAAACGTTCCAACCCCGAATTAAAACGTACCCAATTATAAACTATATTAAAATGAATATTCATCTTTTTGGAATGTTTAAAAATATGTTTGATTCATACACAATGCTCTAGATAATCTTGTTTTTTGGTGGATAAGTCTTTGGAATAACTTTTAGTTGATCGGAGATAAATCCTTATTATTGTAGATAATGCTAAATAATAACGCTAAATCATATCTACCAATTAATAAAACACTCATTGTCAACCAAAACCCTATGAAAGTACAAGTTTAACCCTCTAATTAAAACAGAATATGAATAAGAAATATGGGCAGAAATGTAATTTTACACAACTAAATTTTACTTTTTTTTTCTTCAAAGCATCACCTACATGTGATCCTAAGATATCTCTAATTAAAAAAAAAAATTATCACTCTCTTCCACTCTCCTTCTACTTCAAAAAGAAAAAAATAAAAATAAAATTCACACACACTTTATATGTGCCCATATGCTAGTATAATTTTGAATTAACAAAAAAGCTATTGTCCGTTGATTAATGACTCTTTTTATAAAAATAAAAAATAATAATAATTAAAGTAATTTAAACTTTTACATTGTTCACGACTCTTTCTATAAAAAAATAATTACTTAAAGTAATTCCTCGTTATTAGGACAAAAAGTAATAAAACTTATGTTTTGAAAACAAATGTACCAATAAGCTAAATGGTCTAAAAATTCAAATGTACCAAGTAACTAAATGTACCATTATAATCAAACGTACCGATATAACCAAACGTACCTAACAACTAGTTTTGTTACATTCTATTTAATTTACTAAAATAAATATTTTAATAAAAAATAAAAAAAATCTTAAATCATCATAATAAGAGATGTATAAAAATAGGAGGAAAAAAGGGAATGCTAACGTGAATAGACTTCTAATGAAATAAAATTAAAGTACCAAAATTGTAAGGAAAATGTTTAATCAAATTTGCAAAAGGAATAGATGTTTAGTCTATGACATTTAAAAACGAGGCGTTTATATCAAAACGTCCATTTACTAAATTAGTGTACCGAAATGCCCGTACCTAAATATATTGTAGTGAATTAGTGATACATAAGAAAATAGGGTAAATTATAAAAAACTACCTCAACTATGGGTCTCACCACACTATCATACCTCATCTTTTAAAATTGACAATGTTATACCTCATTTTTAGAATTTGGCCCAATATTATACCTTATGTTAGCTTGGTCATGAATTTATCAGTTAAATGCTGATATGACTTGATTCAGGGCCCACTTTTTATTAAAAAATTAAAAACAATAATTTACCCTTAAGAAAAAAAAATAAAATAAAAATAAAAAAAATAAAAACCCAAACACCTATCTTCCTTGACCCCTTCCTCTTTCCTGCAACCCTCAACCCCTTCCCCACCCACGCTAACATCTCCCCCCCCCAAGACCCACCTTTCCCCACCCTCCCTGCAACCTCACCGTCCTCCAGCTCCTCCCCTCATTTGTCTCTCTGTTCCTCAGAACATCGTTTTCTCTCCATGGACGCGACCGACTCGGCTTTCCCAGCTTCGAGTGGGAAGTTGAGGCTCGCTTTGACACCTCAGAGCTTGAATGCTGCTCGATCGTAAGCCTTGGCTACTTCAATCGCCGCATCGAAGGTCCCTAGCCAGACCCGAGAGCCTCTGCGGTTCGGATCTTGGATCTCCGTCGCGTACTTGCCCCACGGTCTTTGTCGGGCCCCTCGGTAGTGCTTCTTCTTCTCTTTGTTCGAACTCACTTTCTGAACCGTCACTGGCTTCACAACGGCCTCGTCTAAGTTGGCAAACTAGATCCACTTAGTTTTGTTGGGAAGCGAGATTATGAGTGAGGGCTTTCGGACTAGGTTAGTGGGTTTAGGTTGCAGGAAGGGCGGGGAGAGGAGGGTCTAGGGGGAAGATGTTGGTGTGTAGGGAAGGAGTCGGGGGTTGTAGGGAAAGGGAAGGAGAAGGGATCTGGGTTTTGGATTTGGGTTGCAGGGAAGGGGAAGGAGAAGGGATGGGAAGATGGGTGTTTTTTTTTTTTTTTTTTTTTTTTAGAGGGTAAATTATTATTTTTAATATTTTATTAATTTATTAATTTTTCAATAGAAAGTGGGTACCGAATCAAGCCACATCATCATTTAAATGAGAAATTCACGGCCAAGCTAATGGAAGGTATAATATTGGACCAAATTCTAAAGATGAGGTATGACATTGTCAATTTTAAAAGATAAGCTATGATAGTGTCGTGAAACCAATAGTTGAGGTATTTTTTTGTTATTTACCCAAGAAAATATGTAAAAACATAAGTGTACCAAAAATTCTATACCTAACTATATGATATTAAACTAGTGTACCGAAATGTTGGTACCTAAATATATTATACTAAACTAGTGTACCGAAATGCCCATACCTAAACATATTATACTAACCCAAAGTATCAAAAGGTTTGGACCTAAATATATTGTAATAAATTAGTGTACCAAAAAATCTCTATGAAAATATTTTCTTATATAAGATGCTTACCATAATGAGAATTAAAATTTATAATATTTTCATAAAATCATAAATAAAAAAAGATCATTGAATACATATGATGGCATTAAATAAAATATAGAGACTAAAATCAATTTTTAATCTTGTATAAAATATTTTTCTAAATTTCATGTTATTTAGGAATTAAAATTTAGTTTTCTAACCAAAAAAAAAAAAAAAAAAGTGCTTAGAGAAAACTGTAATTAACTGCAACATGTACATTTTCCTTTGGGAAACCTCCGCAGGCAAAGCCGTTGGTCCGCGTCTCTGTCTCCCCCTCCAACCCCACTGCACATTTTTCTTTCATTCCTCTTCCTTCCATCTCTTTTACAATTTTTTTTCGGTCCAACACATTTTTCTAATTACTTCATTTACGCGTAAACAGAAAACGAAAAAAAAAAAAAAGAAAACCCAAACCAAAACTCTTTGCTAGCTCAGCTCTGCGAGTTTTCACTATTCACACCACATTTCGCCGATTCGATCATCTTCCCCCACTGATCGATCGGTCTTCCTCCCTAAAAAAGCACACATTTTGAGCTTTCGTATGAAATTCGAGTTGGGTTTTGTTAAGATTTGAATTTTAGATCAACAGGGAGAATTACGATGTCGAATTTGGCGAGTAATTTCAATCAGAAGATCGACTACGTGTTTAAGGTGGTGCTGATCGGAGACTCGGCGGTGGGTAAGTCTCAGCTCTTGGCTCGCTTTGCTCGGAACGAGTTCAGCTTGGAGTCCAAGTCAACCATTGGGGTTGAGTTCCAGACTAAGACCCTCGTGATCGACCACAAAACCATCAAGGCCCAGATTTGGGACACTGCCGGCCAAGAAAGGTAATCACTTTTTCATATTTTTGTAAATTCTGGTGCATTGGTGATTGAGTTTCTGTGTTTCTTTGATGTGGGTTTGTTGCTGCTTTTAATTTATAATGTGGGTTTGTTGTTATTTTCAATCTGTGATGTGCGGTTAGGTAAAATTTTGATTTTATATTTTTGTTTGAGATGCGGATGATGGTGATCATGATTTTGCTGAATTTAGAAGGGAGCCCTTACTTTGGTAAAAGTATTTAGCCCGAAAGAGAATTGCTTTTAGGCCTCGTTTGGTCTCTAGTATTGGATTGGAATCCGTAACTCACTATATTCAAGGTATGTTGGAGAAAGAAATGAAAAAATTGTGTCCAACTTGAAGGTAGAAGACGGATTACTCATTAAGGAAAAACCATTCACCTCTATTTTCAAGATACCTTGAATACAGTAGGATATCCATTCCAATTCAATCCTAGATACCCAACGATGCCTTGAAGAGAAATCATGACCAGAACTCATAATTCATTAGATACTTTTTATGAATGTCAACTAAGTATCGTAAGTAAATTGCTCCCGGTTGTTCAATCATTTGATAACCAGAATCATTCTTTGATAAATGATCACTATGAGTCAGACTTAATAGAATTTGATCAATCCTTTTTTTTGTCGTTAAGGTGGAGAACTGAACCAAGAATTCTCTTTCTTTATCATCAATCAAACCACTATTCGAGACCCAGGATTCTATTTTATCATCAATCCAATCACCGTTCATGTTTTTTCTTATCAATGAATGGATCTCTTTACTTGTATGTCTTAGATGTCTCGTATTTCTCGAAAAAGCGATTCGATTGATTAGATAATGTAATACTAGGTTGATGTCAATTAATTAGTGTACATAGATCTTGATTAGTGGATACTGGTCTATGAGATGAGACACAATCCATGACAATGAAGGGCTGGTTGCGAAATTTCAGTTGGCTCAAAGCAGAGGATATGTAACAATGTTGAATCATGATTTAGTAATTGTCAATTTTAGGATGAGATAAAGGTTTAGATTGAAGTTGAGGTAGAGGAAGAGGAAGAAGCTGAGATGGATGCTGTCACAAGGTTAGAGTGGATGACTGCCAAGGGAAGCCAATCGTTTTGAAACAACATATTAGGCTATGAAGACAAAGCTTCTTCAAATGACTAGCATATAGGATATATTCTGCTCATTCTTTGCTTATAGGATATTTATACATACATATATATATATGTATGTATGTATGTATGTATGTATATACATGTATATATTTCAATTAGTTACCCCTAACATTTGTGTCTATTGTATAAAATTTGAAAGTCCTGTTATTCATATTTTTGCCACAAAGTCCATCTTCTTGTGCTTGTATGTCTCACACTTCTGGTGATGATCTCAGATACAGGGCGGTGACAAGTGCATACTATAGAGGTTCGGTGGGGGCAATGCTGGTCTATGACATAACCAAGCCTCAATCATTTGAACATGTAACCAAGTGGTTAGAGGAATTGAGGGGGCATGCCGACAACAATATTGTTGTGATGCTTGTAGGTAACAAGTCCGACCTGGGGACACTGCGAGCTGTACCTTCTGAGGATGCTAAAGAGTTTGCCCAAAGGGAGAACCTCTTCTTTATGGAGGCATCAGCACTTGAGGCTACTAATGTTGAATCTGCATTCGTTACAGTCCTAACAGAAATTTATAGAATTGTTGGCAAGAAGTCCCTCATTCCCAATGAGGAAGCAGAGTCTGGGAGTTCCTCACTTCTCAAGGGAACAAAACTTGTCGTTCCTGGACAAGAGCCCGAGCCTCAAGCAAGTAGCTGTTGCTGGTCTTCATAGAATTGTGGCCTTTTCCTCCTGCAACGTGGATTTCTGCTGTTTATACTTCCAGTAATAATTTTAACCCTCTTTCTTTAATTAGTTTGCATTTCTACTTTCATGTTTGTCATTTATTGACATGGTTACATATTTCCATCGTTTCAGGAGACGAATCTTATACAGCTCGTGGTAGAGTGGGCGATTAGGTTTACCCTCTTGTAAAAAGCGGTTGGCCGACGGACTGCACAGAATTCTCAGACTCAAAACATACCAGTAATATGATACAATTGACACATGTACTTGCCTGTAGTATGTTCATACATTTTTTTTCTTCTGATTTTTACCAGCATTTGGTGGCTGGAATAGTGAAGGTTCCTTTCAATTACACTGAAGAACACTCACCTACACACGTGAAACTAGACGGAGAGCAGTGTGGCGTGTGAGTAAATGAGCTTGAGTTTGGTTGTGGAACAATGCTGCACTTAAGTACTTTTTTGAGGTTTATTTTTTATAAACGTAGCTTTTTCTATGTCACGAGATGATGGATTTGAACTTGAGATCTCTTACAATATTAGAAAAGGTTAGATTGAATGCTAGTTGATCTATAAACTTACTCAAAGGTCTGCTTTATCGAATGCTATATATGAGTCAAGGTATTGCACAAACTCGGAAAGTATATGACTGCTTTATAGAATGAATGAATTCATTTGTTCCATAAGGTTATTTGAGGGATCAGTACTCGCTTTATAATGTATTTCAATGATCTAACTCCCTATCTTTTAGGTCGTCCTTTAAAATCATCTCTACCTCAAATCATCCAAATTCGGAACTATATGAACGTTTGATTAAATGATAATTATTCTAGTGTTTCTTTAAATAACTATATTAGGAAGTCACAATGGTTTTGAATTTCTATAATTTTTTTGCAAACATTCAATTGTCATGTGTAGTCTACCTAATCAAAATGGATGAAAAATTGGATGATTTTTTTTTAAAATCTAGCATCAAGGGGAAATTGGCTATTTATAAAAGTTAAGGGAATAATCGGCTAAAATTAAAATTTAAGGGGATAATAAGCTAATTAGGAAAGTTCAGGGAAAAGTTGGCAGCTCTATACAAGTTGGGGAGGCCAATTGACAAATATGTAAGTTGCAAAAGAAGAAGAAGAAGAAGAAGAAGAAGAAGAAAGAGAGATATCAGTGAGCTATACTAAGGCTAGAGAGGAGATATAAATAGTAAGAGTTACCTTTGTACTCATATGATTTTAGATAATGAAAAAAATTACTATTGCTGTCCGACAACATAGACATATTTACTGAACCTCGTAAATATTGTGTCATATTTACTTTATATTATGCTGTACTCATATCGTCAATTTCACAACACATTATCAACACGACAAAAACTCTCGTGTCACTAGAAAGCAACCTGCTCTCCATCGCGTGCAAGAATGTGATCGGCTCGCCCCGCGTGACCTGGTGCATCATGTCGTCGAGTAGCAGGAAGGAAGGAAAGATGAAGGTTATATAGAAGATCCAAGAATCAATGGGAGGAGCTGTGACCCTGCTGGTGCATAGGAAAAGACTAGAGTTTTGGGGCGGTGCGCTTTTAGTTGCACCATGGGCAAAAGCGAAAAAGAAAGAAAGAGATACAATCGGACATGAGAAATACCAAAAAAATTCTCTCAAAATTGAGTCTCTTCATGAACTCTTCGCAATCTCATATGATGTGGCGGAAAGTCTATAAAGATCCCACTTTTGAGAGTCTCTTAGAAACAAAAAAGAAAGAAAGAGACACAATCGGCCATGAGAAATACTAAGGAAACTCTCTCAAAATGAAACTCTTCATGCACTTTCCACAACCTCATATGATGTGGCGGAAAGTCTATAAAGATCTCACATTTGAAAGAGTCTCCTAGAAAGCAAAAAAGAAAGAAAGAGACACAATTGGACATGAGAAATATTAAGGAAACTCTCTTCATAAACTCTCCGCAACCTCATATGATGTGACGAAATATTTATAAAGATCTTACTTTAAGAGAGTCTCCTAGCATTTTCCCCCAAGAACACAGGTTTGGTGGATGGTCAATGAGATGTAAAAAAAGGGAGGGGGGTGGTTTGTCGGTGATGTGAATAATTCACCTACCTTTTGCACCAGAGGCCACAGAGCCGAAGAATAAGAGAGACGGTCTCACATGTCGTCGGGCCAAAGAAAGGAAGGATAGTAAGTTGATCTTTCATTTTATACTAATATATTATAAAACGAATGGTGCATGTTAACACTCTCAACCTTTCTATATCTATATATGTGTGCGTGTGAATGGCACGACATTGTTGCCCTTATCATAACAACATTCATTATCTTTAAGTTTTAATATTAACGTGAATAGTGCTGAATTAAAGCTCTTGTCACAATCTTTACTTATTTAAAGCAATGATGAAGTTCTTTGATTCTCGTCATATAAAAAGATGAGTCCTGAGGTTCCTTTCATGCTATATTTGGAAAACCTATCCTCCTAACAGCATCACATTGAATAAATGATCGCCTCTTATATAGAGGAGAAGTAAAAATTGGCCTGCAGGCTGCAGTAGCAAACTGAACACATAAATTTTTGCTTTGCATAATCACTTTTCTTTGTTAGAGCATTATATTTCTCGTTTCATCGTTAACCCAACACTCATATCATCAACAAATTAATGATGTTTGAACAGGAATCATCGATCACCTGTTCTAGAGTTTTAATCGGAGTAGCAGAGAAGAGTCACCTCATCAAAATTCGCCTGGCAATGCTGCCACCAACACTAGCCTATATCCTTGGGGATAAATCTTGATTCATCCTCTAAACCGTCTTTATACAAAAACATGCCTGCTAAGAAACGAATACCAAGTATCAATTTTACAGAAATCTTAACCTTATATGACTGAAATGAACTCAAGGATTCACTAAAAAAGAAGAAGAAACAGAGATAAATTGGAGCAGACTAACCCAAACCCATAAACCCTCTGTCTAAAGTGCATGGGACTCACGGAAAATCGCAACTAAGGGTTTATGGTAAAAGCACAAATTTTAGAACATGTTACTATTGCGTAGTTAACATCAGGCACAAGGGCTGAAGTGAAACTGGTACATTTTAAATGTTGGCGGGAGTGAAATCGTGGAAAGACAGCAAGTTACACTTCCAAAAGCTAATGCTGGCAAAAATTTTCTCGTTTCATACAACCACAAAAAACAAAGAGCAAAGTCAATTCGCCTTTTATCTTAACGTAAAATCAAGCTTGATGCCCTCATTATTCCAGGCCAGATAAGTGTAAGGGGCTACAGTCAGAAAACGTAAACTTAATTAAAAGATAAAGCATTTCAACCACAAGAAAGATACATACTTCAGAAGAAATGGCTGGCCATTAAAAGTTGTGGCTTCTCTTCGTCTTCTTCAACCTCGGCCGAAGCTTCAGCTTTAATTTCTTCAACCCTTTTATCCCATATGCTATCTATTAGCTTCCAAGTTTCATCATTGACCCTTTGGGTCTGCAAAAAGAATCAAACAACAGTCAACTAGCATGACAACAAAATGTTGCCAGGCAAAAACCCCAGTAAGCATAAATCTTCAGATACCTCCATAGGGCGGGGTGCACCAAAGGTTGAAAATCCAGCATTCCCAGGTGCAAATGTAACTCTTCCAGGAAGTGTAATCCCATGAATTCCCCACCTCCCCGCATAAATTAGGGCACCATATTCATCAACCGGGTTCACTTCAGGCTGATAAATGAGCGAGAACAAATGCTTCAAATACTCGTATCATATGGACTAACATGTAAACTTTCTCACCCTTGTAGATTCCAAGCCTAGAAGAGTTGAATAAATGTTGGCATATGGATCAAACATTTACATAAATTAGATTGAGAACAATTTGTATATATCTTGGGTCGGCAAGGAGTGTTCAAAAAATCACGTAAGGGTTAACTCGCATTTAATCTAGATCACTAAATGATAGCATTTAGTGGTTAATTTGTCAGCTGCATTAGAATAAAATATAAACTACCGATGAATGAGACAGACATGGATAGCACCTATGAGATAAAAAAAAAAAAAAGCTTACAAATGCCTCACTCTAATTCAAACTATTTAGTTCCAGAATTATCTCAGTAGAAATTAAACATTTATTCTATCAGAAGAAGTACATCCAAACACAGCAGTTCAAAACAATCACTATCCATAAAAAAGTTCAACAATTACCTGTGGTACTTGAGGAGACCGTTTATATATGTCCCAAATTTCTTCAGCTTTAATCTCTCCATGGTCAAGTAAAATATCTGCACGACATGAAAGCTTTCAGCCAACCAAATAGTATAATTAGAGTTTGACTAGAGTGATACTACCAATCTCATATTATGTACATAGAAGCTCAAACTCTCACACAAAACAGAACGTAACCAAAAAAGATTAATAACCTGTAATTGTCTCTACAGTTGAATGATACTCCCTTAGTACAGATAAACACTTGTCCTCAGCATAACGCATATATTCATCTCGAAGTGCTTCAAGCTTGGCTGCAAGCTATTTAAATTCACAAATTACTGATACTATTTGCATCCTCAAAGTTTTTTTCTTTTTCTGAAAATGATAAATGTAACTCAGATTGAGTAGGCATACATTTGGCACAAGATCATTTTGATTTCGGTAGTATGCTTTCCCATATGCTGTCATTCCTGTCTGCAGAATCAGAAATTCTGCAAGCCTTGAAGCCTCCAATGTGGCCTTTGCAGAGATCCAACACAAGTTGTCAACCCCAAACATCTCCTCCTCAATAACTCTAGCTACAAATTGGAGCAAATCAGTAAGCCATAACACTTCTTTTCTGCATGTCTAGGATTAGATTTACCAAGAAAACAAAAAAAATAAACAAATAGATGCAGAAGAAATTCAACTAGGTGCTTAATAATCAGGTTTATACAACCAGAAGACATAGGGTCCCTTAAATTCAACTGTAGGCACTAGTTTGATTTTATATCAATAACTTGTCACTTCCCCTAACCACAGTCCTAAAATCTTAGCAGCAAGTAGTTTGAATATTTTTTATAAAAATTTGAAGAAATATGAGTAAAGTATCAAAGATTGTTACGATTGCAGTAATTTGAGAGAAGGCCGAGGGATGGAGAATAATAAAGAAGAACAGAGAGAAGAAATATGATGGCACCAGGCATTAAACAAACATTTTCATCCAATCCAATTTGATCTGTTTACAACAAATTGTGTTAAGTAGGTCATCTCCCATTGGTTCCCTAAATGAACTCCTGAGTCCAAATTTAGAAAGAATTTAGAACATTTCAACTCCAACCATGCTCTCTAGTTAGGGACTCCCTAAACTAGTGAGCATGGTTGGAGCCACTAGTATCCCATTTCTCTCTCCTCAGATTAAGGAGCACATTTCTCTTTAAATCATGGGATTCCAAATAAGGTAGACTTCTAACCCAAGCTATAGCTGCCGCATCATAATCTTGATATTATGATGATAAGTGCAACTTAGAGACCACCATGCATATCCAGGTGTTAGGAACATTCATTGAGTTACATGTTTTCATTGTGTTGAAATCTGAACTTGCAACCAAAAGTGAACTTGCTAACAAGATAAATCTCTAGGACTTACGAGCACATGCACGCACTATAGAGTTTACAAAATCTGATTTTCTTGAGAAGACCTTGCCCGGTATTTCAGTGTAGCGCATATTTGGCTGACTACGAATGGATTTTATATCTGTCTGAAGAAGATATAATGCAATGAAATTAGCATGCTTCTACACAGGAAAATACATGTCACACCAATTGAAACAAAGTCGAACTACTAGCCTCAGCGAAAGGTCGGTATGGATCGGGAAAGTAGCACGCAAGGACAGCAACAGCTGCTTCTCGATATGCCAATCTAAGTTTCAGTTCCTCTGGAATTTCAGAACTATCTTCCTGACCTGTTTCAAACGTGCCTTTTGCTGCAAAATGATAAACAAAAAGAACATGTTAGGCAGTAAGCCAGTCTATGTAATTCGTGAAGCTAAGTTGTTCGTGGAGCAGGGACGCAGGGAAGCATATTCTCGCCCAGCAAGAAAGAGCTGGATGGGGAAAAGGTCCACTAACCCGTTTCAAAGCCTCTAGAAGCTCTTCCCGTCCAATGTAATCTAAGTCCTTCCTTGCAGTCAAAATTCCAGCTTCATTCCTGTCAGGTGATTGGAAAAACATAAGCATCACTCTGTCACTATTGAATTGAAACTTTTAGATACCGATTAGGCAATAAATTACAGTATGTTCTGCAACTCTGCACCGGTAAAATCCTCAGTAAGCTCAGCAATTTCATTAAGGAGAACCTCCTTCTCCTCTTCAGAACGGAAAAATTTATTTCTAGCGTGCACCTATTGGCACAAAAAGTAGATGTTATGCAAGGATTAGTAAAAATTCAGAAGCCAGAGTTTCGTATGCTAGAAGCAATGACAAAATTACCTTCAGTATAGCTAGTCTACCATCCTTTGACGGCAAACCAACTCTAATAATCTTGTCAAAGCGGCCCTTTCTCAATAGAGCAGGATCAAGGATATCCAGTCTATTTGTTGCACCTATGACTAACACCTGAAAAGGGAAAATCAGCAGCCAACATACAAAATCTCCTTTTCAATTGAAGAAGAAAATGCATACCTGTGAAGTAGAAACTTTAAATCCATCCATTTCTGTCAGTATCTGAAGCAGACCTTGTTCCCTTTCTGCACCACCCTTCAGAAGACAATTGAAGAGACTAAAATTACTGATGTGAATTATAATAATGAAACCAACTATACAATCTTAAGACAAAAAGGCACCAGTTAACTAATTCCTCAACTTCCTATAGATAAATATGTATATGTGCCTATTTGGAAGTGCATGTGCCTATTTAGTTGGCACCAAATGCAGATTCATTTCAGTAAAACCATTGCACACTCTTGGATAATCATATCAGCAACTGCAACTTCAAAATGTGTCATCCATGAAACTTTAGCAAAATAGGAAGGGCAATGCTTGTTTACTGAAATTCATTCAAATGGGTAAGGAAACTTTTCTCCGAGAACTGCTACAATTAAAAGAATACCAATCCTTTTATAATCAGTACACTCCATATTTTCTCACACCATGTTTTGCATGTCGATTCATATCCGTATAAGTTTTGCATGTCGATTCATATCCGTATAAGCAACAAAATATATTATTCAAATAGAAATGATAGCTTTAGTTCTTCACAAGTTTTGCACTGCTCACATAATTAGACACATAGTACATAAATCTCTATTATACCTGTAGCAATTTTAGAGTACCTTTTTAGAAAAAAAAATTATTTGAAAATATAAAAAAACACAGTACAAGGCAAAGTGAACGAGAGGTACATCCCAAGATCGGTGCAACTTTCACTGAAAACAAAAGAATATCATACTACACTTCTAACATCATAAGATAAAAAAACTCTAAAAACTACCTTACATCAGCTCCCCAATCAAATAAAATTAAAGAAAAGGAGAGATTCCTAAAGGCTGGAGACAGAGAACTTTGAAAGGGAATTTAAATGTCCAGTCCGTAGAGTTATCAGTGAATCAATGTCATCATGTATACAATATGCATTATTATCTGTATAAAATGAGAAATGCAAATGTAATGAGAACAAAACATGAATGAACATACAGCCCAACACAAGCATTTGCAAAGCCTAATGCAGCAGGACCGCACAAATAAAAGTTAGAAACAAAGCAAGAGCCAACCATCAATTCAATATTTTGCCTCTACCCTTCTTTTCTTCATGAAGGTGTAGGAAATAGAGGAACATAAGAATAATGAGAGAGAGAGTCTATTAACTTACCCCACCAATATCAGGTCCACCACGTTTGCTACCAATGGCATCTATCTCATCAATAAATATAATGGAGGGTGCGAAGTTTCTGGAACTAGCAAATAGATCCTTCACACGTGATGCTGCAACACCTACAAACATCTGGAGAAAATTTAAATAAGATCATTTGGATGAAGCAATACAGTATTGATTGTTCTGTATGGAAGAAATTAGGCTTTTTAGCCAAAATCGTCCTTGAGATTGGCATAACTCCTCACTTTGGTCCTTGAGATTTAAAATCGATAGAAGCGGTTCTTGAGTTTGTCCACTGTCAATCATTTTGGTCTTTCTGTGAAAAATCTCCTTTAAATAATAACCAAAATGATAAAAACATCTCAATTTTTGTCAAATAGTTTTGGCCCATTGCTTATTAAATTGAGAGTATTTTTATCATTTTGTCCTTATTTATCCGAGATTTTTTTACGGAAGAACCACAATGATTGACTGTGGACAAAATTAGAGACCACTTCTATCGATTTGAAATTTCGGGGACCAAAGTGAGGAGTTATGCCAATCTCATGGACTATTTTAGCTAAAAAGCTAGAAATTAATACAGACAATAACCAATTCTATGTCTATCATAAGACATTACAATATAGTAAATCATCTATATAAAATAAAATAAAAAAAATAAAAAAAAGAGGCTAGCGGAGGTAGGAATTCTGAAAGAACTCTACTAACTGTTCCAGGTACTTGCTAAAGATATCTACATGGATTTTAAACATGGTATTTGATCTTTAAAAGTTTTAATTTACGAAGGCATTCACTCCTTTCAAACTCACAACCATGACTTCATCAGCTCAGACCTCTACAAAATCAGTGCCGTTTGCTGCAAAGAAAGGCAGTCCTGCTTCGCCAGCAATAGCTTTAGCCAGCAGAGTTTTTCCAGTTCCAGGAGGTCCATGAAGGAGTACGCCTTTTGGGCAATAGATGCCTTTATCTTGGAACTCTTCATCGTTCTTTAAAATTCTTACTATCTCCTGCAGTTCCCGCTTTATATATTCCTGGCCGGCAAAATCATCAAAGGTAACACCAGTAGATTCTTCTGCTGATATAAATTTTGCCCTGGAGGAAAAACAAGTATAATTAGAGACCACATAAGGTGCTTGTTAGCAAAACTTGGTACTCCATTTAAATACATGATTGCATGCTCTCATCTTATAATTCTGCAGACATAAAATTCTGAAAAGTTGAACTATCTAACAGAACAAATTTTGTCACATTGCTTTCCCGCATCAAAATGCAAACATCAGTAAGACAAACAGCCTACTAACTCTTCTCATCAAAACAAAGCAATCCACTAAGTCCAACGATAGAATCACATAAGCTCCTATGAAGGATAAACAAAAGCACAAAAACCTAACTACAACAAATATTATAAATCAATAACCAAGTCTGAAAATGATTGGCAATACCCAGAACAATAAGTGACCTACCAGTTTCTAAGTATTAAGTTACCTGCAAATAATAGCATAAAACTACAAAACCGTCTGAAAAACTTTAAGCTTCAATGGGCCAGCACATAGTTCAGCTTGGAGGGTGCTTGATTGCAAATACTCATCTTGCAAGGTACTCCAAAACCATTGCTTGTCCGTTTCAGAAATAACATTTTTAACTCTTAATGCATAATATACTTTGTAAAATTGACAGGGTACATCAACACAACTCAAACTTACTAAGTTTAAGTCCATAACAGTTTTTTAAAAGTAAGCCTAAAAAAGGGTGATCTTGCCAGCTATACACAAGCAAACTCAAAGCAAAATGAAGTATCCAACAAGTCACTCTGCACATACCGGCTCTTGCCTAATGATCCAAGCGCACGGCGCTTGAGTGGCTGCCTGGTTTTCTTGCTAGGACTTCCTAAATCAGATGGTATTAATTTTGCATAAATGGGTCTTGTCAAGTTGTCAATCCAGAGATACAATACAATGGACAATGCAAGCCGCATAGACCATACGACTGCAGTTGCCACAGTAGAATATACTTCTGCGGGTACAGTATCCACATTCAGAACCTCAACATTCACTATTTGCTGATGCAACTTCTGCCAAACATCATTCCAGCTATCTATTGGCATTCGGTCAACCACATGACGCCGAAAAATAACCTCCTTAGAATTTCCTTTCGCTTCTTCCATTTTCTCATCTTTGTAGTAAGGTAGAATCACTGCAGAAAATTTTCCATTATTCAACAGAAGGATTTAAAGAAATAAAGATGACACATGTAAAGTGTTGTCAATGTCTTGGCATGTGCAACTATCATGAGAGAGAGACGAAGAACCCAGCGGTAAATATGTTTCAGAGGTTACGCCTGATCTCATAAGAAACAAAATCTTTTATTAAAACGATAAAGAATATACAACAAAAGGAAGTAGGTGTACCCTGAAATTCAGCTAAATAATGAAGCAACAAAACAGAAGCCATTGAAAGAAAAACAAAAGAACAAAACTAATTTACAATTACATACCAATCGGGATAAATAGCATGAAAGGACCATTGCTTAAAATCTAAAGAATCTGAAAGCCCACAAAGATGTGCTCGATAAAACCTGGTAGTATTACAAATGCCGAATAGCAAACGAACTCAAGCTTTAATGGAAGGGCAGTATATCCAGCAGAATTTTTTAAAGCAACAATTGGATTGACTAAAAGCATGACAAGAAAATATGTTTAAAGCATGGAAAACAAAAAGAAACAAGAACAAGGCCTAACTTGAAAAATAGCACCAAATGGAAAGTACCAATAACCTGGAAGACAGTTTAAATTAGGAGAACAAATTTCTACCTGATATTGTTTGACCATAGTTTGAGTACTCCATATACTGGACTTTATTTGAGTTAAGGAGTCTCCAAAAGTCACTAAAATCAATCCTGTGTGAGTTCTCAGGATCCCACTCTGTTCCCCTTAACTTTCCGCGCATAGTCAACAAGGCCCTGCTCCAGTATGAAGCCATGACAAGCTGTCTCTCTAACTGCAAATTTGCCTTGTTCTCAAGTTCTTCCAAGTCATTTATCCTCTTTTTCTCAGCATCCTTCAGTTTCTATAAAGTAAGGGGAACTAGTAAGTGAAAGAATCCAAATTACTGACATTGAATTAGTTCTCCTTATAAAGACAATTTAGAGAAAGAAAGGAGGAGAACAATATAATGCATAAGATAGAAATACAAGGAGGTTTACATAGGATTGCAAGACATAACTAAAACTATTTAAACAAAAACCTCTCTACACTACTACAGAAAGCCAACATCCTATTCAGCATGGTCACTCAGTTTTTGTATTTCCCAAATGACCCGTGTTGTAGTTGAAGAGTGAGTAAATCACTAGAGTTAACAAAAAAGGGTATTAACTAATAACTAAGCCCAAGTCTTCTTATAGAATTTCAAATCTCTTCATACGCCCCAGTTTCACTATTTTTTAAGATTTGTTCCTACTTAAATATAAAATGCCAATTTATAACAACCTGCAAACAGATAATAAATAGTACAGTAAATGAATAGACCAACAATGGATGAAAACAATATCATAGAAGCGGTCGGGTACACAAACGCTAGTGATATACATAAAAAAAATATAAAGTTGGCAGCTGTAGTTAAGAATACCAAACAACTTTGAAACAGAAACAAGGATTCAAATCCAGCATCACACCCAAATACCAATAAAAAGAAACGTAACCCTAGTTTCAATAGAAATCTCAACGCCCTCAAAATATATATGTGTGTGTGTGTGTGTGTGTGTGTGTGTGTTCCATTGAGATGAGCTTATCTATGCACCGAAGCATCCTCCACAAGCTTTCTCAAAACCTAAATTAGTGGTAATATGAGATTAAGAATAACACAACCAAAGCATATAATTTGTTTTGACTATAAACCTATTGTTTTAAGGGAACTGTGGGAACACCATAAGATTGGCAACTGTGATAGCTAGCCTCCATATCACAATGTGAGAACAACACATAAACAGAGTTGGGATTCTACAAACTCAAATTGATGGAAATGAATAACCATTTATTTAGAGCTTAAAGGGGCTATTACCCATTAATACCAAGTTATCATAAGCAAGAGGTTTTGCCACCTATAATCCTAAGCCAGAGATTTCCGTGTCACCGATAATCAAACTTACAACCCCATTGTGACAATTACCATTGACGCAATTTTGGGCCACCTTTCTAGCCTAGTCCTACTCCCTACCTTCATTCAATGCAAGTTCTTCACTCCAACTAAAGCGGCATAAAGTTAAGTTTACCATTAAGATTTATCCTTTTCCTTCATTTCCCCGGCCCTCAAACAGTCTAAATACAGATTCAAACACACACATAACCAAAACCAATTGTATAACCACAACTGAATACCAACAAATAACATGAAATCCTGTTTTTCTATGATTAAAACAACAAAAGAGAATTACTTTCTTCATTATTCACCTTAATTTCTACTCTCACAATTTGCCAACACCTAAATGGATTCAAAAAACCATCACCAAAAGACAAATAAGCAAACAAACCCCAGATACAAAAATCGCAATAAAAACAAAAACATACCTCAAAAGCCGCAACGGCCGAGTTGTTCGTTGTCCCCAAATCGACAACTTCAACTTTCTCGTTGACTATACGAAGCGGCCCGACTCTTCTAACGCCGTCGAATCTTCGGCTAATAAAGATAAAGCCATTGGACGGCGTCGTTTGGCCCAGTCTCTGACCTAAAAACAAAGTCTTGGGGGTTGTGAAATCGGGGGTCTTGATTGAAGAACCACGCGAACTGCCCAGGACGTTGATTTGAGCCGCGGGGGAAGCCATCTCTGTGATTTTCAGGCGAAATCAGGGTTTTTCGTACATCACAGCGCACCGTAAGTGCATAAGACAAAGGCACCGAGAGTGTTTCTGTTAGTGAGAAATGGAAGTCAGGTGGGAGGGGATAAGGGGGAAGACGAGAAGGGGTTTTTGGAATGTTCTATTTCCCGTTTGAAGATTTGTAAGTATCGTTTGGAATATTTTTTAAAATCGTCAAAAGTATTTTTCGGTGAAAATGTTTTGGAAACATTTTTAATAAAAGCATAAGTAAATTTTTTTTTTTCAATTATGTATTTTTAGAAGAGCATAAAAATGCTTTCGAAATTTAAAAATATTTTCTAAAAGTAATTTAATTATTTTAAAAGTACTTCGTCTTTCTGTTTGATTTTGAAGGAAATCAATTCTAATCACTTCAGCCACCACCATAATGCTTTTAGCTATCTAAAAATTAATATTTTAAGACTACTTTAGCTAATTTTTATTTCATCTCTAACTATGCGGAATTATTTTTTTTTCTTTATATTTTACTTTTTTTTTACCAAACTTAATACGTCATGGACCTTGCATGTTACCTGCTCTGGGGCCAAACTTAACATGTAGGGGGCGTTTGTTGCGCCGGACTATCTCGGACTGGATTAGCTTCAAGGACTAAGCTGGACTGGCTTAGACTAGACTAAATTGGACTAACTTAGTGAAGCGTTTGGTGCAATATTGGACTAAGAAGCTGGATAATAACAAATTCTAATATTATATTATTTAATATATAAATTATTAATATTTTATTATGATCTTATCTTTTTCTTCATCTTTTCCTACCATTTCCGTCCCACTCTTTTCCTCTTCTCTCATCGTCTCACCCTCTCCCTTTTTTTTTTCCTCTTAGACCTCTCAATTCATGTCTCTTTCTCATTCCTGGTCAAACTCCTTATTGATTCCAATCTCTATTTCTCTGTCCTCCCTGCCTCTCTAGCAATGCATTGTTCGAATGGAACCTCACGGCTCCAATTTTCTCGACGAGTTGCAGGTTTCCCAATGTGTTTTCCGGCCAACCCTCGTTAAATTAGATGAAGTTAGCACCACCAAAAAATTCATCACCATCCCTAGACCGAGATCTTAGTTTTGAATGCTCGAATCTGTCATGGATTTGAAGAAGCCCAAACAGGCCGAGACTTCTAGGCCATTTTCCGGCCACATTCGACCATATTTTGGCCTCGATTCAGGTAAAATCGTAATCTTGTCACTCCCAGCTTCAATTTGGTATATTTTATATGAAAGTTGGTTGTGAAATGGATCTAAAAGAGAGTCGGAAAGTTAATGATTGATCTAGGTGACCGGAGATGATGAGGAGTTTGTCGGGAGTGGTCGTTAAGCATGACAAGGATGAGAAAGAGAGAATAGTCTTAGCTAGTCCCATGGTTATTGGGGGGTCTCGCTAAGACCTCTTAGTGAAGGGTTTTGTCCATGCTAGTCCCCTTTAGTCTCATTAATGTTAGTCCCAGCATGGAACAAACACAGCATTGGACTAATAGCTAGTCCAGTCCAGTCCAGTCCAACTTAGTGAGGGCAAACAAACGGCCCCGTAAAGTTGTAGCAAACCCAAATAAAACAGTTGGCTTCTTAGCTTGGTGTGAATTGTGTGATGATGGCCGAGGGTCAGTTGTGCTCAGGTATAGAAAATAACCAATAATTAATTTAACTAATACAGCTATAGAAAATACGCAGATAATTAATTTGTGATTATGGGATGGTTACGGCACATCCGTATCATACTCTGATCCAAAACGTTACATCCCACGGTTTGCTATCCCCTTGTGACATTGCTTGTACAAAAATATAAATTAAAAGAACTAGATCCACTAAGTCTAATAGTATTTGGATTTGGATCCAAATTTTAAAATCCTCACATTTTAATCATTCATCGTGCATCGTGCAATCAAAAATAATTTGATTTTTTAATTTAAAATTAAATATAAATAGTATCTTATTTTTTTTCAACGATTGAATCGATTACTTAATTAGCTTATATTTGAATTATAATTTCTCTGAAGACGTTTTCTTGGCAACCAAACACAAGTTCTCTCACATGCAATCAATTTATTCTTATTAAAAGGCCTTGTACCAAGTCCTTTGAGAAAGATCAAAAGGATTGCCAAGCTTCTATTAAGAAGTAAAGACTAAAGATATCAAAATCGAAGGCAAGCAAAAACAAACTACCAAACACCACCATAACAACCATAACAAAACTGAACTTATGTTTTTTACATTAACGGATATCATACCAAACAAGCAAACGGCTTTAGAAATTATCCATCAAGGGAATGCTAAAATACATCAAAACCAAAGATAATATAAGCTCTCATATCATGCCACTAAGAAACAAGATACGCGTGTGCAAGCTCCAATCCTAGCATCCTCTATCACCATACATCTCTGCAAGCTCCAAATCCTGCAATCAAAACAAGGGCAAGCATAAATTAACACCATAAGGACACATTTATACTCCAGGACAATGCACAAACCCCATCTTGTAAGATAATTACCCTAACTTAAAGCCATGAAATGATCACTTACATATTTTGTTGAAGGCTACAATGTCACAACTCTGAACATACTCATTAATTGGTTCGACAGTAAGATGTTCCTCAATGAGAGTGTCAACAGAGACCAGGTCATCAACAATTGTCATCATTATTTGCAACTTCTTAATCCCGTACCCAACAGCTACAAGTTTGGCTGCACATTAAGAAAATAATAATACCGAATTAGCATCAAGACTAAAATTTGCAGAACAATACATTAGCTTCCACACTAATAACACAATAATATGTCCTCTTTAACAACAAATAAACCTTGGATGAAGGAAGAACTTACATGCTCCCCAATGCAAGCCTTCCAAGTGGACACTTCTTACAGCCTCCTCTAGCTTTTTCATGTCAGTTTCATCATCCCATGGCTTCACATCCAACAGAACCGACGACTTGCCAGACTCTTTCTTCTTTGTTGATGCCTTGATAGAAGCTGCACGTTCTTCCGCAGCCTTTTTCTCCTCTTCAGTCTCTTCCCCAAAGAGATCAACATCGTCATCATCGTCATCCTCAGCAGCCGAGGCCTGAAAATCATATCATGTTGTACTACATCAGTATAACAATCTTATGCAAGTTTTTCAAACTGATAAAGCAACACAGTCCAACTTCGCAAATTTCAATTATCCTTAAATACATGGAAAATTAAAACGAAGACATCCAAATTCGCACTCAGTAAATAGGGAAGAAAAATACTTGCCTTTGTATCAGCTACAGGCGGTGTAGCAATTGCTTCCCCGGTGGCAGGAGCAGATCCCTCAATAGTGACACCAGATCCTTCTCCGGTTACACCACTACAACAATGAATATAATCAAATAATTCAAAACAGTGTTCACAAATCAAAGAAACCCATTAGAACTAGTAACAAACAAAAAAACAAATCCATCAAAAGTTTTACGAACTTACGAAATCCTAAGAAGAGCAGCAATGTGGTTGTACCACCTAGACACATTCACAAATTCGGAAGAAGGAGCCTTTGAAAGAGCTGCATACACAGTGATATCATCCTTGGAAGCCTGATATCCAGTGATGTAACTGCGAGCAAGCAAGTAGTCATCGAGTTTCTTCAGGCCGGAGGCCGAGTTGACGTCAAAGACTGTGACTGCCATTGCTAGGTCTCCGGTGATTTTTCCTGCCACCCATACAAAAAAAGAAAAAAAAAAAGTCTTTCAACCCTAGATGATTACCACAAAAAAATATACATTATTTACGTAAAATTCAAACATAACTATCAGTGCCAAATATCAATTACTAGAAAATTAAAAATCTTTCTAGGGTTTTACTGAAAATTCCTAATCAATTTAGTTCTAGGACTGAAAGAAAAACTAGAAAACGATTTCAATTGACTGTGAAAACGAAATTACCACACAGATTCATGAATTGTATATCCAAAAACACTCTGATTAGATAAAAAGTAAGGATCTTTAGCAATGGATGTGAGATTACCTGAAGAGCGAGAGAGCTGCAGAGCCTGAGCGAGAGAGAGTGAGGTGGATATTTTTAGGGTTCTAACGATTTTATAAGCAATTGGATTTCCTGGCTACATGCGGAATCGTTTAAATGGGCCGGTCCGAAACAAACAATGGTACGGCCCAACAAGTTTAAATAATATTGGTACGACAGAAGACGACACAAGATACGCCGTCGTTTGAAGTCCTTTGCTCGCTTATGGCCTAACCCACGGAAAATTTTTAGGTGTACCGGTACATCAAATTTTTTTGGTGTACCCTCACTCATTAAAATTTTTTTGGTGTACAAAAAGTGAGGGTGCACCAAATTTTTTTGGTGTGCCGGGTACACCGAAAAATCCCTCCTAACCCACCTGCGTCGACCTCGAGCAATTCCCAATTTCCAGTGGCCGGTAGGAAGGAGAAGAAGAGGGGAGAGAGTACAGAGGGAGAAGAAAGGAATGCCGAAGAGAACAACACACACGTACTCGAGCGAGGACGCAGCTCCGGATGGACCTGACTCTGATCTCTTCGTCTATTACTGCAAGCACTGTGGATCCCATCTCCTCATAACTGGTTCTCTCTCTCCCCTCTCTCCTTAGATACATACATAGATATATATATATATATATATTGGTTTTACTTGGATTAGTTGTATGACTAGAAATTTATAAGCTTGAAAGGAAAATTTGGTTAATGCTAATTTAAATCGTAATTTTGTATTGGGTATAATCGCTGTTTCTGAAAAGATGGTTTCTTGAATAATATTTTGGGGGCTACAAACTATACTGAAGTGTGTGTTGTGTAAGATACCCAATTGCAGAAAATGCCGAAGAGGAAGACGGACAAGGCTTATGTGTTGGACAAGAGCAAGCATCTTGCAAGGCTCAACATTGCTGAGGCTGGAAAGGTTTTGTTGAAAAGGTGCTTAATTTCTTTAGTCTAAGTTAACAATTGGGTGTTGTCACTGATGTATGTATGTTTAACACCAGCTGATCACCGGCCCTCGGTTTCTTGTAGTTTATTTCGTATTTGGGAAAGTATTTTGCAACTACACCTTTTTTAAGCAAAGCTTGATTTTGTGATTAGTTTTTCGAGTACAATTGTTATGACTTTGCAACATTGTTGATGCCTTGAAATCTTGGTTGATATAATTATTCAGGGGGGAAGGGAAATTGGAGAAGCAATTTCGAATGAACTGTGTGGGTTGTGGACTCTTTGTTCTCTATCGCTCTGAAGAAGACTTGGAAGGTGCTTCTTTCATTTATGTTGTTGATGGTGCTCTAAGCACAGTTGCTGCTGAAACCAACCCACAGGTATGAAGAAAATTTACAGAAGGCTTTTTACCAACATCTTGTGTGGTACCCCGATTCTGGAAAAGGATTATTTTCTATAAATAAAGGGCTGTATATGTCTCACTATATCCTCCTTGTAATGCATCTTTTGGATTGTAAACATAGATTTTGGGCCAGCAACTAAGCAATTTGTTTCTACATGAGCATAGCAATTCCCTTTTGCAATGTTGTCATGTTTTCTTTTTATGAACATCCATATATAATCACTTCATCCATATTTACTAATTGGGTAATGTGATGTGTGTAGGATGCTCCTGTGCCACCTTGTATATCAAACCTAGAAGGGGGACTCGTTCAAGTGGCTATAGAAGTGGAAGATCGTGCACAACGCTCAGCAATCACAAGTAAGAGAAAATATTAAATGGCTTTCTGTCATCTTATTCAGCATGCAATGCTTGCTTGTTAGGTCAGATTACTATCATAAGTCAGAATTTCCTGCATGTACTGGAATTGGATTTTTGGATTTCTTGTATGACAAGTACAAGTCCATGTGAGGTCTGTATGCATCCCACAACACCTGTAGTTGGCAGTTTTAATATGTAAAACTTGCCAAAAGTTAATTGTCGGCTGGAATTTTAGATCGCTGATAATTTACACACTTCTTTCTCTTATGCCAGGAGTGAATGCTGATGATGTAAGAGTCACTGTAGCTGCACCTGCTGCTCGGGGAGAAGCAAACAACGAGCTCTTGGAATTCATGGCCAAAGTATAATTCTGCTTTTCTTTGTTAAATTTTTAGGATCCCAATCTTTTGGAACAAGTGTTAATTTAAGCCTTAACTCAATTGCTTTTTTGCATAGGTGTTGGGTCTGAGACTAAGCCAGATGACTCTTCAGAGAGGGTGGAATAACAAATCAAAACTCCTTGTGGTGAGTTAAACGAGTTTTACTATCTCTCTTTCTCTCTCTCACTCATTCATTGGGTGGCTTCTTGATGATCATAATCTGTTTCAAATGTCCCTGAGAGATCGATATCGGTTTTGTCAAAAGAAGTTTTCCAAGATTGTATACATTAACTTCGGTGTCAGACTCTATTCACTGATTTAGTTTCTG
This sequence comes from Pyrus x bretschneideri, assembly GCF_019419815.1. Classification (NCBI taxonomy): domain Eukaryota; kingdom Viridiplantae; phylum Streptophyta; class Magnoliopsida; order Rosales; family Rosaceae; genus Pyrus; species Pyrus x bretschneideri. Next base: position 581,580 of record NW_025999790.1, on the reverse strand, counting down.
GATGCACAAATACATGATACATCTACTCTGAAAAACTTAGGATAGGACAGCATATCAAAGTAACGGTACTGTTTATAAAATAATAGCAATCACAAGTAACGGTAGCATGAATATAAAAGCAACGTATGAGGATGACCCCTAAATTACCTATGAGTTATAGTTGCTTAAGGACATGTGACATGCCAATTTAACTAAGAAACTTCATATGTACTAATCTAACTTATCTTGCTAGCTTTCTTCCTTATCATTTGGTGATTGTTTCAGGTAGAGGATTTATCTGCTAGGCAAGTATATGAGAAACTTCTGGAGGCTGTGCAACCTTGAGTCTTTACAGTGCAATTTCAAATGTCAACTCTAATGAATAACATCAGTCGACGTGTATGTTTACAGCTTACCCTGGACATCAGCGGTACAAATTATTCTTGTGTTAGTTGTGATGCAATATGAATCTTCAATTGTACAATCCCGAGTCTTTTAGGCGATAGCTCCATATAACTCATCTGTACTCTTGCACTTTATATTGATAAAGGGTTGGTTGATTATATGCACCATTTCTGTTTCCGTTAGAATCCACTCTCTCTACTCTCACCTCTGTGAAAGATGTTAGCAATGTGATAAACAAGATTAGTGTCAATTTTTGCGCTAGTAGGGAAGGGTTTACGAAATGCGATTCCTCATGGTAGTCAATCACGCAAATGCTGCCCGAAATTCAAACAAGATTAGTGTCAATTATTGTTTAAGACAAGTAGGCTTAGGCATGTGGATGGAGTAACTGTGAGCTTTGGCACATGTTTCTTGCTTACGAGAATGATGCACGTTGCAGAATTTACAACATATACAGTGTTTGTGTCACCAAACAAACCCTCAAAGCCAAACATTACAACAAGTGATTAGGAATGTATTAAAGTTTAATAATACTTGATTATTAAAACAAACTAACAATCTGTTACATCGGAAATCAAACTACAACGAGTACAAATCCTAGATTAAAGTTAAAATCGACGCATAAAATATAAAACCACCAAAAGGAAATATGCTCCTCAGTTTTAAGCAGTGTGTGAGAGGAGCTAGAAGGTACATGGTTCGAAGTTGGCAGCGCACTTCTCCGGGAGCTGCATGGCCATGTTGCGATCAATTCCAGAGATCGGAGGGCCATTGACGAGCACACAGAGGCAAGGCTGGCCAAGAGCTTTGAGGGCATTGCAGCAAGTCTCACTCGGCGGAATGGGGCTGAAAGGAACAACTGCTACTCTGCAGGGTATTAGCTGAACTAGTGCCGAGAAGAAAGTGCTTGTACAAGTAGTTCCCTGCCCTTGATCCACCAAGCCTGTCATCACTAACACAAACACCAAAATTGGAAGAGCCATAATTTTCCTGCTAGTAAACCTTGTCTTAATTGAAAGTTAGAACTAAGATTAACCGTTAATTATGCTTTGGTAGTGTTAGGGAGAAGGTGTCTTGAATTCGGATTTATAGGGGATGACGAGGGTCTCATGCTATCATGCATGTCCTTCCTACTCAAAGGTCACACATATGATGCCATTATTTCCAGCTCTGTTGCTCATCGGTATACAAAAAACTAGTAAAAAATACAGTGTGCTAGTTGTTGTAGTTGTTCAACTCAAATTTCATGACCCTTTGTATTTTCTATAATTTATTTATAATTTTCCAGCTTATCCCTAATCAGTTTCTTCATCCTATCGACTACGAAAATCACTCAGAAAACGTCCTGCACCTTTCAAACGCATGGTGCAAATCGAAACAGTTCAAAACAAGTAAGAAACCAAAACTAGATATTCAAGAATGCAAAGAAATGATAAACTATAATTGCTGGAGGAGCAAAAGAATGTCAGTACATGATAAAGAGATAAATAATGACACGACACAATTGGCCGTACCCGACCTTCTTTATTACAATTCAGATCAACCACAAACGCCTTTTCACAATGTTGTTCTGATCGTTATAATACGTTATGATTTCAACATGTAACAAGTTGTCAAACTTAAGCTTTGTTTCCTTTGAGATTGATTACTGCAAGCTCCTGTTCAACAAACTCTCCTGCATGAATGGGCGGGTATTTGCTCGCAAGCGGGGATTCTGCAAAGTGACCTAAGGGCTTCAACACAGCATCAGATGCTATGTGCGCAAACAACTACATGGCAAGAAATGTCACAACTAAGCATACAGTGCATTTGGATATTTATTTATATAAAACCAAAGAGAACGAGATGGTATAATGACAACAATATGACTGGCTTCACTCACTGTTGAAGATACTCTCCATAGTAAGCGATTTTGCTCCGTTGCTAGTTTGATTGCATCAATCGTCCTGTTTGTTACGATAACTTCATGCATTCCAGCTATGCAATCTCCTGCAGTCAGCCATTCTATCTGCATTGAAAAATTGTGTGAATGGAATACAACTAGCATAAAGATTTAAAATGCAACACATGCCGAAGGAAACCAACCTAAAACAGCTATACGCATCAAGGAGAACTTAATTTTTAGCACACATAATTGACAAACCTACTTTTTTTTCTTTGGTACAATTAGCACACCAAATTTAATTTTTAGCACCGTTTTATCTTTCAAACATAAGACCTGCATAACCTTTTTCTTTGTTGCTACTTAAACATCTACATACATGATAATATATCAAAAGTTCATTGATGAAAAAGAAACACCAATTCCCATCTCCCTGCCAATTTGAAGTATGATTAGATAGATATCGAACATGATATTGTTCCAGTAGTTAAATTAAAGTTTAAATATGTCTTTCAAAAGTTAGGAAACTTAGAATGTGTAAAATGTATTTTCCATTGGCGTAACTGTATTCCAAAATTCAAATTGTTTTCTAGTGACAGTCACTGTAGTCCGTTGGCAACTAGCTCTGAAAACTATTCGATTATTACTTTATTACTAAGCACAACAGTTACCTGCTTCCCGGTCTGAATGAGAAGACATCCTACAGGAACCTTCACCTCAACTTTTTGCCCATTTTTAAGCCAAATATTCAGACCTGGGAATCTACTTCTGCCGTGAATAGTTAGAAAGTTGAGGTCATAATGATATCCTGCAAACACAGTACCCTCTTGGCCGTAACGCCGAAGGTCACTTCCTGTTGGAGCTAGAAGGTGCGGTCCCTGGGTTCCGAAACAACAGGCACTTAGCATAAAACGCATAAACTTATCCAGGAATCGGCAAATGCAAAGGAAGAGAGTCTAGTTCATGACACGACTCAATCCACAAGTTGGTGATTGTCGAAAATGCAGCATGTAGACAAAATGCACGTTATTGCTCTATAAATGACCACAAGGCAATGTATTTAATAAAGTTATAAAGTGATTGAAGAATATGACCAGTCCAAATTCATCCTTACAAGTAGGAGAAACAAAACAAAACTAAGAAGTGTAGTGGCATTATGGAGCAAAGCAGAAGGTATTCAATAGAATGCAACTTGAATTGGGAACACATATGTGGCAGGGTGGTTAAAGATAAGAAAAGTGATGGATACTCGATTTAGAACCTCACATGGAATTGAAAGGCATATAGACATGTATATACATATGAATATATGAATATAGACGTGAATGCAAGTTTCGATTGACAGTCATTGGTCACCTGCTTCATAAGAGAAGTGAATGCATCCTTTGGCAAGCCAAATCCAATGGCAGCCATTTCAGCAACAGCCTGGAAAGAAAGAAAGAAGGTAAACATTTACATGATGAATATTTTGATGATATTGGATGATTTGCAAAACAAGCACGCAGCTTGAACAATCTGAAAACACAAATCAGTGGCTCACCTCTATTGCCGAAATCATCTTGTAACCCCATGAATCCATGGTATCTTTCCATTCAGGAAACTCCTCGGGTACGACAGGCTCTGCATTAAGCTCCTAGAAAACAAGAATAGCATCACTATCATCTTCTTCATCTTGATCATGGCAAGTAGAACAATAAGCATTGACTTTTAAACAGTGTTTGTGCAAAGTCAAAATCAGAAAAGCAAAGAAAGAAGAGACCTGAAAGCGGGTTTTCAAGGGTCGAGGACCCACTCTCCACATGTATCGCCATTTGCGATCTGCCCCTTTGGGGATGGTTGGCTGGGACTCTTTGGGCATTTCTTTCAATTTCTCCTGCATTTCTTCATCAACAAGGCTTCTGGGGACTTCCACGCCTTCCGGTGTCACACCAACCTGTAATGTGTTATCCCCATCTCACTTTCCAAGTTTTGAGCAACAACAACCGGATTTGGCAATTTCAATTCACACCACAAATGACCCAATTTTACACAGTTTCTATTAAATACAGGTGATAAAAAAATGGATGAAATAAAAATCAAAAGGGTACCCAGATGAGCCCCCAATCAGCAATCACCGAATTGGGTTTCAAAATTCAAATTTTCAAATTTTTTCATTTGTGGGCGACATTTTCTTGGGAAACAAACAGTTCAGAACCCCACCTGGTAATGCAATTGGGGCCTCTCCTGGAGTCGCTTGAACTCCGGCGGACTGTCGAAGTACCTCTCCATCATATCAAGGAAGCGATCGTTGTCCTCCGCCGTACATCTGGGATCCTTTACCAACAGAGCTCCCGTTTCTCTCAGACTCCGACTAACCTCGACGCACAACTCCTTCACTCCGGCCTCCTCCGATTCCAAGTACGCGCCCAGATCTACCACCGTCAGCTCCATCTTCTCGATCCCAAATCCAAAAAATTTGATACGAGATTCTTGATTTTTGAGGGCTTATAAATGTTTGGGGATGGCGGGAGATTTTTCTATTTAATTTTGTTTCTGTTTTTATTTTTTCCAATGTTTGCAATTTAAGCGTCAAACGTTTGAGTCAGCGGAGAGATGCGTGTCGTGTGTAACACAAACTGTTTTTGTTTTTTCGTGTGTAACACTAATTGTTTTTGTTATGTTACAGTAATAATGTTTTTTGATTCGCCTTCCTTTCTTTGTTCTGTATTATTCTGACACGTGGACGTGGCAATCTGAATTAGTGAAGTGGATCGTACCAACGGTTTGCTGCGAAACTGGGAATTCCTTGGGTCAACAAGCCCAACCCAATAGAATGATTGGGCTGGTTCGAGGTCCATATAGAAGATAGCCCAACATTTTACGTCCAACACTATGTCCCAAGACACTATAGCCCAACGTATTCTGCAATAAGCATCAGTTATGTGTTTGTTTGTTTGTTTTTTTATTTTTTTTTTCAGGAAACACGGTGATTTTTCAGGATTTACTTGTATTTGTATTAAGGATTGATTCTAAAAACATTTTCACCAAAAACACTTTCAATCATTTTAAAAATATTTTCAAGCAACCTCTATATTTCTTTGGATGCCTCTTCTCCTTCATAGGGACATAAACGAGAGTTGAGTCGACCTACTTTGATCCCTCCAAGAAGTTCAGTAAAGCAATATTTAGTGTTTTTTTTTTTCCAACCTACTTCAATCCAAACTCATCTAATAGAAGTCGTTCTTCTTTCTCTCCTCTCTCTCCCTCTCTCTCCTCTCTCTTCTTCTCAACCTTGAATTAAATCTCGACAAATGCTTACCCGAGCTAAATTCTTATGATTTATTTTAGTTAACCTCCTTTTGAATTTTGTAAGAACTAAAAAGGAACATGCAACTTGCTACACTTTCATTAAGGGCTGTTAAAATCACTCTCCACCTTTGAAGAAAAATTTCATCCGTTCTTCATTTATGTGTTTAACTCATTCTTCTCTTTGGCTCTAAATTAGTAGTTTTTTTCCTATTTATTTATTGGTGTAATAAGATGTTTTTAAAATATGAGAGCACATCATGGACAATAGAAATAAAAGTATGATCAATTTTAGAAGCATGTATTTAGGACCAGGAAAGGCATGGTGACATGAGTCAATATTATGGGCTTAAAAGACACCTTGATATGTGTGTGGATTGAAGGCTCAAGACCTATAGGGTAGGCAGATGTCGGACCCTTTGAGTTTTTGGTGAGGTATGCTCACATTATCAGGGTAAAACTGTCATATTGAATTAAAAATCTACATGTCGTTCTTTAATTAGATGTGATTAATTTATATCTCCACGTTACCTATTTAAATTGGATAGAGGAATGGGATAAAAGCTTTTATAGGTGGGGAGGTCCCATGATGTACTAGGCAGACCGGCTATGTTGTGCTAGTATGATGCAAACTAGCTCTGCCGACAACTACATGAAGTTATTGAGAGGGCTCTAGCAGGTAGTGGCGTCGTAGCACGAGACATGACAGAACACTCTTTAAGAGTCGACCCTCCCCTCCTTATGTCGTGGAAGGCACATTGGCAAAAGTGGATATCATGACCCAAATGACACTTGATATATGTGTAGGCTACAGGCCCATAACCTATATGGTAAGCATATGCTAGCTTATGAGTTATGGTGTGATATGACATCGATGTTAGGAGTAAAATCATTATATTGAGCTAAAAGTCAGCATATCATTTTTCCATTAAATGTGATTAATTTATACCCCACATTAACCATTTAAATCGAATAGATGATTGGTAAAAAGAGCCTTATATATGCTCATAAAGATAAATCTGGAAAAGGATCCATCTTTCTCAAAAGTGTAAGTTTTCACTCAAATTAGTAGCATAATAAAAGTATAATATACACCTCCACTATTATAAAGCCACATCTACTTTTGAGTTGGAAACTTCACCAGAAAATAATATAGCAAATTGCCCTCGGACAAAAAAATGCGAACAGTTACTAGAAAAACCTATACAACAAAACAACTGTTATGTAAAATGCGGGTTTGAACTCTGTCGGCTTCCTAATTTAACGTTTAATCTAACAAATTTATCATTTGACAAAAAAAAATATTGGGGTGTATTCAATTGATAAATTGAGAGACTTTAAGAATTTTTATAGAGTTAATTGATTTGTAGAGATTCCATATAAAATTTTGATTTAATTCCCTCGAAATCTCATGGGAGAGGCGAGATATGCGGATGCTTAAAAGTTAAAATACACTACGAAATTTCTCCGATTCTCTCTAATTCCTCAACTTTCTCAAATTCTTTAAAATCAATTTCTAATTGAATACACCTGAAATGTTATAAACTTATTTAAAATTTTACTTGAATAAATCCGGATTTTTAAGTATTTTAATAAACTATCTTAACATTTTAATTGAATACACCTTAAATTTCGTAGAATCACTTAAAAACCTGATTAAATACTCTAGAATCATTAAAAGAATTAAAATCTTTCAAAATCTCAATTGAATACGCCTCTAAATCTGAAAATCATGTCAACTATAAATTTAAAATGTTGGACACCACTCATATGAGTTTTCACACACAACGTATGCACCTAGCAGACTTGTTGAAATTCTCGAACACTTCCTCATGTCTCTGACCAAGTCTGTTGAACTTTTCTCACACACAACATATGCACAGAAAATAGAAACATTTTATTTAACTTGGAAATGATTTGCATGCATAATCAGTGCATGAGTGAACATAAAGATAGGAAGTTTTGAGTTGTTTCCTTGCAAGCTAATTATATTTGGTTTAATTGAAACCTTCTATTTTATGCCAATGAGTTACTATTTTATATAAATATATATGTGTTTGTGCCGAGAGATGGTAGAGACGTCGGAGGTTGAGGGTTTTAGCAGGGGTAGAGAGCGCTGATCAGAGAGAGGCAATAGCTGGATAGTACGAGAGGCAGGAAGTGTGTTCTCTTAATGGGAGAGAGTAGGGTGATAGAGTAGAAAGATGATTATGATTTTTATTAATTTGGTCGTTGATGTCACATCCCGGCCCGGGGCGGATCACTTCCCGGGCCCGCTCCACCACCGTAGCACGATATTGTCCGCTTTGGGCTTACCATTCCCTCACGGTTTTGTTTTTGGGAACTCACGAGCAACTTCCCAGAGGGTCACCCATCCTGGGAGTGCTCTAGCCCTCTTCTCGCTTAACTTCGGAGTTCCTACGGAACCCGAAGCCAGTGAGCTCCCAAAAGGCCTCGTGCTAGGTAGGGATGGGAATATACATTTATGGATCACTCCCCTGGGCGATGTGGGATGTCACAATCCACCCCCCTTGGGGGCCCGACGTCCTCGTCGGCACACTCGCGACCAGGGTTAGGCTCTGATACCAAATTGTCACATCCCGGCCCGGGGCGGATCACTTCCCGGGCCCGCTCCACCACCGTAGCACGATATTGTCCGCTTTGGGCTTACCATTCCCTCACGGTTTTGTTTTTGGGAACTCACGAGCAACTTCCCAGAGGGTCACCCATCCTGGGAGTGCTCTAGCCCTCTTCTCGCTTAACTTCGGAGTTCCTACGGAACCCGAAGCCAGTGAGCTCCCAAAAGGCCTCGTGCTAGGTAGGGATGGGAATATACATTTATGGATCACTCCCCTGGGCGATGTGGGATGTCACAGTTGATGTGGGTTGGGCTTTTTTTATTTAAAATTTTAATTATTTTCTAATTATTTTTGTCTTTTAAAATTATTTTCTTGAACTGTTTTTGTTTTAAAATAAATTTTTACTTTTTAACTTCTTTACATTGTTGTTGCCCTTTTTAGACGTTTGAGGCTTCAACTTTTTTTTCCTTTCTCTTAGAAACCCACTTAATTATTTAAAAAAAAAAAACATTTGTATAAAATACTTAAAAATGGTAAACATGGATTTTTATTAAACCGGGGGGGGGAAGCAAAATTTATAGTAATTTTAGTGGATGGGCCATTCAAATGCATTTTTTTATTATGGAAAAAAATCACATGTATTTGTGTAATTTTGGTTTGTTTATTGCTCCTAGTTAATTTTATATCTTTCAAAATACATACGAATTTTTAATTCAACTAAAAAGGACAATAACGATGTTTGATTTCTAAGGAAGTTAAAAAGAAAATATATTTTAAAAGAAAAATAGTTCAAAAAAATAATTTTAAGAGATAAAAATAATTTGAAAATAATTAAAATTTTAAATAAAAAAGCCCAGCCCATGTCAATGACTGAATTAATAAGAATCATAATCATCCCTCTACTCTACTCTCTCACTCTACTCTCTCTCATAAAGAGGGCAGACTTAGCCGCCTCTAGTACTCTGCAGGTACTGCCTCTCTCTGCTCCTTGCTCTCCATCCCTCCTACAACCCTCAGCCTCCGACGTCTCTACCATCTGTCCTCACACACACAGATACATAGATATATTTATATATATCGCCCCAGCTGCAGGTAATATTTTTGTACTCACTCTTGTTCTATCCGTTTGCTTTCTCCCAATCCCTCGTTTGGTTCCCGAGGAAATATACTGACAATGAAGCAAATATGAATGTTTGATTCTTGCGTTTTTCAAATAATGAATTAACGATTGTTGCTCTTGGCTCAGTTGATTGAAAAGTTATATGTATATATGTATGTATATGTATATAGCGTCTTTCGGTTGTCTGCAAAATGACGAAATGGAAGGTTGAATAATTTTTTTGTTTTCATTTTCTATCAATTTCTTGGCAGCCAAACGGGAATTAATTGTTTACCCGTTTATATAATGGCTGTATTTTGCAAGAGAATGCTTTCGTGACCTATTTTAGAATTTTTCTTGAAATTTGTGTCTTTTCCATTAATCTTTGTTCAAGTTCGTATGCATTTTTAATTAGTAGGAAAGATGGAGGCTTTCCATGTTTTCGAATTGGGTATCATATGATAATGGCTGGAGCAAGTGCTTATTGCTTGAGCAAGTGCTTATGACTTGGGCATCTTGACAATATTATCAGAATAGGGGGTGAAAATGGCTGGAAAGTCGAATAAAGGGAGGAACCGTAGAGGTGCGAGCAATGCTGTGGTCCCATCTGATGCTCCTGTGAAAGATAACTCAAGCGCTTCAGAGCCCATTAAAGCCGAAGACAATGGTGTTCCAGCTGTTGAAGAGTCAACTGATGCTAGTCTGGAGGTAAAGGAGTCTGAAACAGAAAATTCAATCAGCCATACTAAGCAAGGTGAATTTAGTATTTGGGCCTTCAAATATTTATTTCTGGAAAAGACTTCTTGTTGATATGCCATTCCCATGTTCAACATTTTGTCTGATCTTTACAATGTCCTATTTTCTTTTCAGTAGAACAAAAATTTTACCACATGAAAGAAGCAATGTAGATGCCAACATACATAAACATGTAGACATTTACTTAAACTCACATGTGTGCATGCATCTGCAGGTACTCGTATACTCTAATCATGTTTGCCTAGATAATTTGGATAGATAGAAAAATAGTTACATTTCTTGGTAAATAACAATTTGATCCAAGAACCAGATACAAAAGACATGTTCTACACTTCATATTTTTGTTGACAATTTTAGGATGAATAGAATTACTTATACAACAACAAGACACGAACATTGCTTGTACATATAGGGAAATGATAAGTTATATATATACATATATGATTGCAGTCACACATGCACACCATATACACATATGTAGCTGCATTCATATTCAACAAAATAAAGGAAGAAGATCAAGAGTGAGGCCTTGTTCTTTCTTTCTTTCTCCCTCCCAAGTGTCTAATTTTGTTGTTGCATTGGTGTCATTGAAAGAAATTTGCTCTGACACAGGATATCAGCGATCTCTGGATTTTTTTACAACAAATGTTATGTGTGCTGAGTTTTTTTTTTTCCTACAAAAAATAAAATATATATATATATATATATATGTGTGTGTGTGTTTGACACTTCTTTAGAGGCAATTCCAATGCATTACTTTAGCTGGATTCCCTTAGTTTTGAGCAAATAACAACTGAATTTCTTCGGAGTAAAAGTTCATGGTTGAATGCTCATATAGCTTGCCTGTCAAGAGTATTTCCCTTCAATAGCAATTTGTATTTATGTCTTTTATTATCATTAGCAGAACCTTTAGTTTTCTCATTTGGTTATCGAAAAAGCCGTCTATCTCATTCTGATAATCCATGACCGTGAGAGTGCAGGTGACCTTCATCTGTACCCAGTTTCTGTCAAGACACAAAGTGGCGAGAAGCTTGAGCTACAAGTGAGTTAATTTTGATTGCTATTAATATAATTTTTTATTTAATTGGCTGCAAAATGCAAAAGGTAATGCAATTTGAGCACCTTTTCTCATATTTAGTTGACACATCTAATAGTTCAACTACAGAAATTGAGATGTCTATGTCTCCTTAGTTAGATATTTTGTGTCCTTCCACTGTCACGTTTTGTTTGACTGTATCCATTATAATTTCCAGTTGAACCCAGGAGACTCTGTTATGGATATAAGACAATTTCTGCTTGATGCGCCAGAGACATGTTTCTTCACATGTTATGACTTATTGCTACACACAAAGGATGGCTCCACTCATCATTTGGAAGACTTTAATGAAATTTCTGAAGTTGCTGATATTACCATTGGTGGCTGTTCCTTGGAGATGGTTCCTGGTATACTACCTCTCTGTTGCTTTGGGGTTCCAAGTCTTAAAAAGGATCTTCTAATGTAAATATATTTTTTGGCAGCTTTATATGATGATAGATCTATACGGGCTCATGTTCATCGTACGAGAGAATTGCTTTCCCTTTCTACACTTCATGCGTCACTATCGACATCACTTGCATTACAGTATGAGACTGCACAAAACAAAGTGGCGAGCCCTGGAGGTTTGAGATATAGTTCATTTAACATTAAGTCATAATCTTCTCATTTATCTTACCTGTTATCGACATTTGGAAGTGGTTTAACTTGGCACTCCTGTAATTCTATTTGATCTAGATACTGTGAAAACTGAGGTCCCAGAGCTTGATGGTTTGGGTTTTATGGAGGACATTGCTGGTTCATTGAGCAATTTGCTATCTTCACCCTCAAAAGAGATCAAATGCGTGGAGAGTATGGTGTTTTCATCCTTCAATCCTCCACCAAGCTATAGAAGGTGAACCATGACATCTCTTACTTGCATCTGATAACATAAAGATAATTTCCCCCTAGAAAATGTCTTAACTATGTACTGTTTGGTATTTTTGTTGTCAGGCTTGTTGGGGATTTGATTTATTTGGATGTAGTAACATTGGAGGGTAATAAACACTGCATTACTGGGACTACAAAAATGTTCTATGTCAATTCGAGCACGGGGAACACCCTTGACCCTAAGCTGAGTAAAAGTAATTCGGAAGCAACCACACTTGTTGGACTTTTGCAAAAGATTAGCTCTAAGTTCAAGAAAGGTACTATAAATGGTTTATACATTATTTACCTGTATTATTTATTTATTTTTTAAATTTTGAAGCATACAGATGTTTGATTAATTATCTTCTACTGTTTCCCATTTGAAGCTTTTCGTGAAATTTTGGAGTGGAGGGCATCTGCACATCCTTTTGAAAATGTGCAGTCTTTATTGCCACCAAATTCATGGCTAGGGTTGTATCCAGTTCCAGGTTAGTTGAACTTAATTGTACTTGAATTTTTACTTCAAATGAGGATCTTTGGGTGGTAGAAGGTGGCACTCTCCTTGGGCAAACTTTTATCTCATATTTAGCATATTTAGCAGTCTGGCCAATTGGCTGGTTGCCTCTTTCAGGCGTTTCTGCTACTGATGAAGATTACTGTACTATGAATTCTTCCCTTAAATATAAAGGAAATAAATTATAACGATTTTAAGTTTAACTCTTTGTGTTGGTTTGGTATATATTGGATGTGAAACCTGCCTTGGTTATGATACTTGAGCATGATCATTGTTTCTTGTTGTTTTTAAGCTGCCATTATATCTGACTTTGCCTTCAATTTAGAGTTCAACAAATTCTCAGTCATAATTCTGTATGTTTTCTTTGTCTGGAACCTTTTGCAAAATTCTTGTCAGCTCGTTTTCTTTTTCTCATGTCTTTTGTGACTATGAATAATCCACAAATGACAACGAATTTCACCATAATCATTCTTAAAGTAGGAATATTTAACCACATTACATGCAAATCATTTTCAGTTTGTGGTCAATATTCTTGTTTCTCTATTTTGACTATTGCAACTTAATTGTAGGGTGTTGTTTTCTAAGGTTGTCTTGTTCATGTATTTGTTACTTATGACACTATTATAGGGCATAACGAAGTTGGTTTTCTGAGTTTCCTTGATGTTATGCTTTATCTTTACATATAAATACATTTTAAGGGATCTTCTATTGTCAGATCACAAGCGTGATGCAGCTAGAGCAGAGGATTCCCTTACTCTTTCATATGGGAGTGAGCTAATTGGCATGCAAAGGGATTGGAATGAGGAGTTGCAATCTTGTAGGGAATTTCCGCATACAACTCCTCAGGAAAGGTAATGATTTCCGGTAAAATATTGGGTTCTAATCTAGTTATGTATGTCCTTTATAATTTTCCGGTAATTATTGTCACTCAAGGTTTTGTGTTTTATATTGTGTCTTTATCTCTCACAAAGTCCTTATTTTGCAGAATTTTGCGGGATAGGGCTCTGTACAAAGTGACTTCAGACTTTGTTGATGCAGCTATTAGTGGTGCTATTGGAGTTATTAGTAGATGCATACCTCCTATAAACCCAACCGATCCAGAGTGCTTCCACATGTGAGACTGACCTGAAACAGATTACCTTAATTTTCTTAGTAATGCTATACTTGAAGACTTTCAGTTAGGACATTATGTCTATGAATCACTTTGTCAGCTGCCTAAATGGCGAGTAGTTTTGTGTTAATAACTGTAACTCTGTAAAAACAATGTCACAGCTCCTCAGTATGCTAATTATTGCTACCTTTTAATTGCCTTTTATTGAAATAATTTTTTCAGCTGTGTAGGCTAATTAGATCCCACTATACCGTAATTCTGCTGATATTGGCAATATGTTATACATATTTGGTTTGTGCACATGCATACATGTATTTTGATTCGCTTTTCCTATAGGGGGCACATCATTTCCATTTGAGGGTTTCTGCATTGAATTTGAACTTTGAGGCTCTGCTTTAAGTTATCTCGATATATTAGACATGCTTGTTTTGATAGATTTTGGTACTCATGTACTTCCCAGGAAATATATTTCTTAAGCATATGGTTGTAACTTTGATTTTCATTGCATGTGCATGCATATTATGATGATAGATTAAATTACAATCATATGTTCAATGTCTATTGAATTGATATAAGATTTTGGTCTTTTTGGCTCTAGGTATGTTCACAATAATATATTCTTCAGTTTTGCTGTTGATGCGGACCTTGAGCAGCTGTCTAAGAAACATGCATCGTATTCTAGTCCAAAGATAGGGGCCACTGGTTTTTTACACAGTTCTGAGAAGGCTCCTGACAGTTTGTTGCATGGAGAGAGTGCAATTCCCAATGGAGAAAAATGCAAAGGATCAAGTACGGTTGATGATGCCACTGAATCCTCTACTGATGTTTCTGCCGATACTCAATTGGGTGAAACTGAGCAGGCTACTTATGCTTCTGCAAATAATGATTTGAAAGGCACCAAGGCGTACCAGGAAGCTGATGTCTCTGGACTTTATAATCTTGCTATGGTCATAATCGATTACAGGGGGCACAGAGTAATAGCTCAGGTGTGCCTCGAATCTGATGTTCTTTCTATGTTTTATAACTTTGTTACTCTTATAGAAATTGGTATTCTTAAGGCTATAGCTACCAAGTTGCAAACATCATGGTTTTTAGAAGCAAAATTGTCTATTACAGCCTGAGCTTATCTCTCATACCCCCCCCCTGGCTACACACCCCTATGTGCATGTGCATTTGTCTTTCTCTTATTAATTTTATTTGTATTATATATCCGGTGATAGTTTTGCTACTAAAATCTATCTTTAGGATTCTTGAAATCCAAAACTGTTGAAAAAGTAGTTATTGTTAAAGTTGCCTTTCTAATTACTGAATTTATTGATTCTATCATTCACAACAAATTTTTTTTTTTTTTTTTTTTTTTCTTATTGCCATGCTTGCTATAGATAATTTTTTTTTTTTTTTTCACTCTTTTTTGGTTTTTTAATAAGGAACAACTTTTGCTATCTGATTGCTCTCTCCTTATTCTATCTCTAACTCATTGGCATTGACACCAGAGTGTTTTACCGGGCATTCTTCAAGGGGATAAATCAGACTCTCTTCTGTACGGTTCTGTTGATAATGGCAAGAAAATATGCTGGAATGAAGAGTTTCATTCCAAGGTGAGGATTTGAAGCTTAGCATATTATATGATGCTGCCAAATGTACCATATTTTGATTTTTTTTTTATAATCATAAAACTGCTTTCTTTCTTTGTAAAACAGGACTTTATTGTGCAATTTCTAAGATTTTATTATGTTTAGGTGGTGGAAGCAGCTAAGCGCCTTCATCTGAAAGAGCATACAGTCCTGGATGGATCTGGAAATGTTTTCAGATTGGCTGCACCGGTGGAATGCAAGGGTATTGTTGGTAGTGATGACAGGTAAATATCTTTTTCCGCATACGTTTGGATTCTTCTGTGTGATGTTTGACTTCTCAGAACTCCTGTGTTGATAGCTTCCTCCAAAAGAATCTCTATCTATTTGTTGAATATTTATTCATGCAATCAAGAATTTACATTCATATAGATCTAACTTAATACACTTGTTTTAACTCTGCTCCTCCCTATTTCAGGCATTATCTCCTCGACTTGATGAGAGTGACTCCTCGTGATGCAAATTTCACTGGATCTGGGTCCAGATTTTGTATCTTGAGGCCAGAACTAATTACTGTCTATTCCCAGGTAAGATAATAATACCTTATATCAGTACTATATTTGAATTTTTTTTTTCATAAGTTTCTAAATATGAGCCTTTTGTGTATTGGGAGAAGGCCCAAGCTGCTGAGAAACCAAAGTCTAAGTCTAAAGATGGAGAAGGTATTATCACCACTGATTCTTCAATCATCACTGATGCTAAGCAGGTAAAATTTAGCCGATTCAACTGCAGTTTATAGAGTTTATGAACGTTGCAATTTTTGTTAGACTTGTTTCTGCATTTTCAGTATGTTTGTAAAGTTTAGTCGTTGATTTTTTATGTCTTATTGGTCCCTATTTGACGGGAAAGGGGGTTTTACATATCTTTTGGAGTTGGTAATAATTCCCATAGTATGTTAATAGTGTTAAAGGTACACTTATCATCTGTTTGGACAGTATGATTTTTTATCCATTTCCCAATGGACCTTAAAGTAATTTGGGTGATGTGGCTCTTTGGATGGCTCTTCACAGGACATAACGGAAGAAGGGAAGGCCACAGATGCACAAGAAAGTGCATCTCCAGCTCCACACACTGATAGCTCTGATCCATGTGAAGAAATTCTTTTTAACCCTAATGTCTTCACTGAGTTTAAGTTGGCTGGAAATGAGGAGGTGTGGTTTTTTACTTTGAAATTTTTTTCAGTGGGTTTGAACATGTATCCATTTATTTGTTTTCTTTTTTCCAGGAGATAGCAGAAGATGAAGGAAATGTGAGGAAAGCCAGTTTGTATCTTACAGATGTTGTGCTTCCAAAATTTATACAAGACCTCTGCACGCTTGAAGTATCACCTATGGACGGGCAGACACTAACTGAAGCACTCCATGCTCATGGAATTAATGTTCGCTATATTGGAAAAGTAAGCATTATGGCTTTAATTAATACTTCTAACTTTTGTAAGTATTGATGGATAGAAACTGTGGAAGTAGTCCTTTTTCTTTTCCTTTTGAGGTTTTGCATAAAATGTAACAAACAAGGTCTGATGACTTATGTGATTGGGATAGTGTATTTGATGCATTTTGGATTATTTTAACAGGTGGCTGATGGGACCAGACATTTACCTCATCTTTGGGATCTTTGCTCCAATGAGATAATGGTTAGATCTGCCAAGCACATTCTCAAGGTGATAGGCATTTCCTTATCTGCTTGATCTGATATTATCACATTCTTTTTATTTTATAAAAACTGAGGTGTTGTCTTGTTGGCACCAGGAAATGTGGCACATTACAATGTTATTGCCGTAAAATCTACGTGACTATAAACTAACTTATTTGGTTCAGTTCTCTAGGAGGGACACAACTCCTATGATGTCAGATTTAATTGAGTGCAGACCAATGATGCTTACGTGACTTAGATTCTATAGGAGTGGGGAACTTGACCTCTCGGGTACTTCCGTTATGTGATATATTTTTCTGGACCAATGCTTTAGCTG
The DNA here is from genome assembly GCF_019419815.1 of Pyrus x bretschneideri. Classification (NCBI taxonomy): domain Eukaryota; kingdom Viridiplantae; phylum Streptophyta; class Magnoliopsida; order Rosales; family Rosaceae; genus Pyrus; species Pyrus x bretschneideri. The sequence continues at coordinate 564,428 of NW_025999790.1, read as the reverse complement.
GAAATGTCTGCTCATTTTCCTTTTATGATATTCCTTGCTATTTTATAAGAGAGTAAAAATTATCCTGTTGAGGACCAGGAAATGTGGCGTCTTACAGCATGTTACTGCCATAAAACCTTTGTTGTTGGTCATTAATGAAGCAGTTTGATTCAGGTTGCAGTTGAGAATGTAGATCGTAATGCATGTACTTAGATACTTTAATGGCGGGGAACCTGTCCCGTAAAGGACTTCAGTAGTGTGATATATTTTCTTTAGATTTATGCTGAAGTTGTAAATGGATAGTTTGTGCATTGAGTTGTTGCTTAATTACATAGACGGTTTTGGCTAAGAAATATCCTTTCAAGTTTCCCGTCTGACCATTAAACAGCATCCATTTGGCTGTTACAGTTTTGGAATTTTTATGCGTCGTATTTGCTTTCCTGCAAAGCAGTTTGTACATTTGTTTTACTTTAATTTGAGCTGCAACTTTTCATGATTGATGCCTACTGTTTGTAATTGAGCTCCTATATTCTGGGACATCCATTGGAAACTATCAATTCTTGCGAGAGCTTGTTGCTTGTTTGTGCCTATTTGTACTTTGACGCTATTATTTTGGACCAAGGACATGATTGGGAAACAGTTGACTTGGATAGGTTATATATATTATAGGTGTTAAATATCGTTTTAGTTCCATCCTTTTGGCTTTCAAAATTATTGTCCAGTAACAGTAAAAAGTAAAAAACATTGAGGTCCTTGATGTTTGGTGGAAAGTGGTTCATGGTTTTCTTATTCTGCAGGATGCCTTGAGAGAAACAGACGATCATGATATTGGGCCCGCAATCACCCATTTCTTCAACTGTTTCTTTGGAAGCTGTCAAGCAGTTGGCTCAAAAGTCACTGCTAATAATATGCAGTCTAGAACACCCAAAAAAGTAAGTCTCATAGAATTTAATAGTACCAACCGATTGAAAAAATAATTTTTTGTCAAATTGTTTTCTTAGTTACAAGTTATAACTTATCTGTACAACTTCATGGCAATTCTCATCTAATTTTATCTGTCATCCTTTAATGCTCATCTGAGAACTCTTTTGCAATCAGAAACTGAAGCTATATGCATTTGAATATTAATTTTTAACTTTTGGAGAAACATAAAATTGTACCAAGTAAATCAGAGAAAATTTCGTTTATTAATTGAAAATTGTTGAGCAGGGTTTGTGACTTCAAGTTCCTTTATCTTCAGGAACAAACAGGACAGAAATCTCCAGGAAAATCGTCCAAGGGTCAAGGAAAATTGAAGGATGGAGCATCTGCTAGAAAGAGTCGATCCTCATTTATGCTTGCTAGCTCAGAAACTCTATGGTCCGACATTCAAGAATTCGCAAAACTCAAATATCAGGTATTAAGTATCAATATTATTGGACTGTCCTGGAGAAATTAGATTTCGTTTAATAATTTTTTGATGGATGTTCATACATGAACTTTTTGGCATGAGGAATTTGCATTTGCTTGATTTTTTCTATTGGTCGCCTATTTCTTTGAGTTTGTCTGCTTCTGCACCCACCTCTTCAACAGGTTACATATTTTTGAAAAATATAAGCACTTCATGGGGACCTGGTGATTTTATTTCAAATAATTTATCATTTGTGGTATGGGAACATTTTTCCATATTTTTAATGGCGTTTTACCATTTCCTGAGCTATATAAATTAAAATGAACTTATATATGGTTGGTGGATCTTCATGTTTATTACTTGATCCTCATATTTTACCTTTGAGTGGTGTGTATCGTTATATATTTTACCTAGTTTCCCATTGTTGATAGTTTGAGTTGCCGGAGGATGCTAGGATGCATGTAAAGAAAGATTCTGTTATACGTAATCTTTGCCAAAAGGTAACTCTGAATTCTTCTTGTCCAATGTACTTGATTGTTACTCAAATTTGTTTCAATATCAATTGAGCTTCTAAATGGCCAACAACTTAACTTTGATTTCATTTTGCAGATGGGCATTACAATTGCAGCTCGCAGATATGATCTTAACTCTGTAGCACCCTTCCAAATGTCAGATATCTTAAATCTTCAACCTGTAGTGAAACACTCAGTTCCTGTGTGTTCAGAAGCTAAGGATCTTGTGGAAACAGGAAAGATCCAACTGGCTGAGGTATGCACTTTATTGCGTGTCATTATAGCATCAGGTTCCAGATGTGAGGAAAAGTTCTCGACCAGAATAGACTTGTTGATGAGAAACTTGAAGTCAAAGCTAATTCTCAAAGATGATCAAGACTGACTTAAAAAGTTATATTAAAATTTAGAATATAACGTAGCATTTCTGGGTGTATATTTTTGTATGTTCTAGTTCTGGGATATCTACCATGAATATAAAGATGGCATAGGTTTTTATATTTAAATATAAAGATGCTGCATTTACCATGAAAATAAATATATTTCAATTCTGGAATTTTCTGAAATATAAAGCAGCATTTCAACTTTCAAGATGTTGGTGGGATTTTTATTAATTTGGAACTCTTCACCATAAGAATCTATAAAGATCTTCTATCAGTTAATTGTTGTCAATGACTCAACACCATGTTCCAATACTGATTGGTTTAATTATTTACTCTATACTTTTGTTTTCCTTCTAGGGAATGTTAAGTGAAGCCTACACATTATTTACTGAGGCATTTTCGATACTTCAGCAGGTAACTAATATTATTTGGTTGTTCTTAAACTTTCCTCAATGCGTCTATGTCTAGCACTATTATATCCTTTTTGTGATTTCAGGTTACTGGTCCAATGCATCGGGAGGTTGCTAACTGCTGTCGGTATGCATATCCTCTTTATACTTTTCAGCAGATTTTTTGTATTTATAATTAGATATTCATGATGCTGATAACATTTGAGCTAAGTATTTGCTGCGTTGAGTTTCAGGTATCTTGCCATGGTTCTGTATCATGCAGGAGACATGGCTGGAGCCATAATGCAACAGCATAAGGAACTAATTATAAATGAACGCTGCTTGGGCCTAGACCACCCTGACACTGCTCACAGGTATTGCTTTTGGTGTTTATACCTGTTTCAGTAGCTAAGATGGTGGTTGCATGTATATATTTTGAACTTAATTTTCCCGTTAGTCTTTTATTTTCTGACAGTATAACATAAACTCAAACTGTTAATTATTGAAATTCTTGATTGGTTGCTCTTTTGAGGAGTACATTATTGAAATTCGTGATTTGTTACTCTTTCGAGGATTACTATGAAGATTGTCACTGTACCTTTTTCTTAAGATGTGTTAATATTGGAATCTTGATGAGATTGTTTGTGTTTTGACATTTTGATTTACGGTGACTTATGAAAGTACCCATCCTATATTCTTATAGTGGATGTAATGTCATAATCAGTTTAAAAATTCTTTTATCTTGCATGAGAAGGTTGTTTTCTCTTTAAATATTAATTGGTTTATTTGTGTTTTTGTGTTAACCTGTATAGTACTAAACAGTGTTCACACACTTGCCTATCATGGTTGATATTATTCTTTCTCTTTCTCACTCCTTTCTTTTTCTGAATCTGATGCTCTCCTTGTCTTTGCAACTTTGCTACTGCAGCTATGGAAATATGGCTCTTTTCTACCATGGACTCAACCAGACAGAACTCGCACTACGGCACATGTCGAGGGCATTGCTCCTGCTAAGTTTGTCATCTGGACCAGATCACCCTGATGTTGCTGCAACTTTCATTAATGTCGCTATGATGTATCAAGATCTTGGGAAGATGGATACTGCTCTTCGATATTTGCAAGAGGCCCTGAAAAAAAATGAAAGGCTTCTTGGGGAGGAACACATCCAGACTGCTGTATGCTATCATGCACTTGCTATTGCATTTAATTGTATGGGTGCCTTCAAGCTCTCTCACCAGGTATGTTGTGGAAGAGTTGTCTTTTTAATGTAATTTCACTTGAACAATCTCATTCCATACACTGGGCAACTTTAGAGTGCAATTAACATTTTATAACATTTGGTGTGGCAGCATGAAAAGAAAACCTATGACATACTTGTCAAACAATTGGGCGAGGAGGATTCTAGAACACGTGACTCTCAAAACTGGATGAAGACATTTAAGATGCGTGAGCTACAGGTAAGTGGATGGCATCCTTTAGTAGCTTGCACAGTGAAAACATATTGAAGGGTGATTGCATAATATATGTACTTTAGTAGTATTTGTTTCTGATTCCTAAATTTATTTGTATCTTGTTCCAATAGATGAATGCACAAAAGCAAAAAGGTCAAGCTTTGAGTGCTGCTTCAGCTCAAAAGGCAATTGACATCTTGAAGGTACTTTGGATTTCTTCTTTTTGCTTATAAATTTGAAATTTTGTTCAATTGAAGGATAATTGGTGTGTTTCCTAAGTCATGGTCTCATCGTTACATTTCTCCTATTTCTGTTCTACATCTTTTCATATTTCTAATTATTTGTGAAGGACACAAAAAGGCCCAATAAACCTAGTCCGTCTACTAATGCTTCCGTTCATAAAATATTCTGATGTATTGTCGGAATATTTTATCAGAAAAGAAGAATAAGAGGAACTGTGGGTAACGTCTTGAAAGAAGAATATGGAGAGATTTGTGTAATATTGCCACCATAGTGATCCTTAAACTGCTAAACCATGCTGCTTTGTGTCTGGGTTATAATTTACACCAAGAATCTTGATTTCCAATTAATAGTTTACTTTGCCTGTCAGGCTCATCCTGACTTGATGCAGGCATTCCAGTCTGCTGCCAAATCCGGTGGGTCTGGGAGCTCTAACCCCTCCGTCAACAAATCTCTTAATGCTGCAATAATTGGTGATACTCTTCCAAGAGGTAGGGGAGTTGATGAGAGGGCTGCTCGTGCAGCAGCTGAAGTCAGGAGGAAGGCAGCAGCAAGGGGCCTCTTGGTACGCCCACACGGTGTTCCAGTCCAAGCCTTGCCTCCACTTACTCAGTTCCTCGATATCATCAACTCAGGTGCGACCCCACCAGTTGCTGCAGAAAATGGAGAAACCGATGGAGCGAAGGAAGCCAATAGTCATCCTGCAAATGGCTCAGCTGATGTGAAACAAGAGCAAGCAACAGCGGAGCAGGAAGCTCAGCCTCCCGTTGGATTGGGCAAAGGCTTAGCAACACTGGACGGCAAGAAACAGAAATCGAAAAGCAAAGCCGCATCTTGAAATTTTGAGCATCAAAGTTTTATTGATCGACACCAAGGTGGGTTTTCATTGCGAGGTTTTGATATTTTGAGGTAAGAATATTTTCTGTTGGTTTTGAGGATTAGAAACTAGTCCAAGGAATTTGTGGAGCAAATCGGTTCAATATAATTTGCCCTAGTACGTCAGGATGGAAAATTTCAATTGACATGTTTTTACGTTTATTTGAAAGCAGTCCCCTCTATGACATGTAAAACTGCCTTGATTATTTTCCTGATTGAGGATTAATCAGCCTTCAGTTCCCTCGGTTGTTTCTGTGCTTCAAAAATGAAATAAATTGAAGGGCATTTGACAAAGGTCTGCAAATTGTTTGTTCATCATATGCTTGATAAATTATTTTCGGAGCCGGAAACTTGGCGGATTGTAGTTTTTTTATTTGACTTGTATCGTCTTGTTTGGATTTATAAACGTAGATCATAACTTCGTCTAAGCTCTATATCACTGTTATGTTTGAAATCCCAATTGGATTAAACTTTGGTGAACAAGCTAGATGGCCGCAGGCCCGCAGTACAACCACCAACATGCATATGCCCTTTCCATCGTTGCCGGCACCATCACACTACACTTTTGGCCTCACCCGACCACGTTATCACTAGCAGCATCCAGAAAACACATCCAATCGTACCACTTTTTGAATTTTGATGAACTACATCACTAATGTGGTAGGTAGTATCGATAACTACTTACACTTAAATGAGCAAAAAAATTGATGAAACGAGTGTAAACGGTTCAAGATTCAGAGTCTTGCATTACTTGGAGGAACGCTCCCAAACTATGAAGAGGAGAGCATGCTTTATCAAATTGAATGGTTTTCAAGGACATGGTTCTCACTTCTCAAAGAAAGAAGAAGGTTTATAGAGCTTACTGTTGTTACGCTCAAACACAACTCTACATGTCACATTTGTGGACATCGTGTAACAGTGGCATGCCTATTCTCTGAGCCATCTCGTGGCATTGAGGCCGAAAGCAATGCGAGACAAATACGTGCTGAACCCAATCAAGTTTTGTCCGAATTTTGACGTCAGCACACCATATATGTACTCGACGCTTTTCCTCATCTTTCAAAACCTACAAAAAGTAATTAAAACACTTTCTTTTTAGTATATACGTAAGTTAATAGTAATTAGTAAATCAATTCTGAAAAACAGGTAGAACCTCAGACCTTTCAAACTTGTTGAAACTTGTCTTCTGCATAAATAAATTTCACACGTTGTATCAAAATGAAGAAACAATGGCATGATATTCCAATCCTCTTTTTTTACAGATTGCAACAAAGGGAATCCATTTCTTCCAAATTCGAAAATCGTAAGAAACGAAAAGAGGGTTTGTGTTTGAGATACCACTGTTGTTCCTGAACGCACTTGGTGTGTTTGACACTGCTGATGATTACTTGCAACCTTCATCATATGGGACTCGCTTATAAGAAAGGCATTGATCCTTTATATGCCTCATGTTGATTAGCTGCCACTTGTGCTTCCTTTCTCTTGCTTTCTGATAACCTTGCCCTGCCCTAATCTCATTGATGCAAACCTTGAAGCTTCAACACGCGTTTTCTTCATACAGCAAGTTGTTCAACCTCGAGTTCGCCTCAGGTGAATGAGTGGCCGCTGCAAGTTGTTCAACCTCAAGTTCGCCTCAGGTGAATGAGTGGATGCTGAATCCTATCACCACGGAGCTTGTATTTTGCAAGTTCATCAAACAAATATTGCTTCAGTGCCAAAAGTTTGAGAATTTGGTGCATCATTTTCGACATATTATTTCTGTACGTAACTCGTAAAACAATCTTCAATTCTTTTGTGATCGCGTGCTGCGACTGTTGTTAATCAACTCACATGTCCTGCATTGCTTCTCACATACTTGCGAGGAAAACATTTCAATCTCATTAAGGGATATATCTGTCCAATACACTTGTGGTAAAAATAATTAGGGACAACAAGAAACCCATTATCATTGTGAGATTATAAGTCAGAATATATGTACATTGCCGCAAAATTACTGCACGATGATCACCGATCAGGCGACCACCTCGCCTAAATGACAAAGTACGAATTATGACTCGACGGGTAAAAATTATTACATAACCTTACAAATAGAAGTGGCTCAATTGGAACCTAAAACAACTCCAATCCTTTACCAGAATGGTCTGGGTGGATCCTTTTGTCTACCTTTACTATCATTCCTTGTCCTTCCAGCTATCATCTAAACCAAGAAACCCTCTCCACGCTAATCTCATCAAGATGCACCCGCGGCTGCATGCTTACCATATTCCCCCTGTTCTTCTTTGGCAAACTCTTCAATTAATTCGCGTTGCCTTTGAGTCAGATTCCTGCATAGTTACATGTCTCAAGTTAATAAAGATAAAACACTGGCTCAAAGAGTTTTTATGGTCAAAACAGAGGTTACCATTAAGTTTTATAAAAAACCAAAAATAGGCTATACTAACAGAAGTCGTTTGGAACCACGAAAACTTACGTTGGAATGCTGACATTGAAATTCACGTATTGATCACCAAATGTATAAGAGTTCCTTGTCTTTATCCCTGTTATACATCCCCAGTAAGTTAAGTGAGAAATGACCTTGTTCTATTCACATCGAGGGGAGATTAATAAGTTAAATTTTCATACAATATTACTAAATTGCAAAACAACATAGACACGCCTTTACATAAGCCAAATTATGAATAATAAAATATAAAACTAGAGCACATTAAATGTCAGCTATAATCAGATAAGACTTAAACTTTAACCCGCATCACCAGTCCCCAACCCAGCTTGCTCAATGCTCACTCAAGCATAAGAAACATCAAAATTTTCTTTCTGCTGATTTTGCTCTGCTTTCAATAAAAGAAGAGGTTGACCGGAGATTCAACTCCGAACTTTCAAGAGCAGAAACTTACCACTTACAATAACCTATTAACCAATTCCTAATCCAACTTGTTTCTTCATAGAGTTAATGAGGAAAGTGGGGAAGTCAAATTCTTATCAGAGCGAGAAAATTAACCTATAAAGAGTAATTCGACTGCCTTACCTTTCTTCTTCAAGACTACCTTCTGACCAGGTTGGGTGCCAGCACGAACCTGCAGACAAGAAAGCAATGTGAACTATGCCACCGTTGATTATATAACAGTATCTAAACTTGAGTCATTTCCACTTGTACACGAGTTGTCGAAGAATGAGTTCCAAAGCAAACCTTTAATACAACATCGCCTGTGAGAGTTGGGACCTGGATAGTTCCTCCCAAAATTGCCTGCAAAGAAGTATTCACTAAACCTCAGTATGCCAATACAATCATGTTTCCCAATAATGGTATTCAGTTGTAAGAAAAGGCACAGTTGATAACTCCTCAAAACCAGCATACAATAATAATTAGTCTGCATAGAAACATATTAACTTTCAACAGCACAATACACATAAAAACTGAACAGACAATTTAGCTTGTTGGTGCCTCTGAGGCAATAAGATTCTGATACCTCACTATACAGGATTTTCTGTTATTAAAGCCCATTAATTTCCCGAGAACTGAAAAATTTAAGCAGTACCTGAGTTATACTGAGAACAGCATCTACATGAATGTCTGCACCTTCTCTACGGAAAACTGGGTCTTCCCTAACCTGCAAATAGATTTAAGATGTAAATTAATGAAAAGCAGCTTATACATCCTAAGGACCTGTTCCAGTGTCACCCAGAAAAAATAAATATATATACATATACATACATATATCTCAAGTGGACGCAAGGACATTATCAAGATTAGTAGATCACCTTAATGGTAACAAAAAGATCACCAGGTTGCATTCCATCAGGATCAGCCCCACCGCTACTAAACACTCTTATAGTTTCATTGTCATCAACACCTGCAAATGGAAATAACCAGTCGTCCACTATTACAAAATAAAAAGAAATAAAAAAAGCAGATATAGTAGTTCGAAAATTGGAGAGTCTTGTTGCAAATGATGATTCATAAATGCAGCCATATTTTATTAACAAAATGACAAATGTTCTGTTAATATTTGCAAAGGACAAAAGCAAAGGATTAGGCTTGAGAATCAAGAGTGTGTTTTATTATTTGAATGCGAGCAATGAAATGGAATGACGAAAGGAAGAGCGACAGCATCATAGGTGCTAAGTATCCAACAAAAATTCTGTCATATAGTAAAACACCCTCATTGAAACATTGATAACAATTTAGTACAGAGCCTAACTTGATGCCCAACTCATGGGTGTAACAGTATATGATACGAATGATATAAAAATCAAAAGCATATCAATCTATTGAATAGCTTGATATAAAATGATCAGCAAAACAAATGATCCCTTGAATAACGTAAAAACCACAACGATCACCCATACGCAACCAAATGCCTCAAAATTATAAGAAATACCTGGCATGATGTCTAACTAAAATATAAGAAATACCTGGCATGATGTCTAACTTGACAGACTTCATTCCACTTTTGACCCGTCTTCCATTACACGAATTGCAAAGTTTCTGAAACCAAAAAGTGAATTATTTTACTTCGTGGTAACTCATAATAAAAAATGATTACATAGTCAACATTTTAGACAAAACAGAACAGGATACAACATAAAATTGAGCATAACCATAACAGTATCCAAGGAGATCTAAAAAGGAAAAAATAGCATTGGAAAATAAATTTTTAACACAGCAGATCTCATTGATATGGGCAAGCATGTACAGATTTGTGCAGAAATGTAAGTATCAACTTACATGAATCCATGGGAACATACTAACAATAGAGTTTGAAGTACTCTTATTAAGATACTGCTACTATTCACATATAGGGACATGTCCTCTTCCCCTTTCCTCAGTTCGGTTTTGAACAAAATAGGTGCTTCAGAAGAAAGAGGGATAAAACGAGCACACACACAGCCCGGACACATTTACTTTCCCAAAGGCAAATACTTGATCTCTTTTGTAACTTCAAATCTAAGCAATTATCTTATGACAAACAAAATATAATCATATAGCTAACAATAGCTGACCCAAAAAAAGGGCAACAAATGTATTATGAAGTAACAAGGTTAGAACAGCAGGCAGCAAACAAAGACTAAATATTGAAAAATGAAGACATGAGACATCTGGAGAAAAATATAAACAATCAAACTTATCTGTAGAGGAGTGAAAATGCATTAGTAAAGATAAGATGTGAACCGTACCGGGAAAGTTTTACCAGTCCCCCCACACTGAGAACAAGTTGTCTGCATCCTAAATGGGCCAGTTTGCATGAAAGTCTGGGTATACAGCAAACCATGAGTTAACAAGAGCGGATGACTTGATATCCTTTTTTATTAAAATAAATAAATCAGGTTTATGTTCTTAGAGAAACTAACCATCCCAGACCCTTACAGCGCTTACATGATTCAGGTCTGGTGCCAGGGGGAACACCACTTCCACCTGCAATGATCCACAGAACAATAAGTTAGCTAAAAAGTTTCCTTGCAAACCAATTGGGCAAAAGACAACTACATACTAAGAACATTTCCACAAAAGAAGAGAAGACATTTAGAGGTGAACAAATCAGGCATACCACAGGCTTCACAAGGCACTGCAGCTTGAAATGACACCGTTTTAGCACATCCCTGAACAGCTTCCATGAAGGAAAGTTCCAAAGTAACCTGAGTATTTATAAGAACAGAAATCCATGTCATGAAGCAAATTCTAAAGCACAAATAAATATCAACAACAAAATTGAAGCAGAATGAAACCTTGATGTCTTGACCACCATTTTGACGGAAAATGTTGAAGATCTAATCTCCATCGGAAACAGCGCAACACCAATAACATGCACATACAATCCCAAAATGAAGATAAATTCCCAAAAAAAATGCAAAAGTCAGCAACTTGGGAATGTAGGAAGTATTTTAGAACATATAATATGTCTTCTATGATCATAACATATTAGATAGCATAAGATCACTTAGAAAAGATTCCAAAAATCTTCTGAATACTAAATGGAAAGAGAGATAAGAAAGACTATGTGGAGTGCTGGACCACATCGGCACATCCTCGTCAAGACAAGAACGGGCTCCTTACAAATACTTGACAGGATATACAAATTTCACCAGTTAAGAAAACTAGAATATACAGAATAGTTTAATGAGAAACAGAAAAATGCTAAATTAAGTACTTTCATGGTTGTTCAAAGGAACTAATCCAAAGGCCCTTTTTTCTAGTTCTTCAAAATTCTGATCTCAATTTCCAAAACTCCCAGATGACAAGAATACTAACAAGCAAAAAAACCTGACATAAGGATAGAGTCATTACATTTTCATCAAATATATCTTTAAATGGATTTCTGAAATCATTTGGAAAGCCGTTGCCTTGATTCTCATATGCATCATGGCCCATCTGTAAGAGAATGCTTAATTACATAAGTCATAAAGAAAAGGTACTAATACAAGGAACACGGTTACATAACACAATTCTGAAGGAGGCAACACAATAAATGTACAATACAACTGAAGTCAAGATTCACTTACTTAAAAAGATCATGAAGTTAATGAGTTTAACAGCAGAACATGGACTATAATAGTCTATAACTGCCCCTGACATTGGCCAAAAAAAAAAAAAAAAAAATTCACCAGTATCTTAGGGCCTGTTTGGTATCTAACTTGAGAACAAAACTCAAAATTTTAATTTTTTCTAAAAACACATGTTTTAATTTAAAAATTTTAAATTCAAAACCTTGTTTGGTATGCATTTTCTCAAAACTAATCCAAACAGAAAAAGTCAAACGCCCAGGCGGCCCAGCCCAAGCAATTACCAGACCACGGCATCCCTCCCATCCCCAGCGGCAAAAGACCAATTTCCTAACCACCGCATCCCTCACTTCCCTAGCGGCGACTCCTTTGGCTATTTACCAACTCCTTACTCCAAACTCATGCTGACAGAGGCTAATCATGTTGGTGGTCTCAAACCTGAGATCCAACGACCATAGGGAAGATGTGGTGGTTATGGTGCTATGGTGGTGGCTATGGTGGATGCAAGTGAGAAGAGATAAGATTGACGAGGCAACAGAGAAGAGAGGATTGAAAAGGCGGGAGAGATCAATTTCTCTTGGCCGGAGGGAGAAGGATAGAGGTGGTGGCTATGGTGGACATAAGCGGGAAGGGATTGGAAAGGCAATAGAGAAAAGAGGATTGAAGAGGCAAGAGGGAACGGAGTACATCGAATGGGAGAGAGGAGAGAGGGAGAGAGAGACGGGAGTGATAGTCCATAAAATAAAAAGTCTAAAAACACACTATTTGTGTTTTCAACCAATAGCCCTTGTTTTTAGATATTTTTGAGTTATGGTTTTGAGAATTGTATTCAAATCCACTACCAAACAAGGATTTTAAATTTGTGACTCAAAACCTATTTTTGAGTTAAAAACATTGGATCTAAATCAAATACCAAACAGGCCCTTAGTATCTTTTCAAAGCGGAACATCTGGAACTATAACCATTTTTTGTATCCTAACCTGCAGTACGTCTTCTATGTTTTTTTATAGTTGAAAGAAGTCTTCTATGTTTGTTGAGAAGTACTTTGCATCTTCAGGGGGTAGACAAGCAAAAATTGCTGGAATATATGTTTGATTGCTATTGTTTGATAGTACCCAGAGAATGAATTATAAGGAGTTCTCAACAATCTAAGAAAGTGTTATCCCTATCCAGTTCATTGTCATGTAAAACTACCAAAAGCATTAACTACAAGGTTTTACAAGAAAAATACCAAGGACCCACTACACATCATACTCAGACAGAAGCATTTCATAATGGAACACACAGAGAAGTTAATTTTGAACAAAAATATAGAGCGCATAAATAAAGAATAGAAGTAACACCTGGTCATATTCTTGACGTTTTTCCTCATCTTTCAAAACCTACAATAATAATGAAAACAAGTTCTTTTTAGTCTATTCATAAGTCAATAGTAATTAGTAAATAAATTCTGAAGAAAAATTAAAACCTCATAGGCCTTTTGAACTTCTTGAAACTTCTTTTCTGTATCAGGATCATTTTTATTTGTGTCTGGATGGAGCTTCTTTGCTAGCTGCAAAATAATTAAGGGAGATGAAGGATCAAAGAAAGATGACATTCAGAACAGAAACAATTTAAAATCAAATATGTATTCAAACTACACTACATTGTGAGTACAAATTGAAAAATGACTAAACTTCTAAATATGTAACTAGAAGACACACTAACATTATGCATTATCATGGACGTGTAAGCATCTTATATCTCCTACAGCAGTACTACGATCATACAAGTTTTCTTAGATTCCTAGAAAACAACTCTAAATGTTAATAACAATTTTATAGTTACGGTTTTTATATCTATAGTAAAATATAACTTAATTATATTCCAACATCACAAAGTTATGTCCGGTAGAAGTGGCATTTATTAATTCTACAAGACTTGAGTGAACATATACGTATAGTAGGCATAAAGTGTAGCAAAAACCTACCCCATAATAAGCTTTCTTTATTTCCGAGGAACTCGCATTCTTGCTCACACCAAGTGTCTCGTAGTAGTCTCTCACGGACATAGATGCTGATGCATAAAAGAGTACAAATCTCATAAATAAATTCCACATATTCCCTTTTGTATGCACTACCAAAATGAACAAATAATTGCATGATATTGCAAGAAACTACCTAACAAAGTAATGAAGTCTTTAAGCTCAACCTTTTTTTTTTTTTTTACACATACCATTGATACCAAAGTTTTCTCATAAAAGTGGGTTTTCAACTAAAAGTACACAACATAGACACTGAGTTTCGTGGCACGTCAGAATCAGTCAAGCCTTCAGAATGAGTAAATGATCCTTATAATTGAAATGTGCACAATCGCAAAAACAAGAACATATTTACAAACATATGAACAAATAAACCAAAAATGAAAGCGTATTCATGTGTCTGATACCAGTTCCATGAATTGATCTCGCTGTGAACCAATTTCCCAGCAACCAACTCTTTTTACACACTGCAAAAAAAAGGGAGGGTAAGGGGGAAAAGCAAAGGCAACAAAAACGAGTCAATTAAAGAGGGAAGAAACTTAATGCTCAGTCGATAGAGTAAAATCCCATTTAAACATATTAAAAGAAAAATAACTAAATAAATCCAGAGCTTCGCTTGTTTTCCCTTCAGTAAGATCCGGCAATCATAAAAGGTAACCCATTTCCCAATTCAAAAAAACGAAATAAAGGAGAAGTGGGTTGGTATTTGACATACCATTATTAGTATTAGTATAATCTCCCACTAAAACTCTGGAATTGTTGCAAACCCCAGTCCTGAATGTCCTATAACCACCACCAAACACCCTCCCGTACACCTGGAAGCACCAATTCAACATTGAGAAAGCTAATTAGCCAAAAAAGATATGAAATTTTCAGATTAACCGATTAATTAGCACAAATACAATCGAAAATGATAAAAGATTGTTACAAAAAATTACGATTGAAGAGGAAGGAGAGGGATAATAAATCGTACGGAAGATGAAGGGACGTTGGATGCAAAAGAGCAACGAGCGAGCCAGTGGACAAGCCTGACGCCATTGGAGCGAACCATTTGGAGAAGGAAGAAGCGCCAAAAAAAGATCGAGTCTTTGTGTGGAGATGGGATTTTTTAGGGTTTTTGGCTGGATGGATGATAAACCCTCAAGAAACCCTAGGAGGAAGGTTCTAGGAGGCAGCTGCCCAAGTTAGCAGTTTACGGAGGAGAGAGTAGGAAGGGCCTGGCCCAATTTTGCGGGAGACACTATTCTACTTGCTTGCCAAATAATTGATAATTAATTAATTAGGGTTTTATTTTAAAAATAATAAAAGTGAAATTTATAATTTGGTTGCGCACGTGCGTGTGGTAAGGATCTAATTATGGAGATTTTTTCTAGGATAAATTACACTATCAACTCAGGTTTAAGGTTAACTGTAGTCTCATGTAACATCTTCAAAAATTTCACTTTTATGTCTCAAGTACTATTTTATTTCAATATAGTACTTCCGTTACATTTTTTATCCATTGGTCCGTTAAGAATTGACGTAACTGCCACATTTATGTCATGTGACTGCCAAATTTGTGCCATGTGGCAAAAAAAAAATTATGCATTAAAAATATTATAATATTGACCCTATAAAAAAAAAAAAACCAACCTGGAAACCCATCTCCCCCACTTGATCCACTCCCTCTCCTCCACTCTCATCCCCTCCTCTCTCATGAAAAAAACCCACCCCACCCCTTATCGTGTGCACCCCTCACCTGGTGCTCCAAAACTGGCGATTCCGCCTTCGTCGCGAACGTGCTGCACGCCATGGACAGATTCGGCCGGATCGTCCTGAAAACCAACGATCTACACGGACTCAACACCATTTTTTTGTAGCCAAACAGAAATTAAGCCCAAAGGTGAGGAAAAAAAAATAATTGAATTCAAAAGTTCAAAATTTTTACAAAAAGTTTGTGAATTTATCGTGGGGTGGGGGGTTATAGGGGAGGTGGGGGTGGGGTGGGATAGGATGGGTTTTCGAATGGGAGGGGAGGTGAAGAGAGTGGAGGAAAGGTCGGGGGGTTATGTGTTTCTAGGTTTGTTTGCTTTTTTTTTTTTTTAGGGTAAATATTATTATTATGTTTTAAATACATAAAAAATTATTTTTTTTGCCACATGGCATAAATTTGGCAACCTATATCAGCATAAATGTGGATCTCATATTTACCACTGTCATCACTTCATGGTTTACTTAACAGATTTTCTAACAGATGTATGAAATTGAAATAAAATGATAAGTAAATGTATGAAATTGAAATGTTTTAAAGATGTTGTAAGGAATTGAAATCGACCCCAAACCGGAGGGGTAAAATATAATTTACCTTTTTTTCTATTATTGTTTTTATAAATAGAAGTGATCAGCCCCTTGGTTTACAATATTTGATTTAAAATTTAGCCTCATTAGCATTACTCGACAAACTATAACTTAAAATCTTTGAAAAATTCTGAGAATATGTTGGTCCCACCAATGAGAGCCAACATAATAAACCCATAATTAGCTAAGAAATCAACATGATTATCCTCTAGAAAAATATAAGAAAAACGAGAATACATTTTAGCTGAGAGAGCCAAGCAATTTTACCTACGAACTCTAGGACGCCATTGTGGAGCCAAAAATAATCAAGATAAATATGGAGGTGACATGTGGATTTGTGGGCAACAAAGACAAATTTACCCTCGATACACATCGGAACTCCCACGCATAAGCAACAGACAATCATAACTCAATCAATGTCAAAAGTGATCAAAATAGGTATTTATTCGAAACTCATTTCATCCATCCTCATCAAATCCTCCCCACAAGGTAACCCTTAATTATTCATTCAAATTAGGACTAATTACCTATATTAATTGATTAATTTCCTAATTAATTAATTAATTTTCTAATTAATTTCCTAATTGATTGCAAGATATTATGTATCTTGCAAGTGCACCCAAAAACCACCATAAGTGGCCGGCCACACCCATATAAATAGCTCCCATTTCTTCCAAAAACCTAATTTCAACTCTCTTACTAAATTCTCCAAATTTGTCTAAATACTTTCTCCCTCAAATTTTAACTTTTGTATCGGAGGTTGTTCAGCCAAAGATTCATCGTGGATACGTGAGGCTCTTGACCTTGACGTTAATTATTTTGCAGGTGCATTTTCGTCCAAGACGAAGAAGGTGAAAATTTGCATCCACAAATTGGTGTTTTCATTGAGAGTTTGAGTCACACGTTTGTAAAAGACTCTCGCATTCAAAGTTTTTTGTTTTCTTGTTCATTTGTAGATTTTTCGTACGTTCTTATTCTTGGAGTTTTTATTTATAAAAATTCTTCGATAAAACGTAAAAAAAAAGTACAATGGCAAGAGATTCGGAAACCTCGACGAACGGAAATTCCAACGTTCGAGAATTAGGACCACAATAATCCACATGGCTCAACATGATGATGAGTGGAATGGCACAACCCATACGGGACACCACCGTAGCAACCACCACAGCAGCCATCCTCGGTAAAGGCCACGACGCCAAGACCATGGCCCAAGCCGTGTCATTCAAGCCTACATGGGCCCAAGTCTAAGGCAAGCCAGCCCGAGCTACCTAAGTCCAATGCGTTGCCGAACCGAGCTTAAGCCAATACCCAAGTACACCACACGCGAGCAGGCCACTCCTATGGCCCAGCTCGCTCCCGTGGACTTTCAAGCAATTC
Organism: Pyrus x bretschneideri; assembly: GCF_019419815.1. Taxonomy (NCBI): domain Eukaryota; kingdom Viridiplantae; phylum Streptophyta; class Magnoliopsida; order Rosales; family Rosaceae; genus Pyrus; species Pyrus x bretschneideri. Next base: position 546,979 of record NW_025999790.1, on the reverse strand, counting down.
CCACTAGTCCAAGATCGGCTCAACCATCCAGGCTTCAGATTTCTGGGTCGACGATTGAATCGGGGGTATTTTCACCATATTTCTCTGTGGATTTGACATTCCCAACTCAAATCTTGTGCCTGGAGCCCATTACACTTTCGTTACTCAAGGAAACGTATTCCGTCCAAGCTCTTCCAACCTAAATGGTGAACAACACTTGTGTCGACAAGTCATAGAGTTAATAAACGCCCTTACACAGTAGACAACCTTGGTGAACCAACTTTTGCAGCGCACCGAGATGCAACATGCCCCAGATGAGGTGTCCCGAAGTAGGACAATGGCAGACAAAAAACCTCTCTAGAAACGTCCTGGCAAGCAGCTACTCGACTAGCCACGAACTGAGTGTTCTGACAGTGTACACTCTCGAGCCCCCAAGATAACGTATACTCTCGTCCTAGCGCGCGAGAAGCATGTACTCTCAACTAAGCCCACGAACTAGCATACATTCACGGTTGGGGCCACATTTCGATAGTCAACATGATCAACCTTCCAGGCGAAGTATTTATTTGCGGCTAGGCCTGTAAGGAGCATCCTACACCTCACATCAGGAGTAGGCAACACGAAGGACGGAGATAAGCAGTCACTTAATCCAAACATGCATATAATATGTAATTACCAAGCATAAAACTGAATGAGTAGTTCAAACTCTAAAGTTTGGTTTTCCAATAGGATTGCTGCAAAAATTTTAGCCAAATGCAAATTTATGCCACTACTCTTTGCTCTGCTTGCCTTCGAACTATGACATGAATGCGGTTAAGTTGTTATGATTTATGAACTAAGTCCAACAGTTTATCAATGTTGGGCAAGGTAGGGATGGGCAAATACCCGTTGGTTATAGGTAATCGCAGTTATCCGCCCATTTAAATTTGATGGTTACGGTTATGGGTAACTGTTTAGATAAATAAACAGTTATGGGTATAACCACTTACCCGTGAAATTTAAATGGGCGGTTATGGATATTACTTGAGTTTTATAAACGGGTACCCATTTAACCGTTTATTTTAATATATGTAAAACTAAAAAAAAAAAAAAAAAAAAATTAGTTTCTAACTATGTTTAGTATCCCGAGATACAATTGGTTATAAAGGGTCATATAATATATATATATATATATATATATATATATGCCTCACTTGAGAGAAAAATATAGTTGATAGAACGAGCTAATGTTTAATATATGTGATTGAATGTGCTAAAGCATCAGAGTGTTCGACAGTTTTGTTTTGAAGTCTTTTGGAGCTTTGACCAATTTAAGATAATGATTACCTTGAGCATTTAGAAACATGCTATTATCAAATGATGCATACCTATATATATTATCAAAGTTGTTAGAGATTAAAGTGAAACGGGAGCCATGTATTATTCTATTTATTTTCTTCACTAGAATCAGATAAGAGAAATGAACATAGAGAGAGACAAATGAGGAAAACATGATTATTACTTTCTGCTTTTCATCTTTTTGTACTACTCATACGATACAAGCATACGTCTCTTTTAATGCATGTAAAAGGCTTACATACCAAAACAATAAAAACCAAACTTCTACTATTTAAGCAATATAATTTTGACTTCTATTCTTCCACCTTCCACCCTTAACCATATGTGGTTGTTTTTTTTTTATGTGGGCATTCACACCAATTTCACAACAGAAATCATTACTTGAGTATTTATAGTCTCAACAACTACTAATGTTAGTGATAAACAATTCAAGAATTAATTACAAAAACAAAAAGGCACAACTTTGTATTACTTGTAAGGCAAGTAACTCCATTATTTTTCTTAAAAAAGGCATAAGGTACGGAGAATTATCATCACAGTAATTCCCAAGCCTATCTTTTCTCTTTATGTTGTTGCACCCCCCTCTCTTTCCCTCTCTTTCAGTTAAATTTAGGCCACAACACATTGTTAAACACACTTCTGACACTGAGCTAAGGAACTGAATGTTTGTTTACTACAAAGTCGTTCACAATATTCATCAAGCAATCCAAATAATCCATAAAACATGGTTTCAATTTTGATATTTTTTCAGCAATGATTGCATGAAACATTCACCATAAAGCATGAACTCTAATTTTATGTTTTTTTTTTTTTTTTTGAAATTATAGATTCAGCTTAAATTTATTGTTCTTATAATTGTGGTGAATTGAATATGCGTGAATAAGAGAAGAAAAAAAAATGGAATTTTTCAAACCCTACACGTATGGGAGCCGTAGGCTGAAGCCGCGCTGCCCGAGCCACCAAGTCGTTCCTACTCCAAAACTCTAAGGTCCAAAACAAAGCCGTTTTGCATTACCTTTCTTACGGACTTAGGGTGCCTGCAGTCGACACGCAACCCAATTGCGCATATGCACCAAACCGTCCCACTTGTTTTTTTTTTCTTTTAGGCCTTGTTTTATTTTTGGCTCGCATGAAATAACAAGCCCATGGGTTAGGCCTTATTTTTCACTTTTCCTTCTTAGCCCAATAATTGGGTATATAATCTGTTAACCCATTTACTTCTCATTTGTTGTCCAACAACTCAACAACCACTCTTTTGGGCCTGCAAGCCACGACAGCCCCATATTTTGGGTCGTCACTCATTCTTTTCACACATGGGTCCAGAAACTATTCTCGTTCACTACATATGTATATTGTGTTTGTTTACAGGTATCATGAACATATAGTTCGTACTTAAACTTGAACTTGAAGTTTTGAAAATAAGTGCCATAGAAATTCGAAGTTTCATAAAACAATACACCCGTAAAAATCTGGAGTTCTTGTAGGTGATTTGTTAGGATTACATGTAGATGATGCTTTTAAAAATAACTATAAAATTTAGTTTGTGCAAATTACTTTATTGTCCATAATTTTATTTTGTGATAGAAGACAAAAATGTTTTTTCACCCTCTTATAGTTGACAAAAAGAGTTTCATTAATATGTGGTTTAAATTAACTTATTCCTTACAAATCTGTTATGTGTAAATAAACTAACTTGAAATAGGTCCAATTTTATGGAAGGAGATCCTCTCCAGATCCCTTCCACCAAATCCACCCAATCAATCAATCTAGGCCCTTGAAATTTGATCCAATGACTACAAACAGGGGGTCCCTTTAAAAGTTATAATAATTTTAGCCGTTTGACTAAATTTCAAGGGTCCGAATTAGGTGATTGGATGGATTTGGTGGAAGAGATCCAGAAATGATCACTTTCCCAATTTTATGGCCTAACAATTAGATTAGTCCAATTTTTAGTTTTTTTTTATTTTATTTAGGTCCATGAATAGGACTCCATGTGTTAGCACTTTTTGTTGTTAGGTTGATACTTTGCATTGTGATTACTATTTTACTCTACTATAGCTATTCAATGGAAAAAGAAAAAAAAGAAAAAAAAAATGATACGATCGGTACTTTGCTACCAACTCTTCTTGATAATAATCGCTAAAATAAAAGCGACTTATTCAAAACTAAGTCGCCATCTTCATGCCGATCCGCCCTTTTCAATATTTTTTTTTTTTTTTCAGTTTGTTATTTTTATTTTTTATTTTGTTAATGTTTCTTTTATTTCTCTTACCATAATAACAAATTATCATATTCGTGTTTTTCAAAATATAATATATTATAATTCATTTTTAAACACTTGTAATCAATGATTTAAAACCCAAATTTAAAGATATTTTTCTATTTTCTCACCTTAAGAATCAATAAAAAATAGTTTCAGGACCTAATAATCGGTAGGATCATATCTAAAGGTTTTGCAATATTTTCCTTCACTCCAGCGCAAAATATTTCTTAAAGCTAAAAATTTCAAATTTTTTTTTTCACAAAAAACTGTGTGCTATAAGCCAAAGTTAGAGTCATTCTATTCGCACCACATATTTCCCAAAATTAATTTAGGACATTTCCAAAATTTCGAACACCTATAAATCTTTTGGGGGGCCTCGCTATTAGTTATATTATTTTTCTATTTTTTTTTTCAACTCAGGTACCCTATTAGTCAGTATAAACCCAGATTTCAGCTGATCTTTTACAATCTAAACCACGTATCATATAAGTACTTTTACAGTCTAAACTACATGTCATATAAGTACTTGTACAAGCCAAACTACCTATCATATTATAATATTAGTCGGCATAAATTTAGATTTCAACTGATCTTTTATAATTGATGTGATAATTATAAGCACACAAATTAACCCTCTTTTTATCAATTGTAGTAAGTATGTAAGTAGAGATCGTTCTAGGCCGGGGATTAGGAGGGATTGCAAAATCACTTGAAAACTGACTCAAATACGTAAAAACAAGTTTAAAACACTATACTAAACTCAAAGAATGCAAAACTAAACTTTAAAACACCAAAACAAACCAAAAGACTAAAAACAGCACCAAAACACTCAAAACTGCCTTAAAAACACAATCTGGGCAGTTTTGAACACTAGACACAACTTTGGACGAAAATTGGTTTTAACTTGACCTAAGACACTTAGAAACACAAACTAAAGTGATTTCTAACTACTATGACTCAACAAAGTAAAGGGGGATTGGTTTTGGACGAATTTAAAAACAAAACAAACTTTTTGAATTAGAACAGATTGTAAAAACGAATTTGATGGAATTGAATGGATGGGAAGCTAGCTAAGGGGTTCATCTCCACACATGTTATACTTGCACACAAAACGATTTCTAATTGCTTTTCAATAAATCATGAATTCTCAACGCCCCAGATTAACCGTGAATTGTACTAATTAACCCTCAGATTTTCCTAACGTTATTGAATTGGATGATTGCATACGACAACCCAAAACATTCCCCACAAGTCCCCTACATGATTGCATAATAGAGATACAAGCAAGAATCATTAAGTTCTATGAAAACCATAAGCGTTGACGAAGCACTTGTTACTATGATTGCATGAAACTTATGCCAAGAATTTACTTAACGCGATTGAGATCATCAATCTTTACTACTTGTGAATATAATTCCATAACGATTAGGTGAAATTTCCTTATATCCTAGCATCCAATTTATGCATGATAATTAAGTGTGCACTCTCAACTAACACACACAAATCAATGTAATTCACATAGATAAGTAAATTGAATTCACAACTTATGAAACGCAATTGGAAGTAATCAAATCATATTGCAAGCATAAACATGTATTTCGAATCCCCCCTAGCCAAGGGGAGGTTTAGTTCCTCATACGCGCAAAACAAAGAGAATTGAAATTAAAAATTGAAATCAAGGAAAAGAAACACCTAAAAATTCCAACAACTCAAACTTGAATTGTATGAACGTTTAGGATGGATGTAGGGGACTTCAAGGCTTATTTTAGGGCAGAAAATATGAAGAATGGTGAAGTATGGATGTGTTATAGAGAGGGGATGAATTTCTGGCGTGAATGGTGAATGAATGCATGGTTCTTTTGTGGCTGCAATGAATGTTTATTTATAGGTGGATGAATGATTAAAGAGGGAATATGACAGATAGGTTGGTTGGTGGTTGCCATCATGAAGAGTGCATGGATGTGGCTGAATGGGTTAAAGAGGGAATGATGATGGGAGAGCATGTGGGTGACAGCTAGGTTGGTTGGTGGCTGCAATGGAGGTGTGGAATGATGATGGGAGAGCATGTGAGTGAATTATGAAGAGTGAATGCATGTAGGGTGCTGCTATGGTGGGAAATATTGGGCAGAAAATATCCTAAGGCTTTATTACTTAGTTTAGGAAAGGATGTAACTCCAAATCCTCCTTTAGGTCTTCAATTTCGTCCATTCCTTTTGCTCCAAGCATATGCTATCCATTTCAAGCCCAATTTTGCTCCAAAATGCTCCAAAATGCATCCTTTTGCGTACTTTGCCCTTAAATCTTGAAAATACATAAAACTAGCTTAAAAGACTACTTTACTAAGGAAAAACACTTTAAATGCACAAGACAAGCTAAACTAAGGTGCATAAATATGCTCTTATCAATAATCTAAACTACCTATTATATAAGTACTTTTACAGTCTGAACTACCTACTATATAAGTACTTGTAGAAGCTATAACTACCTATCATATTGTAACTACCTATGATGGTGGAATAAGTAATTTTACATGATTCTAACAATAAGATGTAGTCCTCCATCTTGGTAATGTTAAAAGCCCCCGAAGCTAACACAATCAATGTCAAAAGCCTCTTGAGCAATTACTTACATAAGACAATCAATGTATAATGCTCACGAATCATATAGACTAGAATTATGTAACAAATACCAGCAAAAATGAAGCTTACTGTTATAAACGACTCAACGAAAACATGTAAAATTACTTGTAGTTCTCATACCTTCATGCGAATTCAAATTCAAATTTGGATACTAATCTGCAGGAATCGCGAGAAAAATTCAAAACAGGAGTTGAATAGAGTTTTTGATGAAATGACGAGATTTGATGAGTAATTTTTTTTTTTTTAATACAACGATATATTTTACACTAAAAAAGATAAGAGTTTTTTATGAAATGATGAGATTTGATGTGTAACTTAAAGTTCCATGTAAATTCTGGAAGAGTAATGATAAAACATTCAATGACAGTCGGTGCAATTTTGTTTTCAAATTATGGACACTTTAATTGCTCTACCTATTAGACCCTATCTATGATTGTGCAATACATTAGACCCATATCAAAACATGTGGATCAGGATCCTCTCCTGAGCAAAGGGTGAGGATCCTCCTGATCAAACCCATCGGGCCGTTGAAATTTTATCCAATGGCTACAAACAGGGGGCTTCTCTAAAAGTTATAATAATTGTAGCCGTTGGATAAAATTTCAACGGCCAGATAGGCTTGGTCAGGAGGATCCTCACTAGGGATGGCCAAATACCCATTGGTTATGGGTAACCACGGTTATCTGCCCATTTAAATTTGACAGTTATAGTTATGGGTAACCGTTTAGATAAATAAATGGTTATGGGTATAACCGTTTACCCGTGAAATTTAAACGAATGGTTATGCGTATTATATATATATATATATATATTTATGCCTCACTTGAGAGAACAATATAGTTGATAGAACGAGCTAATGTTTAATATATGTGATTGAATGTGCTAAAGCATTAGTGTTTGACAATTTTGTTTTGGAGTCTTTTGGAGCTTTGATCAATTCAAGGTAATTACCTTGAGTATTTAGAAACATGTTATTATTAGATGATGCGTACCTATATATATATATTTATATTTAATTGGCCTCGAGTTTTCAATAAATATTTGACCCCAAAATTAGAAATCGATTAAATGACTTGGATCGATGAACATATGTTTCTAAATAAAAATCCAAATATTTATCAAATTAGCCTTTTAGCAAACTGATGCGTACTTACATATATATATATATGTATGTATGTATACAAGAATATTAATTAATCTACAATCATGCATGATTTTTGTAATAGATTGACCGTCAAATAATTGGGAGACATCCCATATATTCATAAATAATATTGCCGTTAATATAAAAATACATGTTAAATGTACTTATAACGGTGTTTAGTAGTTAGAAAAAAGAAAATTATGACAAATTTCTTTTTAATTTTCAGGTTGTTAAAAAATAGGTAGACGGGTAAAAAAAAAAGTAAACGGGTACACGGTTATAGGTAAATGGGTATACGGTTATAAGTATGGTTAACCGTTTATAAACAGTTATGGGTATGGGTATACCCGTTTATGTAAATATCCAACGGGTAAACATTTATGTGGGTAAAAGCTTAAAATGTTATGGGAAAATAACCGCAGTTATCCGCCGATCATAACCGTTGCCCACCCTAGTCTCGAACTATATATACATTTCACGTACTATATATATCAGTTGATATATATATTTTATGAACAAACGATATTTATCGGGAAGGGGGTGGACTTAACCTCACAATGGACTAGCAATAATGTGGTTCAAATTCGTCTTTGGCTAGAATCGAACCTAAGACTTCTCACTTACAAATAAAAAAGAATATCATTAGACCATAATACTAAGTGATCTATATCAGTTGATGTTATATGCAACTCTTACACAGTTAATTACGTTATGACCCTAAAATTAAAGTACAACAGGCCATGTTCACGTTAGATATCCCCTTTCATCCGGAAAGTAAAAATATGTTGCCCTAAACATCAGCCTGGCCTTCTCCAGCCATAATCCTTCGTTTCTGGATGACAATGAAAACATTCTTAGAGGATATTCGAAAGACTTCTTCTTTTACAACTGGCGCATTTCGAGTTTCATCATGTTTTCCGATAAACTAACATGGTTGCAGATTCTTCGCGGGAATATAAAGACATAATTATTCACAACCTTGTGTGTAGTTTTCTGGTTTTCCTACTAATGTGGCAATTAGAGTCTGTTTTGATGTAGGGAACGGACAATTGGGATCCAAGAGATCCTTCTTTGCAAAAAATTTCAAGGTGCAGCAATGCCGGTACTGGACACGTTATTTCAACTAGAATCGAATCAGAATTGAGGTGGCTTGAACATGGCGTCGAAGAATTTCAACATTGTATTAATACTAGCAAATGAGGTGAGGGATACAACACGAATAATAAGTAAGGTTAAAAGCAAGAAAATAATAGAAAGAAAGCTCAAAGAAGGAAAGAAAAGCATAATTTGATCACAAGCCCCCTCCCTCTCCCTGAAGCTTCCAATAAGAAACTATGCCTTTCATGAGCTAATTCCCTCTCTTTTCCCAATTTTTCTTTCCTTTACAATTCACAACACATCCAGATTGCTGCCTACCCAGGAAAGGGATTTCCTCAGCAAACAAAAAGCAAGATGTGGAAATTGCAGCATTGGCTAGAGTGAACATGCTCCTCCTTTTGAGCCCGAGTTCGAACCCCCTCCCGCAGTTTAGACTAGATTAAAGTAGAATATCTTTTGTATCAAAAAAATCAAACAGATCATAACTTGAGAATATATAGAAATGACAGAGGTTCACTTTCCCACTTTATAAAGTTTGAAGCTTCCCTCCGTTTTCGACCTTCTTTCGAATTTTTAACAAAACTGAGAGGCAGCTTCTTCATCAAAACATTCTTTGCTTCACCAAATAAACACAAGCACCACTTTGTTTGGTCCTTGTTTTGTTTCAGATTGCTTGTGGGTGTCACTGCCTCTAGATTCCCACAGCAGCCAAGCAAGCAAAAAGAGAATGAAGCTGCTAGTAGAAGTGGTAGATGCTAATGATCTTATGCCCAAAGACGGCGAAGGATCTGCTAGTCCATTTGTACAAGTCGATTTTGTGAACAAGCTTAGCCGAACCACGACTATTCCAAAAAATCTCAACCCCATTTAGAACCAAAAACTTTTCTTTGATATTGACCAAACCAAAAACTTCCATCACCAAGCCATTGAAGTCTCTGTGTTCAACGAGAGGAGTTCACCTATTCCTGGCCGAAACTTTCTTGGAAGAGTGAGAATTCCTTGCTCAAATATTGTCCAGAAAAGTGAGGAAGCTTATCAAAGATTCCAACTTGAAAACAAGTGGTTTTTCTCATCTGTGAAGGGTGAGATTGGCCTAAAAATCTATATTTCTCTAGAATCTGAACCCAAAGCTCCTCCATATTCTCCACCACAACCCATAGAAGCCTCTCCTTCCAAGTCTCAACAACAACCACCCGAAAACTCAAGTTCTAGTCCCTCTGCTTCTCCAAATACAGAAAACACAAAATCCAATAGCAAAGTATTGGCTGCTATTCCAAAAGAAAAAGAGTTCAGACAAAAATCAGCTGAAGTAAGATCAACTGAAACATCCCACCACGTATACAAGCATCAAGTTCTGCAACAACCAGGCATATCGGTAGCAACACAACCTCAAGGTTTCCCACTAACCATGCGGCCAGCTCACCTGGAAGCGCATCGTAGTCATAACCAGCAAGACGACTATGACTTGAAGGACACCAGCCCGCAGCTTGGCGAAAGGTGGCCAAATGGTGGAGAGTACGGAGGAAGAGGATGGATGAGCGGTGGTGAAAGATTTACAAGTACTTATGACCTTGTTGAGCAGATGTTTTATCTGTATGTTCGAGTTGTGAAAGCCAAAGACCTCCCTCCCAGCTCCATTACCGGAAGCCTTGATCCTTACGTGGAAGTAAAGCTGGGGAATTACAAGGGAAGAACAAAGCATTTCGAGAGGAAAATGAATCCAGATTGGAACCAGGTGTTTGCTTTCTCAAAAGACCGAATCCAGTCATCGGTAGTGGAAGTTTTTGTCAAAGATAAAGAGATAATTGGAAGAGATGATTTTATTGGAAGGGTGGTTCTTGACTTGAATGAGGTTCCGACCAGAGTTCCACCTGACAGCCCGCTCGCTTCTCAGTGGTACAGGCTGGAGCACCGCCGCGGGGAAGGAAAGGTTAGAGGTGAGATCATGCTTGCAGTCTGGATGGGAACACAGGCTGATGAAGCCTTTCCGGATGCATGGCATACGGATGCTGCAACTGTGTATGGAGAGGGTGTGTTAAATATTCGATCCAAGGTATACGTATCACCAAAACTTTGGTACCTGAGGGTGAATGTGATTGAAGCTCAGGATGTGCTGCCTAACGACAGAAATCGCCTCCCAGAAGTCTTTGTCAAAGCTCAGGTTGGGAACCAAGTGCTCAGAACCAAGCTATGCCCAACTCGAACTGCGAATCCATTGTGGAATGAAGATTTAGTCTTTGTTGCAGCCGAGCCTTTTGAGGAGCAGCTGGTTGTTACAGTTGAGGATCGAGTCCACCCTTTGAAGGACGAGGTGTTGGGTAAGATAAGCATGCCAATTGATGCGTTTGAGAAGCGGCTTGACCACAGGCCAGTTCACTCCCGCTGGTTCAATCTCGAGAAGTATGGTTTTGGTGTGTTGGAGCCTGATAGGAGGAACTGAGCTAAAGTTTTCTACTAGAATTCACCTGAGAGTTTGTCTTGAAGGTGGATACCATGTGCTAGATGAATCGACCATGTATATAAGTGATCAGAGGCCAACGGCAAGGCAGCTTTGGAAGCAGCCTGTTGGGATTTTGGAAGTTGGCATTCTAAGTGCACAAGGGCTTCTTCCAATGAAGATGAAGGATGGCCGAGGGAGCACAGACCCTTACTGTGTGGTTAGGTATGGCCAGAAATGGGTCCGTACCAGAACAATTCTCGACACATTTAGTCCTAAGTGGAATGAGCAATACACATGGGAAGTGTACGATCCGTGCACCGTGATCACATTGGGAGTTTTTGACAACTGCCACCTAGGTGGAAGTGAGAAGCAACCACCAACTGCAGGCAACGGAGCAAGAGATTCTCGAATTGGAAAGGTGCGTATTCGACTATCAACTCTTGAAGCTCATCGGATGTATACACATTCGTATCCTCTCCTTGTTCTACAGCCTAATGGAGTAAAGAAAATGGGCGAACTCCAACTAGCTGTTCGATTCACAACCCTCTCCATAGCTAACATGATACATGTTTATGGGCACCCCTTGTTGCCAAAAATGCATTACTTGCATCCTTTCACAGTGAACCAAGTCGATAATCTACGATACCAAGCAATGAATATTGTAGCAGTGAGACTTGGCAGAGCTGAGCCGCCTCTGAGAAAAGAAGTGGTGGAGTACATGCTAGATGTTGATTCCCACATGTGGAGTATGAGGAGAAGCAAGGCCAACTTCTTCAGAATTATGTCATTGCTTTCTGGTATGTTTTCCATGAGCCAGTGGTTTGCTGATGTGTGCAACTGGAAGAACGGCGTCACCACTGTTCTTGTTCACGTTCTCTTCCTGATACTGATCTGGTATCCAGAGTTGATACTTCCAACTCTTTTTGTCTACATGTTCCTCATCGGAATGTGGAACTACAGGTTCAGGCCTAGATATCCTCCTCATATGGATATCAAGCTTTCATGGGCAGAGACAGTTCACCCAGACGAGCTTGATGAAGAGTTTGACACATTTCCAAGCTCTAGACCCCACGATATAGTTCGAATGAGGTACGACAGGATCAGAAGTGTAGCGGGGAGGATACAGACAGTTGTCGGTGACATAGCAACGCAAGGGGAGAGATTTCAGTCGCTACTCAGCTGGAGAGACCCGAGAGCAACCAGCCTTTTCATAGTGTTCTGCCTTTGTGCGGCTGTGGTGCTTTTCGTGACTCCGTTCAGGGTGGTTTCTTTGGTTGCAGGGTTGTACAACTTGAGGCACCCCAAATTCCGGAGCAAGCTGCCTTCCGCACCCCGCAATTTCTTCAAAAGACTGCCCGCTCAGACCGACAGCTTACTCTGAAACTACTTGTGACAAGTCCTGTGCAAACCGTAACCAGATTATGTTCATCTGACCTTTCCTTCTCTGAGTTTGAATAAATGCCCTGTTTTATGCTGATGCTGCTGTTTTCGAATGTGTTGGCTACTGGCCTACCATACGGATGACTATATAACTAAACAAATAGGCCTAAACGGATAAGTGGTCATTGCGATGACAGGGTGGGTAGTCGGAAGATAGCACTTGTGCTAAAAAAAACGGATTTAAATCATTGTGATGAAGTCGGATAGGAATTAGACTCAAAATCAAAAGTCCTGTTATCTCTTCGTTAGCTCCTGTTAGTCATGGCTCCACACTCAACAACCAAGCTTCCTCAAAGCTTTTTAGCTCATGTCGCACGACATGGATGTGAATTTCGTGAAAGTAAAGATCATAGGTTCAAGCCTCTCCTTTAATTTAAAAGAAAAAAGAACTTCGCACAACTCGAGATCTGAAGTAACATCTGATTAGATGTCAATTACAAATAAAACTTAAAAAGTACCACCACTGAGATCGAGTTCAAACAAAAATGGAACGCTTGTAGGATAGGAAAGCAAAATCTAATACTTTCCAGCTTCTTCTCTAGAATACAAGCTCATGAGGCTTCATGCCTTGCTTGAGAGAGAACCTTGCAGCCAAATAAGTCTTCAAATCTGCAATTTTGTCGATGCAATTAACCAAGGGTGTATCAACAGCCTTCTGGTCTTCTTTTTTCTCCTGGGGAAGTACATTTTTGTCCTACAATTTGAAGAAAGAAGTCAAAAGGTTATAACACAACAACAAAAAGACAGACACATGAATTGCCATCCACAGTATACACTCAAAATACAGAAGATAAACACCCAACCTCCTTTTCCGCTTCAAAGAATTCGCCTTCTCCCTTCTTCTTTTTCTTCTGAACTTCCTTTGCAAAATACTTGTCATCAAATTTATCAACATTAACCCCAGAGATGTCAATCTTAGTTGAAGTTCCAATAACGTAAGATTGGTTCACACGTCTTAGAGGAACACCGTTAATCTTGAATGGTCCTGAAGGGAAAAGAAAGAACAGTGGGAAACACTCCAATGGAGTTAAATGGCACACAGGGAATATGAAGAAGAAAAGAAGAAAAAAAAGCTTTACAAACTACCAATCCCGATCACCAACATACACAACCAAGGTGCTCTCTTGAACTGACATTAAACACACTAACAAAACTAATCACTTTAATCAATGTAAACAATGACCTATTTCCATGTAAACGGCCACAGCTTCATCAAATTGCAACAAGTACATGTTCACGAGCATGTTTTCCCTTGTAGTATATTTGAATCGTTTGAAATAACGCACGATATTACGCAATACAGCACACCATATACCGTCGTGGAAGAGATTTTGTGAAATAACGCAAAAGTATCACGATAGTCTAAAAAATCGTTCGAATTCTGCACGATATTCCACGATACGGCACAATATACCACACCGAATGCCTGGTGATCCTATTGCTACAATAATCACCACATTCATCCATTCAATGACTATACTACTGGTTTATTATGCATTAATGTGAACTTATATGTGTTTTGGTGCAAGTATATATATCTACACTACCTATTAACAAAATCCTCTTTGTCAACCAATATTGGGTGAAAGGACAATTTGGACTTCTATCACTAAACAAAGTCATGGGTAGTAATGTAATTTTGCACAAACCAAATTATTTTTTTATTCCCTCACCCACATGTCATCATAGCATTTCTCAATTTTTTTTTTTTAAATCAAAATAAAAAAAACTCCCCGCATGGGCTCTCACTCTCCCTTTCCAACTTCTCTCCAACTTATCTCTTCCATATAAAAAGATTTTAAAAGAAAAAACTAATAATATGGAAGAGATAGAAGTTGGCAAGAAATGTGAAAGAAAGAAAGAGAGAAAAATGAGGGTTATTTTTATTTTTAATTTTTTTAATTAGAGACATGCTTTGATGACATGTGGGTGTGGGAAGAAAAAAAACCAACAAAATTTTCTGTGCGAAATTACTTTAATGCCCATGATTTTCTTTTCGGATATTTTCTTTCAATTATGCATGAAAGAGTATAGAAGTATTTTCCTTGGTTTTTGGTTGACAAAGAGTGTTTTATTGATAGGTAGTGTGTGTATTATTCATATACTATTTAATGCTATGCAAGTCTCAAATAGCTTACATGAAAACTCCCACCCACCCCCTTATGCGATGCAATTTCTAGTACTGGTATATTAAACCAAGTCATCATCTCAAAAAATGAAATCAACCAGCAGCACAACCGACACAATCATTAAGAACTAATAAATCAACCAGATCAATTTGGTATCAAGAACTGAAGCAGATGAAAAAAATATTCACTCCCTGTTATTTTTCTTGCACCAATATCATTAAAGTTTAGAAGAAAAGCCCAATTAAGGAGAACAATAACTTACCAGTGACCAAAAGCAAGCCAGACGAAAGCTGCTTCAAAAACACAACTCTCTTCCCCTTGAACCTCCCAGCAAGAATGATTAACACAGTTCCAGGAGTAATGCTAGCCCTATACATTACAAGAAAAGAAAATGTCAACAGATTATTAAAGGTTTATAGAAGAAAATACAAAAAGATTACTAGAAACCATAAACTTCTCAGTTATATGAGGCCTAAACAAACCAATTCCAAATTGAAGCAAACGCTGAAAAAGAAAATAAAACATTTCCATCCCAAAATTTGTACATGATTGGTCCTGAAAAGAATAAGTGATTCAATTTCTACTCTCCACATCGTAACTTCTCACTATATTGTAACTCATAAGAAAGTAAATATTTTTCTCAAATCCCTAACCAATAGGAGCTCAAATTCATATCATCACTTTCCAATTTCTATGTTCCCAATTTCTTATCCTCAAGACTGAAATGGGTATTGAAAACCATAAACAAAATCCTAAAAACAGAACCTTAAAATGAATGCACGCATGTTGATACATTACATCTCAACATTTCAGCTGCACATCTTCGGAAATGGAAAGCCTAACATGACGCAAGGCAATAATAATCATGTGTATACAAAATCCCACCTATCACTCACTTTCAGACCGATTTTTTGGTATTTTTCTGGCAAAAAATAAAGAGTGGCCATTCCAAAATCTTCAAATTAACTAGATAAAAAGTTACACAATTCATAAAATAATCACACATTTCCTCAGAACACACTCACAAAAGCACATATATTTCTCAGAATCCAAACACATTAAGACAACAATTCAACACATTTTCTCATCAGTCAACAGCCAAAGAAAACACAAATACACAGAATCTATAGATACAAAGACAGAGAACAGGGATGGATAAGTACCTGAGTTTTGTGGGCTTGGGCTTGCGCTTGTTGACGAGAGGCTTCTTGACATCGTCGGCGGGGTAAAACTTGGGCGGCTTGACAGCCGGGGCGTCGGCGGCGGGCTTCTTTTCGTGGCAGGGGAAAGCACCGCCGTTCTTGGCCTTGATAGCCCAAAGCCCTCGCTTGTGGTACATCTTGGACCTCGAGTATTTCCCAATCCCTCTGATCAGATCAGGGTTTCTGGTCACCTTTGGAGTCCTCTGCTTCGGCGCCATCGCTAACACGCGGAGGTGAAGGTACGTTCTCTCTCTCTTCTATCACTCGCTTGCCGTCTCTGATAGGCGCGGCCACAAAACACAGTGGGGAAGAAACTTGGGGGTATATATATGGGCCGAACCCTTCAAAACCCTTGACCTACTCTGTAAAATGGGTACTCGGTATTCGCTACTATCACTTTTTACACTGACTTAGGCGCATACGGAAAAATGAGGGGTTGGCCTAAAAATCCCAAACCAGAAAATCGAATTGAACCATGATAAAAAAAAAATATCGTAAAAAATCACGTTGATTAAAAAAATCAAAATTAGAACAAAAACCGAACCGAATCGTTTCAAACGGTTTCGGTTTGGAAATATTAAAATCTGAAGGAACCAGACCAAACTGTTTTTAATATAAATTATTATTTTATTTTTTTTTTAATATAAATAAGACATTTTTCCAAGAAACCCATATCCATAAGCCCAATTTTCACTTCTCTCCCCCTCCTTTGTTTTTTTATCACTTTTCTTCCCTTACATTATTTTTCTCCATTCTTTTTCAGTATATTATGCATTATGTACATTTCAGTTTTAGTTTAAGATGTACACTTTGGTCTTGATATGAGCCTTTCTATCTTTTGATTTATATTTATAAGCACATTTTCTATCTTCCGGTCACTAATCTTGTAGATCTAGTAGTGGAAACTCAAATTTACTTAAATTTGTGGTTGAAATATGTGTTTGGTATTACAAGTAGAAAAATTAGAAAAAACATATATATAATTTTGGTTAGAACCGTAAACCGGCATGAACCGTCACGAACTGAACTGTACGGTTTTAGTAATAAATTTAAGCGAACCACACCTAACCTTTCAGTTCCATTTTGAGGGGAGCTGGGCATAACCGAATTGTGCCCACCCCTACAAAAAATGACCATTTTGGTCACTGTACTTTCGTAGTACAATTTTTTTATAGCTCTTTACTTAAAATGTTATTTGAAATTTGTATAATTCATCACTTTGGTCTCTGAGATTTGAAATCAATATAAGTGGTTCCTGAGAATGTCCAACATCAATCATTTTGATCATTCTGTTAAACATTATGTTAAATAAGAATCAAAATGACAAAAATACCCTTAATTTAATAAACAATAGTTCAAAATAATTTCACAAAAGTTGAGGGTATTTTTGTCATTTTATTCTTATTTAATAGAGATTTTTCACGGAATGACCAAAATGATTGATGGTGGACAATCTCATCGATATCAAATCTTAGGAACCAAAGTGAGGATTTATGCAAATCTCATGAACCATTTTAGCTAAAAAACCTTTTTTATACAACAATATATTTGGGTAAAGAATAATAAATTAGAATTGATTTATGTGATTTGAATTTAAGAATTATGTACAAGTAAAATGAATTATTCTAAGGCAATACTAAATGACTTGTAATTTATTATTTCAACTTTTAAATAAAGGAAAACTAATGAAAAAGGTTTGAAAACTTTGAGTTTTAACGATAAGAACAAAATACAGGGTAAAGTGAATAGTACCAGGTTTGACTTTTTAGTGTAAAAATGTGGTTTTTCGTTAATGTGAACAGTACCGAGGGTTTTTCGTTAAAACTCCCTTTAAATAAAAGGTCGGCGCTAACCAATTTACATCGGTTTCACTAAATTCATCAAGTATTAAACGGGGAGATAGTTTCACCCTGTTGTACCTTATATTGGGCCTCAGTATTTGGGCTTCATTACTTAGCCCATAATTCATGTAAGAAGGGAGGAAACCCTTATTCCATAAAAGGGCTCCCTTGCACTCACTAGGGGGAGGAGACTCGACGAGAGAAAGGGAAATAGATAGAGGGGAAACAGAAGGGCAAACAGAATAGCAAAGAGAGCAAACACTGCCTTTATAGCCTCCATGTATATTCAACATTCATTTACATAGTGAAATAGAATCAACACCAGTGTAGACGTAGCCTCAACTTGAGGTGAACCACGATACATCTTATGTTATTTGCTTCCCTATCTCTATTCATTTACATACTTATCCACATTAATGACCAGAGCAACCTAGCGAAGGTCACAAACTTGACACTTTCTGTTGTACCAAAGTCCTCGCCGATTGTGTGCATCAACATTTGGCGCCGTCTGTGGGAATCGATACGAAAAGCTATGAACAATCCCAGAAATTCTGCTATCTGCAAGGCCCTGCTGCCCATACCCTCAGAAGCTTGCAGATCACAAATGGCACTCAAGTCAGCCATACACGAAGGCTTTCTGCAACTCGCACCCTTCCTATTTTTTGAGTATCTGACGTTTCAACATTTTAGCATGACATTTATCCAACACGTCTTCCGCATCAAAAGCCAAGTCCCTGAGATCATCGAGCCAGAGCTTCAGTGCGCCGCTCTCAACCATCAGTTGTCTTTCCTCCACGTCATGCAGAACCGCTCCAATTGCAAACAAGGTGGCATTCCATTTCTTCAGATTTTTATCAACGCCCTTTACGCGTCCACAATACTTGATGACCTCGCGCTGTGCCAACTTGCTAACCAACACTCGAAGAAATGCCACAAGAAAAGCCTATGCCGCCATAGTTTCTTCAACAATAGATTTCCAACTGTCGGTTCCGGCGATATCACGACCTTGCCGCCACCACCAGTGGAATCGGGGGACTCAAACTATCAGATTCTCACTCAACCCGATTGGTGCCGCTGCCATCTCCACTGTTTGAAAAAAAATCCATCGGAGAAGATAAGGACTCTATCTTCTCCAAATTATCACTGTTTATTTAATATTTTATTATTGTATCTTTAATTATTCCTAATCATTATTTTCATTATTTAAATATTAGAGTGAAACTTTAATCATTCATGGCATGGTACAATCAAAGAAGTCAGGTCCATATTCCACTTTCTGAAGAAACCCACAGGAAAACCAGGAAGAAGATAAACTTTCTTATAATAATTTTATTATTATCCCCCTTTGATATTGTCGGCCATGCTTGAAAGAAACCCATCATTACGTTTTCCCAATATCATTGCCTATTAATATTTTATATTATTATTTAATGTTTATTACAAGACCACTTGTCTGACACACGACTTAGTCTTGCCAGCTTTATTATAATTATTTTCATACATGACTACTGACACATCCACCTAGAACCCTCATTATTCTTTACACCCAAACTACACCATTTACATTATTTAATGATTTTATCACATGATTATACTACAACACATGACGCCTTCTAATCAAACCATTTATTTTCATTATTTGAATGTTAGGGCACAATACACAACACAGGGTTATGCACGTATATATATGTATAGTTATGCATGTATATATATGTGTGTATTATCTCTACATCCATCATGTTAAGATTATTATGCTAAGAATGCTTCCCAAATCCATAACTCGAATTTCACTAATCTTAGTCGCATCACACATGTTTAAATAGGCATTTATTTATGCAACCTTAAAGTGCTGCCTAGTGTCATGTGATTGCCTTTAACCATGTCACTTATGCAACATGTGATTTACCACATAACTGAATAAATTATTTACTTATAGTAGGCACATAGTACAATATTTTACCTTGACAAACTTTGTCAATTTGATTTATTCATTATGCGTTCATACTTATACTATCATTTATTCTCAGGAATTATTGAGCAACTAGCTCTATTGATCAACAGTGTCACTGATTAAAGAAGCCTACCAACTTATAGATCGATGAGCCACATTCTTACGATGACAAATATTTAGTCTGAACAGTAATCTCTTGTCTGATCGGACACCCGCTTCCTCAAACACTCACTCATTTGGACACCTATGTGCTTGGACACCCGCGAGCTTGGACACCCATTCGTTCGGGCACTTACGAGATTAGACACCGTCAAACTTGGACACCCTTGAGCTCGAACCCCGACTTATGGACCTACCTTGTAGACCCAACTCAAAGACCCTACGTATGGCCCCGACTCAAAGACCCGACTTGTGGACCCGATCCGCGGATCCGACACATAGACCCAATATGCGAACACGACAAGCGGACCCGAGTCATGTCAAGAGTTAACTCATAATGAGCTCACGCTGACGTTGAGTGCATAATCGCAATGAAGAATGCCACAAGCCTAGCCGCCTCGCAACGAGCACTACCTCCAGCCGAGCAATTTCCTCGCTGCGAGTATTGCCTCTAGCCGAGCAGCCTCGCAACGTGTGCTACTTCTAGCTGAGTATTGCTTTACGTTAAGCACCGTTTCATGTCGAGTACTAGTTCTAGACGACATCTAGTCACTTCGGCCCGCACATGGATTGAATTTGAAGTCTCCAGCCAAAAGACTCTCTTGACTGAAGACCTGGGGGACTCCTATTGTACCATATATTGGGCCTCAATATTGAGGCTTCATTACTTAGCCCATGATTCATGTAAGAAGGGAGGAAACCCTTATTCTATAAAAGGGCTCCATCGCACTTACTAGGGGGAGGAGACTAGACGAGAGAAAAGGAAATAGACAGAGGGGAAACATGAAGGCAAACAGAATAGCAAAGAGAGCAAACACTGCCTCTATAGCCTCCATGTATATTCAACATTCATTTACATAGTGAAATAAAATCAACACCAGTGTGGACGTAGCCTCAACTTGAGGTGAACCACGATACATCTTGTGTTATTTGCTTCCCTATCTCTATTCATTTACATACTTATCCACACTAATGACCAGAGCAACCTAGCGAAAGTCACAAACTTGACACTTTCCGTTGTACCAAAGTCCTCGTTGATTTTGTGCATCAACACACCCTTTAGGCCTAAGTTCATTACTCTCATTTTTACTGGATTTTAGTGTTAAAACCAAATCAAACCAAACTGGTCAAATTAGTTAATTTTGGTTGATCTTCTGCCTTCCTTGCTTTTAGATATGCTCTACAATGCAATTTTTTTGGTATTCTAAATGTGAAATTCAATAAATCAAATAGCTAAGCTAATATTGTTTACTTTAAGCTAATCTAAATTACCGCACGAGATTAAGACGCATGCATATGGGAGCAAATTCTCGTCTCAAATTGAAATGATGAAAATCTACATACACAAAGAAAAGAGCCAAGCAGTTGGCATTGGCTATATATTAGAACAAAGTAGTTGGCATTGGATATATATAAAGAACTAAGGAGTTAACTCTAGCGTTTAGGTTCGTTGAAACTCTTAGTAGAGTGTTACCTAGTATGCACATCAATGGAGCACTATTCCCTTGAGATTCCCATAATATACTTTGGGGGTGGACGTAGGAAACTCAAAAAGATGTAGTTTGTAGTCGCGTAGTTAATGTTTGTTTTCAAAATCAAATAGGAAATTGATCTTCAAGGTGGAATAAGAAAGCAATATTCAAAGTTCAATGGGAAAACAATCTTCTTCATTGATCTCCAAGTTAGCTTGAGAGATTTAATTCTTTTAGGATTTCAACAATGAATGGGATGCCGTTTCTTCATTCATTGCTGAAGCAACTATCAATAAGGGTGCTTGGACTCTTCTTTCTCATCACAAATATTTACGTAAGCATTCGTCGAGAGCAAAGAGCAAGCAATTTATGAAATTTCTGGTGAGTGTCAAACAATCCAACACTTTTGCCGAGAAAATCAGAAATAGTCGAAAAAAATTCGGTATGGCTTTGACTAGCAACTTGGGCTAGGCCTTTTTTTTGTTTTTTTGTTTTTCGTTTTTTTGGCAAACTTGTTGATCGTCGGCCTTCTTTTTCGTGAGATGTGAACTATGTCTTTTAAAAAAATCTATCGTCCGAGAGAAATCTCTTGAAGTTTCTTTATATAGGCAAGGCGGCTCGACCACTTATGTGGGCTATTTTGTTGCCTCGTTGTCTAATTCGGATATTGCTGAGAGGTATCGGGACTGGAGGCAAAATGATCTTTCTATTTTCCCTCAAAGAGTCAAAGCTTGGTTGGTTGGTGACTAGTTTGCCCTGAAACTATGCATGAATGTGAATAAAACACAGAGATTGGTACAGAAATTAATAACGCTACACTACCTCATGTACATACAGAAAATTAGTAAAGAAACAAACTGAGAAACCTATCACTCACCGCTCCGCCACTCCACTTCAAGATTCCAGCAAAGGTTCTTCCTCTTCTTGTCTATTTATAGTAATATTGTTTTTGTCTTAAGAAAACACCCTAGCATTTTTTGGGTTAATATTAACCCTACTATCTCTACTATTAATATAATTCTCTTTATCAACTAAAAATGTGCGAAAAAGAAACATTATAGACAATATAGTAAATTACACGTAAAATGATTTTGCTATTTTTTTCTCTCTCCATCACAGCCAGGTGATCTCGTATTTTTCCTCCCACCTCTGACTCTCCTCTCCTTAATTTAAAGGAAATTTTAACGAAAAGCCTGCGATACCGTTCAATTTAACAAAAAATCATATTTTTACGCTAAAATGTCAAACATGGTACTATTCATTTTACCCATTATTTTGTCCTTATCATTAAAACTCAAAGTTTTCAAGCCATTTTCATTAGTTTTGCTTAATTTAAAATCATTAAAAACAAATCATTATTCTTATAAAGTAATATTTCTCTCACACACTTGACCTTTGCTAGCAAGAAAATGGGAAAAGAGTGCCCAAGAAAAAATGAAATGAAGAAAGAGGTTCCATTCATATCTCATCTTACCCGCGGGTGAGATACCTCTGAAGAAGACTAAAATCCCAGCAAGATAATGAGACAATGAAATTGAAGCCTTCCTCCTCAGCAACTTTCCCACCCTTTCTCCCACTCTTCTCGCTTAAAACCCCATTAACCCGAAGATGGCCACAATCTCATCCATATTCTCACCACCCAATATCCTTCACCACCCCACAAAACCCATCGAAACCTCACCTAAACTGCCCCTCCAAATCCTCAAACCAACCCAATTTCAGGGCTTTCACAAACTCACTTCCTCCTATCTGACTCTGACCCCCAGGCACTCACAGAGGCTCTTCGCTGTCGCCCAAGAAGTCGCGGCGGACCCGGCTTCGAAGGCTGCCAGGAGAGTCTACATTGGTAACATTCCCAGGACTCTGGATAATGCTGAGCTTACCAAAATTGTTGAGGAACATGGTGCTGTCGAAAAGGCTGAGGTATTTCAAAAATTTCCATGTTCCTTCTGTCTCCCTTTTGTATTTTCATGCCCTTTTGTGCTGTTTTAATTTGTTGGGTTATTGAAGATTTCAGAGCTCAGTGTGATTAGTATTTGATATTTGGTAGGCACTACTTTTGTGTTTGTTACCTTGAGAATGTGTTTAGTTTTGTTAATTTGGTTTAATTGGTGCAAAGGGAATTTGTGTTTATGAATTTGGTTTTGCTTGTCGCAAATCTTTAGTTATATTTTACGAAATTTGGTTTACGTCAATAAATAATTCCATGGGGATGTGTGTGGAGAATTGTATTGAAGAACGCTTTTTTTTGTATGAGTTGACTTTACTATAACAAAGAAAAGAGATGGCTATCTTTCCTTCCTTTTGGGCGTAGGTGATGTATGATAAGTACTCTGGAAGAAGTCGCCGATTTGCATTTGCTACGATGATGACTGTTGAAGATGATGCCGTGGTTGAGAAACTGAATGGAACTGTAAGTGTTACCAAGGTTCATAAGTTTATTTTGATTAAAACACTGTTAAAAAATGCATCTACTGAAATGTTTTCTGCACTCTGTTGGCACTTTTTTCAGTTTCCGTAGTAAGACCTTATTAATTGATGGAAATCAATTAACTCCATCTTGTTGTTATACAGGAGATCGGAGGACGTGAAGTCAAAGTAAACATAACTGAAAAACCCCTGCTACAAGCGGACACATCACTTGTTCAGGCAGAAGAGTCTCAATTCATTGACAGCCCCCACAAAGTTTATGTTGGAAATCTTGCAAAGGAAGTAACCACGGATACACTCAAAACCCTTTTCTTTGACAGGGGAAAAGTTCTTAGTGCAAAAGTTTCTCGGGTTCCAGGGACCTCAAAATCTAGCGGATTTGGGTTTGTTTCTTTTTCCTCGGAGGAGGATGTAGAAGCTGCAATCTCATCTTTCAACAATACTGTAAGTTTCTAGCTGGTGTACCATGTTTTAGAGGAAGCTTGGAATCTAACCATACAACATGCATACATATATTCACTTGCACATATTTATGGATGTTCTGTTGAGTTTTTGATACACTTGAGCCTGTTTGTTTATATTCTTATATGTTCTTATGGCAGTTTTCATACACTTTTATTATAGAACATATGACAGGGCGACATGCACCATAATCGAAAATGTATTACAAATCATGGCTACACTACATATATCTAATGCTTAATTGCTTATGCATCTAGAATCACCCCTGTCAATCTGACTTAATTCCTTTGTTCAGTGAACTTTTTAATCACCAACGATGAGCCAAATTACTGCAAGTCTTGTATAATTCTCCAAACTTTTAATCTGACTTAATTCCTTTGTTCAGTGAACTTTTTAATCACCAACGATGAGCCAAATTACTGCAAGTCTTGTATAATTCTCCAAAACTTTTTAATCTGCATGGTATCTCGTCCCTAGTTGCCTTTTAGTCTGCATAATTTCCTGCAAGTCTTGTATAATATCTTATCCCTAATCAGAACACCCTATGTCATCCTCCGAGCTGTATGCTTCCTTTTGGTTTCTAATCCTGCTCATGGTCATGTGTTACTACTACTACCACTACTAATAATGTATGCTGTCGAAAAGTGTTTGAGTTGGTACTGATAATATATTGTTCTTTTATCTTGATGGATTATGCTTTCGTCATGAATTTGTTGGAAGTGATTCTTCCCTTATTGCAAATAATCGAAACTGTTTGATTTCCTTAGCAAATTGAATCAGTTGCTATCCCCTTTCATCACGTTATACCATTTATTTGTATTACTTATTGTTCATTACAGTTGTTCGAAGGGCAAAGAATTCGTGTGAACAAGGCATAGTAGAGCTGGCAGAAGGGAGTTTGCACTTGTATCTATTGTATCAGAAACTAGGGTAGGCCCATATGATTATGAGTGAAACCAAAAATCGAAGTCATTTTTGTAGTTTCTTATGGTTTCAATCTTAATGACATTGTCACGACCTTGAGGTTTTCTGGTCATTCCTGGTAGAAGCTGATTGGATTGAAAGTTATCAATGTATGATATGGCATAATTAGTGCGTCCTGATTTTATTGTGGCTTATCTTGGTTGAAACTGCCTCTAACTTGAACTAGATTGAGCATCCGTTGAGTTAAAGTAATCTTGCTCAAGCGTCGTTTTGGATTTGGTTGGATTTAACTTGTTTAACAGTCAATATTAAGATCAAAACGAATGGCTTTTCTTTTGACCCATGTTCCTTAGTAGGACATGGAATGCTTTGTAATTTTGAGTGCATGCTAGAATTTGTGACATTTGATGTACAATGGTCATTATCACATCTGTTTATGCATTAATTATACTACGTAAAATTTGAAAAGACTGATCCGAAGTTTTTTCCGATATTTTTACAATTAGATAATTAATACGTTTCAAAGAAAACAATAGACACGAACAATACTCAAGAGGTGTGGCATGACCTTGGGGAATATCAAATTTCAGTTTTAAGACTTCTAACTAAGTTGAGGCGTTTCGATAGCTTCATTAAAAGAAAAATAGCTTGTGCACAATTTTCTTTTTGGATCGAAATTAAGAGGAATGTGCAAAAGATGAAAAAAGATTTGCAAAACCGCTCTCTAATTAAAATTAGGCAATAATAAAAATTCCAAAGCAGGTTTTCGCGAATAAATTTACGACTAACCCCGTCCCGCGCCAAATTAACAGTAGGACGTGAATGGCAAGAGTCGTAATTCTTGTAAACCTCAAGGGCTATTCGCGCTCCAAATAGGCGCCACTTTTCGTTTCCCGCGCCCCGTCTTCGCATTCAATCTCCAAGTAACCCTAAAACCCTCCATTTTCCTGCTCCACTCTCTCTAAGAATTCATATAAATACACACACAAACACAATCAAACAGCTGTATTTCTTTATAATTATATATCAGTTTCGGCATTGAAGAAGAAGTGCGGAGGAAGGCGGAAGGATGTTTTATTCACAGACGTTCTTGGCTCGGAAGGGCCCACTGGGAACCGTCTGGTGCGCGGCCCACCTCCAGAGCCGGCTGAAGAAGTCCCACTACACCTCCACCGACATCCCCTCCACCGTTGGTCAGTAAAACCCCTTTCCCTTTGTTTGATTGCCTAAATTTGAGTTTTTTTCTTCTTAATCTGGGTGTCTCAAATTCTGAATCCAGTGCTGCTGGTGCTTTCTGATCAAATTTGTGTTAAATTTCGAAACTTTGTTGCAAAATCATCGCCTTTTTCCGATAAAGTTTTGTTCTTTTCTTTAATTTTGATAAAATTTATAGTGTGTAGTAATATTCTTTGTAATAAAAGAAAAATTAAAATTTGTTTGGGTTCAAATCACTTCATTATTTTACCCTTTTTTTTTTTTTTTTTTTTTTTAACTTTTAATCCCTTGTTGCGAATGTTGTGGGTTTATTGTGGGCTGAATTGCTCAATGTTATTTGGTATAAGTTTGAATTTGAGGATATATTTATGTGCGATTTCTCATAAAAAAAAAACTCAAATATGGGAAAAATCAATTGGCTTTACGATGTTTGTACAAATGTGTTTGTCAGATCGCATCATGTTTCCGGATGTTCCTATTGCACTGAGAATGTCAGGACACCTTTTATTTGGCGTTGTTCGGATATACTCCAAGCAGGTCGACTATCTTTACCAGGACTGTAATGTTGTTTTGACTACCCTAAGAAAGACCTTTGCTTCCATAGACTTGAATTTGCCAGAGAATGCAATGCAAGCTCCAGTTCAGTCCATCACTTTGCCGGAAACATTTGACCTTGATGCTTTGGATTTGGATGGAGGCGTGTTTGGTGAGGGGTAATATTCTCATTAAGCCCTTTTCATTCATCTTTCTGTTCTGCTTCTAAATGAATGTATGATGCAAATGACCTTGTTTCCTCAGGGCTTATGATAATCATCACGCGAGTCAGGAGGACATCACACTACCAGGTTGTAGAAGTTAATTGCTGTTTGGAATTCTCATCTTTATTATTTGTCTTTGTTATGTTCATTCGATGAAAGTCTTAAAAATATTTTAACTTTGTGTCACAGATCAAATTCCTATTGCAACAGACCGTTATGTCACTATAACTTTTGACGAGGTTGACATCTTTTCTTTTCAATGATAGAGTTTAATGTTTCTGCTTTTCTTTACATTTATGTTTGAATGGTAAGGTACTCGATTTGTATTGTTACTGAATGAAACATGTGTTATTTTTAGGATATCCAGAACGAGGTTTTTGGTTCAGATGTTGCCCCCATGGATGAGGAGTATGATTCCTATTGCACTTAAATTCAATGTATGGTTCAAATATTTGTTCAACAAACCTGTAAATTTATTGGTTATATTTCAATGGTTACAGCATCCACTCTACAACTCCAGGTGAGGGTGTTCCTAGTGATCGCTTCACCCCTCCAATAAAGAAGCTCCAGAAGTAGATGTTCCAAATGATTTTGTCTTCCAAGATTCTGTTCCAAGTAACCATAGAGAAACTGGAGTAATGCAAGATGCTCTTCCTGATGATAGTTCCCTGCAGTTTGTTCAACCAATGGAAGTTATGCGAGATGATGCTCATCTTCCAGATGACGGTTCCCCTCAACATGTTCAACCAATGGAAGTTATGCGAGATGCTGTTCCTCCAGAAATTGTTCCTACGGTTTCTCTCAATAACGGCAATGATGTTAGTGAACCTGACAAATCTATTAACACAGAAATGAATGAGAATAAAGTACTTTCTCCAATTACAGAGGAGAATACACCTTCTGGTGGGCCATCTCCATTGTCCCTGCCAAGTTCAGGACCACGAGCTTCTATTGCTTCTTTGCCAGAAATGAACGGGAAAGATGTTTCCTTTCGTGAGTAGAGTTCTCATTGTCTATAGTGTCCTTAATATGTATGCATTAATAAGACACAACTTTGTTTTTTCCCTTGAATGTTTCTCTCTCCTGTTGCAGAAATGCAATCAACACCACATGTTGAGCAACCAAGAGCAAGAGCAAGGAAGAGAAAGCAGTATTTTGACGAGACCCTTGTGTTATCCAATGAGTATGGTTGCACATATTATTACTGTAGGGTCATTGTTTCTTCTGGTATTGATTACTGAGATTGGTTGTAAATTTTGTAGGTTTATGAATAGGACAATTCAAGATGCTAGTGATTTAAAGCGTAAAAGGAGGAATATTCCGTACTCTACTTTGGGTGTTTGGAAGTTGAACAACAGTCTAAGAAAGGAACAAATATTTTTTCAGCCTTCATTAACTGGTGAGGCGATCTTTTCTCTTCATGTATTTTCTCTCACTGCTTGTCTTCTATTTTAATGAGATTTTTTTAATGAGGATCTTGGTGTCTGCCTGTAGGATTGTGTTCGGATCTTCTTAACATTTTCGACAAAGACTATATATCCAAACAGTCCCATTTGTTTGAGGGAGCTCTTCCAGTCTCTGGACCTGCAACACCTCCTCCTCCTCCTTCTACAACTGAATTCTCCCCAGAGCGCTGTGTTCCACCATCTCTTCCTGTCATTGAAGTTTCCACAGAGTTTAATGGCGCAGAATCTCCCCCAACAATTGAACGTTTTCAGCATGCTGAAGAACATGATGGTGGAAATAACTTACCAGAGTATGAGGGTGCACAATCTCCGCCACAAATTGAACGTTTTCAACATGTTGAAGAACATGATGGTGGACACAACTTACCAGAGTATGAGGGTGCACAATCTCCTGCCACTCAATATGACTTTATTCCTGCTCCGTCTCCAAACTTAATGTCAGCTTCAGTTCCTCCATTGGAAGCAAGCACCGGAACTCAAATACTGCTGACACCGGATCAAACAGCATCGACTAGATTTCACGAGTCTGTAAATGAAACACCAAAGACAATGTTTGAGGGGTGGCTAGGTCCAGAGAACACTGGTCTATCAAATAATCCTGAATTCAACGATTCTACTGAAGCAGTAAGTTATTTAGTATTTGGTCCTATTTGTGTTTTGTGTAAATTGTGTTTGGCTTTGGTATCAATTTGCCTGTTTGACCGTTTATTGCCCATTGGTTGGAAGCCTTAAGTTCCCCCCTTATATTTGCGTGAGATGCAACTTAATAGAGAGCCTAAGGCTTGTAAAAACAGCTTACGGTATTGCACACAGTTCATTATACCGAGCTCTATAAATGCTTCACTTAGCCGTGAATAATAAATCTTACAAAAACTATAGGCAACTATTGCATCTACAAGACAAGTATTCCAGTCATATATATAGTAAAATGTGAGGATGATCTATTTGGAACGGAAGATAAAAAGGACAATTAGCATCTCTCATATTAGCTTAATGAATTCTCTTGAAATATTGAAATACATTCAAAAATCATCAACCAAAAATATTGAAAATTTCTGTATGTCGACTGGTTTTACATAAGCTTTAGGTGATTTTTGCTACAAAAAAGATCAATGTATGAGCTAAATTTCTTAATTACTTGTCAAGCTAAAGACGAATTGATGTAAAAGCATAGTACTAGTTGGCAGACCTGAAAAAAAGAAAGATAAAATGAGATACAACTCCTTTAATGAATATTACCTCTTAATCAATCCGAAAGGTTTTAATAAAAGCTTCTGTTTCTTACAAAAAAAGAAAAAAAATTTGAGATAAAAAACTATGAATGCATATCACCCAACACATAAGCAAAGTACTAAAACGAGGGCAAGACTAGTATTTAATTTTTTTTATTACCATGCACTTCATTTAGAGGATCAGATTTTTATTTGAAGACTATATGTGCTCTATATTTTGGCGTGGGATGGGCCATGTCCCCATTGTTCTCCCCATAGCCTTTTATTTGGAGTCACAAGTATATGATCTTATTCTTATTTTATGATAATCCTAACTCCTAATCCTCATTCATTTTGACCTTCTTTTCCTTGTGGACTAATTGTAGAAGTTGAACTGTTCTTACCATTATACAGGATTATCAACTTTCGACCTGCCATGCATTATGTGATGTTACAATTGTCATAATCTATCATTCAGAATATACTATGAGAGACATACTTTTTATTGTGAAACCGCTTTTGATGAACCAGTTAACTCCATGTATTAGTGCGTAACTCCACTTTTTTCCGCCTGAACAGTTTACTAATAATTAACATATTAACTCGTTGAAATGTTCATTGTAGGGTCTTTTTTTCCTAGAAGCAGATGGCAATACACCAGCTGGTAAACTCAGAAATCTTTATTTAATCTGTTATTCGAGAGATCATGTAAATTGTGCATAGTGTTTTTCTTGGCTGACTGTACGAATAAGTGTACACATTCTTCATATTCATTTACTTTTGTGTACACTGTTTGGATGACATATCTATGCTTGTACCAGGATCTCAAGCGACACAAGGAATGTCGGGATCTCAAGGGACACAAGGAGTTGATTCATTGTCAGTTAGAACCAGGTACTTCTCTTTCAATTGTTTCCGTTCTTTATTTACACAGGATTTAGTTAGTCACTGATTTATGTACTCGGTGGCTCATTATATTTATTTTTCTTATTATTCTCCCCATTTGGTATGCAGGGCTGTGGCTCAATTTTTGAAGAGGGAATCTTCTATCTCCTCAACTTCGGAAGATGTCACCGGAGATCTCAGCTTGAACAAAATTTTAGAAGGAAAAACTAGAAAGCTATGTGCCCGAATGTTCTATGAAACACTGGTAATTCGTTTGAGCCATATCAGTTAGGTTCTCTCGTTTGAATGCAAGTTTTTTTTATTGGATACTAATTGGAATTCACCTTAGCAAATTTAGAAGTTCTCCAAGTATTTGATGTGGCATGGATCTTATGGCACATCACAGATTTTATCATTTTAAGAGCATTTTAGTAGTAGGAACAAGGGAGCAAAATGTTTGCATAGTTTTCAATGCACAACTTGGGAGTTGATGTTCATAATAACCTAGTTATTGGAAATTGATTCAGTACAAGGGAGCAAAATGTTTGCATAGTTTTCAATGCACAACTTGGGAGTTGATGTTCATAATAACCTAGTTATTGGAAATTGATTCAGTTATCCAAGTTTTATTTCTTTGTTCAATATCATTTCACCTTTGAGTTTTTCGTTACATATCATTTATGTCTGATATCTGTTCCCGCAAATGTCACTCCACAAATAATAGCCAGAAAAATCTGTCTCTTAGCAGCAGAAGTTTCTCAAGTTGATTTTACATCAAGTCAAATGTTTTGGACTCAAATTATTTGTATGTTAAATTGGTTTTTGTTATCTGTTTTCTTATACTCTACGAACAAGTTAAAAATATGCTACCTTTTTTTTCCCGGGTCAAGGAAACTTATACTGCCTGTAGAAGTACGAATTGAGCATGTATTGGTATTAACTACTAATATGATTGTTCATTGTCACTTTCAGGTTTTGAAGACTTATGGTCTTGTTGATGTAAAACAAGAAGTACCTTATGGTGACATTATTTTGACATTGAACCAAACCCTATCAAAAGCTCAAATTTAAAAAGAGGATATGAGGTAATTTAGAGCATGTTTATCGTTGCAATATTTTTCCTGGAATCATATACACTTTGATATGTTTCAGTATTTGGGCTTTCTGATATTTAGCCACTCTGTAAGACTTGGCATGAGTAGCAAGTTTGTCTAATCGCGGTGTTTTAACCACAAAGGTAGCTACACTACTTGAGGTAAATGAGCATTGAAAAATGCTTGGGAGAAAATCCAAAACACGGGATTATACTGTTTTTCAGAATCTGGGTAAAACATTTGTGATTTTAGAGTAGTTCATATTCTCATGGGTCGTCTTTCTTTTTGCTTTTTCAGTTCAGATTAACTTTTATGTGTTCTCTCGGGCATGCTCTTACTGTGTGGATTTTTATTTTCTGTGAATTTCAGGCATTGGGTGAAAGGACATGGAGGGAATGCAGTTGAGTTTGTACAGAAGTTGCAGTGGAGTTTATAATTTTTGACCTCAGAGAAGTGTTAGGAGAGTCCACATGTGTATAACTAGCAGAGGAGGTTGTGATGTAAATTAAGTTACTCTGCTCATAGCTTGAGCCTTAAGTTAACTATCTATAAATTGCAATAATTCAGGCCTTATTTTCAAATGGTTCATGCTTTCATCATTTTCATGGTTAGCTTCGGGCCTGTTTGGTATCAACCGAATCCTGAAAATTGACTTTACCGTATAAGCCTCTACGCAATGGGTGATTGGTTGCTTCTACGTAATTGGTCGGGTGGAGATTGGCGACCAGTCTGCGGCCTGTCGACTACTCGATCTTGAGACTGTAATATACAACTGGCTGGTGGAAGTGATCATGATACCTCCTAACACAGAACTTGTTTCTTCCATACACTCAGACATGAATTCAAATTGAAACTGATTTGAGTACTTTCACAATTACCGTTTCTTAATAATTTACATATTGTAGCTCTTTAACTTGAAACTCAAATTCTGGCACACGGATATTCAGGTAGATGGTAATCACAAGCAAGTTCAGAGGAAACAAGAACAATTAGCTGCGAAATCATGACATTATTTCTTATTAACTATTGAAGTATGCAGAACACAAGTACGGCCAGAAGTCTAACAAGTCATAAACCATCCAAGAAATTCAACCATCTTAGATGTTCAAATGATACAAACTTAATTTCCAGCAAGAAGGGCATTGATTTTGTTTTCAACATGCGCTTTGTGGTCTTCAAGCCGACCCTTGATTGCATCATTTTCCCTGCGGACCAGTGTTGGAACTCCGGTCAGCTTAAACCTCGAGTCTACTCTCCATGGGTGATGTGCATTCCTCCATGTTCGTCTGTCTCCAACGTATGCTTCCAAAAGTGCAACATCAGCTATAGCTAGTAGCTTTTTGTAAGTTACAGGTTCAGCTCCACACAATCTGACATTGAACAAGGGACATCAGTGACAAGTACAATTCAATATCTTGTTTACGTTCCATAAATTGGAGGATCATCTAGCTAAATTCTCAATGCAGTCTTTGGTAGGGGAATCATGCAACGAGTTCTTTTACCACTAGCCTAGTCAACACACACATGAATAAGTATTCCAAAACCAAATAGTTTGTATCAGGAACAGTTCCAAAGGACAAAGAAGAGGTTTTAGTTTGTATCAGGAACTGCTCTAACAAAATAGTTTCCTACTCTCTTCTTCCATTACACTTGTACAATTTCTTTCTAGTTATTTTGTAAGAATATTTTGAATTTTGCTAAGATTCTAAATTTTGTTGTATCCTGAAAGTGATTTGCCAATAACCGTTTAACAAACTCATGTGAGTAACACTTTAATAAAACGACTCAAATCATAACTCAAAGTTCTGTTTAATCTTATTCTCCATATATCCACAATTACCACAACATGTAATACATCTATGAGAGTTTAAATTCAAATTGGGGGTTGCAAACTTTTGATGGCTTTTTACAACACCAACTCCTTGGGTTGCAGTTTTGATAAAAAATGATTTTAGGGAGACCATATTTTAGACTACATGATGTGCTGGTTGATGGTTGAATTCATTCTTTAAATTATTAAGGAAAGAATTCAATAATTAAAGAAGGAATTCAATCATCAAACACTACATCACGTGGTCTACAAAATATGATAGATAGTCTTTCTAGCATCACTTTTTGATAAAATGTTTCTGCATAAACATGTGTTTTTTTTCTTTCACAAAAATTCAAACATGAGTAAACATGATTGTTCAAACAATGATAATAATAATGAATCTCGTTGTTTTAAGCAATTATGGAAATAAGCGGAAGGAGTGTAAATCGGCGTGCAGATAACAAGATCTCATAATAGTGGATCATTTACTTTATTACTATGCATTGTCGGACGGTAAAAATAAAAAAAATCGTTATTTATTTTTAATTATTAGAAAAATTATAAAATTTCTTTATTACTATATGTTGTCGGCTACAGTCGAAGTCCGGACAGAAGGTGAAACCCACAGGCCCAAGGTCTGAGACCATGATGATCCTGCCCGTAATCAGCTCGAAGGTAAAGACTCCCATTATTTCAATGGTTACGACGCTTCAAAATAAAAAATTAGAAAATTCATTTTTTTAGAAAAAATCCCAACCATATTCCTGTTCACTGCCCACATCAAAACTTAATAATAAAAAAAAAAAATTATTTTGACATCTTTGTGAATAGTAATTGGTTTTTTTATATCCATTGTGAATAGTAATTGTTTTGCCAATTTCACGTTATGGGTAAGAATAGTGATTGTCTTGGCAATTTCACCTTATAGGTAAATAGTAATAATAATTGTTTTTTTTTTCTTGTTGGAAGATTAATGATTCTCTTTGCCCAAAAGGTTAAAGTGCTCTTATTGGCCTAAGGTTTAAAAAAAAAAAATTTAGGCTTTTGGCTTATAAAGATGTCAAATTTTTTTTTTTTTTAGTACATTGATATTTTTACATTAAAAGGAAGGGAAGTTCAGCTAAGTCACACAATGGGCAGCCTAATTTGGTATTGAATTTGCCATCCACGAGATTTGAACCTAAGACCTCTTACTTTCAAGTGGAGAAATACCACTAGACTGTAGAACTAAGTGGCTACAAAAATGTCAATTAAATAAGGGAAATGTTATTGGCACTCCAAAAATCTCATTCTACACTCCTCACAAGTACATTTTTCTTTCCAAATATAGAAAGTTTGAAGTGTAGAATAAGAATTTTGGAGTGCCAATAACAATTCCCTTAAATAATCAAGGTTCAAAAAAAACGCTAGGCGTTAGTTGGGTAGTGGGCTAGCGCCTAGCGCCTACGCGGCTAGGCAGGGCCTAAACGAATTTAGGTAAATTTATTGTATATCTTGTAAATAAGTGCATATTGACACTTACAAAAAATTATACTTGTATGAAATCCATAGATAAGATAATAAAAGAATGATAAAATGCAAAAAGAGTATCCAACAAGTCCGAAATTTAAAAACACATTAAGCATATATATGCTATATAATCATAGTGAGGAGTATTGTAATGTAGGATGACACATGTACAACAAGTTCACAATTTAAAACAACATAAAATGCAAAATGGGAGAAAAATAAGGAAATGGCTATAGGACATGACTGAGTTCTCTCCTACTTTGAATCATGTCTGTAGGACATGGCTATAGACTATAGCACACAACTAGAATCTTTAAGTTCTCTACAAGTGAGAGTCTTTCGCTTCGTGTTTGAGAGCTTTTCTCACTTTTTTGTGTGAGGCTTTCAATCTTGAACAAATCCGGTGGCACCTACCCTAGCTTCGGCCAGGGTAGGTCGTCATTTCCCCCTTTCTTTCTTCCTCTTTTTTTTTTCCCTTACTTCTACTAGTTTCCCCCTAATTTCTTTACTGATTTGTTCTGTTCCTTTGTCCTTGTTGGTATCCCTCCTCTTGGCTTATCCATATTCCGATTTTTAGCCATGCATCCTGTTGAGATCATATGTAGAGTTTTAGTGTTTCCATCACCACCACATTCTCTGTGTTGTTTGCATTTACCAGCAGTGTCACTCGTGCGTTTCCAAAGTTTATCTTGGTAGTTGGCTTCTCTTGTTTAGTTGCTAGCTATCCTTATTTTATGGTTGTGCTCGGGGAGCAGATTGGGGTTGGATGTTGCGATTGATGAGGCGATGCTCGGCTTTGGAAGAGGAATTGGATGGATAGTGTGGAACTATGGTAGCGGAGATTGCAGTAGAAGATTCTAGAATCTGTGTTCGTTGGTTTTCGGCCTAACTGTTGGTTGGCTCATTCTGTGTTTTGTTTTGTATTTGCCCAATTTTTTTTGTTTGTTTATAGGTTTACTTTGTACCTTTAGTTTGCTTGTATGTATATATTGGTTGGTAATAAAAAAAATACAACTTTTTACCCCAAAAAAAAAAAAAAAAAAAATTAAAGGAGGATATAGTCCAAATCTTGGACTGAGAATCCATCTGATTAAAGAGCTTGGTCATTTTCCGATAGAGCATCCCAAGTATAGTTTTAGGGGTTTGCTATTCACACATCATTTTTTACTTCTCTCACACCTTTCTCAATTTTTAACCGTCGGATCGAATGAATTAAAAAAGATCAAGTCACAAAAATTAACAAGAAGTGTGTAAGAAGTAGCAAAGAGTACGTGAACATCCCTACTCTAATTTTACT
Source organism: Pyrus x bretschneideri (assembly GCF_019419815.1). NCBI lineage: Eukaryota > Viridiplantae > Streptophyta > Magnoliopsida > Rosales > Rosaceae > Pyrus > Pyrus x bretschneideri. The sequence continues at coordinate 510,820 of NW_025999790.1, read as the reverse complement.
ATATTGATTTGAAACGTTCAAGATGCTCGGTCTATATGGAGTATTTGTCTGGTCAGAGTCTCCAAGCAGCCGCGCGTAGTAGTACCTTCGAACAACAAAGTTGACGGTGACTTTCAAATTTTGCTTGCTTTTCAAGTTAATGGAGAAAGTCGTTGGAACTTCAACATTATCCTTGCCCGGCAAGTTAACAAAGCAAATCGTTAAATTTCTATATATCCCACTATAAATATTGAGAAAATATACTAGCTAATCAACGACCAAAAAACAACTCGTATCTCTCTTGCTTTTTGTTATTCATTTCCCATCCATTTCTACTTTGCTAAGCCAAGTCCAAACCGACCAAATGGCCATGTTCTCAGCTTTTCTCAGTTGCTTCTTACCGTCTGCATCGTCGCAGGTCTCTGATGATGCAAGAGGGTCTAATAGCAGCGTAAAAGACTCCAACAAAAGAAAGTCACTATCATCGTTATCATCATCCGGAGCTCCCATACTCGTCTCTTACTTCCCCCAAAATTCGTATCTCTCTCGCTTGTAAAGTTGTAATTCTTTTTTCTTAACTTTGACTAGGTAATAATGAATCTGATCAAAGAAGGGTATATTCTGGTCTCATGCGTATACGGTATACCTACTTTCATGATCATATCATCATGATCAATGAACTGAATATATCGAGTTCACTTCGCGACGGCATCAGTGACTCTGAGGGGGAACTGCCCTGGATGCCAGTTCGCTAAGCAGCGTGTGGCAGACTGAAGTCAAGGAAGGAATTTATGATAATTAAAAAACAAGTGGGAAAAACAGCATTGGAATAAGTGTTATGGCTTGCTTAAATGTTGAATCTATCTAGCTATCCTGTACTTGGGAGTAGTTTCATGATTTCATGTTTAAATATCTTTCTTTTTGTAATTCCGGGTTTGATGTTTATGTTAATTAGTGTGATATTTCAGTTTCCTTAAGAAATAATAAGAGAACTTGAAGTTCAATTATTCCTCATGGATTGTTTTTAATAGAGTTTTTTGGTACATACCAAAGCTCAATAAATTCCTAAGGAAGTAATGCAAGTAGAGCACATTACTTTTATTTATTTTTCAATGACAAACGTGAGTTTATTTCATGGTATAAATGTCATAATAAAAAAGAATTATTTATACTCTTTATTATCATTTAAAAATTATCTCTAGAAAAACTCATTAAATTTGTAAACTGTTTAGTCATTCATACATATATTGAACAAATTGATGGTTATGGTAAAAGTAATGCAAGATGAACTTTCAATTTGTTCGATTCATATATTTCAAACCAAATGAATTTTTTCATAGTGTTTAAATGATGATAAAGCGAATGAACATTTCTGATTTTGATAGTTGTCTAGTCAGATGATGCTGCGTACATTGCCATTCAAGCAATATCCATCCGTATAGGCATCTTATTTGACCTCGATTCTCCCATATTTGTACACTTCCTTCCTTGGTTGTTTGTGATGATACGCATGCACAACCCTGGCCTTATAGAGGTAAACCTTACCCAAGTGGGCATTACGTATTAGCATCGTGAATTTGGTAAGTATTTCATGTTTTAGTGTAATTTTAATTCTTCATGGTTAGAGATAATACGAGATAAATGAAAAATAACGGTATCGTTAAAAGAGAAAAATAATAAACACAGATTATTTTTTTTTCTTATGCAATTCTGTTTAATTTGGTTTATTGTTTTTGTTTGATTTTTTTTTTTTTATTCATGAGCATAAATAAAGAGGGGTGCGTGCATAAGAGACTAAAATGGTGTTTGAACGAGTCTCTGGTGTTTATAAATTTATTAAGTGCATTGGTCTGCAACTGCAAGCCTCTTTTGAGAAATTTACAATTGCATCATCAGAACGCCAGGAATGTATGCGCGTGTTTGAAATTAGATTCAAAGACACATCATTACCTTTGGACCACATGTGGTCCTCTCAGAACCCAGAAAATGACATCACCATATCTGCTGAGACTCTGAGAGTGACTTCCGAAATTCACAGGTAATTTCTTTTAATTAACTGACTTCTTAAAAGACCATAAAACAACTCAACCTTGAATTCAAATTAAAGCCAAACGGTCAATTGACCAGACACAGAGAGAGAGAACCAACGGTTAGTCTAGCCTTACCATGTTTAGCAGATAACGGTAAGTAGGTCCTACTAATCCTTTTTAGTAGGTGTCAGTGGAAAATTTGCACATTGCTTCTGTAAATATATATATATTTTTAATAAAAAAATAGATCATATCAGACAGATGCCTCTCAGCTATACCTTTTGTTAATTGTTAACTTAGTTGGCAGGAAATTTCAACGTACTTTCTTCCCATGTTTAATCGCCAGTCAAAGCAGCCGCGTGAGGTGGTGATTTCAGTGAAGGGGACAGAGCCATCTTCCTTGCCCTGCAAGTTAATCTACATGTATTTTCCCATTTCGATCTATAAATGAATCAAGGACATAACCACAACGCACTTACCAATTATTGAACTACTCTCATTATCTATATATACATCTCTCAGTTTCCTCAGCTAATTGAAGACTAAAGCAAGAAACCACAAACAGTTACATCACCTTGCTCTTTCTAAGAGTTATTTTGATCGAAAAAAGAAATACAAGAGGTTCGAAGCGAAGATACAATGGCGGTTTTCTCAACTTTTCTCAATTGCTTCATGCCATCGTCACAGGTCTCCGATGAAGTGGCAGCTAGCTCTGCAAGTGCAAAAGTGCCTTCTTCAAAGGATTCCAAGAAAAGCAAGTCAAAATCATCGTCATCAGGAGCTCCCGTATTAGTCTCTTACTTCCCCCAAAATTCGTATTTGTCTCGCTTGTAAATCTCCTGCAAAGTAATATGAAAGTTTTGGCTCATATGGGTTAATTTCGAGATCGATAATATTTCTCATTCAGTACGTTCAATCTTCCTTTTAAGTAAGTGAAAAAATAGGGAATTATAATATTTACTTTTTTATATTTGTTAAAAGAGAAGACTATTTCTCTTTAGTTATAGTATACGATTCATTGTAATCATGATTTATTAATACAAAATCAGATTTTTTCAGTTTACTTTTCTCACAATTGAACTTTCCTAGCAACCAAACAGGTTAGGGTTTTCATATTTGCATCTACAAAAGGTACATTTACATTTAAGGGCGTCCTTTTTGAGTATTGCCCCTCGAATTTAGGTTATTTATTTACTTTGGAAATTTCAAAAGAACTATTTATTCTTCAAAGATTACGTTGTGGTAAAGCAAAATTTTTTATATATGTATCCGAAAGATATACAATCAACATGATATATCAATGCACATATTATATTAAAGATAAGCGATGTAATTGATATGTCTTATTTTTAAAGTATATTAATAAAAAAATCGAATTCATGTATTATAATTTAAGTAACAATTATATCAAAAAACTACTTATGGAAAAGAAGAAAATCATGAGGATGGTAGGAACCACACCATTTGAAACTATTCACAAAATGACATGGACGAATAGACCCATAAATATGACTTTATTAAACGGTCCCTGTCTTCTTGCTCTCCAAGTCGAAGCTATTGATACTTGCTGGTTCCTAATATTTTAACTTTCTCGATCTCGTGTAACCAAGTGGCACTTAGATATTAACAGACTAACAGGTTGAACGGAGCTGAAAGTGTTGAATTTGATTATCAACATCTTGTGTCATCAACTGTTGGAAGTGCACCATTTCAATCCCTTGGCCTGCAACTATTTATCTCTCACATTTCAATATTGCTTTTAATTGGAATGGCGCGCATGGTCCCCATAATGTCCACAACCATGAAAATGTCGTCTGTGACTATTAACCATGACAAAATGAGTCAGGGGAACACACAGACACAGTTCTTCCTTCTCTGCTTTGAATAATGTCAATTAAATAATAGTTACATGACCGATTTCTCTCGCACTTTAAATTACGTTTAGAAAAATGGTAAGTATACCATTTTTAAAAATTATATTTTGTATTTTGCAAAATGTGGCAATAAAGTAAGACTACATAATTTAAAAAGAGAGATTATATTCTCATCCCAAATTACTTCTCCCATATCCTTTTAATTTTTTAATATTTTTCTATCAAGTGTTAGTGGTGTGTAGAAAATATTAAAAAATAAAAAAATGTGGAAGAAATAATTTAGGATGTGTAAATATAATCTCTCTTTAAAAAATAAAAGAGGGTCAACAACCACATCAATTGATGTATAAAAACATAATTAAAAAAAAAATAGTCTCTTTAACATCACATTTTTGTTTATACACAAACAAAGCATATTTTTAATATTAATTTGACACGTTTCAACATGCTTTCTTGTCAATCTACATGGAGTCCTTTGTCTGGTCAAAGCAGCCACCTTCGCAGTACCCAATATTACTAACAACAAAGTCTACAGAACTTTCACATTTTCCTTGCTTTGCAAGTTAATGGAGGAAGTCGTCAAAAAAACTTCCACATTTCCGGGTAATTGTTTTTATCGCCCTTCAAGTCAACAAAGAAAGAAAGTCACATTTCTTTCACGCTATAAATATTGAGCAAGCATATACTAGCTAATCAACAACCCAAAACAACTTATACCTCTACAATATACTCATCCCATCTCTCTCACTTTTTGTTATTCATTTCCCATCCATTTCTACTTTGCTAAGCAGCCTCAGTCAAGTCCAAACCGATCACACAGCAGTATAGGAATGGCCATGCTCTCAGCTTTTCTCAATTGCTTCTTTCCATCTGCATCGTCGCAGGTCTCTGATGATTCACGATGGTCTAAAAGCAGCGGAAAAAAGCCTTCTTTAAAAGACTCCCTGGAAGGAAAATCACAATCGTCGTCGTCATCATCGGGAGCTCCCATACTTATCTCTAACTTCCCCCAAAATTCGTATCTCTCTCGCTTATAAAGTTGTAATACCTTGTTTAATGCAAGAACTTTGAGTACTATTGAATCGATCGAAGAAGGTATCATCATGTTGAACGTATCGAATTCACTTTGCGACGGTGTCACTAACTCTGAGCAGGAGGTGGCATGCATGGATACCAGTTTGACAAGCAGCAAGGCAGACTGAACCCAAGGAAGAATTCATGATCATTCAAAGACAAATACTGGGAACACCAGTTTGCAAGTTTAAATAAAATATCTTTCTTTTGTATTGTTTAAATTATGCGTTTGATGTTTAGGTTAATTAGTAATACAGTAAAACCTCTCCAAAGTAATACTATATAAAGAAATAACATTTTTAAAGTATTAAGGAATTTCAATTAATTAGTGATACTGTATGCGCGTGTTTGAAATGGATTCAAAGATACCTCATTACCTTTGAACCAGAAGTGGTCCTCTCAGAACCTGGAAGAGATGTCGAAATTCACATGTAATTTTCTTCTGGGTGATTTTGTATAAAATCAATAAAAAAAAATTAATATTAATAATATTTATGTTAATTATAATTAAGTTAATCATGTATTGTGATACTTAAATTATTTAAAATAAAAAAAATTATAAAATATGCAGCTGGCACCCACTTCAACTTACACCCCCTTTCTCATATTTTTTATATTTTGAAATAGGTCAATCCGGATTCAGACACTTCAACGCAGTGTCAGTTTTCTGGTTCTGTTTTTTACATTTGAATTCAGACACTACGTTGCAGTGTCTGTTTCCTGGATACGTTTTTTTTTCCATCACTCACTTATGCTTCACACATCGAGCCACTCTTGTTTTCTACATTTAGCTGTAGACACTTCAACGTAGTGTCTGTTTCTTGGTTCTGTTTTTTGGATATGGATTTAGTTGTTATGTTGTAGTGTCCATTTACTGGTTCGTTTTTCCATTCCTCACACATAGCCTACGTTTCACACCTTGCGTGCCTCTTGTTTTTTACATTTGGATTTAGACACTGTAACGTAATGTCTGTTTCCTTATTCTATTTTTTTACATTTGGATTCAAACACTAAGTTGTAGTGTCCGTACTCCTGGTTTTGGTTTTTTTTTTTTTTTTTTTTTTTTTCCATCACTCACACGTCGCCTACCCTTCACACCTCGTACGACTCCTTTTTTTTATTTTTTTTTTAAATTTGGATTTAGACGTTGCGTTGCAGTGTTCATTTCCTGATTCTCAGGAAGCTAATGTACGACCACTCCTTCCTGAACCCCATCGCCACCATCCAGTTTATGATCTTGTGGAGGTCATTGATGGTTCTTAAAAGAATCGTGATGTCATAGTCACTGATCGGCTAAGCTGTTGGTGAGGTATGGGCCACCTAAGACCTTTTGTTATCTCTATTATAAATAGGTAAAAGTTATAGAGATAACCTTTACTAGTGACAGGAGTGAAGCTGATGTAAAATATCACATTATAACTATAACACAAGGGAATGACTAATAAAAATGGGAGGAATAGATACTGATGTAATTTATCTTTCCTTTCTTTCTCTGTGTTTTGATTGAAGTCGAGTGCTTTATTTATAAAGCAACTAGCATTATTACATTTTGAAATTTACATCACATGACTTTGAAAATACGATCCTTTTGTTTCCAAAGTCTACATCACATTTGTGGGCATTGAAAAATCTGTGTGGGCATTCATAACAATGCCAATGTTTTCAACAATCTCTAAATATATATTCAACTGGCTGATTAATTGGGAGGGAGCTAGTCTAAGAGAACAAAATATTGAATATGTCCGACCATGCCCCTACGCTAAAATCAAACAAATATTTCAACTAAACCTTACTAACTGAAAAGGAGATGTACAATGAGGAATGCAAAATTACAGATGTCAAAAATATGTCCACTTCTATATTGTATCTGCTAAACAGTTTAAATTTACTTACATGAAGGTCCATTGAGTGAAGTAATGGCATTGGAACTCTCAGAAGCAACAAATCCCACAACTACAAGATTTGCAGATGAAACCAAGAAAAAACAGCTACTAGCGATGTTGCTAATTCGCTTAATTAACGCTACGAAGATTTAGGTTGCATGAAGAGAGTGAATAATATATGTTGGATGTATTATTAGAGAGAGATGGAAAGAAGAAAGTAGAGATGGACGGAAGAAGTGAAGAGAGAGAAAGGAGGAAAAGTCAAGTTAGACGGTTAGAATAGACTAGATAAAGATGAGCGAGGTGAGAAGATGAGGAAAAAATAAAAATAAAATGAATAGAGAAGTGTATAATAATTATTATCTAATTATTTTAAATTTATGTGACATGCTTAATTGATTTATTTATAATTATTTAATTGATTATGTTAAAAAATACTAATATATAGCTAATTAGTAAAAAAATATTGACATTTAGCTAAATAACCATTATCTTTTAATATTGACTTACTTCTTACAAGTTCATAAAACAACTCAACTACGAATTCAAAGAATCAAACGGTCAATTGACCAAAAAGAGAGAGAGAGAGAACCAACGGTGAACATTCAGTCTAGCTTTACTATATTCAGCAGATAATGAGAGCAGTTCCACCGTGGGTTATTGCCTGATAGACTGGCTCTCAAACAGGGCTAGAGAGCCCGAGTGGGGGGGTCCAGCGTGTGTTGGCGATGGAGCCCGAGCGGACCCGAGGGAAAGGCCTGGCAGGAGTTACCAGCCCGAGAACCTGAGGGCTGTGTGACGTGTGCCTGATGTGCGGCATCGGTGATGTGCCAACCTTGACATCTCCCCGTCCTCATTCGATATGTTGGTTCAACTCATCCCCTTTCTTCTGAACACCAATTGCTTATCCCTCTCACCCCTTACCTTCCCAGATCTCAACATATCTCACAGTACACCCTAATCCCAGAAAACCCACTTTAGCTTTGAACTTAATTACATAAATTCACTCTGTGAAATTGGACTTTTTCGTTGATGGGGTGGGTTGTGGCCTCATTGGATGGTTGGATGTGGATACGTGTGCTGGGGCAACCTTGGGTAGACGAAAGTTTGATGTCGAAATTTATTGAGCATTTTGGTCAAGCAGCTGCAGTGGAAGAGAAAGAGCGAGATAGAAAAGGATGTAAAATGTTTCATTAGTTTTACTTGGTTTAGGGTGATTAAAGAGTTAGAAGCAAATAAAAAATAAATTTTTTATATCAAATTTGAACTAATTCATGTGATTATGAGTCTTCTACATGCGTCTAGAGTCTTCTCCAACATCAAGAATAATTTTTTTTTAATATAAAATAAAATTCTCTTTAGTAAAAAAAATTCAAGACTAAAATTTCTTAAAATAATTAACATATAAAATAATTAGTTAAAATAATGACACGTGGTGCAACGAGTATGATTAAAAATCTTATCGGAAATCCATCATCAATAATTGTCTTTTGGGATTTTATGACAAGTGGCGCAATGAGAACGATTAAAAATCTTATTCGAAATTACACCACAATTATTTTGTATTATTTTATAACTTTTCGGATAATGGCACGTGGTGAAACGAGAACGATTAAAAATCTTATCCGAAATTACAAATAAAATTATTTTGTATTATTTTATAAATAAAAAAAATACTAATATTTTATTGTCTATTGCCAGGGCTATTGAAGTGCAATGGTGGAGATGCAAAAGACGATTACTGTTCATTAAGGACAGTTACTGTTCATTGGATGGATAACATAGTGTATTGCCTGGGGGAAGGGTTCCCACGCTGAAACTGCTCTGATTAAGTAGGTCTGGCTAGTCATTATTAGTAGGTGTTAGTGGAAAATTTGGGAACCAGATCCCTTTGGACCCAAAAGAATTGAACTCAATAATCAAATGATTTGGATCATTAAAATTTGATCTAATGGTTATAATTATTATAATTTTTAGAAAGATCCCTATTTATAGCCGTTAGATCAAATTTTAATGATTTAGATTATTTGATAAGTAGATCCGGTTCCTTTCGATCCGAAGGGGATCCGTCTCTAATTAAGTCCTTTTGACGAAAAGTATATCATACCAGACAGATGCCTCTCAGGTGATCTATTGTTCAGTCAAATAAAATTCATCTGTACCACGTTGCTTTATGTTAATTGTCAACTTAGACGGCAGGTGTGTGTGTGTATGTGTGTATGTACTTTTGACGAAAAGTATATCATACCAGACAGATGCCTCTCAGTCTCAGGTGATCTATTGTTCAGTCAAATAAAATTCATCTGTACCACGTTGCTTTATGTTAATTGTCAACTTAGACGGCAGGTTTGTGTGTGTGTGTGTATAATATATATATATATATATATTGGTTTAATCGCCAGTCAAAGCAGCCGCGTGAGGTGGTGATTTCACTGAAGGGGACAGAGGGATAGAGCATCAAAAAGATTAACACAATGCATGTGGTTCCTTGCCGTGCAGGTTACTCAACGTAATTGTCCCATATCTATCTCACTATAAATGAATCAACGACAGAACCACAACGTACTTACCAATTATTGAACTATTTGATCAGGTAATTCAAGCCTAAAGTGAAACCAAAAACAGTTGCATCCCCTTGCTCTTCTAAGAACTCTTCTTTGACGCTAGCTAATACAAGAGGTCTCAATCGAGTGAAAAAGGTCCAAAGCGTAGGCACAATGGTTGTTTTCTCAACATTTCTCAATTGCTTCATGCCATCTTCTCAGGTCTCCGATGAAGCAATAGGCTCCACAAGTGGAAAAGTGCCCTCATCAAAGAAATCCAAGAAAAACAAGTCGTCAAAATCATCGTCATCGGAATCTCCCATACTAGTTTCTTACTTTCCCCAGAATTCATATCTGTCTCGGTTGTAAATTTATTATCATGAAAATTGTGGTTCTCATGGGGAGTTAATTTCAACATCAATAGTAGTTTTTTTTAGTACATTTTTTTGGAAAGTGAAGACTGTTTCTCTTTAGTCATACATACGATTCATTGTAATCATGATCCATTAATACAAAATCAGAGTTTTTCACTTAATATTTCTCTCAATTGAACCCAAACAGATTAGGGTTTTCAGGTTTCATTTTCATCTACAAAGGGTATCTTTACATTTAAGGTGGAAGATGAGGGTTAGGTATTTATAGAATTTTTTTTTTTAAATTTTCTGTATTTTTTAATAATTTTTCTGTATTTTTTTCATAATTTTTAATAAATTTTAATGTAGTTAATTAATTTGGACCGTTGGATTTGAAAAATATCCAAATCCAAGAGCCAAGGAGCTGTCATGTGGCCAACGGTCATAATTCTGACCGTTGGACCTTTTTTTTTTTCATTTATTTATTTATTTTTGGGGAAAAAACGTGGACCGTTGATATGTGATTGGACGGTCCATTTTAAAAGTAAAATTAAAATTTTTTGTACTGTTGGAAATCCAACGGTCTAGAAAAACTAGCCGTTGGAAATCCAACGGCACTAAGAGGGCCACGTCGCCTACTTCTGGGTGAAGAACAAGTGGGTTGACAGCGGGCCCCACTGCCTGCACCCATGTCCCCTACTCGCGCCCACTCGCAAGTAAATTGCATGCGCCAGCCAAATAGGCTGGTCTCTGGATCTGTCAAAAATGGGCTGGTCAGTTGCCTGGCGTGGATTGGGTGCCAGGCAAGTTTGTGGGCTGGTGCGAATAGACTAACCCCCATCTTAGTTTTTTGACTGGGTGCTGGCATATTTGCACCCCAGTGGAAGTGCTCTCGTGTATAGCACATTAGCACGTATTTCTGAATATTGGCCACGTGGGTTTAGGTTATTGACGTACTCTGGACATTTTAAGGCATATATTCCTCATTAATAGCTGTTACATTGTAGTGATTATTTTTTGGTAAAGGAAATTTTTATATAGTTATCGAAAATATAAGTCATAAGATAAATGATTGCACATAATATAATATGAGTACACAATAAAATTGATATATTTAATTTTTAAATTATATTCATCTAAAATAAATTTAATGTCACAATTTGAAAATAATGATATCACGGGACTGATTCTAAGTGTAAAAAGTGCTATGGTTCTGGTGAAGAACAAAGTAAGTTTTTTAACGAAAAAGAGTAATTGTAATCATTAAAGGGAGTGGCCCCCAAACATCCAATTTGCGTACAATAAAAAGTAGGGTTCATTAGACATTGGTCCTGAAAAATCATGATTTCTAAACATAAACCCATATATAATTAAACATCCAACAAAAACCCAAAAGTTAAATAAACTGCCACATAAGAATATAAGTAACCTACTAATACAAATTATTTACAATTTTTGCCACAACCCACACTTGAAAATTAGCTTCAATCAAGGGCCTTAAAATCTAATTAATCATCCTGACGTTTTTTTGACGTTTTTTCTATTTATTTATTTTTAATTTCTACAACAATCTAGTGCATTACTTTAAATAATGACTACATTATTATTCGGTGTAATTATTCTCCTTATATATAATAGTTAAGCATCCCTACTTGACCTATATAAATAATAGCGCCCTATTATCTGTAATTTACCTACATTATATAAACAAAATATTCTCATATTTCTTTTGGCAATTTACCTGTGATATATGCAAATAATATTCTCATGTTTTGTTGGCATTTTCCCTAAATTATGCAAGTAGGTAAATTTCAATAATAGTAGGTAAATTATGCACACGTGATTTACCTACATTTTTTATGTGAATCAGATATCTAGGCTGTATATGTAAATAATTTACCTATAGTTGGTTCTTTTCTTTTTCTTTGTCCTAAAATTAATTTACCTGCAATTTTTATCTCCTTTAATTTATATATTTTTACTTTGACAACAATATTTTTTATATATTTTGAAGTACAATAATTTACCTATATATAATATGGACACATTGTAATGGTAAATTGAAATCGAGAGCCAAACTAACCAACAAATCCCTACATTTATATGCAAAATATTATTTTTGTAAAATCATTAATTCTCCCTTACAATTTGCATAGAATTAATTGTGTACATTAAACATTCAACAATGGTGTTTTAGGCATTCGAAATTTTTTAAATGGATAAAGTCAAACATAATTAATGAATTTGCTTATGTGGAGTCTAGTCAATGGGTTTTATTTGAGCAAAAAATTTACGTCGGGTTTTATGTGGAGAAAATTGAGTTACATGGGCTAAATTCATATTTTCAGTAAAAAGTACTGGTAATAGCATGGGCCAAGGAATTTGCTTCTCTGAAGACATGACTCCACGCAATCTCATCAAAGGATCCAACCAATCTCTTAATGTCGTCCATAATAGTCTTCAATCCGAAGGTACATTGGAGGCAACGAATGGTGTACAAACACTAATTTGGAATCGCCTTCCACAAGAATTTTTCTAAATCTCTGTTTCTAGCCATCCAAAGAGCATCTCTGGGCGCCAAGCTTTCAGCTACAGAGATCGTATTGCCCCCCGAGCTTCTAGCACCAGCAACAATAGGATCACCATTCTCATATTCCTAATGATAAGGCAACCAGGCCATGGCTCATCACAAGCCTATCAAAGTTACTTTTAAGAAATCCTGTACCCCAGCACCGTGCCCGGGGGTTGGGGGGAGGGGAGGGAAAAGGATCCTCGTTGGATCCTTTTCCTGAGGATCCTCGCCGGATCTTTTTTCTGAAGATTTTAGGGATCTCGTGATCATAACCGTTCATTGTATATCGTGCGGTCAGTTTTCATTAGGTAATATTCATATTTAATTTTAAAAATTTAAATTTTGAAATGATTTATAACCGCATAATGTATGATAAATAATCACGATTATGGGATCCTTAGGATCGCTAGAAAAATGATAATCACAGGATCCTTTTCCAGAGTGGAGGGGTAGGTCCATCTAATTACATGGTTTTCTTTGCTTTTTTTTTTTTTTTTTTTTTTGAAGTCTTCCCTTAGCATTTGAGTACTCCTTACCATCCTCAATGTAACAATCCTATTAGGAATTGCAGGCTTATTTTGAAACACCACCAGGTTTCTTCCTTCCAAATCTGCCAACAAATGAGCTGGGCCTTACTGAGATTAGATAGATTGTCGTTATATACCCCTGTAATCCACAAATGAAGCCAGTCAAGAAGTGTATTTGTGTTTATTTGAACACAATGGATTTATAGTTGGGGAATTTGCCCAAACTGGCCTGGCAAAATTACATGAGGATGGTACGAACCACACAGTATCTGTAGATATATACAAATTAAATAATATACATGTGACTTTATTAACTGGTCCCTCTCTTCTTGCTGGTTCCTAATTGTTTAACTTTCTCGATCTCATGTCACATGTAGCCAGGTGGCATTCAAATGTTATATAATAGTTGAACGAACCTGAAATTGTTGCATTTGGTTATTCAACTTTTTGTGTTGTTTAACTGTTGGAAGTGCATTTTAATTCCGTGCTCCGCAAACTTCTAATCTCTCACATTTCAATATTACTTTTAATTTGAATGGCGCACATAGTCCCCGTAACGTCCACGACTTAACCATGTAAATGTCGTTTGTGACTGAAAGAGAGAGCCTAACTTCTTGGAAACTCACAGGTACCGAACATTTCTTACAAGTCTTGATAGCAAAACTGTGGTTCTTAGAGTTCATTGAAAAATAGTCACTTTCGGAGGTCACATGAACAATGAGACTATTTAGTATGACATTAGATGCCATTCATGTGTTTGGAATTTTAAAAATTGTTGTCAGTAGCACTACAAAAACGTCATCTTATACTCTTTTTTATATAACTTTTTGCTTGCGTTTTTAGGAAATTGTTATGCATAATATAACAGCTAAAAAAAATGCTCCACTGTTAATGATTTTTAATTTCAGATATTTCCAAAAGGAATAGTTATTATGAGTTGGTGGGTCGATTTATTAGCTAGGTCTTAGTCTAGGATAAACGCATATATTTTCTAATCATCTCTCCCAATCAATGTAGAAAGAACAGATGTCTCTTAATTTAGTCAAAGTTTGGAAATAAGCTAAACCTGCACAATTCATGCTTCATGTTAACTTGACAGTATCTAAACTACCTGTTGGAAATATCTTATCCAACATTATATCATATAAAACCACCACGATTCTCTAACACATTAAGCTAATTTTGTAGTAGTAAAACAGCCCATGTCAGTAGTATCATCGTGAAACTGCAGTGAGATCTTGAAATCTTTCGTGGCCTCTAAGTTAATCGACAAAGTCCCATTTCCATCTCATTACAAATACTGGACAATAATACAACACACCCATATATCACAACAACTTAGCAACCCTTACAAATTACTAGCAAATGGTTATTTTCTCTGTTTTTTTTCAACTGCTTCATGCCATCGTCAGAGGTCTCCGATGAGGGAGCTGGAAAGCCTAGTTCTTCAAAGAACTTCAGAAAAAGCAAATCAAAGTCATCGGGAGCTCCCATAATAGTTTCTTACTTTCCCCATAATTCATACCGTTCCCATTTGTAATTGTTTTACTCCATGCAAATGCAAATGCAAGCAAAGTCCTTGTGAAGCCAATTGGATTGATAGTTAATTTTCTTTTGTTTTGTTGTTTTTCTATTTAAATTATTGGATTTGATGTTTATAATTTGATTGGGAATTACATTACTAAAAGTGCCTAGATAGCATCAGATGATAGACAACATTGACACCAATATCAATTTCTATACCCAGTATTTAGAATTTTTCAATGTGCTAGGAATATGGCCCGCTACATTAAGCGTAAAAATATAATTGGTTAGAAACTTGAAAAACAATTTCCAACCAATACATTGTGTTATAACACTTGTTATACCGAGTTGTGTTTTCGACATACTGAAAAATTTCTCCAGTATATGGAGAGTATATACCGCACTTCTTGAAATCTTCATCAAAGAAGTACTGCTATAAATCACCTCCAACAAACGTCAAGTTTTCTCCTCATACTCCTTTAATGTTTTCTTTTAAGGTTATAATAGGAAATGCAAGTGGCCGATGTAAGTTTGATTAAAATTCAGTGACAATGAAAACACTATATTTAATTCAAATCCGAGCAGGCACCGCCCACAATAAAACAGGGAACATTGGTGGATTAGTTCTACATTATAGAAAATATTATTTCTATTATGCATGAAGACTTGCATGTTAATGGATTCGGTACATATCAGTCACCTTTCTTGGTCCCATGCATTTTCGCTGATGCAAGGCTGCTGGCTGCTAAGTTCCTTTCCTTGCGATCTGCTTTTTGTAATACACAGCTAATTAATGGATCGATTCAGTCGCGGATTCAGGAGTTGTAAATGTAAGCAAAAGAAACACCTTCTGGTATATATTCCTTTTACCCTATCTAGACAATACAATCAACTTTCAGAATAAAAGATTTTCAAATCTAGAAAACTGCAGATATATAAAATTAAGACATATAGTTACTTCTTCGTGAGTATCACACTACCGTTGGCCCAATGATGCTGCCAAGATATGTCTAAATATCTATCAAAAGTTCATAACCTTGTAATTAGTAATCAAAAGGGAGAGATTAGAGATACCACCACTTACGTTACAGAAGGTTGGTGGTCCAGCTCATACTTTCTTTTTGTGATACCATGTGAATTCTTAGGTTTTTCCTTATTACAAACGGACATATATATATTACAGCCACTTAGAGTCACAGGCCAGAACTATAACAAGTCTATTACTCCTAAATTAATGGCGCTTTTTTTTCTCTCTTTATCTTATGTAAGGATAATCATTCAAACTGGAGATGGTTTTCTCTCTTATGACTTACCAGAATTATGTTTATTTCTTTATTTCTTTTTTTTGGTTAAGAAACTTAAACCAACAGTAGGTACCAGTTGAAAAAGTGGTGATTCTCACATACCGCATTTGACCTCCTATACTCCTTTTTAATTATTTTAATATTTGTTTGCTCTTCTTCTAGGCCTATTGTTGGAACCAAAATTTTGCACCACCATGGATGGAAGAGTTGTGCGAGATCAGCTACCTACATGAGAGAACAAACAACCTTAGTTTTTCGGCGTTGTACCTCATTAGACTGTGGTACTAATTGACTACTCCAAATATAGATAATTAACATGCCGTCTCTCTCTCTCTCATGTGTATTAAATCTATAAATGCATATCACGTTCCAACAAGACCACCATTCCTCTTCCAATTCTACGTAATTGAAGATGAAGTCTCAGCTGCAAAATCCCAAATCCTTCTCTGTCTTCCCAAAATCCTCCATTAACCCTAATTATCTTCCGAGGCATGCCAACCCCTCTCACATCAAACTCCTTCCACGCCACTATGTGCCTATCGAACATAATAAGGAAAGGTCCTCAATTATGGTACGTGCTAATTCTAATGAACTCAGGCCTTCATCAGCATCCGCGGTCGCATTAACAGAGATTAAGGCAGTAACCATAAGGGCTGTGGTTACAGTCCAGATAAGTGTTGGTAACTTCATCTCCACCACAGGCTTGACTCGGCCCCTCGATGACCTTGCCGATGTGTTCGGCGGAACCATGCTTTTGGAGCTTCTTAGCGCCGAGCTTGACTCCAGTAAGCTGTCATTAGTATTACTGCTTGCATACATGCACATTAACATCATTAAGTCGTACCAAAGAATAAAAGATAAAAAAATAAAATATAGTTTTAACCTATAATTTCCTGTTCTTTTCGTTTCTTTCATATTGGAAAATTGAAGTCCATGATATTTGAAAGGGTGCTTTAGATTTTAGCCCTTACAATTCGTGATTCCTAGATAAAAACTCATCTACATATAAACATCCAATAAAAGTCCAAATTTAAAATCTACAGTCACATCGGAATACTATTGACCTACTAATACATTTTATTTACACCCATGCCACTTTCCCAAATTCCTAAATTTATTCCAAATTAAAAGTTGTAGAAAAAGTGAAATAAAATATCTAAACTATTGTATTGCATTAATTGTATCCATATCATACCAAAAATTTACCTTTTTTGAGTATATATATATTTTGCATTAATTGGGAAGTAAATTAATTTGTTCCAATTATTAAAAAAAAATATACTAAATCCATATTATATATTTTGAATCAAATAACACTTCTCTAACTTGTAGGTAAATTATTTTTCATGTATTGTTACATATTTTAGGCACGTTTTATTGTTGTATAAATATAGGTATGACATAATATTTTTCAATATAATACATCAAATTATATTTCTTCTTGTCATGGGTAAATTATTCTCCATGTATTAGTGAAAAAAAGATATTATATTACAAACGGGGTATAATTTTTTATAGGTAAATTATTGGAAATTAATTTGTAGGTATGTAAATTAATTTGTTCCAATTATATATAAAAATACACACACACACACACACACACTACACCTAGATTATATATATATATATATATATATATATAAATATTCTTTGTTTTTGAGAAAACCTAGATTATATATTTTGAATCAAATAACATTTTTGTATACATGGTACATAAATTATTTTTCATGTATTATTACATATATTAGCCTATTAGGGACATTTTTTGGTAAAAATATATAAAGTAATATGTATCTGATTGCTTGTAGGTAAAAGATAAAATCAAAAGCATGATCCAATTCCTATGTTTATGCAATATTTTGTTGTTGGTATACATTATTTTGCATAATTGGAAATGAACATTTCAAATAGTACGTAGGTAAACTAATATGGTCTAATTATATAAACACACACACACACACACACACACACACACACACACACACACACACACACACACACACACACACACACACACACACAGTGACAGCCCGTCCCGAATTATTCGTACCGTAGGTGTGAAATGACGATTTTGCCCTTGGTGGGTATTTGTCATTTTGGGATGTTGTTTAATTGTTTTTAGGGGGTTGACTCTACAGGACCACACACCTACACCCATATCATCTTCTCCCGTGCTCTCTCTATCGTAGACTCTCTCTCTCTCCTTCTCACTTGTACGGACGAGACTCAAAACCCTTGCAAACGTAACGGATCGAAGTGGAAAATGGTACCTTTGTGTTCGTGATGATCATACGAGTTTAACCATACCAATTTCAGGTAAGGAATCCTTCAATTTCACGTCAAACCAAGAACCCCTGATTTTGTCAATATTCATGCACATGTGAAATATTGTTTTTCAGGGAATTTGAAGCTTATAGGAAGCTTAGGGAGGTCCTTAGGAAGCTCGGGGTGGTTCGTTGGGTGGAATTGGACGTCGAGAAAGCTAGTTTTGAAGTTGGTCGGTTTTTCTCAAATTTTTCCAGCTAGATCTTGTGATCTTTGAGGTTTCAAACAGGTAAACCGTTGTTCTACTCATCTCCAGCTTTCCATTGGTGCAAATTTCATAGAAATTGGTGAAGAAACGAGTGAGAACGAAGGGTTTAAAGTTTTTTCCAGGTTTCCGGCGACCGGCAACTCGCTGCAGAAGAAGACGGAATATTCCGTCAGTTAGGACGGAATATTCTGACGCCGTCAGTCAGATTTAACGGAATCCATTAGGGTTTAATGGAATATTCCTGACGGGGTTAATTGATGCCATCAGTGTGACTGGCATTTGGCCGTGAGTGGGGGGCGCGTAGGTCCGTGCACTTGCCAGAGCGTGGCGGCGCGTGGGGTCTCGAAAAATTATTTTAAAAATATGGGGATGTTCGTGAGGTTGAGTAGATCACGTTGGTATACCCAAACATCCCATTTGAGCATTGTATGAGAAGTTATTACCTAGTTTTGGTTATGTGCTTTAAATTGACGTTTTTATAATTGTTTCGCATATAGGTGAGACCTATCCTGAGGACGAGCGCAATCACTCAAGGCAAGGGGGTTACGACCCTTTCACATATCAGTAAGTGGGCTTTTGGTTTTCCGTATATACCTATATACTTGTGGTTTTTCCCAGAAAATGAAATGGAATGTTTATCTGTTTTAAATGACATGCATAGTGTTTGCCTATTTATTTATGCATTAGTAGTTGCATATATGTATGTTTGGTGCTGCGGACGTACAGGTAAGTGCCAGGTAAGTTTATGGTTTATGATTGTGAATTAGTGGTTATGTGAGATGCATAGAGAGCTCATAACCTACACCCCTAGTGTTAGTGCTCTTGCCTAGAGTAGGGCACAATCATTCACGTGATGTTCACCTTCCGCATCACACGCTCATCTTGGATCCAAGTTAGGTGCACAGTCTTGTTGTACAAACCACTATAGGTGGTTCCGACTCGTAGGTGATCCGCGATTATTCGCCCAGTCTTCACGTGATCGTAGCACTTGAGCGTATTTATTTACACCCAGTCATGTCGTACAGACCACTTTAGGTGGTTCCGACTCGTGTGCAGGTATAGTTAGTGAGTTAGGGATTTGAGCTCTAGATTCAGCCGTACAGGTCACGTTAGGTAACTCCGGCTGACATGTTACTTGCATTGATTGACATTAGCTGGGTCACTTACATTTTATGTGGAGGCATTCGACATGGCATATTTCTGAACATGTTTTCGATATATGTGTATATTCTATTTTTCTGGGAAATTATATAGGTTTTACAGAGAGGGGTTAGAACTTTTTTTTACAGAGAGTAGAGTTCTCATTGTCTATAGTGTCCTTAATATGTATGCATTAATAAGACACAACTTTGTTTTTTCCCTTGAATGTTTCTCTCTCCTGTTGCAGAAATGCAATCAACACCACATGTTGACCAACCAAGAGCAAGAGCAAGGAAGAGAAAGCAGTATTTTGACGAGACCCTTGTGTTATCCAATGAGTATGGTTGCACATATTATTACCGTAGGGTCATTGTTTCTTCTGGTATTGATTACTGAGATTGGTTGTAAATTTTGTAGGTTTATGAATAGGACAATTCAAGATGCTAGTGATTTAAAGCGTAAAAGGGGGAATATTCCGTACTCTACTTTGGGTGTTTGAAGTTGAACAACAGTCTAAAAAAGGAACAAATATTTTTTCAGCCTTCATTAACTGGTGAGGCGATCTTTTCCCTTCATGTATTGTCTCTCACTGCTTGTCTTCTATTTTAATGAGATTTTTTTAATGAAGATCTTGGTGTCTGCCTGTAGGATTGTGTTCGGATCTTCGTAACATTTTCGACAAAGACTATATATCCAAACAGTCCCATTTGTTTGAGGGAGCTCTTCCAGTCTCTGGACCTGCAACACCTCCTCCTCCTCCTTCTACAACTGAATTCTTCCCAGAGCGCTGTGTTCCACCATCTCTTCCTGTCATTGAAGTTTCCACAGAGTTTAATGGCGCAGAATCTCCCCCAACAATTGAACGTTTTCAGCATGCTGAAGAACATGATGGTGGAAATAACTTACCAGAGTATGAGGGTGCACAATCTCCGCCACAAATTGAACGTTTTCAACATGTTGAAGAACATGATGGTGGACACAACTTACCAGAGTATGAGGGTGTACAATCTCCTGCCACTCAATATGACTTTATTCCTGCTCCGTCTCCAAACTTAATGTCAGCTTCAGTTCCTCCATTGGAAGCAAGCACTGGAACTCAAATACTGCTGACACCGGATCAAACAGCATCGACTAGATTTCACGAGTCTGTAAATGAAACACCAAAGACAATGTTTGAGGGGTGGCTAGGTCCAGAGAACACTGGTCTATCAAATAATCCTGAATTCAACGATTCTACTGAAGCAGTAAGTTATTTAGTATTTGGTCCTATTTGTGTTTTGTGTAAATTGTGTTTGGCTTTGGTATCAATTTGCCTGTTGTTAGACCGTTTATTGCCCATTGGTTGGAAGCCTTAAGTTCCCCTTTATGTTTGCGTGAGATGCAACTTAATAGAGAGCCTAAGGCTTGTAAAAACAGCTTACGTTATTGCACACAGTTCATTATACCGAGCTCTATAAATGCTTCACTTAGCTGTGAATAATAAATCTTACAAAAACTATAGGCAACTATTGCATCTACAAGACAAGTATTCCAGTCATATATATAGTAAAATGTGAGGATGATCTATTTGGAACGGAAGATAAAAAGGACAATTAGCACCTCTCATATTAGCTTAATGAATTCTCTTGAAATATTGAAATACATTAAAAACTCATCAACCAAAAATATTGAAAATTTCTGTATTTCGACTGGTTTTACATAAGCTTTAGGTGATTTTTGCTACAAAAAAGATCAATGTACGAGCTACATTTCTTAATTACTTGTCAAGCTAAAGACGAATTGATGTAAAAGCATAGTACTAGTTGGCAGACCTGATAAAAAAAGATAAAATGAGATACAACTCCTTTAATGAATATTACCTCTTAATCGATCCGAAAGGTTTTAATAAAAGCTTCTGTTTCTTACAAAAAAAGAAAAAAAATTTGGGATAAAAAACTATGAATGCATATCACCCAACACATAAGCAAAGTACTAAAACGAGGGCAAGACTAGTATTTATTTTTTTATTACCATGCACTTCATTTAGAGGACCAGATTTTTATTTGAAGACTATATGTGCTCTATATTTTGGCGTGGGATGGGCCATGTCCCCATTGTTCTCCCCATAGCCTTTTATTTGGAGTCTCAAGTATATGATCTTATTCTTATTTTTATGATAATCCTAACTCCTAATCCTCATTCATTCTGACCTTCTTTTCCTTGTGGACTAATTGTAGAAGTTGAACTGTTGTTACCATTATACAGGATTATAAACTTTCGACCTGCCATGCATTATGTGATGTTACAATTGTCATAATCTATCATTCAGAATATACTATGAGAGACATACTTTTTATTGTGAAACCACTTTTGATGAACCAGTTAACTCCAAGTATTAGTGCGTAACTCCACTTTTTTCCGCCTGAACAGTTTACTAATAATTAACATATTAACTCGTTGAAATGTTCATTGTAGGGTCTTTTTTTCCTAGAAGCAGATGGCAATACACCAGCTGGTAAACTCAGAAATCTTTATTTAATCTGTTATTCGAGAGATCATGTAAATTGTGCATAGTGTTTTTCTTGGCTGACTGTACGAATAAGTGTACACATTCTTCATATTCATTTACTTTTGTGTACACTGTTTGGATGACATATCTATGCTTGTACCAGGATCTCAAGCGACACAAGGAATGTCGGGATCTCAAGGGACACAAGGAGTTGATTCATTGTCAGTTAGAACCAGGTACTTCTCTTTCAATTGTTTCCTTTCTTTATTTACACAGGATTTAGTTAGTCACTGATTTATGTACTCGGTGGCACAATATATTTATTTTTCTTATTATTCTCCCCGTTTGGTATGCAGGGCTGTGGCTCAATTTTTGAAGAGGGAATCTTCTATCTCCTCAACTTCGGAAGATGTCGCTGGAGATCTCAGCTTGAACAAAATTTTAGAAGGAAAAACTAGAAAGCTATGTGCCCGAATGTTCTATGAAACACTGGTAATTCGTTTGAGCCATATCAGTTAGGTTCTCTAGTTTGAATGCAAGTTTTTTTTTTATTGGATACTAAATTGGAATTCACCTTAGCAAATTTAGAAGTTCTCCCAGTATTTGATGTGGCATGGATCTTATGGCACATCACAGATTTTATCATTTTAAGAGCATTTTAGTAGTAGGAACAAGGGAGCAAAATGTTTGCATAGTTTTCAATGCACAACTTGGGAGTTGATGTTCATAATAACCTAGTTATTGGAAATTGATTCAGTTATCCAAGTTTTATTTCTTTGTTCAATATCATTTCACCTTTGAGTTTTTCGTTACATATCATTTATGTCTGATATCTGTTCCCGCAAATGTCACTCCACAAATAATAGCCAGAAAAATCTGTCTCTTAGCAGCAGAAGTTTCTCAAGTCGATTTTACATCAAGTCAAATGTTTTGGACTCAAATTATTTGTATGTTAAATTGGTTTGTTATCTGTTTTCTTATACTCTATGAACAAGTTAAAAATATGCTACCTTTTTTTTCCTGGTCAAGGAAACTTATACTGCCTGTAGAAGTACGAATTGAGCATGTATTGGTATTAACTACTAATATGATTGGTCATTGTCACTTTCAGGTTTTGAAGACTTATGGTCTTGTTGATGTAAAACAAGAAGTACCTTATGGTGACATTATTTTGACATTGAACCAAACCCTATCAAAAGCTCAAATTTAAAAAGAGGATATGAGGTAATTTAGAGCATGTTTATCGTTGCAATATTTTTCCTGGAATCATATACACTTTGATATGTTTCAGTATTTGGGCTTTCTGGTATTTAGCCACTCTGTAAGACTTGGCATGAGTAGCAAGTTTGTCTAATCACGGTGTTTTAACCACAAAGGTAGCTACACTACTTGAGGTAAATGAGCATTGGAAAATGCTTGGGAGAAAATTCAAAACACGGGATTATACTGTTTGGGCCCAAAATATTATGATTGGGCCGAGCAGCAAGATGTGCTCGGCCCAAGGTAATGACACATGCTATGGGCCAAATAATGAAACCCGGACCAGCTGGCAAGGTCGGCCAGATCCTATCTTAAGTAGTCCAGATAAATGAGGAAAGGTCGAGGAAATCCTAGTGCGACCAGGATTCTCGACCGGCAAGGGATAAAGCCTTAAAAGGAGGAGAATTCAGAATCCCAGTAGGACGAGGATTGTTCGAGTTAAAGGTAAAACGGGACAAGGACTCCCAATCCAAATCAGAATGGGATTCAAGGAGCGAGGTGCTATAAATACAAGAAATTACGCAATAGAAAGGGCCCTTCAACATCAGCATACAATTGCCCTGCGCAAAACCTCTCAAACACCTTGAGATTTTTCCTTTTCTTTTCCTACCGACACACCTTCAGTTTGGATAAACAGCACTGTGGAAGCAACCGGTGAGCACCTTCAGTTTGGATAAACAGCACTGCTGCCGCAGAATCAGCCGACCGAGGAGCACCTTCAGTTTGGATAAACAGCACTGCGTCGAGGTCGACCGATTATCTATCTAAGTCTCGGCCGAGAAGGGTTTTCGAACTCTTGTTGGTAGAGGTCATCCTACTAAGCCTTTCCGGCATAGTTGGGTGTTACGAATTGCATTGCTCGGCGTATTGGACGCCGAGTGAGTTTATGATTGGATACTCGCAAGTAAGTTTCAGGGTTCGGCATTCCGACGGCCGAACTACGTTTACTATCAAGACGTATATCACATTCGAGTACTTGTGCCCGTATAGTTTGGTCTCGATTCGGCGTGCTTATACTCTCACGAATATAATCACGGTGACCGAACCAGGCTTCGGCGATTTGTGAACTCCGTAGAATTAGTAGCCTTGTCTTCAGGCTATAGAACCCAGAGACCGAGAGCGTTCCTTCCTCGGTCGCAATCGCAAGATACAGAAGTCAACAGCGCACCCAACGCGACAACATCAAATTTTACTCCTCGGCCGAGCTCGGCCGACGAGTTGGCACGCCCCGCATACAACCGAAGGACTTAGTTAGCTCATTAGTTACTCGGCCTGTGCGCCACGTAGGTTTTGTAATTTTTAGGGTCAACATTTTGGCACGCCCAGTGGGACCATTGTGCTAAACCTTCGGAGTTCATGACCGTTGAGACACGGTCTACCAAGAAGAAAACAACCATGGGGAAGTCAACAGCTGACTTACCAGTGCAAGGCCTTGGGCAGGATTCGCACCCAGCAAAAAATCCGATCATTGCTGTGCCACCCGAGGCTACAAGTGTGACACGCCGAGAAAATGAAATCTGTCTCGGCGGGCAAGCTCACAGTGCGGCGATCCCGAATCAAACGACGCCCATGTTTGTGGAGGGAATAGTGGAAGATTGCGACGACGATGGTGGAGAAGGCTCTGATCCACCAACTAGGTCGTTTCTTCGGAGACGACTTGATGAGCAGTATCGTCAGGTCGAGCAGTCGATTGGTCAAAAGATGAATGATTTGCTAGAAGCAATACGAAGTAACAACGATACACAGACCAGAATGCTTGAAATATTAGTTAGTAAAGCCTTCGAAGATGGCCAGGTCGGCTAACCTCGGCAGCTCTCGACGAACGTGCCCATACCAGCCGAGAGAGGGTCCGCTCGACCGCAACCAGTCACCTTAGAAAGAAGAGGACCAGGAAACAGATCCGAGGGACCAAGCCAGGGAGAAGAAGCCGCTTCCGTGAACATGACCGAGGTCCAGAGAATGATTGATTCGGCCCTGAAGAAAGGGCCGAAGTTTCCAAAATTCATTCATCCATACCCGGCTTACGTAGAAAGGTTTGAATACCCACGAGGATTTAAGATCCCTGATTTCAGCCTCTTCGCCGGGGAGTCGTCTTTGTCCTCATTAGAACATGTGGCTCGTTTCACAGCGCAGTGTGGAGACGTCAATAGCGACTTCTACAAACTACGTTTGTTTAATTTTTCATTGACAAGCTCCGCTTTCGCCTGGTACATTAACCTTCCACCCAATTCTGTGCAGAGTTAGGAGGAATTGGTCGAGAAGTTCCATGAACAATTCTATCGGCCAGGGATGGAGATGTCCGTATCATCTTTGGCCAGGATGGCTCAAGCATCCGACGAATCTCCAATGGAGTACTTAACAAGGTTTAAGTCGGCCAGGAATTGGTGCCAAGTACCACTCCCCGAGGTGGAATTCGTCAGGATCGCTCTCAACGGATTAGACGTGGAATACAAAAAGAAGTTCCTGGGGGCAAACATTCGCGATATGTACGAACTTGCTCAACATGTCGAGCAGTATGATTACCTGCTCCGAGAAGAGAAGATCTCAAAGTCACCATCCCGGGGAACGTTGTATAACCCCACGGTCAGCTATGCATCGGCCGAAAGCGGGGACCCTCAGTATGTCAGTGTGGATGCGGCCGAAATAGTAATAGACAAACCTTATGTCTGCAAGGCTCTGGCCCAAGTAAATGGCAAAGACACCAAAGCCCAGTCGACCACCGAGGAGATGAGTAAGTCATCGAAAGTCTACACGTTCGACATCACCAAGGCCGATGCAATTTTCGATCAATTATTGGCGGCAAAGATCATCAAGCTTCGGCCGGGGCATATTATCCCTAAGGCCGATGAATTGAAGGGAAAAATATACTGCAAGTATCATAATTCTAATAAGCATGCAACCAATAATTGTGTTGTATTCCGGGATACAATCCAAAGTTGGATCGAGAAAGGGAAGTTGAAATTTCCGGAAAAACAGATGGCGGTCGACGTCAATCCCTTCCCTTCAACAACAATTGGTATGGTGAATGCTCATCTTCCTAAAAACAAAGGGAAGGCCGAATACGTCCCGGTGCAGCATATCCGTAAAGAGAATGGTCGAACAAGGCTAAAGCTTGATATATTTTCGAATGCACCACCCACGGAACAATCGGTGCCGCTCGCCGATGAGCCTATGACAAGGTCGAGTTCCGACGAAACTAATGGATCAAAGGTTTTATGTGACCATTGTAAAACACCGGTTGAACCTGGGTAGAGGACATTTTCCACACCACCCACGGCCCTTACCACATCACCAAAGGAACTTGGTCCGCAACGTCAAGTGTTCGATCGACTCGGCCCACATGTATGGCCGAAAGACCAGGCCTCGGTCAGACGGCGTCTTGACTTCGACGCGCCCTTCTATAATGAGGATTACTACTCGCACAATACCAACAATTCCAGCTCATCAGCCGATCGCAAAACCTTCAAACCACCCAGGACATCGGATCAACGCTGGTACAGTTACAACTCCCCGACTGGCTTATATACAGCACTGTCTAAATCCCAAAAACGTCGCCGTCAACGGATTGATTGCATGGCTCGGCGACGAGAAGCGCAGGCCAGCACTGCCAACCAGTGGCAACCAAAGAAGGCCGCGGAAAGCATAGGTGAACGGCCAACCCCGACTATCATGACCGAGTTAGCCGAAGGGAAGAAAGTGGCAGTTGCCGGTTTCGAGACCACCATTGAGGATGCTGAGAAATGTATCAAAATCCTTCTCCGGCCTGGGGAAACTAGAGCTCGGCTAGAACACTTCACACAAGAGGCCGAAAGGAAACTTTCCCCGTTAACACCGCGTGAATCGTTTATCAAAGTACGGCGCAACTTACATCCCCCATTCCTCGGTGAATCTTTGGAATACATGCGAGAGTTTCATAAGAAATACTCCGCCAATGACTTGTATGGACTCCCCAAGGCGTGTCAGGAAGCCCTTGACCTAGCTCTCACTTGCCCCGATGCCGAGGAAATCATTCAGAAAACCTCCGACCCAGCAATTAAGGCAAGGTTCCAACATATACGGGAGGCTCGGGTACTTGGTTTTGAAGTCGATCCCTATACAGATATCGACACCTCCGAATTACCTTTTTCGCTCGATGACCTTCAGCATTTGCGCTATCATTTCGAAGTTTTTTCGGCTGTATCACTCTTCGGCCTCACGGCCGACGAGGAAAGACGGATAGCACGGCTGGATACATATCTAGACACGAGGAACGCTCGTATTGCCTATGAAGAACGAGCCCGTATAACGAAGAACCAACATAAGTCTTCAGCAGTCAACATGGTCGAGGAAACTAGCCAAACCACACTCGACTTGGTCAACACGTTTCGGATACCGGCTCTTACCGAGGAACTCAAAAGTCTGATCGAGGATGTTCCGCCGACCGATACTATGGTTAGTTCTGCAAAAGACGACGACCACGATCCAATGGGTCCCTCGGTCCTCGAACAAATGGAGATCAGTATGGTCCACGTCCTACCAGCTGAATTCCAACCAAGTACCCCCCAGTCGAATTTCTTGGATGGGGACGTGATCGCCGAGGAGGCCACACAAGTCGATTTCGTCGCAAACGACGACGACCGAGAAGCCCGAAGCACGGACAACCTTAAGGCGGCTTTGGCCGAGCTATTTCCTCGTTCCCCATCGGTTAATCTCCAACATCTGAAGCCGTTGTACGTCACGGCTCACATCGAAGGATTCCCTATTTCCAAAGTGTTTGTCGACTGTGGAGCCACAGTCAACATTATGCCAATATCTGTCATGAAGGCTTTACGCCGTTCTGATAATGAACTCATTCCGTCAGGGATCACTATGAGCAGCTTCGTTGGTGACAAGTCTCAGACCAAAGGAGTGCTACCGTTGGAGGTTAGCATTGCCGGTCGTCAACACATGACGGCATTCTTCATCATTGATTCCAAGACCGACTACAACGCGTTACTTGGCCGAGATTGGATCCACCAAACCAGTTGCATTCCTTCATCACTGTATCAAGTCCTTATCTTTTGGGACGGCAAATCGGTCACCATCCATCCAGCCGATAATCAACCATTTGAAACCAACATGATTCAGGCTCGCTATTACGATGATCACGTTGGCTACATCACCCTCCAAGGCCTTAAAGAGGATGGGCGGCCGACGCGAATTTCGGTACAAAAAGTAATTGAGGTCGGCGCCGAGACTGTCCAACAGGATTCGGCGAGACTTGGCTTGGCGGATTTAGTCATCAATACTGATGATTGAGTACACCAAACAAGAACAGCGTCAGGCCGCGGTTTCATCAACGATGGAACGTCTGCTGGCCCATTGGTACGCCATTACCAAGCAACCGCATTCTGGCATTAATTTAATTGAATTTTTGGCCGAAGCAGATGACGGCCCTGTTTTGTCTCTCGATAAAGTTCGGGCTGCACCGGCCGAACTTGAGGACCATCGGCCTCAAGTCAAGGACCCATTAGAAGAAGTTAACGTAGGCACGGTCGATAATCCTCGCATATTGTTTATAAGTGAGTTACTCCCACCGGCCACGAAGGTCGAACTCCGTAAGTTACTCCAGGAATTTAAAGATTGCTTCGCGTGGAGTTACCATGAAATGCCAGGCCTCGATCGAAATCTAGTAGAACATGAGCTACGCATCAGAGACGGCTGTAAGCCTTTTCGACAACCCCCTCGCCGATTTTCGACCGAGGTACAACTCGGCATTAAGGAAGAATTGGTTCGGCTTCTCAAGGCACGATTTATTAGGACCGCTCGATACGTCGAATGGTTGGCCAATATCGTCCCAGTGTTGAAGAAAAACGGTGCCCTCCGTATTTGCACCGATTTCCGTAACCTAAATCTGGCGACTCCCAAGGACGAATATACAATGCCAATCTCAGATTTGCTAATTGATGCCGCAGCTAATCATGAACTGCTATCCTTCATGGATGGCCATGCGGGATACAACCAGATTTTCATCGCCGAAGCCGACGTCCACAAAACGGCGTTCCGTTGCCCAGGGGCCCTCGGTACTTACGAATGGGTGGTCATGCCATTCGGCCTCAAGAATGCCGGCGCCACATATCAACGAGCCATGAACATGATCTTCCACGACTTAATCGGGACCATCGTCGAAGTTTATATCGACGACGTGGTGGTAAAGTCGAAACGCCGCCAAACGCACCTGGATGATCTGCAGCAAGCGTTCCTTCGCATGCGCAAGCATAATCTCAAGATGAACCCAGCCAAGTGTGCTTTCGGTGTTTCGGCCGGTAATTTCCTAGGGTTTTTGGTGCACCATCGCGGCATCGAGGTCGACGCAAATAAAGCCCGCGCCATCATTAGCGCCCCACCTCCCACAACAAAGAAACAGTTGCAGTCGTTACTCGGGCAGATCAACTTCCTCCGCCGTTTCATCGCCAATTCGGCCGGTAAAATGAAGGCATTCTCGACTCTCCTTAAACTTAAGGATACCGATAAATTTGTTTGGCGCGAAGAACATCAGAGTGCATTCACGCAAATCAAGGTGGCCCTTTCAACCCCACCCGTGCTGGTTCCACCTTGTCGCAACAAACCCCTTAAATTGTACATTTCGGCAGCCGCCGAATCCATTGGGTGTCTCCTCGCGCAAGACAACAATATAGGACGTGAACAAGCTATCTTTTATCTTAGCCGAAATCTGAATTCCCCAGAGCTCAATTATTCACCCGTCGAAAAACTTTGCTTAGCTTTGTTTTTCGCCGCATCCAAGCTTCGGCATTACATGCTTCCATCAGTTACGCAGGTCATCGCTCAAACAGACGTAATTCGGTACATGCTCACTCGGCCTATCGTCAAAGGCCGAATCGGGAAATGGACGCTCGCCTTATCCGAGTTCAGCCTGCAGTACGTACCCCAAAAGGCCGTCAAAGGGCAGGCTCTCGCCGACTTCTTGGCCCAACACCCCTCCCCATATGGTTTTGAAGGAGGCGATGTCGACATCGGTCTAGTCACCATACGCGATAACCATTGGACCATGCATTTCGATGGCTCCAGCACTTCGACTTCGGCGGGTGTCGGCATTGCAATTCAGTCGCCCGACCACTGCCGATGGTATTTTTCTCTCAAGTTGGATTTCAGCTGCACGAATAATCAGGCCGAATATGAAGCCCTCATTATCGGCCTACACGTTTTACACGATCTACAGGCTTCTCGTGTTCTTGTCCTCGGTGATTCCGAACTTGTGATTAACCAATTGAACGGCATTTTTCGTTGCATGAGTTGTACTTTAGCGCCATATCACATGGTCGCCACCTACCTGGCCGAGTCATTCGAACGGATCACATTTGAACACATTTCCCGAATCCACAATACCGATGCCGATGAACTCGCCCAGATCGCTTCCGGAGCACAACTCATGGGGGGCAAGCTCGGCCGAATCGCAGCCACAGGCCTGCAATCGTACCCGGCCTTGATCAATCGGCAAACCTTCCAGCGCACACACGTAATACGTACCAGGGTAATGTCGCTCCCATCCCTACTAGAACGAGGAGACCCCGTAGAAATATGTGTCGTCGAGGTAGAACCAGATGATTGGAGAAAAACGATGTTACGGTACCTCGATAATCCCAACGGGAAACACGACCGGAGAACGAAGGTCCTCGCCACGAATTACGTGTCGTATCAAAATGAATTATATCGCAAGGGCGAGGATGGTTTACTACTATTGTGCCTCGGCCCAGACGAGGCTGCCCAAGCAATGGCCGAGGTACATGAAGGAATTTGCGGAGCACACCAGTCTGGACGAAAGATGCGCTGGCTGCTTCGACGACACGGTTATTTTTGGCCCAATATATTAAAAGATTGTATCGAATATGCACGGAGATGCGTACCGTGCCAAATTCATGGACACGTGCAGAGAGCCCCGGCTGAATTACTACACTCGGTTACTAAACCATGGCCGTTCAGAGGTTGGGCAATGGACGTAATTGGCAAAATCACGCCATCATCGGGGGCAGCGAAACACGCGTGGATAATGGTAGCAACTGACTATTTCACTAAGTGGGTCGAAGCAAGATCATACGCCGAATTAACGGCCAAGGAGGTATGCAATTTCGTAGAGGAAAATATTGTGACCAGATTCGGCGTGCCAGAAACGATCATAACTGATAATGGCACTATATTCACGGCCGATAGGTTTAAGGAATACGCGGCAAGCTTGAACATCCGACTCGAGCAATCTACGCCGTACTACCCACAAGCAAACGGGCAGGCCAAGGCAAGCAATAAAGTGTTGATCGGCATCCTTGAAAAAATGGTAAAAGAGAAACCGGGGTTGTGGCACTTGAAGTTAAATGAAGCGTTATGGGCATACCGAACTTCACCCCGGTCGGCCACTGGAACCACTCCTTACGCGTTAACTTATGGACACGACGCCATGTTACCGGTCGAGTTGAGTATAAGTTCGTTACGAGTAATCGAGCAGAGTGATTTGTTCAGTATTGAATATTGTCAAGCAATGCGGCAAGAATTAGAAGATTTAGAAGAAAGTCGAATCGACGCGGGCAACTTATTGGCGGCGCAAAAGAAAATTGCCGAACGAGCGTATAACCAGCGTGTAAGACAAAAAACGTTCGGCGAAGGAGAATTGGTTTGGCAAACTGTGTTGCCTGTTGGGATTAAAGACCCAAGATTTAGGAAATGGTCACCGAATTGGGAAGGGCCATTCGTCGTTCACAAAGTCCTCGGCAAGGGGGCATATCATCTCAGAGATCGGACGGGTTCAGTTCACAAATTACCGATTAATGGCAAATTTTTAAAGAAATACTATCCAATTACATGGGAAATGCAAGAGTAAGACCATTGTATGGATAGCAAAACGACCATTGTATTGATATCGGAAGTGTCATTACAAGAACAAAATACAAATACAATGATAGACCGGCTAAGGGGTCGAGGGGAGAAAAGTCTCGAGGGCAGCTTTTAGCTCCAGCCACTTCGCTTCGCCCAGGATGACCTCAGCCTGCCTGGTCTTCTTGTTAAGCTGCAACTGCTGGACATGCCGTGCACCGGCAGCGAAGGCCGTCAGCCGAGCCTTGCTAGCCTCGAAGTCCTTCTCAAGCTCGGCAGCGGCAACGGACCTTTGCCGTTGAAGGTCAGAAATTTGACGCTGGAGGTAAAAAATCTGGCGATCAAACTCAGTCAGCTTCGCTTTCTTAGCTTTGAGTGCCACCATCTCAGCTCGGCCGGCCTCTTGCGCGACCTTGGCAGCCTTCAAGTCATCCTCGGCTTGAAGGGCTCGCTCGAAGATGTAGAAGTGTTGCCGAGTCCGCTCCAGGAGGTCGGTAAGGAAAGAGATACCCTCCGGGCTCAGATGACCACCGCTGGCGAGGTCATTGAGACACTCTCCAACAGAGTCAAGGCCTTTGCACCGGAGAGCTTGGGAGGCAGTCAGAGACAAGACTTCGTGCAGCTTCACGAAGACTTCGGCGGGCGTGGCTCCCGCCGATTCGGCCGGAGCAGCAGAAGAACCGGCCTCACCGGTCGTGCTCTGAAGAAGGGCGTCGAGCTCCACTTCCCACGACGGCTGCACATAAAAGGAGAACTTTGTGAAGAAAAGTAAGACGTCGTGATATAGTGCATAAAGGAAAAAGGGGATTGTTTTAGACCTGCCGAGAGGAGACTTCGGCCATGCCCTCTGGGTCATTGCTCGAACCCAGGGAACTTAATGGCCGAGCCCAGTGCCTTAGACCGCTACGCAATTCACGCGGCCGATGGAGGTCATCTACATTTGATGGCCACGACGGCGGCCAGGAAATATAAACAACACCCCTCGGCGCATAAAATTGCCGGTGAAATGAATGTTCGGGCACCTGACATTTAATGGTCTTTTAAAAACATGTGTCACGAGAAAAAATCAACACAAAAGAAGCGAGACTTACAAAGGCCGAAGAGACTTCCTGTGGAGGAATGGGAGGATCTTCGTCCTGCGGGTGGATCGGCGTTTCGGCCGTGGCCTCAGGATCGGCCATGGGCCTCTTACCACGATCTGCCGCAGAAGGACGTGGTCTAGCGGTCGCCTCGACGACCGGAGGAGGATGGACGGGAGGAGAGTTGACTGGTCGGCGACGACGTTCCAGCGGGACTTCGTTACTCTCGCTCTCGATATCCTGAACATAAAGAGAACATTTAGCATTACGACCCGAAACCTAAGGAAACAAGTGGAAGTAGAATTTTACCTCCAAAACGACCGTGGGAGTCGAGGGTGCATCGACAGGCGCAGCCGGTTTACCCATTGCTAGGCGCCACGACCGGCTCCGAAGCTGGAGCTGGTGCGACGATTGGATCGGCCGCGGCTCCAGGGAGGGGAACGGCTGGAGGGATCGGGTGTGGAGATGCCTGGGCAGCCGGCCCAGAAGGAGAGCCGGCAGAAGCAGGCGTCCCAGTAGCATCACTGGGGACGACATGAATCTCCAGGTCGCCCTTCTTCGCCAATTTCTTGACGCGTTTAGAAGGGCGAAGGGCATCAGCCTCCGGCTCGGCCTCTCGGTGGGGGCGTTTGGGGGGGCTGTCCGCTCAGTGGCGAGGGTTCTCTTCTTGGGCACCAGCTTCTTCACCCTAGCCGCCGCGGCGACCATTTCAACCTTCTTCGACCCACGACCCCCTGAAATGGCAAAGTAATTGTTAACAAGGGCAAGTTTTGAAATAGCAAAGTAATTAGTCAGCAATATACCTTGAGCCGACTCCTTAGGTTGGGTCGAGGGCGCTAGTCCGGGCCGGTCGCCAAAGACTTTGCTCACCACGTCTTCGACCGAGGCGCCGAAGAAGTCGCCGGTATACTCATCCCACCAATCCCCAAAGGTATCAGTGCCCAAGGATTCCGGAACGGTTGGCCGAAGATGGAATTTCTTACACCGATCCTGGAATTCTTGCTCCGTCGACCGGCATTCCCTCTCGGAAGAACCAGAAAGACGCTCCCGGCTCAAGAGGGAACGGGAGGCGAGCAAGGGAACCGGGCAACCTTGGAGGTAGCCGAGTTGCCGGGCGACGAAGTGGGGATGGTAGACCTCCCAGCCGGCTTGACGGGCGTCGCAACCAAGGGGAAGGTCGCGAGCCAGTACGATTGATCCCCAGGACTAACGGAGGCCCGCATCCTCGGTCTCGGCCCAAGCTGCCGTCGGGAGCCTGATCGAGGCAGGGTACTCCTGGCGCCGGCACACCAAAAACTCGTCGTCCGAAAGGACGTCGAGGCCAAAAAAGTGCCTGAGGACCTCGTCGGCCAGGTGAGGAGGAGTCGATCGAGAGGCCAGTTGGGGGCCAAGGGCGGCCAAGTGCTGGAAGGCAGGGACTTCAGGCCGAAGAGTGGAGAAGTAGACCTGCAGCCAGAGTTGGAAGACCCAGAGGGGCCCGTTCTAGTGCGGGTCAATCTTGTTTATGGTCGTCTCGGCCAAGCAACGAAAAAGGTTGGCAAGAATAGCCGGGCTGAGCGCCAGAGGGTGACCACTAGCCAGAGCCTGGGCCACTGGCATATTCTCGACCAAGCATTTGTTCGATCTGGTACAACAAATAAATTTGTTGTACCAGTAGAAGAGGAAGGCTTCATGTTCCCCCTTCCTGAGACTCTCCTCGCCCCGGCCGGCGAAATGGAGGATGAGAGTATTATAATTGAAGAAGTTTTTATGGAGCTTGTGAACTTCTTCCCTCGAAGGCTCCCGATCACCTCGGCTGAGCGTTTCGACGGCCCGCTCGTCGAAAAACGCCTTCAGGTCGAGAAGGGAGGGGCATCCCGAAAGGGCGGCATCGATTGGGAGGCCGTATGGAGAAGTCCCAAGGATTGCCGAAATGTCGAGGACCGTTAGGCCGAGGGGGCCGAATGGAAGGATCATAGTGTTGGTGGCCGAACACCAAAGAGTCAAGGCCGCCATAAGCAGCTCCTTGTCCATGGTAATCTCCATGGTCGAGAGCAGGATGGCATCATAGATACCAAGGGCTTTCCACTCCTCGCCGAAGAAAGATCTCATTCGGTCCACCCAGGCGGCCCAAGCCGTGGTGGTCGAGGGCCAAGCTCCTTGAGGCCGCGCCAGGGTCCACTTCGACCAATCGAACCCCTGCAGCAGGGGTGTTAAGCACTGCTCATTGAGCAGGTCAGTGACAGACGACGGCACTGCGTCTCTGAAGAGGGGACCCAGAATCTGGTGGGTGGTGGCCATGTCCTCTTCAAATCGCAGCGTCTTGATAGCGCTCCGATCGATGAAATCCTTGCACTTATTGATCTCATCAGAAAGTTTCGCGATGAAGGAGGCCATTAGTATAATTTGGAGGAACTGGAAAGATTGCAGAAGGAAGAACTAGAGGGTTTGGTCTGAACGAGCAAGGATGATAAAATTTGCGAGTTTGGGAATTTCTGAAAGCGTAAGATATGACTAGGGTGAAGTGTGGGTATTTATAGGCTTTTCAGATTGAAGATCAAACGCCTGAATTTCGAAAGACACTGGAATTCGAAAAGCGTTGGTTCAAATTGGGGGGAAATGTAACCGGGAAAGTCTGCAATCATTTCGGATATTTTGGGAACCTGCGAAAATGGAATCGAGGAGTCGAAAATCCAGGATGCACGATTGCGTGCTGCGACAGGTTCAATGTATTAATAAGGATAGGGCAATTAAATTTATGCACGGTTTCGAGGCCCATGATTGAAGCTTTTGAGAACGGCGGAGAATTGACGCGTGGCCACGCGTTGGGGGCAACGAGGGAGGTGCAATCATGTCTCATAAATATGCAGGAATAATGGTCATTAATGAAGTAAGGTCCAAAAAAGCAATAAATGTTTTCGCTTCTTCAAGGCCGAGAATCGACCAAGAGTGACAGTCGGCGACCTCAGAAGCGAGGGGGCAATGTTTGGGCCCAAAATATTATGATTGGGCCGAGCAGCAAGATGTGCTCGGCCCAAGGTAATGACACATGCTATGGGCCAAATAATGAAACCCGGACCAGCTGGCAAGGTCGGCCAGATCCTATCTTAAGTAGTCCAGATAAATGAGGAAAGGTCGAGAAAATCCTGGTGCGACCAGGATTCTCGACCGGCAAGGGATAAAGCCTCAAAAGGAGGAGAATTCAGAATCCCAGTAGGACGAGGATTGTTCGAGTTAAAGGTAAAACGGGACAAGGACTCCCAATCCAAATCAGAATGGGATTCAAGGAGCGAGGTGCTATAAATACAAGAAATTACGCAATAGAAAGGGCCCTTCAACATCAGCATACAATTGCCCTGCGCAAAACCTCTCAAACACCTTGAGATTTTTCCTTTTCTTTTCCTGCCGACACACCTTCAGTTTGGATAAACAGCACTGTGGAAGCAACCGGTGAGCACCTTCAGTTTGGATAAACAGCACTGCTGCCGCAGAATCAGCCGACCGAGGAGCACCTTCAGTTTGGATAAACAGCACTGCGTCGAGGTCGACCGATTATCTATCTAAGTCTCGGCCGAGAAGGGTTTTCGAACTCTTGTTGGTAGAGGTCATCCTACTAAGCCTTTCCGGCATAGTTGGGTGTTACGAATTGCATTGCTCGGCGCATTGGACGCCGAGTGAGTTTATGATTGGATACTCGCAAGTAAGTTTCAGGGTTCGGCATTCCGACGGCCGAACTACGTTTACTATCAAGACGTATATCACATTCGAGTACTTGTGCCCGTATAGTTTGGTCTCGATTCGGCGTGCTTATACTCTCACGAATATAATCACGGTGACCGAACCAGGCTTCGGCGATTTGTGAACTCCGTAGAATTAGTAGCCTTGTCTTCAGGCTATAGAACCCAGAGACCGAGAGCGTTCCTTCCTCGGTCGCAATCGCAAGATACAGAAGTCAACAGCGCACCCAACGCGACAACATCAAATTTTACTCCTCGGCCGAGCTCGGCCGACGAGTTGGCACGCCCCGCATACAACCGAAGGACTTAGTTAGCTCATTAGTTACTCGGCCTGCGCGCCACGTAGGTTTTGTAATTTTTAGGGTCAACATATACTGTTTTTCAGAATCTGGGTAAAACATCTGTGATTTTAGAGTAGTTCATATTCTCATGGGTCGTCTTTCTTTTTGCTTTTTCAGTTCAGATTAACTTTTGTGTGTTCTCTCGGGCGTGCTCTTACTGTGTGGATTTTAATTTTCTGTGAATTTCAGGCATTGGGTGAAAGGACATGGAGGGAATGCAGTTGAGTTTGTACAGAAGTTGCAGTGGAGTTTATAATTTTTGACCTCAGATAAGTGTTAGTAGTGTCCACATGTGTATAACTAGCAGAGGAGGTTGTGATGTAAATTAAGTTACTCTGCTCATAGCTTGAGCTTTAAGTTAACTATCTATAAATTGCAATAATTCAGGCCTTATTTTCAAATGGTTCATGCTTTCATCATTTTCATGGTTAGCTTCGGGCCTGTTTGGTATCAACCGAATCCTGAAAATTGACTTTACCGTATAAGCCTCTACGCAATGGGTGATCGGTTGCTTATACGCAATGGGTAATTGGTCGGGTGGAGATTGGCGACCAGTCTGCGGCCTGTCGACTACTCGATCTTGAGACTGTAATATACAACTGGCTGGTGGAAGTGATCACGATACCTCCTAACACAGAACTTGTTTCTTCCAAACACTCAGACATGAATTCAAATTGAAACTGATTTGAGTACTTTCACAATTACCGTTTGTTAATAATTTACATATTGTAGCTCTTTAACTTGAAACTCAAATTCTGGCACACGGATATTCAGGTAGATGGTAATCACAAGCAAGTTCAGAGGAAACAAGAACAATTAGCTGCGAAATCATGACATTATTTCTTATTAACTATTGAAGTATGCAGAACACAAGTACGGCCAGAAGTCTAACAAGTCATAAACCATC
Source organism: Pyrus x bretschneideri (assembly GCF_019419815.1). Lineage (NCBI taxonomy): Eukaryota > Viridiplantae > Streptophyta > Magnoliopsida > Rosales > Rosaceae > Pyrus > Pyrus x bretschneideri. Next base: position 472,852 of record NW_025999790.1, on the reverse strand, counting down.
CAAGAAATTCAACCATCTTAGATGTTCAAATGATACAAACTTAATTTCCAGCAAGAAGGGCATTGATTTTGTTTTCAACATGCGCTTTGTGGTCTTCAGGCCGACCCTTGATTGCATCATTTTCCCAGCGGACCAGTGTTGGAACTCCGGTCAGCTTAAACCTCGAGTCTACTCTCCATGGGTGATGTGCATTCCTCCATGTTCGTCTGTCTCCAACGTATGCTCCCAAAAGTGCAACATCAGCTATAGCTTGTAGCTTTTTGTAAGTTACAGGTTCAGCTCCACACAATCTGACATTGAACAAGGGACATCACTGACAAGTACAATTCAATATCTTGTTTACGTTCTATAAATTGGAGGATCATCTAGCTAAATTCTCAATGCAATCTTTGGTAGGGGAATCATGCAACGAGTTCTTTTACCTCTAGCCTAGTCAACACACATGAATAAGTATTCCAAAACCAAATAGTTTGTATCAGGAACAGTTCCAAAGGACAAAGAAGAGGTTTTAGTTTGTATCAGGAACTGCTCTAACAAAATAGTTTCCTACTCTCTTCTTCCATTACACTTGTACAATTTCTTTCTAGTTATTTTGTAGGAATATTTTGAATTTTGCTAAGATTCTAAATTTTGTTGTATCCTGAAAGTGATTTGCCAATAGCCGTTTAGCAAACTCATGTGAGTAACACTTTAATAAAACGACTCAAATCATACCTCAAAGTTGTGTTTAATCTTATTCTCCATATATCCACAATTACCACAACATGTAATACATCTATGAGAGTTTAAATTCAAATTGGGGGTTGCAAACTTTTGGTGGCTTTTTACAACACCAACTCCTTGGGTTGCAGTTTTGATAAAAAATGATTTTAGGGAGACCATATTTTGGACTCTTTTTTTAGATCACACGATGTGCTGGTTGATGGTTGAATTCATTCTTTAAATCATTAAAGAAAGAATTCAATCATCAAACACTACATCACGTGGTTTACAAAATATGATAGATAGTCTTTCTAGCATCACTTTTTGATAAAATGTTTCTGCATAAACATGTGTTTTTTGTCTTTCACAAAAATTCAAACATGAGTAAACATGATTGTTCAAACAATGATAATAATAATGAATCTCGTTGTTTTAAGCAATTATGGAAATAAGCGGAAGGAGTGTAAATCGGCGTGCAGATAACAAGATCTCATAATAGTGGATCATTTACTTTATTACTATGCATTGTCGGACTGTAAAAATAAAAAAAATCGTTATTTATTTTTAATTATTAGAAAAATTATAAAATTACTTTATTACTATATATTGTCGGCTACAGTCGAAGTCCGGACAGAAGGTGAAACCCACAGGCCCAAGGTCTGAGACCATGATGATCCTGCCCGTAATCAGCTCGAAGGTAAAGACTCCCATTATTTCAATGGTTACGACGCTTCAAAATAAAAAATTAGAAAATTCATTTTTTTAGAAAAAGTCCCAACCATATTCTTGTTCACTGCCCACATCAAAACTTAATAATAAAAAAAAAAATTATTTTGACATCTTTGTGAATAGTAATTGGTTTTTTTATATCCATTGTGAATAGTAATTGTTTTGCCAATTTCACGTTATGGGTAAGAATAGTAATCGTCTTGGCAATTTCACGTTATAGGTAAATAGTAATAATAATTGTCTTTTTGTTTTTTCTTGTTGGAAGATTAATGATTCTCTTTGCCCAAAAGGTTAAAGTGCTCTTATTGGCCTAAGGTTTAAAAAAAAAAAATTTAGGCTTTTGGCTTATAAAGATGTCAAATTTTTTTTTTTTTTTTTGAGTACATTGATATTTTTACATTAAAAGGAGGGGAAGTTCAGCTAAGTCACACAATGGGCAGCCTAATTTGGTATTGAATTTGCCATCCACGAGATTTGAACCTAAGACCTCTTACTTTCAAGTGGAGAAATACCACTAGACTGTAGTACAGAGTGGCTACAAAAATGTCAATTAAATAAGGGAAATGTTATTGGCACTCCAAAAATCTCATTCTATACTCCTCACAAGTACATTTTTCTTTCCAAATATAGAAAGTTTGGAGTGTAGAATAAGAATTTTGAAGTGCCAATAACAATTCCCTTAAATAATCAAGGTTCAAAAAAAACGCTAGGCGTTAGTTGGGCAGTGGGCTAGCGCCTAGCGCCTAGGCGGCTAGGCAGGGCCTAGACGAATTTAGGTAAATTTCTTGTATATCTTGTAAATAAGTGCATATTGACACTTACAAAAAATTATACTTGTATGAAATCCATAGATAAGATAATAAAAGAATGATAAAATGCAAAAAGAGTATCCAACAAGTCCGAAATTTAAAAACGCATTAAGCATATATATGCTATATAATCATAGTAAGGAGTATTGTAATGTAGGATGACACATGTACAACAAGTTCACAATTTAAAACAACATAAAATGCAAAATGGGAGAAAAATAAGGAAATGGCTATAGGACATGACTGAGTTCTCTCCTACTTTGAATCATGTCTGTAGGACATGGCTATAGACTATAGCACACAACTAGAATCTTTAAGTTCTCTACAAGTGAGAGTCTTTCGCTTCGTGTTTGAGAGCTTTTCTCACTTTTTTGTGTGAGGCTTTCAATCTTGAACAAATCCGGTGGCACCTACCCTAGCTTCGGCCAAGGTAGGTCGTCATTTCCCCCTTTCTTTCTTCCTCTTTTTTTTTTTCCTTACTTCTACTAGTTTCCCCCTAATTTCTTTACTGATTTGTTCTGTTCCTTTGTCCTTGTTGGTATCCCTTCTCTTGGCTTATCCATATTCCGATTTTTAGCCATGCATCCTGTTGAGATCATATGTAGAGTTTTAGTGTTTCCATCACCACCACATTCTCTGTGTTGTTTGCATTTACCAGCAGTGTCACTCGTGGGTTTCCAAAGTTCATCTTGGTAGTTGGCTTCTCTTGTTTAGTTGCTAGCTATCCTTATTTTATGGTTGTGCTCGGGGAGCAGATTGGGGTTGGATGTTGCGATTGATGAGGCGATGCTCGGCTTTGGAAGAGGAATTGGATGGATAGTGTGGAACTATGGTAGCGGAGATTGCAGTAGAAGATTCTAGAATATGTGTTCGTTGGTTTTGGGCCTAACTGTTGGTTGGCTCATTTTGTGTTTTGTTTTGTATTTGCCCAATTTTTTTTGTTTGTTTATAGGTTTACTTTGTACCTTTAGTTTGCTTGTATGTATATTTTGGTTGGTAATAAAAAAAATACAACTTTTTACCCCAAAAAAAAAAAAAAAAAAATTAAAGGAGGATATAGTCCAAATCTTGGACTGAGAATCCATCTGATTAAAGAGCTTGGTCATTTTCCGATAGAGCATCCCAAGTATAGTTTTTGGGGTTTGCTATTCACACATCATTTTTTACTTCTCTCACACCTTTCTCAATTTTTAGCCGTCGGATCGAATGAATTAAAAAAGATCAAGTCACAAAAATTAACAAGAAGTGTGTAAGAAGTAGCAAAGAGTACGTGAACATCCCTACTCTAATTTTACTATATTGATTTGAAACGTTCAAGATGCTCGGTCTATATGGAGTATTTGTCTGGTCAGAGTCTCCAAACAGCCGCGCGTAGTAGTACCTTCGAACAACAAAGTTGACGGTGACTTTCAAATTTTGCTTGCTTTTCAAGTTAATGGAGAAAGTCGTTGGAACTTCAACATTATCCTTGCCCGGCAAGTTAACAAAGCAAATCGTTAAATTTCTATATATCCCACTATAAATATTGAGAAAATATACTAGCTAATCAACGACCAAAAAACAACTCGTATCTCTCATGCTTTTTGTTATTCATTTCCCATCCATTTCTACTTTGCTAAGCCAAGTCCAAACCGACCAAATGGCCTTGTTCTCAGCTTTTCTCAGTTGCTTCTTACCGTCTGCATCGTCGCAGGTCTCTGATGATGCAAGAGGGTCTAATAGCAGCGTAAAAGACTCCAACAAAAGAAAGTCACAATCATCGTTATCATCATCCGGAGCTCCCATACTCGTCTCTTACTTCCCCCAAAATTCGTATCTCTCTCGCTTGTAAAGTTGTAATTCTTTTTTCTTAACTTTGACTAGGTAATAATGAATCTGATCAAAGAACGGTATATTCTGGTCTCATGCGTATACGGTATACCCACTTTCCTGATCATATGATCATGATCGATGAACTGAATATATCGAGTTCACTTCGCGACGGCATCAGTGACTCTGAGGGGGAAGTGCCCTGGATGCCAGTTCGCTAAGCAGCGTGTGGCAGACTGAAGTCAAGGAAGGAATTTATGATAATTAAAAAACAAGTGGGAAAAACAGCATTGGAATGAGTGTTATGGCTTGCTTAAATGTTGAATCTATCTAGCTATCCTGTACTTGGGAGTAGTTTCATGATTTCATGTTTAAATATCTTTCTTTTTGTAATTCCGGGTTTGATGTTTATGTTAATTAGTGTGATATTTCAGTTTCCTTAAGAAATAATAAGAGAACTTGAAGTTCAATTATTCCTCATGGATTGTTTTTAATAGAGTTTTTTGGTACATACCAAAGCTCAATAAATTCCTAAGGAAGTAATGCAAGTAGAGCACATTACTTTTATTTATTTTTCAATGACAAACGTGAGTTTATTTCATGGTATAAATGTCATAATCAAAAAGAATTATTTATACTGTTTATTATCATTTAAAAATTATCTCTAGAAAAACTCATTAAATTTGTAAACCGTTTAGTCATTCATACATATATTGAACAAATTGATGGTTATGGTAAAAGTAATGCAAGATGAACTTTCAATTTGTTCGATTCATATATTTCAAACCAAATGAATTTTTTCATAGTGTTTAAATGATGATAAAACGAATGAACATTTCTGATTTTGATAGTTGTCCAGTCAGATGATGCTGCGTACATTGCCATTCAAGCAATATCCATCCGTATAGGCATCTTATTTGACCTCGATTCTCCCATATTTGTACACTTCCTTCCTTGGTTGTTTGTGATGATACGCATGCACAACCCTGGCCTTATAGAGGTAAACCTTACCCAAGTGGGCATTACGTATTAGCATCGTGAATTTGGTAAGTATTTCATGTTTTAGTGTAATTTTAATTCTTCATGGTTAGAGATAATACGAGATAAATGAAAAATAACGGTATCGTTAAAAGAGAAAAATAATAAACACAGATTATTTTTTTTTCTTATGCAATTCTGTTTAATTTGGTTCATTGTTTTTGTTTGATTTTTTTTTTTTATTCCAGTCGATGAGCATAAATAAACATAAGAGACTAAAATGGTGTTTGAACGAGTCTCTGGTGTTTATAAATTTGTTAAGTGCATTGGTCTGCAACTGCAAACCTCTTTTGAGAAATTTACAATTGCATCATCAGAAGGCCAGGAATGTATGCGCGTGTTTGAAATTAGATTCAAAGACACATCATTACCTTTGGACCACATGTGGTCCTCTCAGAACCCAGAAAATGACATCACCATATCAGACAAGGGTAAGTAGGTCCTACTAATCCTTTTTAGTAGGTGTCAGTGGAAAATTTGCACATTGCTTCTGTAAATATATATATATTTTTAATAAAAAATAGATCATATCAGACAGATGCCTCTCAGCTATACCTTTTGTTAATTGTTAACTTAGTTGGCAGGAAATTTCAACGTACTTTCTTCCCATGTTTAATCGCCAGTCAAAGCAGCCGCGTGAGGTGGTGATTTCAGTGAAGGGGACAGAGCCATCTTCCTTGCCCTGCAAGTTAATCTACATATATTTTCCCATTTCGATCTATAAATGAATCAAGGACATAACCACAACGCACTTACCAATTATTGAACTACTCTCATTATCTATATATACATCTCTCAGTTTCCTCAGCTAATTGAAGACTAAAGCAAGAAACCACAAACAGTTACATCACCTTGCTCTTTCTAAGAGTTATTTTGATCGAAAAAAGAAATACAAGAGGTTCGAAGCGAAGATACAATGGCGGTTTTCTCAACTTTTCTCAATTGCTTCATGCCATCGTCACAGGTCTCCGATGAAGTGGCAGCTAGTTCTGCAAGTGCAAAAGTGCCTTCTTCAAAGGATTCCAAGAAAAGCAAGTCAAAATCATCGTCATCAGGAGCTCCCGTATTAGTCTCTTACTTCCCCCAAAATTCGTATTTGTCTCGCTTGTAAATCTCCTGCAAAGTAATATGAAAGTTTTGGCTCATGTGGGTTAATTTCGAGATCGATAATATTTCTCATTCAGTACGTTCAATCTTCCTTTTAAGTAAGTGAAAAAGTAGGGAATTATAATATTTACTTTTTTATATTTGTTAAAAGAGAAGACTATTTCTCTTCAATTATAGTATACGATTCATTGTAATCATGATTTATTAATACAAAATCAGAGTTTTTCAGTTTACTTTTCTCACAATTGAACTTTCCTAGCAACCAAACAGGTTAGGGTTTTCATATTTGCATCTACAAAAGGTACTTTCACATTTAAGGGCGTCCTTTTTGAGTATTGCCCCTCGAATTTAGGTTATTTATTTACTTTGGAAATTTCAAAAGAACTATTTATTCTTCAAAGATTACGTTGTGGTAAAGCAAAATTTTTTATATATGTATCCGAAAGATATACCATCAACATGATATATCAATGCACATATTATATTAAAAATAAACGATGTAGTTGATATGTCTTATTTTTAAAGTATATTAATAAAAAAATCGAATTCATGTATTATAATTTAAGTAACAATTATATCAAAAAACTACTTATGGAAAAGAAGAAAATCATGAGGATGGTAGGAACCACACCATTTGAAACTATTCACAAAATGACATGGACGAATAGACCCATAAATATGACTTTATTAAACGGTCCCTGTCTTCTTGCTCTCCAAGTTGAAGCTATTGATACTTGCTGGTTCCTAATATTTTAACTTTCTCGATCTCGCTCTCCAAGTCGAAGCTATTGATACTTGCTGGTTCCTAATATTTTAACTTTCTCGATCTCGTGTAACCAAGTGGCACTTAGATATTAACAGACTAACAGTTGAACGGAGCTGAAAGTGTTGCATTTGATTATCAACATCTTGTGTCATCAACTGTTGGAAGTGCACCATTTCAATCCCTTGGCCTGCAACTATTTATCTCTCACATTTCAATATTGCTTTTAATTGGAATGGCGCGCATGGTCCCCATAATGTCCACAACCATGAAAATGTCGTCTGTGACTATTAACCATGACAAAATGAGTCAGGGGAACACACAGACACAGTTCTTCCTTCTCTGCTTTGAATAATGTCAATTAAATAATAGTTACATGACCGATTTCTCTCGCACTTTAAATTACGTTTAGAAAAATGGTAAGTATACCATTTTTAAAAATTATATTTTGTATTTTGCAAAATGTGGCAATAAAGTAAGACTACATAATTTAAAAAGAGAGATTATATTCTCATCCCAAATTACTTCTCCCATATCCTTTTAATTTTTTAATATTTTTCTATCAAGTGTTAGTGGTGTGTAGAAAATATTAAATGTGGAAGAAATAATTTAGGATGTGTAAATATAATCTCTCTTTAATAGTCACAGACGACCACATCAATTGATGTATAAAAACATAATTAAAAAAAAAAATAATCTCTTTAACATCACATTTTTGTTTATACACAAAGAAAGCATATTTTTAATATTAATTTGACACGTTTCAACATGCTTTCTTGTCAATCTACATGGAGTCCTTTGTCTGGTCAAAGCAGTATTACTAACAACAAAGTCTACAGAACTTTCACATTTTCCTTGCTTTGCAAGTTAATGGAGGAAGTCGTCAAAAAAACTTCCAGATTTCCGGGTAATTGTTTTTATCGCCCTTCAAGTCAACAAAGAAAGAAAGTCACATTTCTATCACGCTATAAATATTGAGCAAGCATATACTAGCTAATCAACAACCCAAAACAACTTATACTTCTATAATATACTCATCCCATCTCTCTCACTTTTTGTTATTCATTTCCCATCCATTTCTACTTTGCTAAGCAGCCTCAGTCAAGTCCAAACCGATCACACAGCAGTATAGGAATGGCCATGCTCTCAGCTTTTCTCAATTGCTTCTTTCCATCTGCATCGTCGCAGGTCTCTGATGATTCACGATGGTCTAAAAGCAGCGGAAAAAAGCCTTCTTTAAAAGACTCCCTGGAAGGAAAATCACAATCGTCGTCGTCATCATCGGGAGCTCCCATACTTATCTCTAACTTCCCCCAAAATTCGTATCTCTCTCGCTTATAAAGTTGTAATACCTTGTTTAATGCAAGAACCTTGAGTACTATTGAATCGATCGAAGAAGGTATCATCATGTTGAACGTATCGAATTCACTTTGCGACGGTGTCACTAACTCTGAGCAGGAGGTGGCATGCATGGATACCAGTTTGACAAGCAGCAAGGCAGACTGAACCCAAGGAAGAATTCATGATCATTCAAAGACAAATACTGGGAACACCAGTTTGCAAGTTTAAATAAAATATCTTTCTTTTGTATTGTTTAAATTATGCGTTTGATGTTTAGGTTAATTAGTAATACAGTAAAACCTCTCCAAAGTAATACTATATAAAGAAATAACATTTTTAAAGTATTAAGGAATTTCAGTTAATTAGTGATACTGTATGCGCGTGTTTGAAATTGGATTCAAAGATACCTCATTACCTTTGAACCAGAAGTGGTCCTCTCAGAACCTGGAAGAGATGTCGAAATTCACATGTAATTTTCTTCTGGGTGATTTTGTATAAAATCAATAAAAAAAAATTAATATTAATAATATTTATGTTAATTATAATTAAGTTAATCATGTATTGTGATACTTAAATTATTTAAAATAAAAAAAAATTATAAAATATGCAGCTGGCACCCACTTCAACTTACACCCCCTTTCTCATATTTTTTATATTTTGAAATAGGTCAATACGGATTCAGACACTTCAACGCAGTGTCAGTTTTCTGGTTCTGTTTTTTACATTTGAATTCAGACACTACGTTGCAGTGTCTGTTTCCTGGATACGTTTTTTTTCCATCACTCACTTATGCTTCACACATCGAGCCACTCTTGTTTTCTACATTTAGCTGTAGACACTTCAACGTAGTGTCTGTTTCTTGGTTCTGTTTTTTGGATATGGATTTAGTTGTTATGTTGTAGTGTCCATTTACTGGTTCGTTTTTCCATTCCTCACACATAGCCTACGTTTCACACCTCGCGTGCCTCTTGTTTTTTACATTTGGATTTAGACACTGTAACGTAATGTTTGTTTCCTTATTCTATTTTTTTACATTTGGATTCAAACACTAAGTTGTAGTGTCCGTACTCCTGGTTTTGGTTTTTTTTTTTTTTTTTTTTTTCCATCACTCACACGTCGCCTACCCTTCACACCTCGTACGACTCCTTTTTTTTATTTTTTTTTTAAATTTGGATTTAGACGATGTGTTGCAGTGTTCATTTCCTGATTCTCAGGAAGCTAATGTACGACCACTCCTTCCTGAACCCCATCGCCACCATCCAGTTTATGATCTTGTGGAGGTCATTGATGGTTCTTAAAAGAATCGTGATGTCATAGTCACTGATCGGCTAAGCTGTTGGTGAGGTATGGGCCACCTAAGACCTTTTGTTATCTCTATTATAAATAGGTAAAAGTTATAGAGATAACCTTTACTAGTGACAGGTGTGAAACAGGTGTAAAATATCACATTATAACTATAACACAAGGGAATGACTAATAAAAATGGGAGGAATAGATACTGATGTAATTTATCCTTCCTTTCTTTCTCTGTGTTTTGATTGAAGTCGAGTGCTTTATTTATAAAGCAACTAGCATTATTACATTTTAAAATTTACATCACATGACTTTGAAAATACGATCCTTTTGTTTCCAAAGTCTACATCACATTTGTGGACATTGAAAAATCTGTGTGGGCATTCATAACAATGCCAATGTTTTCAACAATCTCTAAATATATATTCAATTGGCTGATTAATTGGGAGGGAGCTAGTCTAAGAGAACAAAATATTGAATATGTCCGACCATGCCCCTACGCTAAAATCAAACAAATATTTCAACTAAACCTTACTAACTGAAAAGGAGATGTACAATGAGGAATGCAAAATTACAGATGTCAAAAATATGTCCACTTCTATATTGTATCTGCTAAACAGTTTAAATTTACTTACATGAAGGTCCATTGAGTGAAGTAATGGCATTGGAACTCTCAGAAGCAACAAATCCCACAACTACAAGATTTGCAGATGAAACCAAGAAAAAGCAGCTACTAGTGATGTTGCTAATTCGCTTAATTAACTCTAGGAAGATTTAGGTTGCATGAAGAGAGTGAATAATATATGTTGGATGTATTATTAGAGAGAGATGGAAAGAAGAAAGTAGAGATGGACGGAAGAGGTGAAGAGAGAGAAAGGAGGAAAAATCAAGTTAGACGGTTAGAATAGACTAGATAAAGATGAGCGAGGTGAGAAGATGAGGAAAAAAAAAAATGAATAGAGAAGTGTATAATAATTATTATCTAATTATTTTAAATTTATGTGACATGCTTAATTGATTTATTTATAATTATTTAATTGATTATTTTTAAAAATACTAATATATAGCTAATTAGTAAAAAAATATTGACATTTAGCTAAATAACCATTATCTTTTAATATTGATTTACTTCTTACAAGTTCATAAAACAACTCAACTACGAATTCAAAGAATCAAACGGTCAATTGACCAAAAAGAGAGAGAGAGAGAACCAACGGTGAACATTCAGTCTAGCTTTACTATATTCAGTAGATAATGAGAGCAGTTCCATCGTGGGTTATTGCCTGATAGACTGGCTCTCAAACAGGGCTAGAGAGCCCGAGTGGGGGGGGTCCAACGTGTGCTGGCGATGGAGCCCGAGCGGGCCCGAGGGAAAGGCCTGGCAGGAGTTACCAGCCCGAGAACCTGAGGGTTGTGTGACGTGTGCCTGATGTGCGGCATCGGTGATGTGCCAACCTTGACATCTCCCCGTCCTCATTCGATATGTTGGTTCAACTTATCCCCTTTCTTCTGAATACCAATTGCTTATCCCTCTCACCCCTTACCTTCCCAGATCTCAACATATCTCACAGTACACCCTAATCCTAGAAAACCCACTTTAGCTTTGAACTTAATTACACAAACCCAACAGCAACAACAAGAACTTCTTATCACTTTCACTATGTGAAATTGGACCTTTTCGTTGATGGGGTGGGTTGTGGCCTCATTGGATGGTTGGATGTGGATACGTGTGCTGGGGCAACCTTGGGTAGACGAAAGTTTGATGTCGAAATTTATTGAGCATTTTGGTCAAGCAGCTGCAGTGGAAGAGAAAGAGCGAGATAGAAAAGGATGTAAAATGTTTCATTAGTTTTACTTGGTTTAGGGTGATTAAAGAGTTAGAAGCAAATAAAAAATAATTTTTTTATATCAAATTTGAACTAATTCATGTGATTATGAGTCTTCTACATGCGTCTAGAGTCTTCTCCAACATCAAGAATAATTTTTTTTTAATATAAAATAAAATTCTCTTTAGTAAAAAAAATTCAAGACTAAAATTTCTTAAAATAATTAACATATAAAATAATTAGTTAAAATAATGACACGTGGTGCAACGAGTATGATTAAAAATATTATTGGAAATCCATCACCAATAATTGTCTTTTGGGATTTTATGACAAATGGCGCAATGAGAACGATTAAAAATCTTATTCGAAATTACACCACAATTATTTTGTATTATTTTATAACTTTTCGGATAATGGCACGTGGTGAAACGAGAACGATTAAAAATCTTATCCGAAATTACAAATAAAATTATTTTGTATTATTTTATAAATAAAAAAAATACTAATATTTTATTGTCTATTGCCAGGGCTATTGAAGTGCAACAGTGGAGATGCAAAAGACGATTACTGTTCATTAAGGGCATTTACTGTTCATTGGATGGATAACATAGTGTATTGCCTGGGGGAAGGGTTCCCACGCTGAAACTGCTCTGATTAAGTAGGTCTTGCTAGTCCTTATTATTAGTAGATGTTAGTGGAAAATTTGGGAACCAGATCCCTTTGGACCCAAAAGAATTGAACTCAATAATCAAATGATTTGGACCATTAAAATTTGATCTAATGGTTATAATTATTATAACTTTTAGAAAGACCCCTGCTTATAGCCGTTAGATCAAATTTTAATGATTTAGATTATTTGATGAGTAGATCCGGTTCCTTTCGATCCGAAGGGGATCCGTCTCTAATTAAGTCCTTTTGACGAAAAGTATATCATACCAGACAGATGCCTCTCAGGTGATCTATTGTTCAGTCAAATAAAATTCATCTGTACCACGTTGCTTTATGTTAATTGTCAACTTAGACGGCAGGTGTGTGTGTGTGTGTGTGTATGTACTTTTGACGAAAAGTATATCATACCAGACAGATGCCTCTCAGGTGATCTATTGTTCAGTCAAATAAAATTCATCTGTACCACGTTGCTTTATGTTAATTGTCAACTTAGACGGCAGGTTTGTGTGTGTGTGTGTGTGTATAATATATATATATATATATATATATATATATATTGGTTTAATCGCCAGTCAAAGCAGCCGCGTGAGGTGGTGATTTCACTGAAGGGGACAGAGGGATAGAGCATCAAAAAGATTAACACAATGCATGTGGTTCCTTGCCGTGCAGGTTACTCAACGTAATTGTCCCATATCTATCTCACTATAAATGAATCAACGACAGAACCACAACGTACTTACCAATTATTGAACTATTTGATCAGGTAATTCAAGCCTAAAGTGAAACCAAAAACAGTTGCATTCCCTTGCTCTTCTAAGAACTCTTCTTTGACGCTAGCTAATACAAGAGGTCTCAATCGAGTGAAAAAGGTCCAAAGCGTAGGCACAATGGCTGTTTTCTCAACATTTCTCAATTGCTTCATGCCATCTTCTCAGGTCTCCGATGAAGCAATAGGCTCCACAAGTGGAAAAGTGCCCTCATCAAAGAAATCCAAGAAAAACAAGTCGTCAAAATCATCGTCATCGGAATCTCCCATACTAGTCTCTTACTTTCCCCAGAATTCATATCTGTCTCGGTTGTAAATTTATTATCATGAAAATTGTGGTTCTCATGGGGAGTTAATTTCAACATCAATAGTAGTTTTTTTTAGTACATTTTTTTGGAAAGTGAAGACTGTTTCTCTTTAGTCATACATACGATTCATTGTAATCATGATCCATTAATACAAAATCAGAGTTTTTCACTTAATATTTCTCTCAATTGAACCCAAACAGATTAGGGTTTTCAGGTTTCATTTTCATCTACAAAGGGTACCTTTACATTTAAGATGGAAGATGAGGGTTAGGTATTTATAGAATTTTTTTTTTTAAAATTTTCTGTATTTTTTAATAATTTTTCTGTATTTTTTTCATAATTTTTAATAAATTTTAATGTAGTTAATTAATTTGGACCGTTGGATTTGAAAAATATCCAAATCCAAGAGCCAAGGAGCTGTCATGTGGCCAACGGTCATAATTCTGACCGTTGGGCCTTTTTTTTTTCATTTATTTATTTATTTTTGGGGAAAAAACGTGGACGGTTGATAAGTGATTGGACGGTCCATTTTAAAAGTAAAATTAAAATTTGTTTGCTCTTCTTCTAGGCCTATTGTTGGAACCAAAATTTTGCACCACCATGGATGGAAGAGTTGTGCGAGATCAGCTACCTACATGAGAGAACAAACAACCTTAGTTTTTCGGCGTTGTACCTCATTAGACTGTGGTACTAATTGACTACTCCAAATATAGATAATTAACATGCCGTCTCTCTCTCTCTCATGTGTATTAAATCTATAAATGCATATCACGTTCCAACAAGACCACCATTCCTCTTCCAATTCTACGTAATTGAAGATGAAGTCTCAGCTGCAAAATCCCAAATCCTTCTCTGTCTTCCCAACATCCTCCATTAACCCTAATTATCTTACGAGGCATGCCAACCCCTCTCACATCAAACTCCTTCCACGCCACTATGTGCCTATCGAACATAATAAGGAAAGGTCCTCAATTATGGTACGTGCTAATTCTAATGAACTCAGGCCTTCATCAGCATCCGCGGTCGCATTAACAGAGATTAAGGCAGTAACCATAAGGGCTGTGGTTACAGTCCAGATAAGTGTTGGTAACTTCATCTCCACCATAGGCTTGACTCGGCCCCTCGATGACCTTGCCGATGTGTTCGGCGGAACCATGCTTTTGGAGCTTCTTAGCGCCGAGCTTGACTCCAGTAAGCTGTCATTAGTATTACTGCTTGCATACATACACATTAACATCATTAAGTCGTACCAAAGAATAAAAGATAAAAAAATAAAATATAGTTTTAATCTATAATTTCCTGTTCTTTTCGTTTCTTTCATATTGGAAAATTGAAGTCCATGATATTTGAAAGGGTGCTTTAGATTTTAGCTCTTACAATTCGTGATTCCTAGATAAAAACTCATCTACATATAAACATCCAATAAAAGTCCAAATTTAAAATCTACAGTCACATCGGAATACTATTGACCTACTAATACATTTTATTTACACCCATGCCACTTTCCCAAATCCCTAAATTTATTCCAAATTAAAAGTTGTAGAAAAAGTGAAATAAAATATCTAAACTATTGTATTGCATTAATTGTATCCATATCATACCAAAAATTTACCTTTTTTGAGATATATATATATTTTGCATTAATTGGGAAGTAAATTAATTTGTTCCAATTATTAAAAAAAATATATACTAAATCCATATTATATATTTTGAATCAAATAACACTTCTCTAACTTGTAGGTAAATTATTTTTCATGTATTGTTACATATTTTAGGCACGTTTTAGTGTTGTATAAATATAGGTATGACATAATATTTTTCAATATAATACATCAAATTATATTTCTTCTTGTCATGGGTAAATTATTCTCCATGTATTAGTGAAAAAAAGATATTATATTACAAACGGGGTATAATTTTTTATAGGTAAATTATTGGAAATTAATTTGTAGGTATGTAAATTAATTTGTTCCAATTATATATAAAAATACACACACACACACACACACACACACACACACACACTACACCTAGATTATATATATATAAATATTCTTTGTTTTTGAGAAAACCTAGATTATATATTTTGAATCAAATAACATTTTTGTATACATGGTACATAAATTATTTTTCATGTATTATTACATATATTAGCCTATTAGGGACATTTTTTGGTAAAAATATATAAAGTAATATGTATCTGATTGCTTGTAGGTAAAAGATAAAATCAAAAGCATGATCCAATTCCTATGTTTATGCAATATTTTGTTGTTGGTATATGCAATATTTTGTTGTTGGTATACATTATTTTGCATAATTGTAAATGAACATTTCAAATAGTACGTAGGTAAACTAATATGGTCTAATTATATAAACACACACACACACACACACACACACACACACACACACAGTGACAGCCCGTCCCGAATTATTCGTACCGTAGGTGTGAAATGACGATTTTGCCCTTGGTGGGTATTTGTCATTTTGGGATGTTGTTTAATTGTTTTTAGGGGGTTGACTCTACAGGACCACACACCTACACCCATATCATCTTCTCCTGTGCTCTCTCTATTGTAGACTCTCTCTCTCTCCTTCTCACTTGTACGGACGAGACTCAAAACCCTTGCAAACGTAACGGATCGAAGTGGAAAATGGTACCTTTGTGTTCGTGATGATCATACGAGTTTAACCATACCAATTTCAGGTAAGGAATCCTTCGATTTCACGTCAAACCAAGAACCTCTGATTTTGTCAATATTCATGCACATGTGAAATATTGTTTTTCAGGGAATTTGAAGCTTATAGGAAGCTTAGGGAGGTCCTTAGGAAGCTCAGGGTGGTTCGTTGGGTGGAATTGGACGTCGAGAAAGCTAGTTTTGAAATTGGTCAGTTTTTCTCGAATTTTTCCGGCTAGATCTTGTGATCTTTGAGGTTTCAAACAGGTATACCGTTGTTCTACTCATCTCCAGCTTTCCATTGGTGCAAGTTTCATAGAAATTGGTGAAGAAACGAGTGAGAACGAAGGGTTTAAAGTTTTTTCCAGGTTTCCGGCGACCGGCAACTCGCCGCAGAAGAAGACGGAATATTCCGTCAGTTAGGACGGAATATTCTGACGCCGTCAGTCAGATTTAACGGAATCCATTAGGGTTTAACGGAATATTCCTGACGGGGTTAACTGATGCCGTCAGTGTGACTGGCATTTGGCCGCGAGTGGGGGGCGCGTAGGTCCGTGCACTTGCCGGAGCGTGGCGGCGCGTGGGGTCTCGAAAAATTATTTTAAAAATATGGGGATGTTCGTGAGGTTGAGTAGATCACGTTGGTTTATCCAAACATCCCATTTGAGCATTGTATGAGAAGTTATTACCTAGTTTTGGTTATGTGCTTTAAATTGACGTTTTTATAGTTGTTTCGCATATAGGTGAGACCTATCCTGAGGACGAGCGCAGTCACTCAAGGCAAGGGGGTTACGACCCTTTCACATATCAGTAAGTGGGCTTTTGGTTTTCCGTATATACCCATATACTTGTGGTTTTTCCCAGAAAATGAAATGGAATGTTTATATGTTTTAAGTGACATGCATAGTGTTTACCTATTTATTTATGCATTAGTAGTTGCATATATGTATGTTTGGTGTTGCGGACGCACAGGTAAGTGCCAGGTAAGTTTATGGTTTATGATTGTGAATTAGTGGTTATGTGAGATGCATAGAGAGCTCATAACCTACACCCCTGGTGTTAGTGCTCTTGCCCAGAGTAGGGCACAGTCATTCACGTGATGTTCACCTTTCGCATCACACGCTCATCTTGGATCCAAGTTAGGTGCACAGTCTTGTTGTACAAACCACTATAGGTGGTTCCGACTCGTAGGTGATCTGCGATTATTCGCCCAGTTTTCACGTGATCGTAGCACTTGAGCGTATTTATTTACACCCAGTCATGTCGTACAGACCACTTTAGGTGGTTCCGACTCGTGTGCAGGTATAGTTAGTGAGTTAGGGATTTGAGCTCTAGATTCAGCCGTACATGTCACGTTAGGTAACTCCGGCTGACATGTTACTTGCATTGATTGACATTAGCTGGGTCACTTACATTTTATGTGGAGGCATTCGACATGGCATATTTCTGAACATGTTTTCGATATATGTGTATATTCTATTTTTCTGGGAAATTATATAGGTTTTACAGAGAGGGGTTAGAACTTTTGAGAATGAAGTGATTTTGAAAACCTTTGTTTTTGCCCACTCACACTTTCTGTTTTGTGCCCCTCTAGGTTCTAGTTAGAAGCAGCTTTGGTGGTTCATGAGGACTTGACGGTGGTTCTGATAGAACATCACAAATGTAGGATCACCTTTGGGTGTTGTGTAATTAGTATTCGTTCTTCTGGACTGCACTTAGGCTTTCTGTGCTTTGATTATGTTTATCACACTTAGTCTCGCATTAGTGTGTTACTTTAACTAGCTTACTTAGTAGTTTGGTTTGTATTTATTCATACTTTAATTATTATTATTATTATTGCTTCTGCACTGTGCACATGACTACGTCACCCTCGCGTGACGACCAACACGCCTTGATTTCGGTCGGGGTGTGTCAGTTTGGTATCAGAGCATAGGTTTGGCAGTCCTGCATATTTTGTGAGTGTTCTAATTGTTTTGGTGTCTTCTGTCAGAACTATGCCGCCTCGTAGAGAACCACGTCACTCAGTTGAGCCTAGTTTCCCCGATATAGCTCAGTTGGGGGAAGTTATTGCTACTGCCATTTAGTATGCGCTTCGCCCTACCCAGATGACTCCTCTGGAGACCATGTATAATCTAAAGCTGGATAAGTTTGAGGGTCATGAAGGTTATGAGGGTGCTAAGCGGTGGCTGGAGCATATTGAAAAGACTTTTCGAGTGTTGTAGAGGTAGGGAAATCTTCCTTCTGAAAGGTGGGTTAAGACGACCTCATGGTTCTTAGGTAAAAAATCGGCATCCTGGTAGGAACAGGAGGTTCGTCATTTGACCCCAGAGGGAAGAGCTGACTGGAAAATGTTTAAGCAGTTGTTTAGGAAAAGGTTTGTTCCCCTTGAGTATATTGATCGCAAGAAGCAAGACTTTATTGAATTGAAGCAGGGGAAGTTAACGGCGAATGAGTACTATTGCAGATTCACTGATTGGTTTCAGTGTTGACACACCTACTAGAGGTGGACTTTATCAGTGCAGTAATGAAACCAGTTTTGTGTCTTAATAACATTACTGATTATAAAGTCGTAAAATCCGCCAACAAGTAGGAAGAGATAAATTCGTGCAAAGGAGATTTATATGTATTACAAAAATTGTGTGATTCTGAATTTTTAACACATTAACATTTTTTTCCCCTCTATTTTAGTGATATGCTAATTTAATCTAACTACAAAGGAGGGAGAAATGGGATCTAACTTGGGCGCAAAGTGTTTTATCTGCTGATTATACAACCCTGGTGTTATGTTGCAGAAACATATTTTTTATTGTAAAACTGTGAGCGTTAGTAACTGTGTCAATATTACAGACCCCTTATCAGAAAAAAGAAGCAGCAGTGTGTATGTACCAAAAGATGAAACATTTGTAGAGATGAAACAACTAACATTCTCGATAAAGGCCCTCAAATATGTGTTGCACGCATTGGTTCCTACACTTGAGATGACGCTTATTAATCCGGACTTGGGATTTCCGTACTTCACAGCCATAGATTCACTGTTTAATGAAGGTGTCACATTGCCTAAGTAAAAAACTGGTGGCTTTTTTCAGACAATTGTCCCAAGGCTAGTCAAGATTATCATTGATGGACAAGACGATCTTTTGCTCTTCGATACCCCTGAAATACTTGATCGTATGCCTCCTTGGACTTATCTTTCATACATAAAAAGATATATGTGTGTGTCTTTGTTTGCACAAGTAGAACTTTAAAAGAATTATCCTCCTTTAAGGAAAAGAAAATGTTAGACTGTTGGGCACATTTGGTAATGTAAATGCAGATAGTTACCTAATCTCTGGATTATGCTATCTTCTTTTGTAGGTGATAAATTTTCTTTATTTAGAGATGAAGAATTTTCCCGCCAAACTCTAGCTGGTCTTAATCCATATAGTATAGAGTTAGTAACGGTACGCTTTCCATTTTTATTTGCTAACACAATTCAATTCTATTCTTTCACTTCATAAAGAAAACTGAGTTAACCTGCATTTCCCTCTGAACCCCTGTCTTCCTTGGAGAACAAGCTAAACAACGAACTCTTCTGGATGCAGGAATGGCCACTGAAAAGTAAACTTGACCCTGAAATTTATGGCCCACCTGAATCATTGATCACAACAGAACTGGTAGAGAAAGAGATCAAAGGTTGTATGACTGTCAATGAGGTAACACATAAATACCAAAACTCCAATCTCTTTTTCATTTCTTGCTCTTTAAGTGGATAAGTTTCTTTCCCCACTATTGTGTCAAACTTTAAATCGTTTTAATTTTGTGTGTGTGTGTAACTTTATTTTCTGTATGACAAAGTCTACTTGAACTTGCAATACAGGCCTTAGAAGGAAAAAGGATCTTTATTTTGGATTATCATGATTTGTACATGCCTTTTGTGAACAAAGTAAGAGAGATTGAAGGGACAACATTGTATGGTTCTCGAACACTATTCTTCCTCATTGAGGACGGAACATTGAGACCTGTCGCCATTGAACTCACTTGGCCACCCGTTGGTGACAAGCCACAATGGAAACAAGCATTCACCCCAACTTGGGATGCAACCAGTCGGTGGCTGTAGAGGCTCGCTAAAGCCCATGTTTGTGCTCATGATGCTAGCTATCATCAGCTTGTTATCCACTTGTAAGAAAATATGTGCCTCAGTCATGCCCCTTCCAACTCAAGCATGGATCTAATGTTACTAAGATTTTTGGAATCAACAATTGTGTGACTAAATCGTGGGTGGGTACTTGTTTGCACTTATATTTTCATAGGCTTAGGACTCATTGTTGCACGGAGCCATATATACTTGCAGCTAATCGACAATTAAGTGCAATGTATCCCATCTATCAACTTCTACATCCTCATTTTCGATATACAATGGAAATCAATGCTCTGGCTCGAGAAAGCCTCATTAATGCCGGTGGAATCATTGAGAGCAGTTTCTCACCAGGAAAGTACTCCATTCAGCTTAGTTTGGTTGCTTATGACCAACTTTGGCGTTTTGATATGGAAGCTTTGCCAGCAGATCTCATCAGAAGGTATTTTACATGATAAAACAAAGAATAGTAATGCTATCAAGAGTTTAGACACACAAAAATGACACTGTCATCGACACACTTTCTAAACAGGCTAGTCCCAAATATAATAGGAAGGTCTACTTGTGCTTGTGTCTTAATACCCACTATTGTTAAACAAATATGAGACTTATCCAAGCTTTGTACACGAATGAATTCTGGATAGAGGAATGAAAATTCATCTAATAAATAATCACTAATGTTAAATTTCAGGGGAATGGCAGTTGAGGATCCTACCTCTGAGCACTGTCTGAAGCTAACAATTGAAGACTACCCATTTGCAAATGATGGTCTTATTTTGTGGAATGCCATTAAGGAGTGGGTGAGTGACTATGTGAACCACTATTATCCAGACCCAGCTCTTGTTGAGTCTGATAAGGAGCTTCAAAGTTGGTGGACAGAAGTTAGAACCAAGGGCCATGCAGACAAGAAAGACGAGCCATGGTGGCCTGTTTTGAAAACCCCAGAAAATTTGATTCACATTTTGACAACCATAATTTTGGTAACAGCTGGTCATCATGCAACTGTGAACTTTGGCCAGTACATGTATGCTGGATACTTCCCCAACCGACCTTCAATCGCTCGAACCAACATGCCAACTGAAGATCCATCTGAAGAGGTTTTCCAGAACTTTTTGAGGAAACCAGAAATGGCACTACTGATGTGTTTTCCCACACAGGTTCAAGCAACAAAGGTGATGGCTGTCTTAGATGTGTTGTCAAATCATTCACCAGATGAGGAAAACATTGGTGAGAATATGGAGCCATCTCGGGCTGAAAATCTTGTCATAAAGGCTGCATTCGAGCGTTTTAAGGACAAGGATTGTATGCCCTCCCACTTCCGGTGCCCTCCTGTTTTGTGTGGTCACGGTTAAGCCACGTCAACATTTTATATTGTTTTTTTTTATAAAGATAATAAGACTTTTATGAATAGTAATATAAAAGGTTGACGTTGCTTAACCGTGACCACACAAACAGGAGGGCACCGGAAGTGGGAGGGCAAACAATCCTTCTCTGCGTTTTAATGGCAACTTGAAGAAGTTAGGAGGAATTATAGATGGAAGGAATACCAATCTAAACTTGAAAAACAGAGTTGGAGCTGGGGTTGTTCCATATGTGCTTTTAAAGCCATTTTCAACTCCTGGGGTCATAGGAATGGGAATTCCAAATAGTATCTCCATCTGAATTTGATGATGATGATATCGTAATAGTTGTAAAAATATCCAGCCGTTAATTTCATACGTATCAATAACACGGATATTTAGGACAAAACTACTTTGGGTCTGCCCACGAGAAAATTTGAGTTGATGGCCACTGTGTCAACAAATAGTAGAGAGAGGGAGAGACAGACAGATGGAAACCTAATTGTAATTGTACATGTCTTGTCATGTACAAAATTGGATCAAACTCACATGTGCAGGTTTGCAGCTCTCCGTATGACGCATGGTAAAGCACAATTCGTTGAAAACACCCACCATCAAAATTTCCCTCACCCAATTTCAGTTTTACCCTTCGTTGTGTTGAATCCATTCCACCTCTCAAAACCAAAAAAATTCCGAAGCCACCCACAATGGTCACCGACGAGATGCCAATGTGGTGGATTCAACTATGGAGAGAGAGCAATATAATATGATCTAATCTTCATCTGCAACTGCAAGCAATCACAGATTTGATAGCAAATTAATTACTAATCTAGTTTCATCCTCCAGTGCAATCTTCGACAATATTCTCTTTCTTTATAGAGACTGCTAATGAACATAACATATTACAGAAAAATGAAATACGAAGACAAACAAAAAACAAATAACAGAAAAAAGAATAAAATAGGAACATTAGAAATTTGCTTGTGGAGCTTGGCGAATTGTGCTTTACCGATTTGCTTGGCAAAACCTTGCTTCTTGTTAGCGCCGACCTTGACCCCAGTAAGCACTAGTACTACTTGTGCATATCCGAAATTAACTTCATTAATTCATACAAAAAGAAAATTAAGGGAAAAAAAAAAGTAGTTCGAATTAAACCAGTTTTTTAGTTCTACTTTACAACTGATCTCTACAAAAGGTTAAACTGACCGACCTCCTAGAACAAATTGGAGACTAATTAGTCCCACTAGAAAAAGTTATAGTCGGTAGTTCTAACAAGGTCTTAATTAAGTGCATCGTACGTGAAATCTGATCAGAGTTTTGGCGTAAAAAAAGGCACATGCATGGAAGTGCAGTAAGCAAAAAGATGCAGTTGCACTGCAAAAGTTCACAAAAAATGCTTCAATAATCATGTTCCTTATTTTGTTTATATGAATGAACTTCCTAGCTAGCTCAGTTTTTCATCATTGAATTATAAGTTGAGTGATCGACCTAATTGAAATATGATATCTAATTGAATGGTGTTATTGTTTATATGAATGAACTTTTTAACTAATCCATTGAAACCATGCATAGGGGGCTTATTTAAGGCTGTTCAAGGATTTATGTCAACTTCAAAAATCCTTGTACGGCTTTCAACAAGTCCCTCATGCATGATTTTAGCAGATCAGTTCCATCTTACTGCATAGGACCTGGCTTCTCTGCCCTTCCATTTCTCATACACTCTCATTCCCTCATATTTTGTACGATTATGGTTAAGTCACGTCAAACAAAAAGCAATAGTAATATAAAATGTTGACGTGGCTTTTCTGCCCTCCCACTTCTCACTCATCTCCTCCTATTTGTGCGGTCATGGTTAAGTCACGTCAACATTTTGGACACAGAGCCTGCACACTGAACGCTGAGAGCGAGGGACTCATGAACGGCCAACTCATCGGACCGTCCTGAAAGCAGCCTACTATCCTTTGGAGTGAGGAGGTTCCTAGCTACTATTGTAGCTGTTGTTGCATCCGTCATCATGGAGTCTTCACCTAAAAGAGGACCGTTAGAAGATAAGAAAGAAGGGCGCCATACATTACCTTGACGGGGCGCAACCGGATCGCTGCTGAGACTCAAATCCAAGCACAGGTTCGATGAGTTAGTCATTTTTCAAAGGTGTTCAAAGAGAAGGGTTGGATGGAGTAAATTTTCAAAGGGCCGGAGACGATTTTCAAGAATGGGCAATCTTCAGAGTGTGTATGTTGGTGGTGATCGATACCTCTATAAAAAGCCAAGGCAACACGACCACCGATTCGAAGAGCCGGATTTTCCTGCGTAAAGTTCGGCGACGATCTCTCGGCTTTTCAGAAAACGCGTTCAACTTTGTCAAAAGATCTCTGACAAAGTTGAAAACACGTGGAGGCCATCATCGCAACTACACACTTTTGCCGACAAGCGCAAAGTTCGGCGACGCTTTCTCTGCTTTTCAGAAAACGCGTGCAACTTTGTCAAAAGATCTCTGACAGAGCCGCATCCGCACTACTACGTGTCGTTCAGAAAGCGAAGGGGCGTCGTTCAGAAATCGAAGGGGCGCCTGCTCAGAAATCGAAGAGGCGCATTCAAAGATCGAAGAGTCGTCACTATTTCAAAAAGCCGGATTTGCGGGATCAAAACGTTTGTCGACAACGGTAAAAGAACAGTACCACCACTTGCTATTGGGAAATCCCTATATATGTCGACCTTCATCTTTTATGATGATTGAGTGTTTTGGGTGATGTTTGAGTCTTTTGGTTTGTTTTAGTGTTTTAAGAGTTTAGTTTCGCATTCTTTGAGTCTAGTTTAGTGTTTTAAACTTTATTTTACGTTTTTGAGTCAGTTTCCAAGTGATTTGCAATCCCTCCTAATCCCCGGTTAAGAACGATCCCTACTTATACTAGGGATTAGGAGGGATTGCAAATCACTTGGAAACTGACTCAAAAGATGAAGGTCGACATATATAGGGATTTCCCAATAGCAAGTGGTGGTACTGTTCTTTTACCGTTGTCGACAAACGTTTTGATCCCGCAAATCCGGCTTTTTGAAATAGTGACGACTCTTCGATCTTTGAATGCGCCTCTTCGATTTCTGAGCAGGCGCCCCTTCGATTTCTGAACGACGCCCCTTCGCTTTCTGAACGACACGTAGTAGTGCGGATGCGGCTCTGTCAGAGATCTTTTGACAAAGTTGCACGCGTTTTCTGAAAAGCAGAGAAAGCGTCGCCGAACTTTGCGCTTGTTGGCAAAAGTGTGTAGTTGCGATGATGGCCTCCACGTGTTTTCAACTTTGTCAGAGATCTTTTGACAAAGTTGAACGCGTTTTCTGAAAAGCCGAGAGATCGTCGCCGAACTTTACGCAGGAAAATCCGGCTCTTCGAATCGGTGGTCGTGTTGCCTTGGCTTTTTATAGAGGTATCGATCACCACCAACATACACACTCTGAAGATTGCCCATTCTTGAAAATCGTCTCCGGCCCTTTGAAAATTTACTCCATCCAACCCTTCTCTTTGAACACCTTTGAAAAATGACTAACCCATCGAACCTGTGCTTGGATTTGAGTCTCAGCAGCGATCCGGTTGCGCCCCGTCAAGGTAATGTATGGCGCCCTTCTTTCTTATCTTCTAACGGTCCTCTTTTAGGTGAAGACTCCATGATGACGGATGCAACAATAGCTACAATAGTAACTAGGAACCTCCTCACTCCAAAGGATAGTAGGCTGCTTTCAGGACGATCCGATGAGTTGGCCGTTCATGAGTCCCTCGCTCTCAGCGTTCAGTGTGCAGGCTTTGTGTCCAACATGGGCCAACGCCTGCTTGCTCGGTCCCGTCAAGTGGAATCATTGATGGCAGAGGTGGAAAATCTTAAGCAGGAGATCAAACAGCTTAAGTACGAGAATAGAAGTTTGCACGTGCTTGCAAATAACTATTCGTCGGGCATGAAGAGGAAGCTTGATGAGCTGCAAGAATCTGAAGGTCGAATTCAAAGTGACCGTCAAAAGCTTGCGGCTTATCTCCAGAGGCACCTTTTTCCTGGGTCATCTAGCGTTCCACCCAGTATTGAGGCCTGGAATGCTCTAGCTCCGATGCCTCCCGCTCTGATGCTTCCTGCTCCGATGCCTCCTGCTCCGATGCCTTCCGCTTCGATGCCTTCCGCTCCGAGAGTTTCGCCACGTAGTGCGTCTTCACGTAAACAACCTTTGTGAATGCTACATTCTTTTATTTTTTTTATTTTTTTATTTATTTTTTTGAATCAAACGGCATGGAATTGATCTTTGAATGGAAGGTGATACTTGAAATGATCCGGTAATGGTTTAAATTGTAGAGTGGGTGCCTGGATCATTAACAACATATTAGTATAAAAGAAAATTGAAATTCGGGAAGGCGGCTTACCTGTGTGCTCCGACAAGAACTCAATGACAAACACCACTCCCTTGAAAGTTTCAGGGATATTGGACTTGGCCAGATTGCATGTGATGGTTATGACTTGTCTAATGTCATCAAATTCAACTTCTTTGGGTTTTGTGGTTTCAAATATGTCCTCTTTGATGCCTTCTACATCTTCTCCAGCCACTACCTTCTCTTGAATCATTCTTCTTGGTGTACAAAGTCCTTTGAAGAATTCAACACCATCTAAAACTTGATGTGTTGCACCAAGAATTGGAATAGCATTTTGCACCTTTGGGAAGGCTTCCACGATGTCCTTTTTACTCTCTTCTTGGTTGGGAATCAAAAACCTGCTAGGAAAAGGGACATTGGGTGGAATAACATCAGAATAACATGGAATTGGGACGTCCTTACTTGTGGTGGGTGGTTTAGAGGGCTTAGGGAGCTGCGGCAAGGGTTGTTCTACCCTTGCTGTGTGCATGTCTTCTTCCTCCTCCTTAATTAGCAGCTCCTCATCCACTTCTAGGCTATGTTTGGACATTTTTAGGTCAGCTCCAACCTCCATAGCACTTCCCAAAGTGATAGCATTATGGATTTCAAAATCTTCCTTCGAGTTTTCAATAGTTGAGTTGGAGAGTTCACTTTGCTCTTGAATTTGTTTCATGAACTCCATAATCTGCCCAATTTGCTCCTCCAATTTACCCAACTTCTTGTCTTGATTTTGTTCGTCCTGCGTCAAAGAGGTTAGTAATTGAAAATTTTTATCATTATCCATGGACATACTTGAACTTGATTGGAATTGTTGTGGGGGAGGTTGTGGTGGCTGCATAGGTGTTGTATAGAACTCCTCATATGGCTGCCAATATGCTTCACGTTGAACTTGTTGAGCTTCCCACCACATAGAGTTTGAATGATCCCTCCAATCTCTTTTTGGACATTGATTGGCTTGAAATCCTTGCCTATATGAAGCACCAAATGTAGGGACACTCTGCATTGTGGTCCTTTCGGCATACGGCGACAATTGAGAAGTAAGATTTGCCAATTGAGCTTGAATGCTAGCAAAATCCATATCTTACTTCTCTAGTACCTAAAATCAAAGAAAGAGAACTAAATCAAATATCAAAAGTAACAACAAACAAAGAAAACAACACTAAGTTAGAAACTAAAACGAAAACAACTAAACCAAAAAAGAAAAGAACCAAGGGATTTAGCAAAGTTGCTAATCCCCGGCAACGGCGCCAAAATTTGATGCGTAATTTATACGCACACAAATTAAACCCTCTTTTTGACAATTGAAGTATAAGTATAAGTAGGGATCGTTCTTAACCGGGGATTAGGAGGGATTGCAAATCACTTGGAAACTGACTCAAAAACGTAAAATAAAGTTTAAAACACTAAACTAGACTCAAAGAATGCAAAACTAAACGCTTAAAACACTAAAACAAACCAAAAGACTCAAACATCACCCAAAACACTCAAAACTGCCTTAAAAACACTTTCTGGGCAGTTTTGAGCACTTTGGTGAATTTGGACGAATTTGTGTAATAACTTGAATCAAAACACTTATAAACACAAACTAAGACACTTTCTAACTAAATTGGACAATAAAGTAAAGGGGGATTGAGTTTTGACGAAATTAAACTAAATGAACAAATTGCAATTAAAACAGAATGTAAATATGAAATTGATGAAATGGAATGAATGGATGCTAGCCAAGGGGTTCATTTCCACACATGTTACACTTGCATAATAAAAAGATTTACAATTGCATTTCAATAAACCATGAATTCTCAATACCCCAAGTTAACCGTGATGCACTAATTAACCTTCAAATCTTCCTAACGTTATTGAATTGGATGATTGCATACGACAACCTAAAACATTCCCCACAAGTCCCCTACATGATTGCATAATAGAGATACAAGCAAGAATCATTACGCTCTATGAAAATTATAAGTGTTGACGAGGCATTCGTTACTATGATTGCATGAAACTTATGCCAAGAATTCGTTTAACGCGATTGTTTATAAGCAACCTCCACTACTTGTGAATATAAATTCGTAACTATTAGGTGAAACTCACTTATATTCTAGCGTCATATTCATGCATGAAAATTAAGCGTGCACTCTCAATAAACATACATAAATAAGTTATCAATCAAACAGTTAAACAAATTGAATCCACAACTTATGAAACGCAATTAGAAGTAATCAAATCAAAATGCAAGCATAAACATATATTTCGAATCCCCCCCTAGCCAAGGGGGGTTTAGTTCCTCATACGTACAAAACAAAGAGAATTGAATTTAAACATTGAATTCAAAGGAAAAGAAACACCTAAACATTCCAACAACTTAAACTTGAATTGTATGAACGTTTAGGCCCGCTTATCTTCCTCTTTGTTGTAGCACAAGGTCTAAGGTGAATTTTGGGGATTATGGATGATGTAGAATGGAGTGGGGTGGTAGGATCGGGAGTGGTGAATGGCTGAATTTCTGGTGGTGTTTGGATTAGTAGGGAACTCACGGCACAAGTTGGTGTGTATGGATGATTTTCTGAAATGGAAGAGTGTCTCCCTGTTGTGTGAAGTGTTTATGGTTTTTATAGGGAGATGAATGGATGAGAGAGGGAACATGACAGCTAGGTTAAGTGAATGCATGTGCAATGAAGTGGAATGACAGCTAGGTTATGATGATGAGTGCATGTGAGTTGAAATGCATGTGGAATGGCTGCAAGGATGAAGTGGACAACCTGGAAATGCAAGGTGAATGTGCATGGCTGGAATGAATGTGTGAATGATGGCAGATTGTGTATGTGAATGATTAGGGTGAATGTGCATGTGCTTTGACAGCTAGGTTGAATAAATTAAAGGGAGTGCATGTGGCTTGGCTGGAATGATTGGAATGCAATCTGAAATAGGATGGGAGTGCACGGCAAAGTGCTAGAATGGATGTGTGGCTGCATGTGATGAAGTGGTGATGAATGTGAATGTGGTTGAATGATTAAGTGGCTGAATTGGATTAAAGAATGGGAGTGCATGTGATTAAAGAGTGGGAGTGCATGTGGCTTGGCTGAAATGAAAGGGAAATGCATGTGGAAATGCTGCTAGGTTGGAAATGAAATGCACGGCTAATGAGTGGTGTTGTTGGTGTGTTGGAATTGATGGAATGCACGGCTAAGGATATAGGAAAGGTTTAAATGTCCTAAAACTAAAGGGAACAAGGTTCCAACACTTTGGTCTTCAATTAGTTCTTCAATTTCGTCCAACACTTTGGCTTCAAGCATAAGCTATCCATCCTTAGCCCAAAAGTGCTCCAAAAGTCTCCAAAATGCATCTTTTTGCTCCTTTAGCCCTTTGGACCTACAAACACACGAAAATAGCTTAAAGTACTAAAATTACTAAGTACTAGCAACATAAATGCAAGAAAACAAGAAAACTAAGGCGCATAAATATGCTCCTATCATTCTCCTACTTCTTATCACGAGTTACTTGGCTCTTTACAGTATCTTACTTTAACTTGTCTTGACATATCCTTTGTTGTCAATATTGTTGCTCAGTTCATGTGACCTCATCGTACGACTCATATGATTAATGATGCCAAATTGATTAGAATAGAGTTAGTTAATTCGTAATCTTTTCTGCAATCATAGGTATGTAATTTTCTATTGTAATTATTTTAGGATTCCTTCCTTATATGGTTTTATCAAACCTATATCTATTGTAAATATTGTATCAAATTAACCAAGAAGTCATATTTCTACACCCACATCGATCATATGACAAAATAATATACAATTAATAAATACATAAGAGTTTCGACAAAAAAAAAATTAAATAAATACGGGAGAGTTTCCACCTCTAATATCACCATACCTTTTAATAAAATCCAACACCTAGCAATTAATGGTTAAGTTAGAAGATCAATTATATTAATGGTGGACCTGCATTCAGCTACAAAGTTTAACACTGATGTCGTAGTGTTTTAGTTGCTAAATAATTTAATATCATATATAAGCAGCTCACTTTGTACCTTCCCTTTTTTTATATACATTATAAATCTTTCGTTATTCCAGTGTTATTGATTGTAGTGATGAGGTATTTTGATCCAGATGTTTGGTTTTTGAATTTCTCACACGAAATATCTTTTAGATATTTGATTTAACTACTTTCTACAATTTTAATTAATTATTAAGTTCAATTACATAAAGGGAACTTGTAAATTCTAGTCTTAAGTGTTTAGCTTTTTTTGTCAAATATTGTATTTGTGTACCACATGCTCAATTTAGTTTTAGACTACATTCTCTGATTATGGGCTGCTGCTATTACTAGGTTTAATCGTTCAAGGACGTGGCTCACTTCACTTTAAAAGGTTTGGTCATGCATGTGCATTTCATGTCTATATTCTTGGTGCATTCTGTTTAGTGTTGTTGTCTAGTCGGAATTGCTCGCTGCTTCCCAGCTGGCTAAGCTAGCTGGGCACGCAAATTAAGAGTTGCCCACATAGGCTTCCTTACAACTTTCTAATGATGGTCAGATCTCAACCCTTAATCTTTTCTGATCAATTTGTGGTACGACAAATGTCCTTGGTAGGTGAAAAACAAACTGATGCTTTTGGGATTAAGATCCCCAGTTAGGGTTCTTTGTTTTTGGGGTTTCCAGGTTCAAATCTGTCTAGAGAGAAGTTAGAGAGAGAAAAAGCATTTATGCTTCTACCTTCTTCTTCCTCCTCAATTATGAAACCCTAGTTGCAAAACCAAGTTCATGCATTAAACACCCAATCATTGTGTACTAGGGTTGCATTATTTTAAGGTTTTGCATTAAGTTCTTGGTTTGGTTTTCAAGCTTTAATTAAATTCGTTTTTAGACCAAGCTTTTGGATTCAAGTTAGATTCTTCCTTCAACAGTTTAACTAGAAAATATGACTAGTCATTTGAATCCAGATTTTATATGCATATCATAACATCATATCATTTCGTGATATGACTTGTAATTGGTTATTGAATATTTGATTCATTGACTAACAAATATATCTTAGCTGACTAGCGGGCTTGACTAGTCAGTCCATCAGAGTATAATTTTTATTTACATGATATTTCACCTGGTACCAATTTCAGAATTGTTATTAGCACTCCAAAAATCTCATTCAACACTCCTTGCAACTGCATTTTTCTTTCTAATTATAGAAAGTTTGGAGTGTAAAATGAGATTTTTGGAATGCCATTTGGAGTGCAAGATAAGATTTTTGGAGTGCCAATAACAATTTACTTACACAAATTGTCGTTATGATTAATTTACTAATTAAATTCAAAAGATAACAGACTCCTAAAATATTGCAAAGAAGATCTCGTTAATTTATGTCCCATTAATTAATATATTTCAAAAGAAAAAACCAATAAAATTTCTATTAAAAAAAAAAATTGAACTGCGGGTGCAAAAAACAACAGTACTTTTTAATAAATAAAAAGCAGTGATATTTTAAACGTACAGTACTCCAAATGATATTATACACACGACACACACACACACACACAAATATATGGATGCACATACATATTAAAAAATTGCGCACCAATAATTTGGTACATTGGTATTGTATATGATCCAAATTTGTGTACAAATTAGTATTTTGGTATGTTATGCAAATTTTTTAGATACGTATTAAGCTATTGATACCTTATATTATCATATTTTAATATGTAAAAGGCTAAGGGCTCATTATGTGTAACCCTAATGTTGCATGATCTATTGCATTTCATATATTCTTTCAAACTTGTTACTTTGTTGTTTGATATTTGGTAAGTATTTAACGTCATTTTCTTTTTGTTCTTTCATTTGTATATAGTCTGTCATACATTTCTGTGACTATATCCATATAAGAATTGCAAACTGAGTTGAGCTAAGATCCAATTAGTTTGTGGTTATAATTTGGCACACATAAAGAAAATATTTGAAGTCCTTTATAAGACAAGACATATAAAAAAACTTAACATGGATCTTAACCCCATCCATGACACAATCTTCTTATTAGAAGCTCAATTTACTTGTGGTGCAAGCTTGCATTCTAACAACAACATCATTCAACTTTTATGTCGATATTAACCAACCAAGGCATGCCTGGTACAACAAATAACGCATTTAAAAGAGCATGATGCCTCCTTAAGGGGTTCGAAGACTCTAAATTGACAATCGTGGCACGACTTATACAACAATTAACTCATTTAAAAGAGCTTGATGCCTCCTTAAGGTGTTCGAATGAATTTTAAACTGACAATAGTTACAAACATTCGCATGAAAAATTGTGTACACCAATAATAAACATCAGATTAATCAATTCTACACCCACATGGATCATAAGACAAAATAACATACAATTAAAAAATATATGAAAGTTTTCATTCCTAACATCACTGGGTCCTAAAACTCAACACCTAGCAATAAATGGTTAAATTGAAACAATATTGATTATGTTAATGGTGAACCTACATGGGCCTACAAAGTCTATCACTCATGTTGTAAGGTTTTAGTTAGTGTTCTAAAATGTGGCCTAGGTGGCGCCTAGGCGCTGGGCGGTGGTTCGTCATCACGATTAAATCAAAATCATGAAGAAATAGGAAAGGGTATTAGGCGGCGCCTAGACGGGCTAGGCAACGGCCTAGGTGGCTTTGATGGTAAGTCGATTACAACGTCGTTCTTCCGTAGTGGTAATGAGGTTGGACGACTGGGCGACCATCCCGACAATTTCGATCTGCAATTGCAAAGAAAACAAAGTGAGACGATTTGGCTGGGATAAGAGCGATAAACATCGATCTGCAATTAAAAAGTAAAGATGTGGGATGAGATAGTGGATCTATAATTGCAAGGTAAAGAAGAGGGACAACTAGGAAGAAAGAGAGAGAAGGAGAGAGAGAAAGGTATCTGCAATTGCAGAGAGCAGCTGAGCTTGGATAATTAGAGTTAGGGTTTTTTTTTCTTTTTTAAAGGGAGAGGAAGGTGAAGGAGCGACCCCGAGCTTAGGAGCCTAAAGTGGGCTGAAGGTCCAGTGACACCTCATTGGCTCCAGCACCCCATATCATATCCCCCTCCGGGCTTAGCTACTAAGGGGTTTGCGGTTTGGCCCTCCCCACTGAGTTTCTTTAAGAACTAGGTAATAAACTTTGTTTTTTTATTAATAAGAAAACAAGGTCCAATTCATTTTTAATGAAAAATAAAGGCCCAACAATGATCAAAATAAATGGGTTGACTAAATGTTACAAAATCAACATAAAAAGTCTTAAAATTTTACACGTATACTTAAATTCGTATCGGCCGTCTAAGCGCTAACCTAACGTTTTTTAGAACTTTAGTTTTAGTTGCTAAAAATGTTATATCATATAAGCAGCTCACCTTCTATCTCCTTTTTTATATACATTATAATCTCACATAATTATATAAATTTTGTTTCGTTATCCAGTGTTCTTAATCGTAGTAATTCATCAAATAATTTAGTGTCTTCTCTTTGGGCAATAAAAAAATACAAAAATAAAGCTATTCTTGTCGCAAATAATGAATCTAACTCATGAGTCGTGGGACACTTTGCATCATGTGGTTGTTGTGTTGGATATAATGCATGCATTTCTCAATTTATGTACCTTGCCAAGAAAATCAGAGCTAATGGACCCATTTAATTATTACTATATATGACTTGACGTACCACAGTACACCAGCAGGATACAATCCGGATGCCATGTCAATTTAAACATCAGCACGCATTTTTTGGATCTTTCTGACAATGGCTTTTGGTGAGCACTTAGGCATCTACAATCAATTGCTGGTGAGAGGGTTCGTGTTAGTCATCTGGTCCTTCAAGATTCTCTAAAATATTAATATTTTAATGAACAATACATGGTCATATTTGCCTTCGTCCCCAACCGAGGGCTAAAGGGCCAGAGGGCTCGTTTTAGCTCTATCACAAAAAACCGTCTCCAACCGAGGGCCAAAGGACAATAGGGTCAAACATAATTTATCATTTAAAAACTACAACTTAAATGTTGTTTAAGTTTCATGTTGTTAAATGTTTTTTTTTTTATGTTGTATAATTTTTATGTTGGTTAATATTATTAATATTGTTTCATATTTTTTAATGTTGTTTCATGTTACTTAATTTAATTTAATGTTGTATAATAACTTAGGAAGTTATAGAAAAAAATAGAATGAAAAAAAATATGAAACAAATTTTGTGAAATAGAAGTTATAGGAAAAAAAATAGAATTTAAAATAAAATGAAACAAATTTTGTGAAATAGAAGTTATAGGAAAAAAATGAAATTTAAAAAAAAAAAATATGAAACAAATTTGTAAAATAAAAGTTATAGGAAAAAAATAGAATTTAAAAAAATATATATGAAAAATAGAAGTTATAGGAAAATTTTTGTAAATAAAAAAAAAATTCAAAGAATTCCCGTCGGTTATAACCGACAGTAATACATTTATATTAGTAATACAATGTATTCCTGTCGGTTATGACCGACAGGAAATCCAACATAAACAAAAAAAAAATGGCCAGCCCTCTAGCCCTTTTTGGCCCTTTGGTATTCTGTGGGGCCCTCTCAGATTCCAGAGCCCTCTGGCCTAGCTCTTGGTTAGATACGGTTTTCGGGCTATTTTCAGCCCTCTAGCCTCTGAACCCTTCGGTTGGAGATGACCTTACAAGTTTATGGATACAACAATTTATCAATTTTATCTAAATGTAGGCCAAATTGAACACACAAAAATAAAATATAAAATATAAAAAGTTTTGTACAAAACATTGAAGTGATTAATTTCGTTCAAAGAAAAAAAATTTGAATGATGAACAAGATAAGCAAAAGCTGGGGTGTTCTATATCATTCCAATTTATATCGAATTTGGAATTGTCGGCAACAAGGTTCTTCAACGGCCTTCTTCAAATTTAATTGTAGTGGAAGAGAAGCAAATCATTTCTATGAATTTGGATTCTATTTGGATTCAAATTGTAGGGATCCTAGGAGTTATTACATTCTAGTCATTCATCGTACATTGTACGGTTATAAATTATTTGAATTTTTTAATTTAAAATTAAACACAAATAGTACCTAAAGAAATCTGACCGCACAATGTACAATAAATGGTTAAGATGTGAGGATCTCTAGGATTCCCACAAAGAAGATCCGAAGAGGATCCTCATCCCATTTATGTGAGTTCTTAAATCTAGTGGTGAGTGCTTAAATCTAGTGGTGACGAGGTCTCGTTTTTTTTTTCTCTCTAAATAAACGATATTATCTACATTACTTAAAAAGGTAAAATACTAAGGAGACTTTCTTGAAAAGTGAGACTTTTCATAGATTCTCTGTGACCTTATGTTTTTTTTTTCACAATGTTTTTTAATGTTAGTATGGAAATGGACATTAAACTACAAAATATAGAGAGTTCATAAAGAGTTCTAGAGACTATCTTTAACATTTCTCTTTAAAAATTGTGTTCGAGGAGTAGAGTGGGTATGGTCACTCCTGCCCACGACGTGCTCTTGTACGAGTTTGGTCAAATTTATTGACTTGCTCGATCTTACCGAGTATTCATATTTATCATATGGTTTGGATGAGCTATTTAAAAAGTTAGACTATATTTTCTTATTGTTTCTCAGGTAGCTAGCAATAGCATCATGTTTTTAGTGTGGTTTGATCATTTGTATTTGTCAAAATTCTACGTATTTGGTGTTTGTTAGAGCATCTCTTTGAATAATTGGCCCCGTCTTGACAATGGGATTTTCTAAATTCCACAACAAGCGAGCACCTTGCGTGCATGCATGTATCATAACAAGGTTGCATGATGCACGACATTAACATTGTCCATTGCCGACCATGCTTTTGTCATTACAAATGTTTATCATTCTTTTCTGCTCTAAAACTCATTCTAGGTTTATAATGATAAAAAAACAAAAAAAAAAAACTAGCTATCACGTTATTGTTTTAAACAGTATTCAATTTTTTTTTTAAAGGAGAATATTCAAACAATTAGTTCCCATTCCAATTCTATTCTCTGAATATAAGTTCCTAAAATTTAATAAAAATTTAAGTACACTCATATATATACGCTAATACTATATATAATACAGAGTTATGTGTTTATCAACATTATAAAAACAGATGGATGGAAATGTTAAAAGCATTACGAACCGTTTATTTACTTGCTATAGTTGATTGACTAAACGACCTTAGTTTTTTTTTTTAATTTTTTTTTGCAAAGATGATATTTACATAATAATTTATAATATGAACGGTTTTTATTATAAGCACAAAATTGTATGAATCAAACACAAAAAAAAATTGTGTAGGAATTCATACTCATCCTTAAGTAGTCAAACATTCTTCTATAACATGCATCATCCTTACAACGATTAGAAGAATCAAATCATCACTTCCATATTTAAATATTGAAAGCACAAACCACATTCACCTTATGTTTACTAGGTCAAGTCATTTAGTACTACGGTCTAGTAATATTCCTCTTTACTTGTAAGTAAGAGGTCTTATGTTCGATTCTCATCAAATGCAAATTTGAACCACATTGCTAGCACATTGTGAGATTTAAGTCCACCCCCTCCCCTTTAGTGTAAATAATATCGTTTGTTAAAAAAAAAAAATACCAATCCCACGTAACTAGATTCTAATTAAAGTAATAAATAATTAAACGGAAGTTGATTTTCATAGTCCATATCTCAGTATGATCCTTAACCTTTATCTTAAGTATGCGAACCTCAAACTATAAGTTATTGTCTTGCACCAAGGCTGTACAAATAAAATATGTGTGTATACGGCAAAGGAAAATATGCCAACCTCAAACTATAAGTTATTGTCTTGCACCTAGGTAGGGACGAAGTCAGAGATTTGTATGAACAGGAGTATCCTCAAACAACAAAGTCACAATTAAAAATATCAAGAATTTGTTGAACAAAACACTAATATATTAATCCATAAAGTTTTTCATACAACATATTACAATATTCCTTGAATCGTTTTCATGTTTTGAAAGCGTTGTATGACAATATCATTACCAATACATTAAATATCTCTCTATAAAAATAATCATGTTATCATTCATGTGACATCCCACATTGCCCAGGGGAGTGATCCTTATAGATCTTGCATTTTTCTCCATAAAGATAATGTCTCCACAACTTCAACGTAAAGATAATGGCAGCTAACTCCAAATCATGCGTAGGGTAATTCAACCCATGAGGCTTCAATTGTCACGAAGCATAAGCAATCATCCTACCATGCTGCATCAACACACATCCCAAATCATTCAAGGAAGCATCACTGTAGACCTCGAAATCACCACTATCGTCCGGGAGTGCCAAAACAGGTGCATGAGTGAGACAATACTTCAACTACTGGAAACTTTGCTCACAATTATCATCCCACTCGAATTTAACATCTTTCCTCGTTAACCTCGTCAGTGGCAAAGCAATCATGGAAAAATCCTTAACAAACCGTCGATAATACCCTGCTAAACCAAGGAAACTCCTCACCTCAATGACGGTTCGCGGTTGCTCCCACAGCTCCACAGCTGCTACCTTTTGAGGATCCACCAAGATGCCTTGAGCAGAAATAACGTGCCCCAAAAATGCCACTTGATCCAACCAGAATTGACACTTGCTAAACTTAGCATACAGTTGGTGTTCCCTTAACCTTTTCAACACCAAAGTAAGATGTCGAACATGCTCAGATTTAGACTTAGAGTACACCAGAATATCGTCAATGAAGACAATAACAAACCTATCCAAATATGGCTGGAATACTCGGTTCATCAAATCCATAAAAGCAGCTGGTGCATTCGTCAATCCAAAAGGCATAACCAGAAACTCGTAATGACCATAACGAGTCCTGAAAGCTGTCTTAGGGACATCCTCCCTACTAATCTTCAACTGATAATATCCAGACCTCAAGTCAATCTTGGAGAATACACAAGCACCCCGAAGCTGATCAAACAAATCATCAATACGCGGCAATGGATAACGATTTTTTAATTGTTACCCAATTCAATTGCCGGTAATCAATACATAGTCTCAAAGTTCTGTCTTTCTTTCTCACAAACAACACTGGAGCTCCCCAAGGTGAAGTACTAGGCTGAATAAAACCCTTATCCACTAATTCCTACAACTGAACTTTCAATTCCCTCAATTCAGCAGGAGCCATACGATAAGGAGTCAAGGATATAGGATTAGTACCTGGAAGCAAATAAATGGTGAACTCCACGTCTCGGTCTGGAGGCAACCCAGGTAAGTCATCAGGGAAAACATCAGGAAAATGCCTGACTACCCTTACATCTTCCACACTACTAGAAGTAATATCATTCAGCACCACATGAGCTAAGTATCCCTGGCAACCCTTCGATAACAACCTTTTTGCTCGCACGGCAGAAATAACGCCATGTCTCACCCCACTCTGCTCACCCACAAAGGTAACCACAGGCAGTCCAGGACGATGGAAGGTAACTATTTTCCCGTAACAATCAATATTGGCACGATTTGGTATCATAGCCTAACCCTTGCCGTGGCGTGCCGACGAGGACGTCGAGCCCTTAAGGGGGGTGAATTATGACATCTCACATCACCCAGGGGAGTGATCCTTATATGTATATTTCCATCCCTACCTAGCACAAGGTCTTTTAAGAGCTCACTGACTTTGGGTTCCATAGGAACTCCGAAGTTAAGCGAGTAGCGCGCGAGAGCACTCCCAGGATGGGTGACCCATTGGGAAGTTCTCGTGTGAGTTCCCAGAAACAAAACCGTGAAGGTATGTTGGGGGCCCAAAGCGGACAATATCGTGCTACGGTGGTGGAGCGGGCCCGGGATGTGGTGAACCTCGGCCGAGATGTGACAATTTGGTATCAGAGCCCAGGGGAGTGATCCTGATATGTATATTCTCATCCCTACCTAGCACAAGGCCTTTTGGGAGCTCACTGGTTTCGGGTTCCATGGGAACTCCGAAGTTAAGCTAGTAGCGCACGATAGCACTCTCAGGATGGGTGACCCATCGGGAAGTTCTCGTGCGAATTCCCAGAAACAAAACCGTGAGGGTGTGCTAGGGGCCCAAAGCGAACAATATCATGCTACGTTGGAGTCGGGCCCGGGAAGTGGTCTTACCCGGGTCGAGATGTGCCAATTCATCCATTAATCTCTAAATTAAAAAACTAAATTCTAAATTGAAATGCCAAAAATAAATTAATGAAGTAAAGTCATATAAAATATCTTGTGGAGTAAACTTCTTGTGTTGAATTTTGATAATTGATTACTTGAACTCCAACTGTCTATAAAACTCCACGTTCAATTGAGTTTTGGTTGAATGAAAAGGGAGGAAAAATCTGGAGAAGATAAGGACTAGAATTGCTTTGCCATACGTGGTGGGATGAGTTTTGTGTGGATTAACGACCTAGGGTTAGGAAAACCGAGAGGCACAATTAAATTGTCATCAGGTAGAGCATTGAGGATGCAAAACGGTAGACTAGTTTAGTTCCCTACCAATTTTTTTAATTGTAGTTTAATTAGGGCTGGTTATTGAGAATTGGAATGCAACCATACATTTTTTTTAGAGAAAACTGTCGATTTACCCCCTGAACTTTCACTTAGCTGTCGATTTTCCCCTCTGAACTTTTCTACTGGAAAATTAAGGACTCAAACTAATTTTTTTAGCCGATTTACCGCCTACCGTTAGTTTTTCATATATTCCAACCATATTTATGTTAAGTGAGACCATGTGCACAACATGTGAGGGTAGTTAAGTCATTTCACTCTTAAAAATGATTAAAAAACTAAAAATAAATAAAAAAATAAAACTTTCCCTCTATTTTTTCCCGCTAATTCCTATCCTCAATTTTATTTTTCCCTCTCATTCCTATGCATGAGAAATGACATATGGTGTTATTGTCTTCATAAGTAGCTAAGTTAGTCTTTTTCTTGAAGCATGTACTACCATTTTTATTTTCTCTAACAAATTAATAATTTGACAAATGTTCATAGTGTTATTGTCTCCAAAGCAGTGCATTAATATAAGAAACATGTTCATAATACTCATAAAAAAAATGCTCAAGATAATTACACAATCCATAATGTCATAATAATCCCAATATAATTCCACAAAATGATCCTAAGGACGTTGGAAAACCTAACACCCTCAACCTTACTCAGCCATCAGAAATGAAAATAGGTTTAGGTACAAGATTCCAACCAAACAAGGAAGGCCATGGAAAGTGTAGTTGATCTCCACGTGTCATGTGCGTTTCGAACATAATGTTTGTGCTCTTGTTTTGATAACTAAAACCTTATTTTGCTTGTGTTTGGTTAAGTGGAATGCCCATATTTTGTAATCAAGATTCTATGGGTTATATACCTTATGGATGGTAAAATCTCTTACGTTTTCCAACTTCTTAAGGATCATTTTGTGGAATTGTATTGGGATTATTATGACATTATGAAAAGTATGTAATTATCTTGAGCATTTTTTATGAGTATTATGAGCATGTATCTTATATTAATGCACTGCTTTGGAGACAATAACACCATGAGCATTTGTCAAATTATTAATTTGTTAGATAAAATAAAAATGGTAGTACATGCTTCAAGAAAAAACTAACTTAGCTACTTATGAAGACAGTAACACCATATGTCATTTCTTATGCATAGGAATGAGAGGGAAAAATAATTGAGGATAGGAATTAGAGGAAAAAAATAGAGGGAAAGTTTTGTTTTTTTCATTTTCAGTTTTTTAATCATTTTTAAGAGTGAAATGACTTAACGACCCTCACATGTTGTGCACATAGTCTCACTTAACAGAAATATGGATGAAATGTATGAAAAACTAACGGTAGAGGGCAAATCGGCTTAAAAAATTAGTTTGAGTCCTTAATTTTCCAATAGAAATGTTCATGGGAGAAATCAAAAGCTAGATGAAAGTTCATGGGGTAAATCGATAGTTTACTCTCTTTTTTAAATGAGTGGGGGCATCTGCCCCCTAGGCCTACACTAGCTCCGTCCTTGCACCTAGGTTTTACAAATAAAATATATGAGTATGTGGAAAATAATTGCTTGATGATCAGTAACTTGACATGTTTGTCTTACACCTAGGGTATATAGATAAAATATTTGAGTGCAAAATTATAAAAAGAGGCATGACTTGTTGGAGAATAGAGTTCCATGTCAGGTATATGCCAAAATATATATAATACAACTTAGATAGGAGATATTCCTACTTTAATACCATTAATGCATTTTGGGATAAAACCCAATACATAG
Organism: Pyrus x bretschneideri; assembly: GCF_019419815.1. Classification (NCBI taxonomy): domain Eukaryota; kingdom Viridiplantae; phylum Streptophyta; class Magnoliopsida; order Rosales; family Rosaceae; genus Pyrus; species Pyrus x bretschneideri. Next base: position 431,882 of record NW_025999790.1, on the reverse strand, counting down.
TAATAGGTCGTTAAATTAGACAATATCAATGACATTCATGGTAGGGCTGAAAAGTTTATCTCGACATATTTTTCTTGCACCTAAAGGCTTTACGTGTTAGAATTTAAAAGAAGAAAAACACTAGTCTAAACAATGAGCTAGCATCCACAGCGATTTTACACTTTTAGTGAATAGTACAATATTATGTTTTGTTAAAAAAACAAAGTGCCATCTTATGAGGTCTTTCATTAATAATTTGTCTTCCTATTTTACCAGAGTACGTAATTATACGATGAAAACGCTGTTAATACCTTTATGTATAATGGTTAAAATCAATGGATATTGAAGATGAATTAGTTTTTGTCTCACTAAAGAAAATTGAGCATGTTTCATTATAAAATTAATTTGATAATATTAAAAAACACGTTGTTATAAACAAATGCAATATTCTTTTTTACTCTAATGTGAAACTTTTTACTCCCGAACAATCATGCAACAGGAGTAAATTCAGTAGCCATATGCATGATGAAAGTGATTTACTTGAAGTTGAAACTAGAGTAAAAGCAGTTCACCAACAAAAAACCCTAGAGTAAAAGCATCTGAGCATGATCATGACAGCTATTCCGATGATTAAATTGGAGGGAAGGAATGCGATAAAAGTCAAAAAGAGGACGGTGCGTATGAAGGGACATGTACAGAGTAAAGAATTTGAAAATTGCAAAGTTTAATTACTTCAGGCATGACCACTCATTCCATATCATTTGGGAAATCCTTTATTCATAATCCGAACTTTTAAAATTTAATTTAACGATTAAAGTTATTATAATTTTTGAAAATAAGCATATTTTTATAGTCATTGAATCAAATTTCGAATGACCGAATTATGTGATGGTCCATTCCTGGCTAGTTAGCTTATCCGATTTACTGATCTAATTGTCCCATCACCAACAGCAACACACACACTGATTTTTGTCATTGTGAGTTTAAAAGAGAGGATGAACGTCTTAGATCATCGGTTAGCAAAATTTTTATTTAAAGTGTTATTTCTTAACTTGTTTGGTACTTTTATTATATTTTCATGCTATATTTGTACCATATTTTTAATAGAGATGAATCTCACATATGTTAATGGGTCATACTTATATTAGAGATGTGATACAGTGATACAAATATAATATGAAAAATATATTAAATGTAACATTATTCCTACATTTATCATTCGTACATATACACTCTTTAGGCAAATCTTGGCCATTGAATTAAAGGAAAACTAAAGAAAAATGTTTGAAAACTTTGAGTTTTAACGATAAGGACAAAATAAAATATAAAGTGAATAGTACCAAGTTTGACTTTTTAGTGTAAAAATGTGGTTTTTCATTAAAGTAAACAGTATCGCGGACTTTTCGTTAAAACTACTTGAATTAATCAAATAAACTGAATCAGGGAGTCTACTTTCTCGCTATCTTCCCAACTTCTGTTCCGCAAACTGAACGAAAAGTTCAATTGCTTGTCCCTTCATAATGGATAATTGGATTGAGAATTCAATTCCAAAATTAAGTTGATATAAGTAAGAAAATGGGTGCCTTTGTCCTTCGATTTTTTTAATCATTTTGTTCTTCTATTGAATCCAGTGAAAGACATAATTAGTAGGATTAACTGAGATTAGTCAACCTTTCACCCATCCATCACAAGAAACCACATAGCATCCATCTGAAATTCTCTCTGTGATTTTACAGAAGAGGGGAGAAGACGGCAAGGAGAAGGATGAGGAGAAAGGTAGAGAGACACAGAGTGATATGGTGTGAAGGCGATGTGAATATAAATTTGATGTGGATGGATTAGATTAATCAAATGATCAAGATTTGTCTAAATTCACGCAAATGTACTGATAATAAATGTAGAGACTCGAGATTCGGAGATGAACTTATTTTCTACTTGCAAATAACTTATCTTTACCATAGAAATTTCATAATCGGAATCGTTCAAATAGTTTTGTTTGAATCATTAATCGTTTAGTCATCCAAATATATTAAATAAATGGATGATTCATAATTGATATGTTACGTAGTGTTGATTTACTTAATACATTTGAATGATTAAACGATTACCGATTCGAATAATTTTTTGTAAAAATAATCATCAAATAAAGATTATTGGTAATAATATATTTCTTCTTCACACGATAAGTGAGTCTTGTTTGGGCGATGAGATGATGCATGACCAATTAATTCTTAACACGATATACATATGGATAATTACTAATTGTCTTGTTAGCGAAATGCCATGTGAATTTGAAAGAGAATTAAGGCCAAATAATTACCTACCGGACCACTAGATACTAGTGTCCCAACAACTCATAAATCATGGATGTACGTCGTACTATCATTCGAAGAGAAGGTCAAATTAACAAGACAGGACCGGTCATTTTCTCCGCCCGTGTTAATTGCTTGCCTTGTTAATGCTATACTAGGTCCAAAAATATATAATATGGTCAGAAAAAGATGAAAGTTACAACCTCTCTGGAACCACTTGAGGTTCCCACCATGGGCGGAATTACTTGATTATGGTTGGAATTAGATTGAAAAGAAATTGAATTAAGCAGGGTTGAAATGAGAGGGAATCATAATTGGATTTTTGTTGAAATTGTTTACGCAGATATTATGAAATCGCAATTAGAATGAAACTGAGTTCGTATAGGTCTACTTCGTTTGAATCGAAATAAAAATCAATATAATTACTAAATGTTCTTGTTTTTTTTTTTTATTTTTTTTATCTCATCTCTATATTTATATTTAATAACATTTTAATTAGTTATTTTTATTTGTTTGGTTAAAGTGAAGAGTTAAAATGTCATTATTGTAAATAAATTAGTTTATAATCTAATTAAAAGACAAAGGAAAAAAACCCTAACCAAAATCATTTTTTCCACCCGGCAGACCAAACAAGAAAATAACCCACCCATCCCACTGTAACACACTCTCTCGATCTCAAATTCTTTCTATAATTGGAAGCCATAGAAGGTCCTCTCTCGATCTCTGCATGGATTTCTTGTAAAATGAGTTGTTGATAATTAATTTCATGGGAAGTGAAGGTTGATGGTGAGGGAAAGGTAACGGGGGTTGATTGCAGGTACAGTGGAGGCGCGGCGGCGGTGGGGGTTGCTGGTCGTTGGTGGTGGCTGTTGTGTGAAGGACACGAAGGAAAAAAGAACGTGCATTGTTGGGTTAACGTGGAGGGCAAGTTGGAAATTTAAAGATTATGTGACGGCATAATAGGTACAAAAAGTGGATTCCTAATTCCTCCTTTCTACCGGAATTCAAATTATCACCTAAATATAAGGAATCCAATTCCATCACATTTTGGTGTTAGAATCCGAAAAATTCACATTGTGATAAATACCGGAGAATGCTGTAAATCAGAATTCAATTCCATATTTTGATTTTGATTATTGTAACATAATTGAGCCTTCAATTCTTTATATAGGAAGATGTAGGGTATGGTAAACTTTCCAATGTGATTGTTTCTTGGGGCATTAAGATATAGGTCCGAATAATTGATGTACTATTTACTTTAGTCCAATTTTTTGAAATTTATGATTGAGGTCCACTTAGCTAATTTTTAAACCAATTTTACCCTTTGTTTTCAAATTTTGAATATTTAAACATCGACAATCTACTAAATATATAAAATAAAAAAAAAATAAAAAAAAAAACGATTCCATTCTTTACCTTTCAATGAAATAAAATATTTTTCTCATAGATTAAGTTGCAAAAATATACAACCTAACTAAAAGGTACTATACATAAATGTATATATACCTATAAACAAGGTATAAAAAAAAATAAAAATAAAAATCTATCTAATCAATAGGTAGATAAATGAACTGAGTGGTACAACTCATAATTACCTACCCATGAACAAGACAAATTACCATGTAATATAGGAAAACAAAAGTAATTTGTGATAGAGATAGATAATAAAGATAGAAAAATATAATCTGTCTATAATAGAGGTAGGTCATATAACGAAATCTTGTGATACAGGTAGATTAATATCGGCCATGAAATCAATTAATTTGAGTGAAAATGCAAATCAAATGAAGATTCAAATTTGACCACGAAATCAACTAATTTGAACACAACAAGCAATTTGATGAAAAAATCCAACCAACCCCATTCTTTGAACAAACAGAAGCAAATTTCATATATAGTGGAAGCCTAGGAGGAGAAGAAGAAAACTACAATGATAAAGAAGAATACAAAAATGAAGAAGAAATGAAGAAGTGTATCCTCACTTGGAGATATATAGGAAGTAATTTGATTCTAACAATTATCTAAAATCAAGGGATAATATTGATTACTTATATGTAATTTTAGGGGTAAATTGGGTACGAAAACCAAAAAAAAAAAAAATACTGACTTGGAATATAATTGGACTCATCTCAAAAGTGACTTACAAAATTGGATTCACATCAAGTTTCCCCTTGTTTCTTTTACATCTTCACATGCCTTCATATGCGTGGCAAAATTTTAAGCTTAATACATAGACAATAACATTGGATGACGTGGAACCTGTGTGGTCATTAAGCTTTACACATGAGCCAAACTGGCTCTAATACTACAAAAAAAAAAAAAATTGAGGTTCCACTACAAGACCAACCAGCAGTATAAGAAGTTGCCAATTTCTGATACGAGACATTTCATCCCTCCTCTTACGAATAAATTTTTAAGCCGAACACATAAAAAACACAAATTGAGTGAACCAATATGGCATTAAATATGACAATAATGTTGGCAACGAGAAATTTTCATTGTGACAGGAACACGGGAGGTACACCACGTGTTTTTATGCAAGTGGTGGGAAATTTTATATTTTAAGTTACACATATCTTACTATTTGTATAGTGACACGTGGTGTACCACCCCGTGTTCCGGTTATCTTGAAAAATATCTCGTTGGCAAAGAAAAATTTTTAATTGTGACGAGAACACGGGTGGTACACCACGTGTTTTTATGTAAGTGGTGGAATATTTACTTTTTAAATTATTAACTTTTTAACACACATATTCCATCATTTATACAATAATACTTAACATACCATATTGTATGACGGTCACACTGAAAATCTCTCGTAGCTCCTAGCCAATGGCCACTGATTAATTGAAATCAACCTCTCTCTCTCTCTCTCTCTCTCTCTCTCTCTCTCTTATTTATCTCTCTATAAATGCAGAACTCTCAAAGCTATTCTAGCACGTTAAAAGCATATTATCCAATTCTTAAGTAATGTCGTCTCAGCTGCAGAAACCCAACTATGCTCTATCCTTTCCTCTCTTGCCAAAATCTTCTAGTAACCCTAATCATCTGATTAAGCATGGTAGCCCCTCCCTGATCAGCATCCTTCCGCGCCACCATGTCCATCAAAATCGTAATAAGAAAAACTCCTCATCCTTGGTGATCCGTGCCACTTCTAGTGATCTCAGACCGTCACCTGCATCAGTGTCCACAGTTACTTCAACAGAGAATAATGACTTTACGGTAAGGGCTGTGGTGACGGTGACGGTAACAGCTGGAGGGTTCCTCTCTAGCATAGGCTTGACTCGGCCCCTCGACGACTTTACCGACTTGCTCGGAGAAACCTTGCTTTTGGAGCTTGTTAGCGCCGAGCTTGACCCGAGTAAGCAAGCAGTACTGTAAGCATACAAAATAGGGGTGTGCTATCCACATATTTCATTTTACTTCTTACATACTCCTTGTTAATTTTTATCCGTTGATTTTCTTCAATTCATTTGATCTGATGATCGAAAATTAGAAGGATGTGTGAAAAGTAAAATAGGATGTGTGAATATCAAATCCCACAAAATATATAACTTTTTCCATTAAACAGGTTACAGAACAATCACACAGATTATCTTGCAGCCTCAGCCAGTTTGACCGTAGTAATTAATAATTATCCAAAATCATGTTATCTTTATTTCCACAAATATTTTTAGAGTTGACATTTTTTTTTTCTTTTGTTCGATACAAGTGAGGTCTTTTGCTTGTTCTAGACTAGAATTGTTCATTATTCGTTTGGGCCTATTTTTAAGGATTCTTTAGATATAAATCATTGCAACGCTTATTTTCTTAACAAAAACTCATCTTATTTTAAACATTCAAATAAAATTTAAATTTGAAATAGATTGCCTTATAAACAAATAAATACTTATTATTTTCAAAATATTTACAATTGTGCCACAACACCCTAATTATGTTAGTGAATGTAATTATCCACCATAATTATGAAAAATAAGTGTCTTATTATTACAAAAGTATCTACTTTATACTTGCCTTACCATCATATGTTCCATTTCTTTTATTTGTTTGAGTAAATTATTTTGCATGTGTGTATTAGGCCTATTTTGTTATAATTATATATATTCATGCAAATAATTTATCTATTTTTTTATGTAAATATAGGTAGTTGATTAATTTTTGAATCTGGCTGAAAACATTTATTTATTTTGTAAGTAAATTATTTTTCATGTGATATTACATATATACTAGCCACATTTTGTTATTATTATATAGTAAGCGCAATCAATCAACATTCTTTAATTTTGTAGGTAAATTATTTTGCATGTATTATTACATAATTTACTAGGAACTTATATATGTTGTGCAAAATAATTTACCTATATTATATTTAAAATATTGATAATTTTGAATAAAATAACTTTTTTTATATTTGTTGGATATACTAATTGGAGGAGGATTCTCTCCCTTCATAAACTCTCTCCCCTTCCCTTCCCTTCCCTCCTACTTGAACGGGTATGGTTAAATCACATCAACATCTTATATTAATTTTTTTTATAGAGATAATAAACAAAAAACAATATGTGAGAGGAGAGGAGGGAAGTGGATGGGAATAAGAGGGGAAATAATCCTACTCCATACTAATTTACATGTTAGCATCATGTGAAAACAACTATATGAGGAACAAAAAATTGATATGATGTAATTTTTGTTATTAAATGCATAGGAATTATGACATTTAAATTTTTTTCCAAATCCACTTTAGGTATTTGAAGACATTTAATTGAATGAGATAATGTAAAATAAATGTAGATAATAAGTGAGAGACCCAAAGTCAGTGTTACTAGGGGTAATTTAGACATCCAAAAATACAAATTTGCCAAGTCAAACTTAATTATGGATATTGGTTAGTTGGAGCCTAGTCATTAGGTTTTTGTTAGAGAAATTTTAGTAAAACAAACCCAAATAAAACGGCTTCCATCAACTTATATAAATTTTAGTAATACAAACCCAAATAACTACTTTATTGGGGATGCTAATTTTAGCCTTTTGGGCCTACTCTTTTGTTAGTTTATTTTTTTACTTTTCCTTTTTTTTTTTTCTGACTGCACGCAAAGAGGTATCGTGCATAAATGTAAGTCGAATGTTAGAAACACTTCAATTAAGTGGAGACAATTACCGTGGATGATGAAACCTTATAACTAATCCAAATTAATCGACTGGCCTCAAAAAAATTACCAAAAATAAAACGCAGCAAGATGGCTCTCTCTATGGGAATCCTTTTTGTCAACTAGAGATTGTAAATTATATGTTTTACCTTCCTCAGTCAAATAATTTTTCACGAAATGTTAAAATTTAAGGTTATTTCATTTACACCATAGCCTTCTCTTGTGTTTTTCATGTTTACTTCTTTGAAGTTTAAGAAATGCAACAAACACTTCGGATTGTTAAGAGTGCTACTAAGCCTACCCTATTGTCCTATTTTCCCACTCAATTACTTTAATGGAGAAACTTCTGGACACCCACAGACCAAAAGAATTGTTAGGTTCTAGGGTTTAGGTTGGATGAGATTCATTGAAAACGCAGGTGTGGATTATGGGTTGGCTATGTAATTGGAGAAGGATTCGGTTTTGGCGTGGAAAGGGGGACATGTTTGGGTGAGTTAGTGGTTTGGGTGGCAGAGAGGCAGAGAGAGGAAAGAGTGTGGTGGTGGGTAGGGGAGAAAGGTATTGAGTATTGAGAAGTGGTGGTGGATGGGCTGCGAGATGGGGGTGAGTGGGCGGCCGGGCTGGGGGTTCGGCTGTCGTCGGGTGTTGCAATTAAGGATGAGATAGATAAAAAAAAAAATGTATAAAAATTTGAAAATATATTAAAGGTTATTTTAGGAATAATAGGGGGTGGGAAAATAGATTTTTAATTTTTTAACCTTTTAAAGTGATTGAAATTATAATACGAGTGAAAAAATAAGACAATGAAATAGATCTATCAACCCTCATTGTTAATTAATCCGAAATTGTTCAGTTTAAAAAAAAAAATAAAAAAAATAAAAAGTTAAGTTACAATGACCCACATGTCCTGTTTTCTCACCCATTTTTTTATGGAAATTTTAATTACATATTTAAGCCCTAATAAAAAGCTATAAGAAGAAAATGAAAAAGAAAAAAAATGAAGAGCCCAGAATCTCTAGTCTCTTTCTTCCCTGTTTCTCTCTCTTTCAGCCCCTGTCCTCTCTTCCTTTGTTTCCAAGTCAACTCTGTCTCTATGACTAATAGCTGGGAAAAATATGCAACAGATATGGTGAGGGGCTTCAATTCTTGACAAGAATATCCAAAAGTTTGAAATCTCATAGTTATTCATATTGATAGTCTTTATATTTGGATCTGGTACTGAGAGAAAGGAAGAGAGAAGAAGAGAAAGGGAGAAAAATTTGACCTGCGGCGAGGCGAACAAGAGTTGTTGCCGGCGGATGCGGTGGTGATTTTGGTTAATGCTGGCTAATGAGTTTTTGGCTTTTTTCTCCATCTTCAGTTTTTGTTTAAATTTTAAAGGATGAAGTGTAAATTTAGTCCTTGAATTATTAGGGTTTAGGGTTTCTGAATTAATTTTTTAATAAAATAAGCCCTTAAATTCACCAAAATTGCTAATTTCATCTATATTATTATATACAAAGCTATTTTATTCAATTTTTCGTCAACTTAAATCACTGAACACACTTTAGAGTGTAATACCATTTCTTTTCTTGCCGATGAGGCCTTAACATTTCATATAGGTTGTGAATTTAACGTTTAATTTACACTCCAAAGTTAACTTCATACCCTATTTCTTTATGTAAAATTACCAATTTATCCTCCAATGTGTATCATATGCAAGTAATGTGACTTAAATTGACAAAAAATTGAATATAGCAGCTTCGAGTATAATATTAGGGATGTAATTGACATATTTTTATAATTCAATGACTGATTTTTCTAAAAAAATAGTTTAGGATCTAATTTTCACTCGGATGATAATCAATGACTAAATTGACAGTTTAGCTAATTTTAAAATAGAGATATTTTAGGAATAAGAGTGGGTGAGAACTAGAGGATTTGGTTTTTTGCATTTTTTATGGTGGGCGGTGATATAGGGTGGGTGGAAGAATAAGGCAAAGGAATTGGGTCTAGCAACTCTTAAAAAAAATTCTGTAAATAACAAATCTACCCTGGGATAATAATTGAATGACCAGTTCTTGAGATTTGCTGTGTTTTCACAAAAGGTCCTCAAGTTCTGTAACAACTCAATTTTCTGGCTCCCACACCCTTCATTCTCATTCTGCAATAACGTTTTCTTTGCTCACATGCATAGCATGATAGCATGTGTGGTATTACAATTGGATGAACAAATAGCACTTTAAATTTTAGAAATACTGATTAAGTTTGTTTAACTGTTTGTCTTAACAGATTAATTTACTCACTACATATTTCTGATTGGGGTTTTGTTGTAGAGACGGGGTTGGAGAAGGAAACAGTGAAGGGGTACGCGCAGAAAGCGAGCCAAAAGGATGACGAGGTGCTGTATGAGACTACTTTCACCATCCCAGCAGAGTTTGGAGAGGTTGGGGCTGTTCAGGTAGAGAATGAACACCACAAGGAGATGTTCATCAAGAGCATCGACCTCGACGGCTTCCCGAATGGCACTGTTAATGTTCCCTGTAATTCCTGGGTTCATTCCAAATTTGACAACCCAGTGAAGAGAATTTTTTTCAGTAACAAGGTCCTTTATTTTAGATCCTTACACATTTTCCTTGCTTTTTCATTATTGTTATACAAACATATGTACTCAGCTTCTTACTGATAGTTCAATTTGCTAACTAAATGGACTCCAAATTGGAATAGTACTGATATATATTGGCACTCCTCATCCTAAGCTTTATTTTAGCCTTTCCGGCTTGACTGTTGCTATTTTGCAGTCCTATTAAGATTCATGTCTTGCATATGTCGTTGATGTATTGTTGAAGTTTTTTTTTAATCAATGTCGCTTTGTTCAACAAGGAAAAAAGTGCTCGCTTTCTTACCTTCTTTCCTTAAGTTACCATATGTGTTGACTGGTTCTATCTGACAGTGTTTCATACAATATCATTTGATATTGTAATTTGTGTTAACATGTAATGAAGCAGTCGTACATACCATCAGAGACACCAAGTGGGTTGAAGAAGCTAAGAGAATCGGAGCTGCAGAATTTGCGAGGAGATGGAGAGGGCCAAAGAAAAACATCTGATAGGATATACGATTATGACACTTATAATGACCTTGGCGATCCGGACAGCGAAGATGAACTGGCTAGGCCTGTCCTAGGCCGCAAAGATCACCCGTACCCAAGGCGCTGCAGAACTGGAAGACCACGCTCTAAAAAGGGTAATTATATAACCAACTAATTACATACTAATCCCTAAACTGGTTGTAAAATGTAGAAGCCATGTCATTTTCTACTCAATAGGTCATTGGTAAAGAAAACTTGCCTATCCCAGGTTCTAATGCTGCCTCTTCTTTCTTTCTCACTCGGAATATGAAGTCACGTCACGAGTGAAATAGGAAAAAGAGGGGTATCCAATTTTGCTCCCAAATTGGGCATATATGAATTTGTGTTGTATGCTTTTTGGTATGGAACCTATGTTAATGTTAAGGACAATGATTCTAACTATGAACCATTTGCTTCTACTGTGATAATTGCTCGAATTGCATGGCTGAGAGACTACAAGTGCAATGTGATCATTTTGTACCTATATTACAGATCCTTTATCAGAACAAAGAAGTAGCAGTGTGTATGTACCAAGAGATGAAGCGTTTTCAGAGGTGAAACAACTGACATTTTCGACAAAGACATTGAAATCTGTGCTACATGCGTTGCTCCCTTCGCTCGAGACAGCACTTATTGATCCAGACCTAGGATTTCCATACTTCACAGCCATAGATTCATTGTATAACGAAGGAGTCACGTTACCCAAGCCAAAGACTGGTGGGTTTTTCCATACAATCATCCCCAGGCTAGTCAAGACTATTACAGACAGCGGAGATGATCTTTTGCTCTTTGAGACCCCTGAAATAATAGACCGTATGCCTCCCTCCTTGTCTCTCTGTGTATAGATCGTAGTTGAGCAAAACTTTTTAAATAATGATACTCTTATGAGGAAAAGAAGAGACCACCAAATTGTTGGCTTCATCTCGTATATCACTTGTCTTTTATTGCAGGTGATAAATTTGCTTGGTTTAGAGATGAAGAATTTTCCAGGCAAACTCTAGCTGGTCTTAATCCATATAGTATCGAGCTCGTGACGGTATGCTTTCTTCATTAATTTACCGATACAAGCAGAACCCTTTCACATGAATTAAGACATTCAAATTTGTACTGTTCATTTCTCACCCCAGGCCTCCATCTTCCTTGGTGATCAAGTAATAAGTGTTAGAAGAATATCTTGTTTTAGTTTGTTAAACCCTCTTTTATTTTCTCCAGTGGCACTGAATTATATAATTTCTGGATGCAGGAATGGCCATTGAAAAGTAAACTTGACCCCGAGATCTATGGCCCCCCAGAATCATTGATCACAACAGAACTGGTTGAGAAGGAGATAAAAGGTTGTATGACAGTCAATGAGGTATAATAAGCACACACCAATCTCTTTAACTTGCAACCGAGTTGTTTTAGATTACCAATCTCTTTAACTGGTTGAAAATTGCTTGAACATGAAATGTAGGCTTTGGAAACAAAGAAGATGTTTATTTTGGATTACCATGATCTGCTCATGCCTTATGTGAACAAAGTAAGGGAGATTGAAGGTACCACACTGTATGGTTCTCGAACACTATTCTTCCTCACTGAGAGCGGGACACTGAGGCCTGTTGCAATTGAACTCACTCGGCCGCCTGTTGATGACAAGCCACAATGGAAGCAAGTCTTTACTCCAACTTGGGATGCCACCGGTTGCTGGTTGTGGAAGCTTGCTAAAGCCCACGTTCTTGCTCATGACGCTGGCTATCATCAGCTTGTCGTGCACTGGTAAGCAACTCGTACCCAAGGTGGGCTCAAATCCCTTTTTATATTGGCATTGAGTTACCAAATTAGTCCTGTAAATGGAATTTGAGTGACTCCGGAAACCACGAATGTGGAACTTCACATCATGCCCCCTGCTCATGTGTGCATATTAGGTTATTGTAGCTGTGCCAATCACGAAATATGAGACCAACTCATGGGTAATAACTTGTTTGTACCTTTATATTTTCGTAGGCTGAGGACTCATTGTAGTACAGAGCCATACATAATTGCAGCTAATCGACAATTAAGCGCAATGCATCCCATCTACAGACTTTTGCACCCTCATTTCCGGTATACAATGGAAATCAATGCTCTGGCTCGAGAAAGCCTCATCAATGCAGGTGGAATCATTGAGAGCACATTTTCACCTGGAAAGTACTCCATGGAGATCAGTTCTACTGCTTACGACCAGCTTTGGCGCTTTGACATGGAAGCTTTGCCAGCAGATCTCATCAGAAGGTATTTTAATTTATAAAACTAGTATAAGCCTAATCCAAACTATCTGATGCAGGAAACTTTGTACAAATAAGATCTTCAATACCTAAAAAGAAAAATCCACTCAAAACCCCCCGTGGAATTTGGACTGCTTGTTCATAATTGTTTGATTTGATTTCAGGGGAATGGCAATTGAGGATCCAACAGCTGAGCATGGCTTGAAGCTAACAATTGATGACTACCCATTTGCAAATGATGGCCTCATCCTGTGGGATGCCATTAAGGAGTGGGTGAGTGATTATGTGAACCACTACTACACAGACCCAAATCTTATTGAGTCTGATACCGAGCTTCAAGGTTGGTGGACAGAAGTTAGAACCAAAGGCCATGCAGACAAGAAAGATGAGCCATGGTGGCCTGTTTTGAAAACGCCAGAAAATCTGATTCACATTTTGACAACCATAATTTGGGTAACAGCAGGTCACCATGCAGCAGTGAACTTTGGCCAGTACACGTATGGTGGATATTTCCCTAATCGCCCTACAATTGCTCGAATGAACATGCCAACTGAAGATCCATCTGAGGAGTTCTTCCAGAACTTTATGAAGAAACCAGAAATGGCTCTGCTGATGTGCTTCCCTTCACAGATTCAAGCAACAAAAGTTATGGCCATCTTAGATGTACTATCGAATCATTCACCCGATGAGGAGTATATTGGTGGGAATCTAGAGTCATCTTGGGCTGAAAATCCTGTCATCAAGGCCGCATACGAGAGATTCAATGGCAATTTGAAGAGGCTAGAAGGCATCATTGATAAGAGGAATACCAATTTGAACTTGAAAAACAGAGTTGGAGCAGGTGTTGTTCCATATGAGCTTTTGAAGCCTTTCTCAACTCCCGGTGTCACAGGAATGGGAGTTCCAAATAGCATCTCCATCTAAATTTGAGGATGATGTTGTAAAAAATCTATATTTATTCTATTTCGCCCTTAATAAATCAATAATGCGGGGTAAAGTCTGATAGCATCTTGAAATTGTAGCATCAGACAACCCGCGGAGTGGAACAAGCAAACTGCTAATGGGACTAGAGATGTATGCCAGTCAATGAACAAAATAAAAACTGAATGGTAGAAAGAAGAATTGGACTTTCAGCAGAATAGTCTTTGCATAGAAGCTTCACTTATATTAGAGATAATTGATATCAGATTAATAGATAAGCTATAAGATTATATCATACAGCTATACTGGATATTCTAAGCCTTGGTTTTGGCCTTTACTCACCCTTGGTCTTGTTAGTGTATTTGATGTTTATGTACTGACAGATACAAGAAAATAAGATGAATGATCGAAACTGGAAAAAATTTCAGTTAGATTTCTGGAATTCTTCAGCCTCTGCAAGTAGCAGAGGAGTATTTCATTTATCTCTCTTGCACCTGAAATTGTGCAATTACAACAATTAGTTATGCAGCAGGAGCTCACACGTTCATCAAGTGATCTTAGCCATGCATCTTTCTATAGTCTAGGATTCTAACACATGACATTCATAGCCTTACAATAAGAGCTTTACATTCTAAGACCAAGTGAATACATAATTAATTTCAAGGCATATTATTTCTAACTAATCAGCTCCTAACTTACAATTCTACAGGTCACGGCTGGGATTTGAAGCAAACAAACGCATATTTACAGACTTACATGGTATTCCCTTTCTACATCCACATGGTGAGAAAATGTGTATATTTCAGTATGGGATAATGCTAAGAAGACCAAAGTTTTAAACTAAATGATGTCACCAATGGGAATTAAGCACGTTAATCGGCATTCAATTAATAATCTAATTATCAACAATCACATCATTTGTTTTACACAATTTGATTTCAAAATTTCGTCTCCCTAACTTTACCTTTTTTGCACCTAGCATTGGTGCCAAGTGTTTAAATAAAACAATTACATATGGCAATTCAGTGGCTTCAAACATCGAGGCTTGTGAAGGATCACTTTCCCCATGCTTATAAGAGAATTTCTTGTCCGTTAGGTCTTATTGGGTACTACAAATAATACTATCGTTCAACATAAGTGTTGATGTGAGACATAAAGTGTGTCTATAACAATTTATATAATAGAATCTCAACAAATCTTCAACTTACCTTGAACTCTCACCCATGATCTACATAAGAAATTCTCTCACTGCCTCCTGCAAAACGCCCCTGAAAGGACAATAAGGTGTGAACTGAGGTGGATTTTCACATAATTGATTTCATCTGCTAGCAGCTTACCTGAGAGAGAGATCTGTGAAGGTCTGCATGTGACAGTGCAATCCTATATCAGGTAAATATTTGCAAATTCTGCCATGTTATAATGTGGAGTGATCAAAGGTTAATAGGAAATGTTATGAAAAATTGCGTCTTTGATTTAGCGTTAAGGTCCAGAATATAACTCGTTTCTTTGTTTCAAAGTACAGAGATCATTACACGAAGGTGAAATTTCAATGAAAACTGAGGCTGGTGCAATTTCTGTATGCAGAACTGGAAAATATTTGACGTGAGCTTGTGAAATAGATAGATTATTACTCCAAATATACACACGCACGTTCTATAATATATAGATGTGGTACAATAAATAGACAAACTAAAATGTGGAAAATCTGTCCTAGAGGAATTCTTCCTGTAAAGAATTAAAGAATTAGGGGACCTTCTTTGCCTTCTGCTGGGTTTCTCATAAAAGTCCGAAAGTGAATCTAGGTGACCTTGAAGCTTCAGAGTTTTTCTCCTCACAGAACCTTATACTATATTGTCTTATAAACAGACATTTGTCTTGCCTCGCTTGAACGTACACAAAGGAAGCAGTGTGGAAGAAAAAAAGTCAGCAAACTCACAAACCGAGTGTGATGCATGCTGTTAAATTTCAGGTAGACGGGCCATGGGTCCATTCCAACAACACCGATATTGTCCCCACTTGGCCACCTGCTCAATCCGTCAGATGTGGGGTTTTATTGCACAAGGCTTTAGTGTTAGTTAGAGTGGGGTAATTTTACTTAAAGGGCTTGTTATCAAGCCTTCTGGCTGACGTGGAACAGATGAATTCTAACACTCCCCCCGCACGGGAGACCCAATTTTATGGGTCACACGTGAAGTTTCACACATCGGCAACCACATGGAGCCAAGCCGAGGCTCACCCGTTCGCGCGGGGCCAATGGGGACCCACCAATTCACGTGGCATCTCTTGGCCTACGTGGAGTCAAGTCGGGGCTCCCCCATTCGTGTGGGGTCAAAGGGGACCCACCCGTTCACGTTGCAGTACGAACCCGTCCCCTGGCTCTGATACCATGTTAAATTTTAGGTAGACGGGCCATGGGCGCACTCCAACAACACCAATACTGTCCCCACTTGGCCACTTACTCAATCCGTCAGGTGTGGGGTTTTATTGCCCAAGGTCTCAGTGTTAGTTAGAGTGGGGTAATTCTATTTAAAGGGCTTGTTCTCAAGCTTTCTAGCTGATATGGGACAGATGAATTCTAACACATGCTGAGGATGCTCTTAAATCCCCGATGATCCAAAGGACCATCATTGCCCTGGAGAACAACCACTTTTCAGAGGGCTCAAATTCAAGGAATTTGCTGAGATGTTCCAATTTTTTGATGAAATGGGTCCATTTCAGAGTAAACATCATGCTGGAAATCTTCAAAATTGACTCACATGTGCGGATGAGTATTAGTGGCATTGCATATACACTCTGGAATGGGATACTTTGTGACGTCTTTTCCAACTCTACTCCTCCTGATGTCTGGCTGTCCTAAGGAATCTCTGTGCAAAATATTTTCAGTAAGATGATTACGCACCACAAAAAACATGAGAACATATATGGTTTGCAGCGTACGTGAAATCTGATCAGAGTTTTGGCATCAAGAAGGCACATGCATCGAAGTGCAGTAAGCAAAAAGAAGCAGTTGCACTGCAAAAGTTCACAAAAAATACTTTAATAATCATGTTCCCTTTTTGTTTATATGAATGAACTTCCTAGCGAGCTCAGTTTTTCATCACTGCATTATATTTGAGTGGTCGACCTGATTGAAATATGATATATATTTAATTGAATGGTGTTATTTTATTGAATGAACTTCCGAACTAATCCGTTGAAACCATGGATGGTGGCTTGTTTAAAGCCGTACAAGGATTTATGTCGACTTCGAATCTTCGTAGAGCCTTAAATAAGTCCTTGGATAATAATCAACAATTAATGACAAATGTACATACATACAAATACACACACACACACACACATACATGCATACATACATACATACATACGAATGTGCTAATATACATACATGCTTACATACATACATACGAATATGCTAATAAATAATAAATTGAAGCTAAGTATTTGGCCGACTATGAATAAAAGAAACTATTATTAAACAAATAAAATAATGATCGAGGCTTACGTTTCATCAATGTCCTTTAAACAGAATTTCGTCCCTACTCTGTGCTTGTAATTCGATAGACGTCTGATTCACAAGGATTCGACGATCGAAGTCAAGATTCTAGTACCAGAAAACTTGACTACTGGCGAATATCTTTGTAGTTCTCTCAAGAAGATAGTATTTGGTAAAATTTGTAGGAAGAATGATTTCTAAGTTCTAAATGCAATGCAAATGGATGTATATATAATGTATATATGCTTGTTAGCAACATGTATGAATTTGGGATGCATCTTCTAGGAGGCATGTGCTCATAAGGGTGTGTTGCTCTTTATACTTTCTTTCATCGTCTCAGACTTCATCTCAAATGATGAGTCTATTGATTTAAAAAATAAACAATTAAATCTGAAATTAATAAAATAATTCATTATTGAATTTAATTTTAGAGGTTGAGCCTCAAGACCCATCTTTCCAATCACTTGGTAAGAGGAACAAAATGTTATAAAGTGTGAGAAGCTTTGTGGTGGTGAGCAGCTTTTCGTGGTGAGTAATGTGGGATAATGTGTCACATCCCAGCCCGGGCGGGACCACTTCCCGGGCCCGACTTCATCAGTTTTTCTATTAATTTCTCTATTAAATGCTGACGTGGCTAGAAACGGGGCCCACTCACTAATCCTACTGGATTAAAAAAAAATATTTTATTTTAATAATTAAATATTAAAAATTTTAAAAAAAAAATTAAAAAATAGCCTAAGGGATCCGGCCTTCCCTTTCCTCCACCGGCACCAACCCTTTTTCTTTTTCTCTTCGACAGCCACCAAACCCTTCCCCATCCCCCCAACCTTCCTCCACCACCCTCTCTCTCTCTTCTCTCTCTGGGATGCGGTCTCCCTTCTCCGTCCTTCTCCCCACTCGCACTCGTCCTTCCCTCATCACCACCTCCCAACTCAACCCATCCCTCCCTTAGTCCCTCCATACCCAACCTTCCTTCTAAGATGCATAGACACGGGTAACAGCCACCGTATCCCGTATCTGACACGCAGGGATACGGGATACGCATAGGATACGTGTGGATACGAGCCCGATACGTATCGGCATGAATGGATACGTTGTTTATTGATGAGATACGCGTATCATACTGTCGAGATACGCGTATCACACTTTTCGGATACGTTTTCAGCTAAATCAGAGGATAATCCAACTAAATCAGAGGATAATCAGAAGAAAAAAAAAATAAATAAATCAAGAAATCCGCACAGAATCGTGATTGATTCCAATTAGCTAAACTGAAACGATTGTTTGGCTAAAACCAAAACGATTTTGGGTATAAAATAATGATTTACCTATTTTTCTTCACTCAAACCTCAGAATTCATAAATCAGACTTGTCGTCTGCAACTGCTCCGTCGTATCCGTCCAACTGCTTCGTCGTCTCCGTCCAACTGCTTCGTCGTCTCCATAGTCTCCGTCTGCAACTGCTGGTAAGAGCTTTTGACTTCGTTTTCACTATGTTAATTTTGAAGCTCAATCTGATTCCCAGAAGCAGAACCCATCTCTGCAGCTGAAAGGAAAGCTTGCTTTCCTGTTTTTAATTTCGAAGCTAAAAGGCTTTTGAAGGTGAAAGGAAAGCTTGCTTTCCTGTATTTAATTTCGAAGCAAAAGCGCAGAAAGGAAAGCTTGCTTTCCTATTTTTAATTTCAAAGCAAAAGCAGCTGAAAGGACTGTTTTTAATTTCAAAGCTAAAAAGCTTTTGTTTTGAGCCTTTGACTGATTCAATGAGTGTTGATGCCTTTTGCTTTTTGTATATATTATTATTATTGGATTCTAGCCTTATGCCAACAGTTTTTTATTAGAATAGTCTTTCATGATATTTAGATTATAATACATTGTTCTAGATATTATTGTGCTTTCATGATATTTAGCTATGTAAATTGGGAATACAATGTTCTAGATATTTAGATTATAATATTTTATGTATATGCTTTCATGATGCATTTTTTATTTCTTAAGTTAATATAAATTTTTCATGTATTAGTCTTTGTCTATACAATTGTACGATGAATTGACTTTTATTGTTTATATGTTTGTTAATTTAGGAAAATGAATCACCCTGATAATCATGTGAATGATAATGCTAATCTGGATGAGATTGTTGAAAATTATAATGCTCCGCTGTGGAAGTATGTCAAAAAGCTCGAAAAAGTGGGAAATAGAGGAGGAGGAAATACTAAATTTGAGTGCAATTATTGTCAAAAAACTTATAAAGGATCCTACTCTAGGGTCAAGTTTCATTTGTTAAAAATGTCTGGAAATGGGATCGCGCCTTGCAACAAGGTTACTTATGAAACTCTTGCGGAAATGAATAAGTTAGTTCGAGAGTGTGAATACAAGTTGAAGAGTTCTGCTCCTAAACATGTTTCGTTGCCCAATACTGGTTCATTCTGTTATGATCTACCTGAAGCAAATCTTGATCCAAAGAAGAGAAAGGGAACAAGTGGGCCTATCAGTAAAGCTTTTAACAAGGAGGCTCGAGATCAATGTGATGCCGAAGTTGCAAGGATGTTTTATACAGGTGGCTTATCATTTAACCTTGCAAGAAATCCGCACTATCGGAACTCATATGTTCGTGCTTCTACACTTCCAGGGTATGTCCCACCAGGTTACAACGCACTGAGAACTACTCTTCTGCAACAAGAGAAGAGTCACATTGAGCGGTGCCTCCAACCAATCAAGCGCACATGGAGCACTAAAGGTGTAAGTGTTTGCAGTGATGGGTGGACAGATGCTCAAAGGAGACCACTTATTAATATTATGGCAGCTTGTGAAAGTGGGCCAATGTTCTTGAGAGCAATTAATTGTGAAGGTGAATACAAAGACAAGCATTGTATTGCCAACTTTCTTACAGAAGCTATTAAAGAAATTGGTCATGAAAATGTTGTTCAAGTGATCACCGATAATGCTCCTGTTTGTAAAGCTGCTGGGTTACTTATTGAGGCCCACTATCCCCATATCTTTTGGACACCCTGTGTTGTTCACACTCTTAATCTTGCTTTGAAGAGTATATGTACTCCGAAACAAACAGAAGTTTCCTATGATGACTGCAATTGGATTTCAACTATTGCTAGTGATGCTTGGTCCATAAAAAATTTTATTATGAACCATAGCATGAGATTGTCAATGTTTAATGAACATTGCAAACTAAAGTTACTTTCCATTGCCGAAACAAGGTTTGTTTTCTCCACTTTTTTTTTTTTCTTTCCTTATTTAATTATAAGTTGTCCTAATTTTTAAATTTTTCAGATTTGCTTCCACACTTGTGATGCTTAGAAGATTGAAGGAAATAAAGGAAGGTTTACAACAAATGGTGATTAGCCTGAATTGGGCTTTGTACAAAGAAGATGATTTGGTTAAAGCAATGATGGTGAAGCAAAAGATATTGGATGAAGATTTTTGGGAGAAGATTGATTATATTCTTTTCTTTACAGCTCCAATATATGAGGTTATTAGAATGGCTGACACAGATAAACCTTGTCTTCACTTGGTGTATGAGTGGTGGGATGCTATGATTGAAAAGGTGAAAGCTGCTATATACAGGAATGAGCGCAAGGCATTACATGAAAAAAGCAGCTTTTTTGATGCGGTGTATCGCATTTTATTGGAGCGATGGACTAAAAGTAGCACACCACTTCATTGTTTGGCACATTCATTAAATCCAAGGTAATGATTTTGCTAACTTACTTATAAATTCTTCTAGATTAATTTTTAGCTTTATGAGTACATTTTTAAATTGTTATTTCTTTTATTTTAGGTATTATAGTTCAGAATGGCTCCAAGAAGACCCTAGTCGTCTTGCTCCACACCGAGATGTTGAACTTACAATTGAAAGGAAAAAGTGCTTTGAGAGATACTTTTCCAATGAGGAAATTAGAAGAAATATCAATGTGGAGTATGCCTCTTTCTCTATGTGCTTGAATGACTTTGGAGCTATTGATTCTATGAATGATAGATTTCATTTGGAACCAGTGATGTGGTGGATTGTCCATGGAGCTTCTACACCTAGTCTCCAATCCATAGCGTTGAAGCTACTTGGACAACCTTGTTCCTCCTCTTGTTGTGAAAGAAATTGGAGCACTTATAGTTTTATTCACTCTTTAAGAAGGAACAAGATTACACCACAAAGAGCTGAGGATTTGGTATTTGTGCATAATAATCTTCGTCTTTTATCAAGGAATAGCTCAACCTACAAGGAAGGTATTACCCAATTGTGGGATGTTGGAGGAGATGGCTTTGAAAACTTGGGTGAAGAAAGTGTCGGGATGCTTGAAATAGCTAACCTTTCACTTGATGAACCGTCATTGGAGACTACTTTAGTTACTGGAGGAGACATCATGAATGTGGAAGTTGAATGAGACTTTGCTTTTTTTAATTTTCGTTTGGATTTTCATTTTAATTTTTCAAGTTTGAAGACTAATTGCTTGTTGGATGGACTATCTTTCTAACTGTTAGGAGTTTATTGAAATAAATTTAAACTTGAGTAATAAATTTGAATGTTTATTTTATAATATTTTAGATATATTTATTTATTTATATATATTTTTAATTGCCGTATCCTTGACGTATCGTGTCTTCATTTTTAGAAATTTGACGTGTCCCCGTGTCGTATCGTGTCGTATCGCCGTATCCGTGTCCGTGTCCATGCATCCTAGCCTTCCTTCACCACCCCACTGAAGAAACCAAAAAAACCAAGCCCACACCCAGATCCCACACAAAAAAAAAAAAAAAACCCAAATCCACACCTAGATCCCCTTCCCTTCCTACACATCCATCACCCTCCTACACACCCAAATCCTCAATTCCCTCCCCACATTTCGATGCAACTCGTTGTCGCCACCCTGGGCTTCTAACCTCACCGCCTCCTTGCGCCAGCTCGTGCACGATTACACCTGGGACCCTGTGGGAAGGAGAAAGATGGCGAGTTGGTGAATGTTGGCCTCGACGCCGATGGTTGTAGAGAGAAGAGGGAGTTAGAGTGGGTGAGAGATGTGGGAGAAGATAAAGAGAAGAGAGAGAGAAGGGTTGGCGCAGATGTGAGAAAGGAAGGCCCGCATCCCTAGGCATTTTTTTATTTGTTTAGCTTTTAAATTTTAAATTTTTTTAATTTTTTGAATATTTAATTATTAAAAATATATTTTATTATTTTTTAATCTAGTTGGATTAGTGAGTGAGTCTCGTCTCTGGCCACGTTAGCTTTGACAGAGAAATTAACAGAAAATTTGACGAAGGTCTGACATTGACACAAATTCGTAAGATGAGGTACAACATTGTTACTTTTAAAATATGAAGTATGATAGTGTCGTTCAACTCATAATTAAAGTAGTTTTGTGTAATTTACCGTTATTATTATTATCTCAAGTAGACATAATTATACATATTTTGTTTAATTATTCCAGTGTTATTGAATGTAACAATTCATCAAATAATTGCGTGTCGTCTCATCGGTGGGATACAGAGCGATTCTTGTCATAATAATTGAATCCAACTCATGAGTCGTGGGACGCTCCGCATCATGTCGATGGTGGTGGGGCGATCGGTTGTCGTGATGGAACTTTGATTGTCATGCACAGCAGGCATTTCTTTCTTTATGTGCCTTATCAAGAAAATCAGAGCTAAATGACCCAAATTACTATATATGATTTGATGTACACATTACACCTTCAAAATTCAATCCGGATGCCTTGTCAATTTATCATTGCTACCACATGCATTTTTTTATAATTGACTTTTGGTGAGCAAAGAAGTAAACGAAAATTACTGAAAATGATTTGAAAATTTTAAATTTTAATTAAAATGATAAAAATGTGTTGTAGATGAATAATACCAGGAATGATTTTTTAGAATAAAAATATTTTTTTTGTTAAAAGTGAATAATACCGAGAGTGTTTTGTTAAAACTCTCTAGAAACAATCAAAAGTTGTTTAAAGATAAGCCAGCTTAAACAAAAAACATTTAAGTTTTGTACAAGATGTAGAAATGATTAATTTGGAAAGGGTCCTTCGTCGGATCCTGAGAATCTCATGATTGTAATCGTTCATCGTTCATCGTACATCGTGCAGTCAATTTTCGTTAGATACTATTTATATTTAATTTTAAAATTTAAAAAGAATGAAAAGGATAGGGCAATGCATCGGTGGCAATATCCAGATTTGACAACTGCAATTTCTACTAGCCGAAAACAATGAAATGGTCAATGCAAACATTACAGACAGATTCAAAAACAAAAATTGAAGCCAAGGAAAAACTTGAAAACCCACAAAAAACCGAAATCTTATAGGAGTCCTATCTTTCCATTGTTTTCCTTCTTCAAAATAAAAACAGTAAACTCTAATTTGAGTGCCTACACATATACATCGGATAAAAACGGAGAAAAAAATATCCAGAACAGCGGCAGAGATAACAAAAATGATAAAAAAAAAACCATAAATATTTTCAATCAAAAGTATAAGAATTAAACTGACTGGAAGCTCTGTAACCAGTTGCAAGTGGCTGCACCCTCGTTGGTGACCAATTGCAAAGTGGCCTTTTTGCCCAGCTTTGTAACCAATTGTAAAGTCGTCTTTTTGCCCAGTTCACATTAAATTTCATTTCAGTTATTTTCATAGAAAAACTAACGAAAAATAATTGAAAACTTTGAGTTTTAATGATAAGGACAAAATAAAAGGTAAAGTAAATAGTACCAGAATTAACTTTTTAATGTAAAAATATGATTTTTCATTAAAATGAACAGTATCAAGAACTTTTCGTTAAAATTCCCTATTTTCATTCGTATGTAAATATATTTGAATCGTTGATTGCTATATGAATTCTACAAAGCTACGAATGGAAGTTGGAGCTTTGGGAAGTTGATGTGGCATAATCGTCATATACCAATTGATTCATAAATCGTGACTATCCATCCAAACGAAAGCATCTATGTAAACTGCGGTATGGTAGATTTTTTATGTTCTCCAAATTCATTATCTGCAAAATATGCATCTGTCGAACAACATAAGTCTAACAATACAACATTATCTTAACGGGAAAAAAAAACTACAAAATTTGAACTTCGATCTAATAGTTATTCATTAATTTCTTTATATCATTTGAATAAGAAATTATTGCATAAAATGAATGAATCTAGTTCACCACATTAGTAATCGATTCTAATTTGGTCAACATGATCGAATATGTGTGTGTGTATATATCTATATGTATATATATGTGGCCATTGTATGCAAAGCCCTAACAGACCATCGTTCGCTTCCCATGTTTGTAGGGTACATGGTTCCACTTCAAGCATCATTAGACAAATTGGATGGCTTTAGTACGTCGTCGATCTCTAGCCTTATATCAACATTGTGGAGTGCGGAACCTTTATCCCAGAAAACCTCAATATGCAGATGAGATATAACATTTGAATCAAGCAATTCACGGATACAAAAATTACTTATAAAATAATTTTGAAAGTAAGTAAAAAAAATCTGTTGTATGCCTATTACTTTCGCCGGACCCAAAAAAGGTGGGAAAGGCCTGAAGTTGGCCAGAAAAAACTCGCATCTTCGTCGGAATGCCCATCGCAAACTGGGCTTATTGAACTCTTCGATAGAGGGGTAAATTCGAACATGCAAAGCTCGAATGTTGCTGTTAGGACTCTCTTGAGTCCGGGGAGAACTGCGAGAGGGAAGAGAGAGAAGGGATAAGGAAGAATTTAAAATAATAATAATAATAATAATAATAAAATTAACAGTGCATATGCGATCCAGGGCCATCATTGGAATATGGAAAAAACTGTGCACCCAGAACATAAGAAATACCTGCATAAAAGTATTAACACAAATGAATTATCTCATTTGAAGCTCATGTCATGCGCAGCAAGCCAAAACAAACAATTTGAAGTCAGACCAACCAAAACAAACAAATGTCAGTTACCATGGAAGATTATCACAAAATCGCAGGACCCAGACAATCTGAATAGAGTGGGTTCTACGGGGTGGAAGAAAGCACAAAAGCTATTGCCACGGTGGAGCAAATCGGGGAAGGCAGGGTAGAGAAAACTTTGAGTTTTCGGGCCAACGTGGAGCAACTTTGAGTTTCAGAGAGTATGGTGTCAATTTTTGAGTTACAAGGAGCAAAATAAAATTAAAATCAAGTACCAAAGGACATAGCTAAAAATAAGCCTAAAATTAATTTGACAATATTATAAGTAAGTTAAATAATACAAGTCTTTATAAACAAATGCAAAATTCTCTCTCCCTAGTCCCTAATGTGAAATTTTACTCTTGAACAATCCTGCAACATGAGTAAGGGCTGGTTTGGTATTGTTGTACTTTGAAAAAAAACGGTTTACTGCTGTACTGCAAGAATAAGCAGCTGTGAAATAAAGCAGCAAAGTGTTTGGTAAACTTTTTTTTGTAAAAGTGCTTTTGAAAAAAAAAAAAAAGCAGTATTATAGTGTTTGGTAAACTTTTATGTAAAACAGATGTAAAAAAAAGTCGGTTTTTAAAAGCTGGGTTTTGCAGCTTCTTGTTTTTGGCTTTTTTCACCCAAAACTATGAAAAAAAGTTGAAGCTGAATGTTTACCAAACACAAAAATAGCTCCCAGCTTTTTTTGATACCAGTTTTTTTCAAAATCACCTCAGTACCAAATCAGCCTAAGAGTAGACTCGGCTTCTCTGTCCTCCCAGTTCCTATACACTTTCATTCTCTTCTATTTTGTCCAGTCACGGTTAAGTCACGTCAACATTTTATACTTATTTTTTTTTATAGAGATAATAAGATAAAAAGAAATAGTGTTATAAAATATTGACGTAACTTAATCGTAACTACACAAATAAGAAGGGATGAAAGTATATGAGAACTAAGAAGGCAAAGAAACCAGGTCCAGGACGAGTAGCCATATGCTTACGCTGTAAAGTGATTTATCTGATGTTGAAACTAGGGTGAAAACATGCGAGCATGATCATGACAGCTATTCCGATGACTGAATTGGAGGGAAATAGGACGCTATGTTTGAGGTGACATGTACAGAGAAAATACATGAAAACTGCAAAGTTTTACTCCACCGTTGCTTTCCAAATTTAGCTAGCTAGCTTATCCATTTCACCGATCGAATTGTTGCATCACCGTCATCAACACACGTGCACACTCTGAAATTTTGTCCTTGTGAGTTCAGAGGAGAGGATGAATATCTTATCAGTTAGCAAATTTTTTATTTAAAGTGTTATTTGTTAACTTATTTGATAAAAATATTATTTTATTATATTTTTTAAAGAGATTATATTCACATCTCAAATTACTTTTCTCATATTTTTTTAATTTTTTAATATTTTTCTATTGAGTGCTAGTTGTGTGTCAAAAAATATTAAAAAGATAAAAAAGTGTGAAGAAGGTAATTTGAAGTGCGTAAAACTGCAAATATAATCTCTCTTTTTCATATTATATTTAAATCACTTAACTAATAAAAATAGGTCTCATATGTGTTTTTGAGTCTTACATTTTTTAGACATGAGATTCACAAATATAACATTATTCCTACATTTGTCATTTGTACATTACACTTCAGGCAAATCTTAGCTATTCAATTTATCAAATAAAGTGAATCAGTTTACGTCTTATTAGAACAAATACATGTTTGCACCTTAGCACTAATATCTATATGGGGTCTACTTTTTCGCTGTCGTCCCAACTTCTGTTCCCGCAAATTGAGCGAAAACTTCAATTGCTTTTCATAAATGGATTGAGAATTCAATTCCAAAAGTTAATATAAGTAAGAAAATGGGTGCCTTTTCCTCCGATTTTGTTAATCATTTTTTGCTCTCCTACTGGATCCCAGTGAAACACATAATTAGTAGGATTAACTGATATTAGTCAACCTTTCACCCATCCATCATAAGAAACCTCACAGCATCCATGTGAAGTTCTCTTTGTGATCTTACGGAAGAGAGGGAGAAGACGGCAAGAGAGATGGGTGAGAAGAAAGGCATAGAGACGCAGATCGAGTGATATGGTGTGAAGGCGATGTCAATATAAATCCGATGTGGATGGATTAGATTAATCAAATGATCAAGATTAGTCTAAATTCACGCAAATGCACTAGTAATAAATGTAGAGACTCGAGATTCGGAGATGAGCTCATTCTCTACTTGTAAATAATGTATCTTCATCGTAGAAATTTCATAATCAATTGGAACTATTAAGTTTCTTAATTTTCTTTTGTAGATTATCCTTACAAAAAATTAATTGAATCAATAATTGTTTAGTCATCAAAGTACATTAAATAAATGGATGATTCGTCGTTAATATGTTATATAGTGTTGATTTACTTGATACATTTGGATAATTAAACGATCACTGATTCAAATAGTTTTTTGTAAGAATAATGTTCAAATAAAAATTAAGAAATTGAACGAATATTTTTACAATAAAAATATGTCATTTACAAGTAAATGTAATAACTTATTCACCACCCAAGAGGAAAATGCAAGTATTATTCATAAGAATATATTTCTTAACACGATAATAGTGAGTCTTGTTTGGGAATGAGCTGATGGATGACCAATTAATTGTTAACACGATAATCATATGATAATTACTAACAAGTCTTGTGTGAGAAACGCCATGTGAATTTGAAAGAGAAATAAGGCCAAATAATTACGCACGGGACAACTAGGTACTAGTGTCCAACTCTTGCATTATTTAAATAAAATGAGTTTTAATGAAAAGTTCGCGGTACTGTTTACTTTAATGAAAAATCATATTTTTATATCAAAAAATCAAATATAGTATTATTCACTTTACTCTTTATTTTGTCCTTATCGTTAAAACTCAAAATTTTCACATCATTTTTTATTAGTTTCCTTTAAATGAATTAGCTCATTCACCACCCACGAGGAAAATGCAATTATTATTCATTTGGGGATGAGTTGATGCATGACCAATTAATTGTTAACACGACTTTCATATGATAATTACTAACTCGTCTTGTTTGAGAAATGCCATGTGAATTTGAAAGAGAAATAAGGCCAAATAATTACGTACGGGACCACTAGGTAGGCCCTAGTGTCCCATCAACTCAATGCATCATTACGTCGTACTATCATTTGAAGGGACAGCCAAAGTAACTATCTCTTCCCGTGTTAATTGCTTGCTCTGTTCAAGCTACCACAGTAGTAGCTAGATCCAAGGATATGTACCGTGAATGTCATATAAAGATGAAAACTAATATCTATCTGGGAGTCTACTTTCTCGCTGTCCTCCCAACTTCTGTCGCAAATTGAACGAAAACTTCAATTGCTTTTCATAAATGGATTGAGAATTCAATTCCAAAAGTTAATATAAGTAAGAAAATGGGTGCCTTTTTCCTCCGATTTTGTTAATCATTTTTTGTTCTCCTACTGGATCCCAGTGAAACACATAATTAGTAGGATTAACTGATATTAATCAACCTTTCACCCATCCATTATAAGAAACCTCACAGCATCCATGTGAAGTTCTCTTTGTGATCTTACAGAGAGGGGGGAAGACGGCAAGAGAAGGGTGAGGAGAAAGGCATAGAGACGCAGAGTGATATGGTGTGAAGGCGATGTCAATATAAATCTGATGTGGATGGATTAGATTAATCAAATGATCAAGATTTGTCTAAATTCATCTAAATGCACCAATAATAAATGTAGAGACTTGAGATTCGGAGATGAGCACATAATTTTTTTTTACTTTTCATATATCTTTATTAATTTATATTCTTTGATCTTTTATAATTCATTGATGATGAAAATTAAAAAAATGTGTAAAAATTAAAAATAAAAGTGTGAATAGGCACATTTCTTTTAAAAGACAGCCAAAGTAACTTTCTCTAGTTTCCAAAAAATAAAAAATAACTTTCTCTTCACGTGTTAATTGCTTACTTTGTTCCAGCTAACCGCACTCGTAGCTAGATCCAAAGATATGTACTATGTTCAATAATAATCAAAACCATACCACAGTCGTCGCTAGCTAGATCCAAAGACATTTACTGTGAATGTCATATAAAGATGAAAGCTAAAACGTGCATGCATTAACCACTAAATAATTGATCCTCGGATTCTTTTCCTTGGAATTTCAAAGATCGTGTAATCATGTTTGTTCATTGTATATTAGGCAGTTAGAAATCATTTAAATTTAAAATTAAATATAAATAGTACCTTACAAAAAATGACTGCATGATGTACGATAAATAAGTATGATTACACGATCCCCTAAATCTCCGGATCCTTTTCCCATTGGAAGTACTTGTGGCGTGCTTATTGTAATCGGAATTAAAACAAGGAGTTGAATTCCAATTACGAAGTATTGAAGTGGTAAGTTTACCAATCTTGGGGAATCAAAAGAATTGTGGTGTCCACACGAAATAAGAAAGCAACTCCACCCTTAAAAAATAAGCTGACCTAAAGTTCATTTAATTCATCAAAATGAATAGCAATTGACTGCAATGAATAATAATTGGTTAAGTGCATTTCTACCCTTAAAACTAAATAGCCTAATTCATTTTATTAAAATATTATTAATTTTCATTATAAAATAATTATAAAATAATAATTTTATTTTTAATATCTGACATTTTTTATTTAAAAAAATATTATTAATTTTGAACATTTTATTTATTAATTAATTTTTTTTTAAGTTTTTTGGTTGAAAAATTTAGATTGTTAATCTGAAAATCGAGCGGTTCAGATTGTGCCACGTCACTAGCTTATTAGGTTTGAATTTCAAATTTTTTTTACTGTTGGAAATCCAATGGCCGAGGCTTAGCCACGTGGCCCATGTCCCCCGCCCCTTTAGTGCTCCTGCAGTGCCGGGACGCGTGCCATGCACCTGATGCAAAAAAATTGTGTTGTCTGCTAACGTTATGCTGGCATCAGAATGACACCAGATAGGCCAGTTCCTACCTTAGCCCATTTTGGGCTCGCTTATAAACTGGCTTGGATTTTGGGCTGCCCTATTTTTAGGGGTGGAGAGATTTTTGTGGGTGCCAGCCTGAAAGATAGGGCTGGACTTGCTCTTACAAATGGTAAAAAGGATCATTGCATGATGCTTTTTCTGAAGATGCTAAGAATCTTATGATTGTGATCGTTCATCGTATATTTTTCTCTCCCACTCTCTCTCTTCCCCCTAATTATCTCTATAAATGCATGAACTCTAAAAGCTATTCTAGCAAATTATAAGCTTTCAAAAAAAGTCTAGCATTAGAAAGCATACATCATCTAACTCTTAAGGGAGATGATGACATCTCAGCTGCAGAAACCCAACTATGCTCCATCCTTCCCTCTCTTACCAAAATCCTCTATTAACCCTAATCATCTGATTAAGCATGGTAGCCCCTCCCTGATCAGCATCCATCCACGCCACCATGTCCATCAAAATCGTAATAAGAAAAACTCCTCATCCTTGGTGATCCGTGCCACTTCTAGTGATCTCAGACCATCACCTGCATCAGTGTCCACGGTTACTTCGACGGAAAATAACGCGTTTACGGTAAAGGCTTTGGTGAGGGTGACAGTAACAGGAGGGTTACTCTCCAGCATAGGCTTGACTCGGCCCCTCGATGACTTTACCGACTTGCTCGGAAAAACCTTGCTTTTGGAGCTTGTTAGCGCCGAGCTTGACCCCAGTAAGCAAGCAGTATTATAAGCATACTAAATATATAACTTTTTCCATTAAACAGAACACACACAGAGTATCTTGCAGCCTCAGCCAGTTTGACCGTGGTTAATAATATCTCAAATTATGTTATCTTTATTTCACTAATATTTTTGGAGATTAGAGTTCTTTTATTTTTATTTTTTATTTTTGGTTTGATACAAGTGAGATCAGTTGCATGTTCTAGACTTCTAGTGTATTTTTTGGTCATTATTCGTTTGGGCTTTTTTTTTTTTATAACAAAAATAATAAACGATTAGCCCCAAGGTTATTCAAAACAGCCTTTCTTTTTCCTTTATATAGAAACAAATTGGAAATCAACTCTATCTTAGCACTTCCAGTGTGGGAAGGTCTCCCAGGGCAACTGTCTATTAAATCCACCTCAATGAATAGTAACTCTTTTAATGAACAGAAATTATCTTTTGCATATATACCTCTAAACTGAATAATCCTGACAATAAGCAATTGGATTAAAATGGTCCATAGTCCACCGGGCAATTGGCATCGCTGGAATTAGCTTTTAGAAACCTGATTCAATGGATAGAAATGCCCTTTTCAATCTGTACTACTCGAATCCTTTATGATGAATCAGATAATCGGATTGGTTTTGAGATCTACATGTATAATATATATAGAAGAAAGTTTAGAGTGCAAAATAAAATTTTTGAACTGCTAATAACAATTTTTATATATAAAGTTCCCTTCATTTAAGGGAGAAGTTTATTTAAAGGATTCTTTGTAAGGTTGCCTCCATATCGTATTGCAATAGTAAGTTTCTTTGATAATAATAAAATTAAAAAAAAAAAAAAAAAAAAAAGGACTACCCAGATTTGAAACTATTTAATTGTTTTATTAAATTGTAGTCATATTAGTATTTTTTTCCCCATATTTTGAATTTATCTAATATTTTCCAAAAATAATCTCTACGCTACTAAGATACATACGCTTTAAATATCTACTGTCGTCCTTCCCCGTTTCTCTAAAGTACTAAGACAGGGGAGAGGATCCTCTCCTAAGCTCAAGATGGAGATCCTCCTGATCAGGAAATTCAGAGCTTTCAAATTTAATCCAACGATTGCAATTATTATAAATTTTAGAGGATTTCTTGTTTAGAACCGTTAGATTAATTTTGAACTGTCTGAATTTCGTGATTAGGAGGATCCTCATCCTGAGCTCAGGAGAAGATCCTCTTCCCTAAGACAGATACGCTTTCAACCCATGCCCTATCTTCCTTTCTTTCCAAATCAACTCTCTCTCTATGATTGACAGCTGGGAGCGATTTGCAATCGTATGGTGAGGGGCTTCATTTCTTGACAAGGATCTCTAAAAGTATAAAATCTCATAGTTATTCGTACAGGGAGAAAATCTCTGAAAGTTTAGATTTGGTACAGGGAGAGAGGAAGAGAAAAGGAGAAAAAAATTGACTGCGTCAAGGAGAACAAGAGTTATTGCCGGCGGGTGTGATGGCGATTTTGGTTTAATGTTTTCTAATGAGTTTTTGCTTTTTTCTCCATCTTCAGTTTTTGTTTTAAACTTTAGAAATAGAGATATTTTAGAAAGGAAAAATTAGTATCTGGTCCTAGTTTTTAATGTTCATTATCTGAGATTTTTTTAGTTTTTAGATTTTGATCAAAGTTCCTAGTATTAAAGTATTAATGAATTACATGTCAGTTACATAATTTTTTAAAATTAAAATTAGTAATTGATTTAGTATTTTAATACTCACATCCTTATTAAACTCTTAATTAATTTTCATTTCAAAACATTTCTAAAAAATAAAATTAGAATAAGTTTGTACCCATTATTTTTCTATAAAAAAATTTCAAGTTTTTAATCTTATATGTACCCGTTCATATAATTCTTCAATTTTTTCTAATCTTAAGTGTACCTATTCTTAAATATACCAATTTGTTAAATGTAAAATGTACATTTTTTTAATATAAAGTGTACCTATATTTTTATATAAAATTTATTCAGTGTTTTTTCTAGTTCATTTTTGAAACTTATATGGGTATATTTTATTTCGTTGATTTGAGAAAGTATTCATGTCAAGTTTAATAGAAGAAATTTAATAATGTCATTAAGCCTAATATATTTGTATGTGTGTGTGTGTATATATATATATAGTTTTTCTTTTTCTATTTTTTCGAAAAATGTACCCATATTTTGGTGCAATAATTTTTTAGTTTGTTTTGATGAACATACCCATGTGTATATATATACATACAATATATTGGAAAGTATTTATTTTTTTATTCCATAAATTATGAGTTTTATTTGAAATCTCATTAATACAAATAACTACAAACTTTTTACTTTTAATTTAAAAATATAATAACTTACATAGAATTACATTATTACATTAACGTCAGAGATTTCGATAAAAAATTGAAAACCATAAAGGTTTCAGTTAAAGAACATTGATAGTTAGGGATCGCATCTAAAGTCTTCTTTTTAGAAATAACAGTATGTGGGAGCTAAATGATTTGGATTTTTGCATTTTTTATAAGGAAAATTAATGAAAATGACTTGAAAATTTTGAGTTTTAACGATAAGGACAAAATAAAAAGTAAAATAAATAATATCAGGTTTGACTTTTTCGAGTAAAAATGTGATTTTTCGTTAAAGTGAACAGTATCCCAGACTTTTCGTTAAAACTCTATTTTTTATAAGTTAAAATGGTGGTGATATAAGGTGGGTGGAGAAATAAGTTAAAATGGTGGGTCTAGAAACTCTAAAAAACTAAATTATTTTAATTATTTTTTAATAGTTAATGTTGCTATAGACCCAATAAAATAATAAAATAAATATTTAACACATCTATAAAAAAAAAAAGGATTTAATACTTGTGTTTAATCTGTCACATCAATCATTAAATAAAATTTTGATATATTTATTTGACATATTCTTTAGAAATGTTTTGATTCTGCAATAACATTTTCTTTGCTAACATACATGCATATCACGTGTGATTTTACAATTGTGTGACATATTCTTTAGAAATGTTTTGATTCTGCAATAACATTTTCTTTGCTAACATACATGCATATCACGTGTGATTTTACAATTGTGTGAACAAATAGCACTTTAAATTTTAGAAATATTGATTAAGGGCATGTTTGAAAGTGCACTTAAATGACTAAAGCATTTTTGGTAAAAATATTTTTGAAATTAATTCTTAGTAAAAATTCAAATGAATATTAGAAAAGCACAAATTTGATACTTCTTTAAAAAGCACTTTAAGTGCTTTTGAAACTCAAAATCAGTTTTACCAAAAAAGCTTCCAGTCATTTTAAAAGTACTTCTACACAAATCCTAAGTTTGTTTAATTGTTTCTCTTAACAATAACTAATCTACTCACTACATATTTCTGAATTGGGTTTTGTCGTAGAGACGGGGTTGGAGAAGGAAACAGTGAAGGGGTATGGGCACAAAGTGAGCCACAAGGATGCCGAGGTGGTGTATGAGGCTACTTTCACGATCCCAGCAGGGTTTGGAGAGGTTGGAGCTGTTCAGTTAGAGAATGAACACCACAAGGAGATGTTCATCAAGAGCATCGACCTCGACGGCTTCCCAAACGGCACTGTTAATGTTCCGTGTAATACCTGGGCTCATTCCAAATTTGACAACCCAGTGAAGAGAATTTTTTTCACTAACAAGGTTCTTTATTTTAGATCCTTTTACTTTTTCCTTGTTTTCTCATTATTATTGTGCAAACATATATATATAACTTCTTACTGATAGTTCAATTTGCTAAATAAATGAACTATCCGAATTGCAATGCTAGTGCTATATGTTAGCACTCCTCATCCTGCGCGTTAGTTTAGCCTTTTGGGCTATACTGTTGCAATTTTGCAGTCCTGTTGAGATTCATGTCTTCTACATGTCGTTGATGTACTGTTGATCGCTTTGTTAACTTGTGTCTTAAAATTACCTTATGTTTTGACTGGTTGGCTGACATAGTGAATTTCATACAATATCATTTGAAGCGGTAATTTGTGTGAACATGTAATGAAACAGTCGTACATACCATCAGAGACACCGAGTGGGTTGAAGAAGCTAAGAGAATTGGAGCTGCAGACTTTGCGAGGAGATGGAGAGGGCCAAAGAAAAACATCTGATAGGATCTACTGATTATGACACTTATAATGACATTGGCGATCCGGACAGCAAGGATGAACTGGCTAGGCCTGTCCTTGGCGGCAAAGATCACCCGTACCCGAGGCGCTGCAGAACTGGAAGACCACGCTCTAAAAAGGGTAATAATATAACCAACTAATTACGTACTAATCCCCCAGATGGTTGTAAAAGGTAGAAGTCATGTCATCTTCTACTCAAGAGGTCCATGGTAAAGAAAGCTTGGCTATACTGGGTCCTAACCCTGCCTCTTCTTTCTTTCTCACTCGGAATATGAATTCATGTCACAAGTGAAATAGGAAAAAGAGGGGTACAACCCTTAGCTTCCAATTTTGCTCCCATAACCTAGACATTGAAAACTAAAAATTTGTTTTAGTGCGTGTACCATAACACGCATGTAAATTTATGTTATGTGCTTTTTGGAGTGGAAACTTATGTAGTTCAAGAAGTTAATGTTAAGGAGAATGATTCTTAGTATGAACCATTTGTTTGTACTATGCCTAATTGCTAGTATGGGAAATTGTCTGGCTGAGAAACTATGAGAGCAATGCGATTATCGTGTCATATATTGTCTACCAATATTGCAGATCCTTTATCGGAGCAAAGAAGCAGCAGTGTGTATGTACCAAGAGATGAAGCTTTTGCAGACGTGAAACAGCTGACATTTTCAACAAAGACCCTGAAATCTGTGCTACATGCTTTGCTCCCTTCGCTCGAGACAGCACTTCTTGACCCAGACCTAGGATTTCCATACTTCACAGCCATAGATTCACTGTATAACGAAGGAGTCACGTTACCTAAGCCAAAGACTGGTGGGTTTTTCCAGACAATCATCCCAAGGCTAGTCAAGGCCATTACAGATGGTGAAGATGATCTTTTGCTCTTTGAGACCCCCGAAATAATAGACCGTATGCCTCCCTCCCTCTCTCCCTGTGTATAGATTGCGATTGAGCAAAACATTTTAAATAATGATTCTCTCATGAGGAAAAGAAGAGACCACCTAATTGTTGGCTTCACCTCGCATATTACTTTTGCTTTATATCGCAGGTGATAAATTTGCTTGGTTTAGAGATGAAGAATTTTCCCGGCAAACGCTTGCTGGTCTTAATCCATATAGTATCGAGCTAGTGACGGTATGCTTCTTTATTAATTTGCCGATACAAGCAGAAGTCTCTTACTTCAATTAAGAAATTTAAATTTGTACTTTCCATTTCTCACCCTAGGCCTCCATTTTCCTTGGTGTTCAAGTAATTAAATGTTAGAAGAATATCTTGTTTTAGTTAATTAAACTCTCTTTTATTTCTCTAGGCGGCACTGAATTGGCACTGAATTCTACAACTTCTGGATGCAGGAATGGCCATTGAAAAGTAAACTCAACCCCCGAGATTTATGGCCCCCCTGAATCATTGATCACAACAGAACTGGTTGAGAAGGAGATCAAAGGTTGTATGACTAGTCAATGAGGTATAATAAACACACTCCAATCTCTTTAACTTGCAACCGGGTTATGCCATAAGTAAAAGAAGATTGCTTGAACATGAAATGCAGGCCTTGGAAAGGAAGAAGATGTTTATTTTGGATTACCATGATCTGCTCATGCCTTATGTGAACAAAGTAAGAGAGATTAAAGGCACCACACTGTATGGTTCTCGTACACTATTCTTCCTCACTGAAGATGAGACACTGAGGCCTGTTGCCATTGAACTCACTCGACCGCCTGTTGGTGACAAGCCACAATGGAAGCAAGTCTTTACTTCAACCTGGGATGCCACTGGTTGCTGGCTCTGGAGGCTTGCTAAAGCCCACGTTCTTGCACATGATGCCGGCTATCATCAGCTTGTCGTGCACTGGTAAGAAACTCACACAAGA
Organism: Pyrus x bretschneideri; assembly: GCF_019419815.1. NCBI lineage: Eukaryota > Viridiplantae > Streptophyta > Magnoliopsida > Rosales > Rosaceae > Pyrus > Pyrus x bretschneideri. The sequence continues at coordinate 394,975 of NW_025999790.1, read as the reverse complement.
TGGCTTCGAATCCATTTTTATATTGGCATTGAATTACCAAATTAGTCCTGTAAATGGCATTTGAGTGATTCGGAAACCACGAATGTGCAACTTCACATCATACCCCCTGCTCAAGTGTGCATCTTCGATTATTGTAGCTGTGGCAATTAGGAAATATGAGACTAAGTCATGGGTAATAACTTGTTTGTCCTTTAATATTTTCATAGGCTGAGGACTCATTGCTGTACAGAGCCATATATAATTGCTGCTAATCGACAATTAAGCGCAATGCATCCCATCTACAGACTTCTGCACCCTCATTTCCGGTATACAATGGAAATTAATGCTTTGGCTCGAGAAAGCCTCATCAATGCAGGTGGAGTCATTGAGAGCACCTTTTCACCTGGAAAGTACTCCATAGAGTTGAGTTCTGCCGCTTACGACCAGCTTTGGCGCTTTGACATGGAAGCTTTGCCAGCAGATCTCATCAGAAGGTATTTTACTTGATAAAACTAGCATAAGACGATTCTAACTATTTGATGCAGGAAACTTTGTACAAAGAAGATTTTTGATATCTAAAAAGAAAACTTCATTGTAAACCCCCACAGAATTTGAACTGCTTGTTCATATTTGTTTGATTTGATTTCAGGGGAATGGCAGTTGAGGATTCTACAGCTGAGCATGGCTTGAAGCTAACAATTGAAGACTACCCATTTGCAAATGATGGCCTCATCCTGTGGGATGCCATTAAGGAGTGGGTGAGTGATTATGTGAACCACTACTATACAAACCCAAATCTTATCGAGTCTGATACAGAGCTTCAAGGTTGGTGGACAGAGGTTAGAACCAAAGGCCATGCAGACAAGAAAGATGAGCCATGGTGGCCTGTTTTGAAAACCCCGGAAAATCTGATTCACATTTTGACAACCATAATTTGGGTAACAGCAGGTCACCATGCAGCAGTCAACTTTGGCCAGTACATGTATGCTGGATATTTCCCTAACCGCCCTACAATTGCTCGAACCAATATGCCAACTGAAGATCCATCTGAGGAGTTTTTCCAGAACTTCATGAAGAAACCAGAAATGGCTCTACTGATGTGCTTCCCCTCGCAGATTCAAGCAACAAAAGTTATGGCCGTCTTAGATGTGCTATCGACTCATTCACCTGATGAAGAGTATATTGGTGGGAATCCAGAGTCATCTTGGGCTGAAAATCCTGTCATCAAGGCCGCATATGAGAAATTCAATGGCAATTTGAAGAGGCTAGAAGGAATTATTGATGAGAGGAATACCAATTTGAAACTGAAAAACAGAGTTGGAGCAGGCGTCGTTCCATATGAGCTTTTGAAGCCATTCTCAACACCCGGTGTCACAGGAATGGGAGTTCCAAACAGCATCTCCATCTAAATTTGATGATGATATTTGAGGGTGATGATGTAAAAGCTCTATATATATTCTATTTGGCCCTTAATAAAACAATTATTAGAGTTTGATTCAGACTGTGCTAATTAAAGAGAGGATGAGAAAATCACAGGAAATGGAGATGAATATGAGTGCTTCTCTTTCTGCAAAAATCGCAGAGGAATGTTCTTTCTATTATCTCCCTCACACACACATTGCACTGCATACCGGTTAGTTATGCATTTGGATTCCCACCATTACATCAGAAAATGATCTCAGCCACACATCTAGCTAAGTTCAAGGATCATTCCACATGTCACTTAGACAAAAATACAATAGGAGCCTTACACTTGGTAATTTTAACCAAATGGATACACAGCTAAATACAAGGCTTATTTACTAAATTCAAATTAGCTCAATGCTTATACACTAACACTCCCCTTTAAGCTTTGAGCTGATATGACTCCAAGCTTATCTCTGAGGTAGTTGAGCCTTTCCTTTGGTAAAGCTTTGGTAAAAATGTCTGCCACTTGCTCTTTGGTAGGACAATAGACTAAATCGACAATTCCTTGCTGCAAAGCATCTTTGATAAAATGATACCTTCTATCAATGTGTTTTGTCTGTTGATGAAACACTGGATTCTTAGTTATTGAAATTGCAGATGTGTTGTCACATTGCAATAGAGTTACTTCAGTTGTAGCTCCCTAAAATCCTCCAGAACAAACATGAGCTATATGGCCTAAGCTGTGGCTTCTGATGCACTGATATACTCTGACTCTACAGTTGAAAGTGCAACACAATTTTGCTTAATGGATGCCCATGAAAAGACTCCACTTCCAAAGGAAAATGCATAGCCATAAGTGCTTTTGCTTGTCATCAATTGATCCTCCCTAATCATTATCAAAAAACCCAATCAGCATTGCATTCTTCCCTTTTTCATATTTCAGTCTATGGTCTAATGTTCCTTTGACATATCTAAGCACCCTCTTGGCAGTTCCATAATGCTTATTTGTAGGACAATGCATATACCTAGCAAGTAAGCTAACTGCATACATCACACCTGGCTTTGTAGTAGTGAGATATAACAAACTTCCCACAATCTTCCTGTATTGCTCTTCATTTGCTGCACCACTTCCATCATCCTTGTTCAATTTTTCAGTAGCAATAAGAGGGGTGGAAACAAATTTGCACTCACGTAAGCCAAATTTATTCAACAAAGAAGAAGCATACTTCCTTTGATGAATGAAAATGCTCGAACCAGTTTGAATCACTCCATTCCCAGGAAATGATGGAGAAGTCCCAAATCTGTCATTTCATATTTCACCTTTATGCCTTGTTTAAATTCATCCAACATCTCTTGATTGCTTCCTGTATATACTGTGTCATCCACATAGATGGATATAATTAGTATATCTTTCTCTCCCCTTGTATTAGTATAGAGGGTTGCTTCACTCAAGCTTTTCTCAAACCCACACTGAGCAAAATAGTTGTCAATCTTCCCAAACCAGGCTCTAGGTGCCTGTTTTAATCCATAAAGAGCCTTGTGCAATTTATAGACCTTATCTTCCTTGCCATTAATCACAAACCCCTCAGGTCGATCAACATAGACCTCTTCCTGCAATTTTCCATTCAAAAATGCAAATTTAACATCTAGTTGGTACAACTTCCAACTTCCTTGTGCAGCAAGAGCAATTAAGGTTCTGATTGTATCCAGTCTAGCAACTGAAGCAAATGTTTCATCACAATGATTCTTGGTTTCTGTACATACCCCTTGGCAACCAATCTTGCCTTGTTCTTTTGCACTGAGCCATCCAAATTCAGCTTGGTTTTGAACACCTATTTAACTCCAATGACTTGCTTATCAACTAGTCTATCCATAAGCTCCCAAGTCATATTCTTCTCAATCATTGACAATTCTTCTTCCATTGCTTTTATCCAGGACTTATCTTGTGCAGCTTCTTCATATTTCCCATGAGTGACCCTTTCTTGTTCCTTAGTGCTTGGAAGGATACTAGAACTAAAGAACTTTCTTTAACCTCACACAGTCTAGGTGAACTCCCACCAATCACATTTTCAGGTTGATTTTGAATATAAGTCACACCAACAGGATTCTTTGAGTTTTCCTTCCAATTCTAGGACATGGTTTCATCAAAAACTACATCTCTTGACAAAATCAACTTCTTAATGCATGTATCAAATACCATGTACCCCTTCTCACATGTTGCATATCCCATAAACACACCTTTGACACTCTTTGCATCAAGCTTTTGTCTTATCTCAATTGGTGCATGCACATAACAGAGCGATCTAAACACTTTTAGATGACCAATACCTGGTTTTCTACCACTGTAAGCTTCAAATGGAGTTAAATCACCAAAAGCTTTTGTAGGTGACCTATTTAGAATGTAAACAGCCGTATGAACAACTTCTGCCCACAAGAAATATGGCATGCTTTTACCATGAAGTATTCCCTTAGTCATATCTACAACTGTTTTATTTTTCCTCTCCACTACTCCATTTTGCTTTGGAGTATATGCCATAGATAGCTGCCTTTGAATTCCTTCAGGCTCTAATAACTTGTTGAACTCAGTTGATACAAACTCACCCCCTCTGTCACTCTTTAGACACTTCACTTAGAAACCACATTGTAATTCCACAATTGCTTTGAACTTTCTGAAGTAATTTAAGGCCTCAAATTTGCATCTTAGAAAATAAACCCATGACATCCTCGTGCAATCATCAATAAGAAGCATAAAGTATTTGTTCCCACCAATTGATTCATTTTACATGGGACCACACAAGTCAGTGTGTATTAGCTCCAGTGGATTACTTGCTCTCCAAGCTTGCTCTTTTGGGAACTAATCTCGATGTTGTTTTCCCAACTGACATCCTTCACATACACCATTAACATCTTCTAGATGTGGAAGACCATGCACCTTATCATTTTCCCTAAGCTACTTGAGACTCCTGAGGTTGACATGACCTAGCCTCTTATGCCAAGTCCAAGTACAAATCTTTAACACAATCTGATCATTGTGCATTAAAGACAGAAGGTAGCATATGTTCTCTTTCATTCTTACTTTTATAACCAGACTATCAAGTGATGGTCCATAAAAAAACACTGCACATTTTTCCTCCAAAATAGCAAGTAATATCCATGCTCATCCATCTAGCCAATACTTAGCAAATTCTCTTTCAACCCAGGTAAATACATCACTTCTCTGATATACTTCCTTCCTTTAGTTGTATCAATCACAAGAGATCTCATTCCTGCCACATTGGTACTTACATCAACAAGAAGATTGACATTTCCTGTCATGTGGTTACTACACCCACTATCAACATACCAATTTCCATTTACCTTTGCTTCAGTAGTTGTACGGTTAGCATAGAATAGATGATAAGATTTAAAAGCACACCACAAAGTAGCACACAAATGTCCTATTAATTTTCCTTATTAACAATAAGATTTGTCAATTGTAGCATATGAAAATAAGGGTCTTTCCCGCAGAAGATTGTTTTATCTAACTACTTAAAATGTCACAAAAACTGGGCTGTTGTCCCTACTGACCAGCCACTGAAAAATAATTATTAGACTGACTTACACTTATCTAAAGTCTACGAAATTTTATATGCAGATACTAGACACACAGAGCTACACTCACACAAATTTTTGGGATTTTTGGAGTTGATTTTCTATTTAAATTAAATCGAACAAAAAAAGGACAAAAACAGATTTTAAGTAGTTCGCAAATTAAGAAAAACGAGTTAGGGGAATTGCTATCCACCACCAAATAATTATGCAAAAATGTTATGTTTCATTCAAATTCCTTCTATTTCCGGATGAAGATGCTCAAGTTGGCTCAATGTTAGAACTCAACCTATTACTCTTTCTTATGTAGTATGTTAAAAGAATGGCGTCTTCAACTTAACTTAGTCCCTAATATGCAATCTAGAATGGTGTGTTCATAGATTTAACAAGTAGAAATCATTAAGAATGAAAAGAGTTTGAGTCATCACAAGGCATCGTAAGTACTGGCGTTGTCTTACTTATCCTAGAAATTGGTTCACATGTTAATCGCAATTAACAAGTACTACTCTAGAACATATGTAGGTCCTCATTCGACAAGGGCAGACACACACATATTCATAGCATTAGAATCCTAGATATGCTTACTAAGTATGCATCCGTAGAAAACACATAAAGAATTCATCAATGAGACAACTAGTGAATCAATTTTTATTCGTTCATAAAAGTAATTCAAACGAAATGTCATAACAAACTTGCAATCATATTAGGGGCTTCAAAACAGCCCCTAACTACTAAAAATTAGTTACACATAATTCTCAAATTAAACCAAAAGAAAGACATGAGTTTGAGAAGATAAAACCGAAAGAAGAGAATGCCAAGATTTCCTCCTTCCTTTCCTTCCTTCCTCAACGCAGAAGCCTTTCCCTTCCTTTTTTTTCTATCTTTTTTTCCACCTTTTTTTCCACTCTTTGCCGCTGCAACCTGCAGCCATTTTCTTCTTTTCTGCTGCCACAGTTTTTTCTCCATAACTCACCCCACTAACAGCCATTTAGTGATGACAATAAGTGAAAGGAAATGCTAAAACAATTTTAACTCTTTGGGCAGCCTTTATGCCCATTACTCCCACTTAATTTTCCATTTCCTCTGATATTTGAATAGGTGTGAGCTGGCTTGTTCTTGGCTACATCAGTTTTGGCTGCTAGTTTTATTGGATTTATTACTTTCAATGCTTTCTTGTCAGTTACAAACTGCTTAACCTCTTGGGAACCTTTCAGTGTTAAAACGGCAATAACTTCTAGAAAAATGAAATTAACAATCTGCAAAATGCTCTAGAAAATAGACATCCCTAGCTTTCCAAGTATATAAGGCTCATTCTCTAATTTATTCTGAGTTGTTCGCAACTTGCTTCCAAAGTCAGCTGATTTGCACAGACAATTTTGACGAATTTGTTACTTAAAATTCCACTTGTGCTATTTTTCTTTTCTTTGCTTGACAAATCCTACAAAACACAAAAACAAAGTAAATAGCTCAAAAATATAAGGAACTAACTAAGAAAAGACAAGTGAATTTGATATAAAATATATATAAATATGAGCTTGTCAATAGATTACCAGATACCTCCATTTGATTTGCACATTTAGCCTTTTGAATAACCTTACCCACAATGCACTCTTTAACCCAAAGTCCAAACTTATCATAGTTGTGACTTCGGATTTTCCTTATATCTGCACTCACCAAAGTGAAACTTTGAGCATACTTTGCACTGAGGTTTTGTCACTTCTTGATTCATGGAGGATGAAGAATTTGCATTCTATGCAGGACCCATAAATGGCTTTTGCTAAAACTTAGGCTTTGAATCTCACTTCTTGCCTTTTGCATTCCAGTTTTTCTGAGACTTAAATCTGCTGGATTGAGAATTACCCCTATTCTGCTGCCCTTTTGAACTCACAGAGAAAGAGGTAAATGCCTTCTCAGTAGCATCAACAGTGTACATATCAAAACGTTGTTCCTGGCTTTTTAGAATTGCCACAACCTCTTGTAATTTAACAGTCTCTATACATGTTGTATTCTCAATCACAAGACAAATGGGATCATAAGGTTTGCTAAGACTAATTAAAACCTTTTGCACAAGTCTTTCATTCGATAACACCTCACCAAACGTCTTCATTTGATTAATCAATTCATTCAGACAAGTAAGATACCCAGATAATGATTCATTATCACGCATTCTAGTATACTCAAATTCACGTCGAAGATTTTGGAGTTTAACTGACCGTACCTAATCACCACCATGATATTCTCCATGTAGCAGATCCCATGCCATCTTCGCTGAATCTGCGTTGGCAATTCGAGGAAATATTTGATCACCAAGAGCTTTTACATCTTGCATATATACAACCACTATTTTCTCCTCGTCTTCATCTTCTACGCTCCCTTCAACCTTCTTTTTCTTCTTTGAATTTGAGGTCGTGACCCCTTTTTCAACTAACCTCCATAACCCGTGAGATTTGACGATCGTCACCATCTTGATTCTCCATAACTCGTAGTTCTCACTGGAGAAGATCGGAGTTCTCACCTCATAGCTTCCAAATCCAGCCATCTCTTAGCTTAGATGATATGAAAACAAATTGAATTTGGTTTCTATGGAGTTCCGACGACTTCACCAAAACCAGAACGAACTTGAATGTAGCTCGATTGCTTCAACGTCGATGATGTCTCCAACTTCACAATTCACGCCCAGATCTCAATTGATCTAACCTGGCTCTGAGGTCATGTTAGAGTTTGATTCAGAGTGTGCCAGTAGAGGAGAGGAAGAGAAAATCACAAAAAATGGAGATGAATATGAATGCTTCTTTGTCAGCAAAAATCGCAGAGGAATGTTCTTTCTATTATCTCACTCACACACACATTGCACTGAATAACGATTAGTTATGCATCTGGATTCCCACCATTACATCAGAAAATGATCTTAGCCACACATCTAGTTAAGTTCAAGGATCCTTCCGCATGTCACGTAGACAAAATTACAATACGAGCCCTACACTTGGTGATTTTAACCAAAGTGGATACACAACTAAATACAAGGTTTATTTTACTAAATTCAAATCAGCTCAATGCTTATGCACTAACAACAATAACATGGGGTGCTTAAAATTCTGATGAAAAATGTTCCATGCTTCCAACCAACTCGAACTTGTAGCATCAGATAATTTGCGGAGTGGAAGAAGTAAACTGCTAATGGGACTAGAGATGTATGCCAGTCAATAAACAAAATAAAAGCTGTATAATAGAAAGAAGAATTGGACTTTCAGCAGAATAAAGTCTCTGCATAGAAGATTCACATATAATAGAGACGATATCAGATCACTGGATAAGCTAGAAGATTATATCAGATCACTATACAGGATATTCTAAGTCTTAGTTTTGGCCTTTACTTACCCTCGGTCTCGGCCAGGAATTGAAGCAAATAAACGCAGATTTACAGATATACATGGTTTTCCCTTTCTACGTCCACAGGGTGAGAAAATCTGTCAATTTCAATATGTAGCATTGGTGCATAAAGATCTGCCTTATCACACTCTAATACCCTACCACCCAAGTAATCTACCTACCAACAATAATTTTGACAACTATTTTGATAGTTAGTGTAATTAAGTTTAAGGCAAGTGACCAGTAACTTCTCCTACAAGCATCAGAAGGGTGAGCTAGCATAACTATGGATGTCTCTGGGTTTCCAAAGAGTTTGAATAAAACAATTACATGTGTCAATCCAGTGGCTTCAATCATCAAGGCTTGTGAAGGCTCAATTTCCCCATGCTTATAAGAGAATTTATTGTCCGTTAGGTCTTACTGGGTACAAATAATGATAAACTGACCACAATACCACCTGCACAAATACAGTTCTGTTCCAACACGGATTCCTCAGAGGATGCGGCTGCTGCAGATCAAGTTCAATCTTGATTCTGTTTTGTATTTAGTTCACATGCTGCTATTTATTTGTAATCCTACTTCTACATGTATATCGATTGTACTCATATATATATATATATATATCAATGCAATATCGGCTCACTCATTCATTGAGTTGAGTTCTACAAACATATTAGATTATCTTTCCAATAATACTATCGTTAGTCATAAGTGTCAATGTGAGACATAAAGTGCACGCACATGTGAATATAACAATTTATATAATAGAATCTCAACAAATCTTCATCTTACCTTGAACTCTCCCCCACTATCTACAAAAGAAATTCTCTCACCGCCTCCTGCAGAACACTCCTGACAGGACAATAACGTGCGACATTGTAATCCCAAATCAGGTAAATATCAGGAAACTCAGCCATGATATAATGCAGAATGATCAAACGGCCAATGGGAAAGGTTATGTAATATTGCTTCTTTGATTTAGCGTTAAGGTCCAGAAGATAACTTGTTTCTCTGTTTCGAAGTACAGAGATCAATACATGAAAGTGACTGACAAATTTCAATGAAAACTGAGGCTTGTGCAGTTTCTGCATGCAGAACCGGAAAGTATGTGATGCGAGCTTGTGAAACAGATATATAGATTATTACTCCAAGTCTGCTTATATACACGCATCTTCTATAATACATTGATGTGGTACAATAACGAATGAACCAAAATGTGGAAAAAAAAAATCTATCCTAAAAGAATTCTTCCTATAAAGAATCAAAGAATTAGGGGACCTTCTTTGCCTTGTGCTGAGTTTCTCATGAAAGTCTGAAAGCGAATCCAGGTTACCTTGAAGCTTCAGAGTTTTTCTCTTCACAGAACCTTATATACTATCTTGTCTTATAAGAAGACATTTGTCTTGCCTGACTTGAATTTGTACACAAAGGAAGCGGTGGGGAAGAAAAAATGAAAGCAAACTCACAAATTGAGTGTGATGCAGCAGTCTCTCTTAAAATCCCCAGTGATCCAAAGGACCATCATTGCCCTGAGGACAAACCACTTTCAGAGGGCTCAAATTCAAGAGATTTACTGAGATGTTTCAATTTTTCGATGAAGTGGGTCCATCATGCTGGAAATCTTCAGAATTGACTCACATGTACGGATGAGTCTTAGTATCATTGCACATACACTCTGGAATGGGATACTTTGTGACATCTTTTCCAACTCTACTCCTCCTGAGGTCTGGCTGTCCTAAGGAATCTCTGTGCAATTCCTTTATGATCCTATTGAACTCTGCTTCAGGGAGAGAAGAGTTCAGAAAGTACGGAAGCATATGCCTTTTGTTTGGGGTTATAAACTTCTTGTGGCCAGCATAGGCACGATGTCCCTGAAAGAGAATACAAAACTAGGTGTAAGGGAAGTCTCCATCAAATTAGGTAAGCATCATATGTAAAAGAACTATTATTATGATAATTTCATATTGTTCATCTTCCAAGCATATTTTCTCAACAACACATAGCTCATATTTCAGGTCGGTTGACAATGTCCGATCATTTGTGCGTTTATCTTAGCATTTCATTGTTTCACTACTTACAGGTTAACTTCATTTATTTTAATTATATTTGTTAGTGTTTCGTCTAGCATATAGTATGTACATTTATTAAAACCAAAACAAAAACTATACCTGCATAGCATGGCCCATATTTCCCCCATGAGAAGGCATGAAGACATCACTATTATCGGAAACTATATAATCAATGGCAGCCATCACAGAAGCTTTGTTTGCAAAAGGTTCTAGTTCACCAGGCAAAGTAAGATCTTCCTTATTGTAAAAATGGGGAAACTCTTTGATTAACGGTTGTAAGGCTTCTTTTCCACCAAAAGGCTGCCCGCCAGCCCAATATATTCTTGCACTTTTTGGAGCTCCTAGAGCTTTAAGCAACCTAAAACACAAGATTTGGTTTGTCAGAAAACTCTGGTACAAATAACAAATACAAAAAGATATCAATTTGGTTTATGTTCTAATGCCTAAATGTGGCTAACATACCTGGTCACCTCCACGGCATTCAAGGGGCAGAGACCTGCAAGTTTTCTTTCATGGTAAGTCATTTTTGATCTTCCAGTTAAGAGATCTGGCCGCTGTTTCCTCTCATTGTTTACTATCTCATCATATTCAGGAGTCAAACCAGGAAGGCAACCAGTCCTCACCCATACATCCTTCTCCATTCTTAGATGAAGGGCAAGGTAAGGCCCTTTACTGCGCATTCTCTCTGCAAGTTTGTTACCAATTCCCAAAATTGGAGGAGCAAGCCTCAATGCATGAAACGCAACCTGAAGTCAAACAAAGAAGAGATCAGAGTCAGCTGTCTCTAGGACGTTGTTTCAATTCTGTAATGAAACAAAGTCAGCTTGCATACACAACAATAAAAATTATAGACCTACTTAGTGAATTACCTTGCACCGAAGCTTTTGAAGATCAGAGGGAAGATCCTTAGAGAGCCTTGAATCCAAGCCTCTAAGCAGTAAAACCCCTTCTCTTTTAATCTGCACAGAAAAAAAGATGAATTAGCATAATTTGTATTCCACAGGAAATTCGTTTGTAACCTGACCACAAATGACAAAACAGATAAACAGGGTTATAAACAAATCATGTTATGGAATTACACATGAGAAAAATGACTTATTGTATTTTTAATATATGATCAGAAAACCCTGAAATTGCCATTAGTTTTGTAAGGTTAAAATGTTCGGCAGCACATAAGGTTTAGATGATAAGTACAAAATTTTAGTCATAAGGGTTGGACTGGACGGCTTCTCAATTGTATTGAGGTATTCCCATGCTTTTGTAGCAACACTTGTAAACTAAAAGATGAGAACAACTGTTTGAAAGCTGACATATTCGTAGGAATTGCAGCAGCAAAAACAAACAACCAAACAAATACAAACGGCTGGTGTCACTAGGCCCCCATATAACAAACTAAGAGCTGCTAAAGCATCTTTTTCTCTCTTCCATATTGCCTTAATTCAAATCTTTAGGAAATACAATAGGGTTGCTTCAAAGCAAGCACAAAGACAGCAATGATTCTTACCCTCTTGTGATAACGCGACCGAATCCAATTAGGCGAAGCATGAAGAGGAGTCCGCTTCTCCTCCACGGGCCTTGTCATTATATGCGTTGATGGCAGTGAAGAAACTATCCGAACATCGTCAGCAAGGACTTCCTTAAAGTGCTCCAAATCAAATATATCAGAAAATTCACTGCACCCATCAAACAAAACACAGAAACCAATTTTAGTCTGCTAAGCAAATATATTGCAACATTAAGCCATTCATAAACCAAGAACAACAAAGCCTAACTATTTGTTGGGTTGAATAGTAAGCCATTCTTAAAGAGGAAAAATAGTAAATTGACATAAATTCCATGAATTTGGGGACAGGAAATTGGTAAGTTCTATACTGAATCATGATATCCCACAAACTAAAATGAATCGGAAAAGGCAATGTCGAATACAACGACATATCTACACAACGAATATATTTACACTAGGTGGAGGGAATCCAAAAAAGGCAAGTAATTTAGTAAGAAAAAATGTGAGTTGAGTTGTAACATTGTATACCTTTCATCCCCCCAGATGACATTAACTTGCAAAATAGGAACCACCAGAGCAGCACCAAGAATCCTAGCAATAACGACAGCATCGACAATCTGATTCCTCTGCTGGTTCATCCCACCAGAAACCACAACAATCAGGTATTTAGTCCTGTCCTTCACTATCCCCTCACTAGCTCTCTTGTACTCTTGCGTCAAATCCAAGCACGGCCGATACCCCAAACCATCCGGCTGCTTCCAAAACTCACTCCCCTCAGCTTCCTCCCCAACTTTCCCACTGTTTAGCTCAACCCCCACCTCTGATTCCAAAACCCCACTCGAAATCAACGGCTGGGATTCGCTCACAACCTCGACTTGGTGGCTGTTTTCAGCGTTGGAAGCAAAACCCATGTGTGATTTTAAGTAGCCATTAGAGACCAAGTCCCGGAGCTGAGTTGTGGAACATGGGTATGGAGAATAGGGAATCAAACGGTCGATATGGAATCCCAGCTTCAGCATCCCAAGAAATCCAAAGAGGAAGAGGAAGAAAACCCAGAAGTTTGGGCTCCTGTAGTTGCTGAGCCAGCTCAAGTACCTGCTGCTGCTTTTGCTCCTTGAAGATTTCTTGGGAGAAACGAGGAGGGATTGCAGAGAAGACGGAGACAGAGAGTTGATAATCTGAGAAGGGACTGAAATGTAAGAAAGTTTCTTGGTATTGCTGTTGTTCTTAGACTTCGCCATTGATAGGCTGAGAAGCTCCGTAATAACTCTGTTTTTATTCCTCTTGTTTGAAGAAAGAAAAAAGTTGTGGGTTTATTGTTATCTATGAAATTCCTTCACTCGCATTGACCATTGAGAGAGAGAGAGAGTATAGAAATGGTGTGAAACAGCCGGCGGGAAGGCGAAAGTCGGAGAAGAAGCGTACGCGTTTACGTTTAAATAGGTGCCAGCAATCTATTTTTATATTAGAAATAGAAGGTTTTCAAATAAATTAGCGAAGTGTTATTGGTACTTTAAAAATCTTATTCTATATCCTTTAAAATATGTATTTTTTTATCCTAATATAGAAAATTTAAAGTATAGAATGAAATTTTTGAAGTGCTAATAATAATTCCCTTTATAAAATTATAATCATGTCAATTGTTATTTTTATGGAAGTTTCAGTTATTATTCTATAATAAGCATTTCAATCGGGATTTACATGATTTTGCATCATGAGACATTTTTTTATTTTTCAAGGGCAACGTTATTAAATATTAGCAAAATATCACTGTTGGGTGACGACATTCAACTATAGTCTTCTTAAATAAGAATATCTTAATATCAAGGAAAAATTCATACCGCATTGAATCAGAGCACTAAATATAAAACATTCATCAAGTTTATGAGCAATATTATTTGCCTCTCAATTATACACAATTTTAGCCTTAAAAATCTTGAGAGTATGCACCCCAATATAGAAAGTAGTTTTACTAGTTGCCGCAACGACGTTAACGACATTTCCCTAACAAATGGCTTTATCTAGCACATTTTGCTCCGTAAAAAAAAAAACTATCCAAAATGTGAAAATAGCTACATCCAATAAGTAATTTTATAAATTAATGTAATACTTTTTTTTTTCTTGTATGTATATTTAAACTAGAATTTTCTTCAACAAGAACGTATATGATTTTAAATTTTCTAATTTGCTATATAAACAAAATAAAAAAAAAGTGAGGAATCAAACATAAAACATCAAGATTCAAAATATAAAAACTGAAAGTTGAAAACTTAAATAAAACAGCTTTTAATTTTCAAATGTAATTATCAGATAAATTTTCAATTAAAAAAATAAAAACAGATATGATTATTACACGAACCTAACAAGATTTTATATGTGGTTAATATTATATAGGGGCTTTTGGATCTAGGTCCAAAAACTTAGATAGTTTTTGGGACCAAGTCCAGTTATCCAATTACATATTTTGATATCAATTTTTCCCCTTCAGATAAAAATATTTAAATTCTTTAATTTTTTATCATTTATTCAGTTTTTAAATTTTGAATATTTAAATACTCAAACTAAAATATTATCTAGTAACTACCTACTATTTATGAAGAAAACAAGACCGATATAATCTAGTAACTACCTACCTATTGTATAGGAAGAAAATGCTTTATACCTACAAAGCAGATATAATCTACCCGCAAAACAAAAATAAACTACCTATTGTATTGGAAGAAAAATGCTGGGAACCTACATGGCGGAACATAAAAATATAAATATGATATAATATACCTCCATTAAAGGAACGAATTTGGACGGAAGAACACAAAAATATCACCCATGAAAAGAATAGACAAAAACGAGGAGGATTGATAGAGGGAATTGTTTGGAAGAAGGAAAAAATGAGGGATCAAACAGACTGGGGGTTGAGGTGATTATATGGCTATAACTAATCCTACAATTAAGGGATTAGTTAAACCACAAATTATCTCATAATTAAGAAATTTTGTGTATTTACTACAATTCGTAAGCCTAAGGGATAAATATGGTACAAACCACAAATAAACATACATGGAATCTCAATTATTGGACCTATTTCAATGTAGTGGACTAATTCTACTAATCTCTCACAAAATTGAATCTATATCAAATTATCCCAATTATATATTACTAACATATGGGCACACAAAGTTTATAAGAACATTTTTTATTTTTGTTTTTGAAATAGAAGGAGAGAGAGGAAGAGAGTGATAGAAAATGTGAGTGGGAAGATTTTTTTTTTTTAATTAGATATATGTTAGGATTACATGTACATGTGGTTTTGAAAAAAAAAACAGTAAAATTTAGTTATGTGAAATTACATTTCTACCTCATATTTCTTATTCATGTTCTATTTTAATTAAAAGATTAAACTGATAATTTTATATGATTTTAGTTGATAATAAGTGTTTTATTAATTAATAAAGATTACACGAATCTTAAATCTCGAGGAGAAAGCTTGTCGTGTTGTAATAGAGCCAGCTGGCTGTAACAAACAAATAAACAAAATGAAATGAAAGGGAGTGCCATTCTCTCTTCCCAACAGCCTGGATTATTCTTGGTCTCTCTTCCCCAATCAGACCAATAAGGGGAGCTATAGGCCTACATGCCTACCTCCCGAAACTCACCAGTTGGCACTGCTCTGCTTTAACATGCTGGCAGCTTTTCCACCTGGCAGATAGTGACTTCTCAATTCTCATGCCACATGGGATTCATCCATTTCCCTTTTATGGGCCCAAGAAATTACTTAATCCCATATATAGTTGATTTTGGCACAAATAAATAATGGATAATGGGATGCTCTGTTATGTGAGATTTTTTGTGTACTCGGAATGCAAATTGATATATTAGGTATCATAATATAAGTGAAGAAGTAAAATAGTTTTAAGTAAAAATATTATTCTTATTATTTATTTGTATTATTATTTGTAGCAGTTATCTAATATAAATGAGACACATGCATCGACAGACTCTAACTCTATTAAAAAGATGGTATAAATAAATAGCAAATGAAACATTACTTTAATTTAAGTTTTCTCCCCTTATACTAATAATATACAAACACGTGTTCTAAATATACTAAAAAAATCTCTCATTTCTCATAAGGGGTTAATTAATTTGCTTTTCTCTTCTTTTCCTTGGCAATTACGATTGAAGAATTAAACTCATAAAACTTAAGCATCACACTCAACAAGTGGACTCAATTTTTTTTTCTCATTAATAAATGGATACCAATTTATCAGAATCAAAATTTTTCCAGTTAAAAGCTTAACAAAATTAAGGCTAATTTGAGATTGTTGTGTTTTTTAGAAAAGTTGTTTCTATTATGCTTTAAGAATAACTAGCTGTATAATAAAGCAGTTGAACATTTGATAAATTATATTTTTTACAGTATTATGAGTATGAAAAGCAGTGTAAAAGCATTTGGTAATATCTTACAAATATGATATAATTGTATATAATGATAAAAATGGACATAGCAATGGAAGTGGTGGCAACAACAACGGTTGCGAGGTAGTGGCGGTGATAGTAGCGTTAGTGGAGGTGTGGTGGGGGGCCAATAATAGAGTGTGGTAATTGGGGTATAGAGGTGGTAGTGGTTGCATCAGTAGTGGTGGTGGTGATTGCAGCGTTGTTGGCGATATCAGTTTCAACAACAATGGTGGTGATGGTGGCGGTGGTGTAATGCTAGTGGTTCGTAGAGGTGGCGACGATAGTGGTGATGGCGATGCTGTGACATTAGCAGCAGAGGTGGAAGTGGGGTGGGCGATAGTGATGGCAATGGCAGCAATAATTGCAAGAGTATACTGTGGTGCCAATAGTGAGGTGTGATGTTTTATGTACAGAGGTTACAATGCTGGTGGTTGGTAGCGACGGTGGTGGTGGTTGTAATGACAGTAATGACAGTTGTGATAGTGGTTATGAAAGTGATGGTGGCAGTGGTGACAATAACGATGGTGATGGTAATGACAGTTATGATTGTGCTAGTGGTGACAATTGTGGTTGTGGTTGTTATGGTGGTAGTGGTAGTGGCAACGAGGTGGTGTTGGTGGTGGTAACAATTGCGATGGTGGTGGTGGTAGCAATTAATGATTGTGGTGGTGATATAAGCTTGGTAGTTGCAGTGGTAGGTGGTGGCGATTACTTCGTTCTCCAAGTGAAAATATTTATGTATAAGGATAAATAATATCATTTTTAAAAAGTAATAAGGGTATTACAGAAATTAAAAATATTCATTAAAGGCTCAACTCTACTTTTTTATGAAAGTAGTTTTTAAAACAACTTACAATGTGCTTTTAAAAGTTGTTATCCAGAAGATAATTGCTTTCAAAATAAACATAATATTTTATTTTTATCAAACATCTATTTTTATTCTTTAACTTAAAAGTTTTTAGTAAAAAAATGTAATATCAAACATGGCCTAATTCATGTTTACTCTTAATTTACTATTAGTTTGCACTTTATCCAAAAAAAAAAAGAAAGAAAAAGAAACTACTCCTTTGCACTTACGCCAAAACAAATGTGGGTTGTAGCTAGTAGCTATGGACTAAGGAATGTCGAGTTAGTACTTCAAAATGATGTATAGAGACCAGATCTTCGACAAAAATAAAAGACTTGAAAGATCAAAGATTGAAGATGACTTTTTAGTCAAAATTGTTTCTTAGATTGGCATAACTCTTTATTTTGATCTCCAAGATTTAAAATCAATAGAAGTGGTCCTTAATTTTGTCCATCATCAATCATTTTGGTTATTCCGTGAAAAATTACCGTTAAAATTTAAAAAAAAAAAAAAAATACTATCAATTTTTTGTCAAATCATTTAGCCCATTGTTTATTAAATTGAGGATAATTCATTCATTTTGGCCTTATTTAATAGAGATATTTTATGGAATGACCAAACTAATTGATAGTGGACAAACTCAAGGACCACTTATATCGATTTCAAATTTCGGAGACCAAAAGTGAGGAGTTATGTCAATCTTAAGAACTACTTTGGTTAAAATGCCGTTGAAGATTGACTTCTATAAGTTTATGTGAAGAAAGACCACTATTTCTTGATATAAAGATATTTCTCTTATTAATATTTGAAGAGTTTGAAAATCTCCCTCCCTTATTAACAATATAAAAAGTCATATTGATTGGAAGCACATTTTTACGAAGACAAACTTTGTTGCAGATGCTTTTGCTCACCTTGGTCTTTCCCTCTCGAATCCTCATTTTTTTTATTTCTGTTTACCTGATGTTGCTCTTCCTGCCCTTAATTAAAAAAAAAAAAAACACATGCAACATTTTGGATTCGACTTTTCCTTTCCCAATATCTAAAGTATAAAAATATTAACTCAAATAACTATCATGAATCATCGATGGGTCACGTCGATTATTCATCTTACCTCTAGCGATAACATGTATCATTTTGCAATCTATAATTGCACGTACATTCTTAACCACTACTCAACGCAAGAGAGAAGTAAAATGGTGGGGATTTGAAAGGGACATGTTTATACAAGATCCTAATTATTGTCCTCAAACCCATAACATTTGGTTCAACCCAAAAAATGAAAGTGAAAAGCTCTTCAAATCAAACGTACAATGATGTTTCCTTGTTGATAAAGTAATTAAGCTTATTGATCTTATTGAACAACATAAACAATCAATTATTAGCGGCCGATTGCTGATTAAACAACTAAAGTGGAAAGTACCAAACTGAAATCTGAAGCCATGACATGGCCAAGTGGATATCATTTGGATTTACGCTATTCTCGGCCTTTGGTCAAAACGCAAAAACACATATACCCTCCTTGGAGGCTCCAGCTGTGCCTAATCCTATGTCTGGATGTCTGTGTGGCCAACCGCCTTCAACAATCTTATTGCCATGTCTTTTTCTCATCATACCATATTCTTTTGCACAGGCCATATTCTAACCTCTCTCCCTTTCAAGGGTTTCAAATTTTCAATGATGCCTTCTCTCCACCCCCACAACAACACTCCTATTATATACCCTTAAAACTTACATAAATCTCAATATATCTCTTTCGAGAGATTGAAGTGGAAGAAGATTCAAAGCTTGTTATTGATACCATTCAAAATAGATAGGTTATTGAAAGTCATTTTTAAAGACATTTGTTAGCTCATTTTGTCTGTTGTCCACACATTTCACGGAGTTATATTTATAGAGAAGCCGAACTTTCTGTTAGATGTTATTTCTGTCCACACCCTACTATTTTTCTTATAAAGTCTCCTCTTTTTTTCTTTTTAAAAAAAAATGAAAAGACCTTTTTATGCATTTTAGAGTTAGGGTTTAAGGTATGTAGAGTTTAAGTTTGTGTCTAGGGTTGAGTTTTTGCGTTCATATTAAAACACAAAATTAACCCTAAACACTTCATAAGTTTACTAAAAGAGCACGAATTCTTTTATACTAATACCGTTTTTGTATGAACATATGAGCAACTAGTCAAGTCTTCTTTGTTGTTTTTCTACAACACGAGATATTTCATTAAACAACGAGCACGTACATACAAGAAGGCATATATGAGTATGACAACGGTGCCTTTCCACAAAAACAAAAATCCCTTTTCCTTGAATGGAGGGAAAATTCTGGTGCAAAGATAAAATGACGCACCAATGAAAAATGCCAATAACAACAATGACATCTCAAACCAAACTGAAAAGAGACTAGATCCATCGCCTTGAACTCAAACCATAGGTCACGGAAGCCCCTCATCATCCTCCTCTCTCTTGTACACCTTTATTTATCCATCCAGACAAAAACAAGAGTAAGAATATTATGTGATATGATTTTTCGTTACCGACTGTACGTTGAAATATGATTGTATTAAATCAATAATTTTGATAATATAACATGTTAAATTGTGTATACTTATAAAGTTTTAGGATGGTTCTATTCGCACACTCAGTTTTATCTCTCATATTACCCTTGTTAGTCTTTGTTTATTAATCTTCTTCAATTAATTTGTTACGACAACCTAAAATTGAGAAGAATGTGTTGGAAGTAAAAATAAGTGTGTACATAACACCTCTCAAGTTTTATACATATATCATTTATGTACTTTACGTGCGAGAGTGTGTTTCGAAGTTCTAGTCGAGTGCGTGCGGTCATCATTATACAAGTGCAAATCCATTGACCATTGTAAGAACAAACTGAAAGTGTAATACTAAATAATTACGATCATACTCCAATGCACTAATGCCAAACTCAACGCCAAATATCTCATATGCCATAATTTTGCCACATTTCACACCAACTATGATTGCATGTATCAAATTGGGCAATTGATTTTAGTGAATGTCCATTTTTTTTTTTTAAATTCGAATAGTTGATGATTCATTTAAACATGTTAGTTTATGAGTAATTTTTAAACTACTGGTTGTTTTTACTTAATTATAGGTCCTATGCTCGATTTATATGAATGTTAGAACGATATATCTTCATTGTAAATTTGATACCGTCTAAAATATTAATTTAGTGTAATAACTTTGTTGTCGATTAATTATCTCGTTGTATAGAATAAATGAAAAATTCGTAGAAGATAAAAAAATGCATATAATTGAATTGAATTGACATTCTTTTACAATAATACCACACTAAACGTGTAAGGTATCAAATATGGATGCAAGATGTTTAATTTGGTATTTGACATTAAACATCAAGAGGAAATGCTCTTAGGATTCGCCATTGCCTTCAGTATTGACATTAGACATGAATAGTACTAATGAATCATGTCATGAGTCATGACCAGCTAGCTGCTATAGAATAATTTCTCTGCCGTCCATTGGTGGTCTTGGTAGTTGAGTCATATATTCTTTAGTCATACACGTCAAGCCAACTACGATTTCATCATGCATGTAAGCTGCAGGAGGGTAAAGAGGAATCTACATATATATGGTTCTATAAGTCACATTTTTTCTTTTTCTGTTTGTTTTTGACTGCCAAAATTTTTCATTCTTTGAAGTTTAACGGATGGCTAAGAGGTTTGAAGACTGGTCGGAAGATATAAAACTAGCTGCAAGGCTCGCGGAATTCAGATCTGACCGTTTGTATCAAAACCAGACTTATAACATGTTGTTTCGAAGAGAAGGACACAAAAACCAATAATACTCACCAACTGCAATCAATATGAAGCGGATTGGCAACAATAAAAGGCATGCGTTTTATGTTGTTAAAAAAAAATGTAAAGGGGAGAATTTTATTTTTTTAAGAGCTCTTTCTTGCGGAATACATTTCCTTTTTCCTTTTTTTTTTTTAAATAATTTGTGGTTGGTAAAACAAGAGCATCGATCCATAGTTCTGACCCACTTTTTATTTTCATAATTTTTCTTGGTCAATATTTTGGCACATTCTCTAGCTCACATGCCACATGAGGCTAATTCCCTCATCATTTTATAGAATTTAAATTGAAATAAGTGTGACAAATATAAAATGTAAACGTACCTTAAGGTCAGTGTGCATATATTATTTAGCGTCAAATTTATTATTAAGAGTTTTACGCGGTTGTCTAATAGGCATACACTGTAATATTCCACATCGTTCAGGGGAGTGGATCCTGTAAGCCTTATATGTATATTTCCATCTCTACCTGGCACGAGGCTTTTTGGGAGCTCACTGGCTTCAGATTCCTTAGGAACTCCGAAGTTAAACAAGCTCGCGCGAGAGCAATCCTAGGATACCCACTGGGAAGTTCTCGTCTGAGTTCCCATAAACAAAACCGTGAAGGCGTGGTCGGGGCCCAAAGCGGATAATATCGTGCTACAGTGGAGTCGAACCCAGGATGTGGCGGGGGCTCGAGCCTGGATGTGAGCCAATCCCTGGTCGTAAGTGTGCCTACGAGGACATCGGACTCCTAAGGGGGGTGGATTGTAACATCCCACATTGTCCAGGGGAGTGGATTATGTAAGCCTTATATGTAGATTCACATCTCTATCTAGCACGAGGCTTTTTGGTAGCTCACTGAAAGGCAGCTCACTGGTTTCCGTGTCTGTAGGAACTCCGAAGTTAAATGAGTTCGCGCGAAAGCAATCCCAGGATGGGTGACCCACTGGGAAGTTCTCATCTGAGTTCCCAGAAACAAAACCGTGAAGGCGTGGTCGGGGCCCAAAGCGGACAATATCGTGTTACCCCCCGAAGTTAAACGAGTTCGCATGAGAGTAATCCCAGGATGGGTGATCCACTGAGAAGTTCTCGTCTGAGTTCCCAGAAACAAAACTGTGAGGGTGTGGTCGGGGCTCAAAGCGGACAATATCGTGCTATGGTGGAGTCGAGCTCGAGATGTGGCGGGGCCTGGGCTTGGATGTGAGCCAATCCCTGGCCAGAAGTCTGCCTACGAGGACGTTGAGCCCCTAAGGGGGGTGGATTGTAACATCACACATCGCTTAGGGGAGTGGATCATGTAAGCCTTATATGTATATTCCTATCTTTACCTATCACGAGGCCTTTTGGGAGCTCACTGGCTTTGGGTTTCGTAGGAAATCTGAAGTTAAGCGAGTTCGCGCGAGTGCAATCCCATGATGGGTGATCCAGTGGGAAGTTTTCGTGTAAGTTCCCAGAAACAAAACTGTGAGGGCGTGATTAGGGCTCAAAGTGGACAATATCATGCTATGATGGAGTTGAACCAGAAATGTGATGGGGGCTCGAGCCGGTATGTGAGATACACACATCGATATGAAACAAGTAGTTTTCACCTTTATTAGAGTTTTCTATGTCTGTCTCGCGAAAGAGTAAAACAGAAAGAGTTTTCTATGTGTGCAAACTGCAAAAGTATGCTTCATTATAAACAATTCAAGATGCAAGACGGTGACAAATACATGTTTGAATAAAAATGATATATGGTAGTTTAAATGTAAGGATCATGGCATTATTTAAATTTATTGTATTTCGTGAGACATGCAAGCATGTTCAATATTGTAAGCATATACAATATCTTAAACTAAAGAGATTGTTTCTGCTTAATCTGGACACGTCTTGGCTTTTTCTTATTCATTAGAAGTAGATGATAGTCATCATATAATTTCACTCAAAGAATTATGCCACTAGCTATATAATTTAGTAGTATTTTTTTTTACTTGTAAATAAGAAGTCTTAAATTCGACCTCTTACCAATGACAAATTCGATACCTAATCATGGTTGTCATTATGTGGTTCCCCCAAATCTCCCACTAGCATATTTTGTATGACTATTTTTATTTATTCCCCCCTATATATATGACCATTACTTTTTCCTCTTCTTGTTCCACCGTATGGGTGCAGGTTATTTGACCTATCTCATAAATTATATATGAATCAAGTTGTAATTGTCATTGCTTAACAACTCTAATTTTATCTACTAATAATTAAGAATTTAGTTTTATAAACAATTAAGAATTATTTGAGTAGTTATAACCAATACTATCTGTACTACAAACCCTACCTAGCTAGCTTAACAAATTTTCTTGAATTATCATTTTCAAAGTGAGAGACTGAGAGTCTGAAAGTAGGTGCAAAACTCTTCGCATGCTAATATATAGCTGGTTGTCTCCGGCCGTTTGCTAATAATTTGTCTTTGGTTTTCCTCCTGCATCTTGCCAAAGAATGAACACATTACTATTTGTTGGTTCCACAATGATGTATAACTTAAGTTTTCATTTGAAATCTCCCCGTGGTTAGAGACAAGCAGGAGAAAAAACTCTTAGCTGCCGACCCATGCTTTTAGCGTTGGGGTCGGCGACATCATTTTTAATCTTTTTTTTTCTTTCTCCTCTTTGTTTTTAGTTATAGTCACACTTTCGTTCTCTTTGTCAAGGAGAGCCTTCAATTCGTGTTTGTGTGGTTGCTTTCTACTTTGTCGATGAGGGATTTTGTGGTTGTGGTCATGGACGTTGTTTGTTCAATCTCAGATTTTAGAGAGGCGATTGTTATTCATATATGAGGTGGTAGTGTTTGTGGTTTGTATGCCCAGCAAACTACTATGAGAAGGAAACTCGACGTTTGTTCGAAGGGACTCATAGCAGGGCTTCTTTGCCAACAATTGCAAAATCATCAGAGATTGAAGCGGCCTTTCCTCATGGAGTCTGTGCGTTATTTCTCAAACTTGTAATATTTCTGTCCTCGTGACTAGGGTTTAGGATTGAGGGTCTTCCATGATTGAAGAAACGTATTGTATGTTGATGTGTTTGTAATTGTAAGGTTGATGTTTTTTCATTTATGAATTTTTTACCGTAAAAAAACAATGATATATATCTTAAGCAATTAATTGATATACATTTTTATTTTTTTTAATATTCCAATATCGTAATTATCTTTCTGATGGAGTAGTACTACCTAATTAATGATTCACATAAGAACATAACAAAATTGATATCATATTAACCTAATATGGGGGTTGTTGAGTGGTTAAGCTCATATATGAATGAGAAGTTGAACAACCATGCTTTTAAGTAAAAAGGAAAATAAGAGTAGAGAAAATGTGCATTATTTTTTTGTTATTAGACTTTTTAGCTAAAATGGTTTATGAGGTTGACAAAACTTTTCATTTTGGTTGCTGACGATAAAAATATATAGAAGTGGTCCTAAGTTTGTCCATTGTAAATCATTTTGTTCCTTTCATAAAAAAGAGGAAAATGTTTGGTACTTTTTCATACGAATGCAAAACTTATGAACTAAACCATGTTATCCTCCATCCCAATCTTTCATTGCTTATCAAATATTGCCCCTTTTGGAAGTGTAAATTTAGCAGTTAAGCCAGGAGAAGTGGGGAACAGTATTTCTTGTTTGTATCAATACAAGAGTGGGTGCCAACCCTTGAAGTTAGCCTACATGATCACAGGAGATGATATGGTATTAAGCATTAAGCTAGATATATTATAAGTTCAGGATTTAATTCATGCTTATATATGTAACACAAAAGAAAAAGAACATAAAAACAAAGTGGGAGCCAACCATTAGCCCATATGAAATAGTAATGGCATTAAATTGACTGGAGTTTTTATATTTGGATACAATGGATTGGAAGTGTTTGAAGAATCATTTGACAAATTAAAGAAGATAAGATACAGATGTAAATGAGTGCTAACAAGGAACCAAACCAAAGAGAGATTGTTTTGAGTTGAGTAGAGGAAACAAGGCAAATGCCAAAAGGCTGATCGATCGACCCATGCATGTTTATTACATGTGAGTCATGTCCCCCCCTCCATGTTCATTTATTTCATGTCCTCTTGTTGTGGCTATAATTTCTCACCCTATTTTGTTTGCCTCTTGGACACTTTTTTCTTTGCATGATAAATTTTTGTCCCTCAAAGACGTAGCAAACTTTTAATTATTTGGTGTATGACTTGTGGTTCTGGCTAACTTCTAAACCCATACACCACCAAAATTCATCTTATCTTTTCATCATGGAAGGGTGTGACTTTGATCTCCTAAAGGTAATTTTATATACGAAAGTGGTTAAAAAGTTACTTATAGTGCATGAGAATGTAAAAAACTAATTAAGCATAAAAAAGTTACAAATTCAAAACCTAATGAAGGATTTAGTTTGCCTATATTATGAATGAGTATGCTAAACGAGTGAAGGCAAGCATTAAGGTAGGGATTGAAACCTCATCTGGTTTTCACGACTTTAGGATTTTGAGGGTCAATAGCGTTGTCACTCCTCAATTTTTGCTCTAATATCTTCGAGGACGACACCTCTATTGACCCTCAACTTTTTTGCCCCAGGTTTTGGGCTTCATTCATACCTCTTGTTTTCAATTTCTTAGATTGTTACTTTCTTGAAAAATTATATTTTTTTAGGGCTAAAATTGGGTTTAGGGCTTTTATTAGTTCTCTATGGTTGGAGATGGTCTTAGTATTATGGTTGAATAATATTTTTCTTTACTTGGAAGTGAAAGATTTTAAGTAAAAATACTGTTGTGACAAGTTTTGATACTAATATTTCTCCACCCATCATGTAAATATTATTATATTTCCTAAAAAAGAGGGGAAAAAAAAGAGATTCCATATGTCAATTAGCTTAGCTGGGCCTTATTTGTTGACACCTTACAACATCTCCAAATGAAATATCAAATTTAAAACATCAAATTTAAATTTGATGGCTGACTTGATAATTTGATATATTGTCAATATTTTTCATTGTTGATTATAGTACGGGTGCAAGCCCAAACGTCACTACTAAAGCTGTAGAAGGCTAAATGCAGCTTTACCATCAAGTGGTTGTCAACCATTATGTCCTGGTTGAGTTTCGATCGAGTAAGCAATGAGCCTGGTTGCGCTGCTGCTTCTTGGGCTTTTACTTTTTTCTGATCGTTATGAAATAGTTTGTCGGCGATTTTTCGTTCAAAGTTGAGCTTTCATTTTTTTTTTTTTTTTGTTCGACGGTGCGAGAGGGAGTTCAATTGAATTAAAAAAAGCAAAAAACGCTGTACCTAGTTAAAGGACATAGTCCAAAACTTGGACTGAGAACCCATCTGATTAAAGAGTTTGGTCATTTTCCGATAGAGCGTTCCCCCTCCTTCCAAACATGGATGAAATTATAAAACGTAATCTTCAAACAACCAATCAAGAATAAGTAATGAGGTAATTTGTAATGCCTGCATTGTTCATTAATAGTGTTTTGTGGTGCATTTTTAACACTTGAGTCTAATGTTTATCGGTATTTTACAATTCATCATCCAAACATAGGGTTTTCTATCTCTTTCTCTCTCAATTCTTGTCACCCTTTATATACCAGTACTCATGTAAAACAATCCCTCTTTTTTTCACTCCTCATACCTCATGCATTCAAGGAAGGTCTTTAAAACAAAATCCAATAGTTACACTTTATAGATTGAGTTATTGATTGTATAGAGGATCACATAAACTTTCTTCTGCGAAATTTTACCATCTATAAATGAAATTTTTACCACAAAGTACCACTTATATACATTTCTATTATATATTCGTAAACAAGTCGCGTGACCCATATTATGTGACATTTTCGCATGAATTTGTTTTTTGCACCATAGTGCCACTTGAAACCTTTTTCTCGTGCTAAATTATAACTAGTCTCACAAACTTATTCCAGCTTTGGGGAAAATTTTCAATCATCCGAACAGACGACCAACAGTTGAGAGCAACAAGAATATAGAGGCCAGCACCAAACAAAGGTCCACCTAGCACTCGCACTACTACTACTACTACTATAAGGCAATAATTTAAAATAATAATAATAATTATACAATTGGGGAAAGAAAGGACACTGGCAACAATTGTTTGATATACACCATCCTCAAATCAGTATTCGTCGAAGCCATATTGCATGGCGACAAATTGCCAGGAGCATCGAATTTGTCTGAATAAACCGGTGCAAAGACGAAATGATAAAACTCGACAACCTTCATTGATCCGAATAGGTAAGTTGCAAGGATATTCAACTCCTTAATTGCGTCAAGCCGAAGAAACTGGACTCCAATCCTATTTGGACCGTGTTTGTAATTGTCGGAGATGGAAAAAACGAAGTATACAAGAAAGCCTCTTAAGATCTCAAATCAAGCAATCAAATGGCTCCAGCCAGTCGTTACTTGCTGCTTAAGACATTGCTTCAAAGAATAACTAGAACCCCGGAGCAGAATACCACCGAGAAGCTAAAATTGCAGTTGGCAGCACAACTCTTTAGGCGATGCTCCTCTGAAAGCTCCCTCTTTTAATTCTTTCTTGGGGGAATGATATAAGGCCAACTATTCTAAAATTTCTCCCTCCTCTATATCGTCATCTGCCAATAAGAATCTCCTGACACTTGAAAGATTTCTTTCTGCTACTCCTTCCTTGGTAAATTCACCTTCCAAATCAAGAAAATCATCAGGATTAATTTCTGCCATAAGACCTGAGTACTCGTCTATTAAGCCTTGATCAAAAGCAAAGTCCATGTCTTCAAAAAACACTTGCTTCTTAGCATCAGAGCTGGAATGTGAATCGTTGCAAGTTTCCACAGTTACAGACAAAGGCCTAGCAAATGAATCATCGGGTGGCTTCTCACACCTCCTTTTATTAGATATATTAGGTGGGGAACTTGAAGTCTCATGTTTCATGAGATCAAAGACCATAGGATAGATGTTGTCTTCTTCTATCTCCTCCTCCTTAAAGGGAACACCTCCTGTGCTCAAATCATTTTTTCCACAAGTCCTAAGCTCTGGTTTTCCGAAAGTAGGAGGGGAACTTTTAACTACTTCAAAATCAAGACTGTGAGAAGGGAGAAATACATAAATGAAAGGGTATTCCAAAATAACTAAGTTTGCTAACTGCTGCCTTATTGGAACTCTTACATCCAACTCACAGAAAGGTGACCTAGTGCCCTGTAATACATCCAAAAGATAAAACAGAAATAATTATGAGGCAGTAGTTTTATATTTCTGAGAAAAATAATCAAAATACTACCAAAGCAGGTACAATAGGATCAAAAGTGAATTCTAATTTGACCCAATGAACACAATTTTTCACCATAGAACCTACAAGTACACCAATATACCATAAACAAATTGAGTGTGTGTGTGTGTACACGTCTCTGACATTTAGATTTACTGCAAGAAAAGAGCGCCCAGAAAAACAAAGCTAGTTGTAGGTTGCAACTTCATCACCCATAGCAGGTGGAAAAAGCATAGGTAAGCCTAGAATTATTTAATGGTCCGGGTTTGACCTCATGTACCCCTTGAGATACTGTATTTTTCTTGTTTATAAATAAATTCTCCTCAAAGTCACATCTCATGATAGCAATGCTGGAGTGGGATGGACTTTGCACCAAATTTGAAAAAAAAAAAAAAAAAAAAAAAGAGCAAAAAAAAAAGTACCAGCAGAAAAAAGTGGTATTCAATCCATCTAACACAATGAAAGGTGCAATGAACATAATGATGCAGTGATATCAGTCACACAGTTAAAGCTATGTAACAGTGGAGTAAACTAAACTAGGCAAACCCATCTTACAAACTACATTAATTTCTTTCTTCAAAGTTCAAACTATTTTTTATCTTCTTTAAAGCCTTTCTTTGTCATCGATAGCTTTTTCTTTCACCTTCATAGTTCCATATTTCCTACTGTCACTATCTTCCAAGACTGATTTCACTAAAGCCGCTTCTACATCTGGTTTACCATACAAATGCCAATTATTCTTTTCACTTTCATGATTCTTCCAAGATTTGTGCACCTTAAGAGTATTTACCTTTTTTAATTTAAAAGAAAATAAAACAAATATATTAAGGCCTAGACTATGAAGCAGAATTACAAACCTTGGGATATTTACGAATAAAAAGCTTGAGAGAGTCCAGCTGTTCCTCGCAGAATGGCTTTAGGTGATGATTCCATGGGCCAGCTTTTAGATGGTTTTCGATAACAGAGCAGAGGTTCTTGTTTTCATTTACTCTGCATGAAAATCAATATGCATCAGTTATCTAAAAACATTACCCAAGCCTAGCCTAAAAATTAAACATTACTAGACTTCTCAAAGAGGGAAGCAGCTTACTCATGGTCAGTTAAAACAACATCCGTTAAATGAAATTGCCATTCAATTGTCCAGGAGATGCATTTCTTCCTGAAGCAGACCAGGCCAACAGAAAAAAAATATTTAAGAAAATTAATGAGTGATTCAAATCCTCCACAAACACGTTGGAACACTCACTAACATCCTCATTACAAGGGCACATCCCAAATTTTATATAGGACCAAGTATTAATCCATCCCCCAATATTAATCTAGACTGGAAAAGCTTTGAAAGTTTTTACCTTTGATCATATCGAGTTTGATTTTTCTCTCTTTTTGACATTCCACTTGGTAGAAATAAGAGTTTCGTCCTGCGACTGGCAGCAGCACTCCGAAGGCTTTTAAGGCAAAAGGGTAGCCTGAAATTATTGTATCTGCACAACTTATTTCTCAATCTGTGAGCAGACTGAGCAACCCTCTTCACTTCCTCAAGCAAATTGTAGTCTACCAACACAATTGTCAATACAAATGCAATGGTTAAAATACGCAAAAACAAAGTAACAAACTTCACAATGCAATATAAAACCCAATTGTTGAGCTTTTAGAAAAACTACAGAGAATGTTATATCCGCAAACGGGCATCAAAATCGATCCCAAAAGAATATGAATTCGACCATTTTATATCCTATACGTTATTTTATCTTCTTCAAAACCTCCAAACTAGGTACTTAAAAGTTAAAAGATTTATGCAAACAAACTGCAAAATTATCACGAAAAGACAGTCCTTTGTCCATGAAAACACTCACAGTGAAAGAAAAAGCACTGAAATTTACCGAAAAGAGGTCAAAATTGCAACCGAATTGATTCCCACAGCTAGAGACAATTGAAAAATCTAAAAAAACTTATAAGGGGTCGAATTTAAATTAAAAAAAAATAAAAACACTGGAATAAATCAGAAAAATAAGGTACCAGAAAGGAGCTGATTATTGTCCATCTGAGAGAGGGGGACGAAGTTGGTTAGGCGCCTCTTTCCCGTACAGCCAGAGCGAAGCTTGTGGGCCTTGACGCACGGAAGGCTACAGGAGCGTACGGAGCAGCCTGGGCATTTGTACTTGGACGCCTTCTCTTTGCACTCTTGGCATATTTTCGGGTTTGGTTTCGCTGAACCAGCTTCTCCTCCTCCTTCCTCCATGGGTCTTCTTTCACTCACACGCTGACAGACACTGAGGGGTTTTTTTTTTTCTTCGCGGCGGGGGGGGGGGGGGGGGGGGTGGGGGGTGGTGAGGAACAGTACCGTAGGGTTTATGATGAAGGAAGATTCCGACGACGCATCTTGGGTTTGCTTTTGATTTGAAAATGTGACGGCGTCGTGCGGGGTTAGGTCCTGCCCTTTGGCTTGCTATACCCCACCCGCATCGCTTTCACTCAATGGAAAAGATTTATCACCTAGACTTCCAAATTTACCCTTAAATTTTAAGTTCAGCCGTCTGAACTGTACGCACCAGCTTATCTCTTTAACCCGTCTACCCAGGCCACCATCAGTCGCAGGTGACGACTGCAAGTTGCTGGCTACAACCCATGGGAGCGAAAGATAGAGAGACACAGATTACAAGAACTGGGAGAGACCAAAACTGCAGCCAATATTTTGGTTCATCCATAATCAGCCCAAATTTCGTCGGGGTGGGCCGAGCGGTAGAGACGTGTTTATGACGGCCTGCAGGGTTTGGTTCTGCGGTGAGAGAGTCACTGCCTGTTTTTGGTCATATCCATTCATTAATCACAGCGTGAACCGCCGATTTTGTTTTTACATTATCACCTCAATGAAAAGTGGAAAGTAAGGCCATCTCCAACCTATTCAAGGCCATACGGTCGAAAATAGCCGAAATGACATTAAAATTGTCTCTAACCGAAGGCTAGGCCAAAGGGTTTGTGGACCCCATCGGGCCACAATTGGAGAATTGGACCAACTAGTTGGCCCAAGCCAGCCAGCCCCGGCTGGTCCAGTATTTTGAATCCCAACGGCTACTTGCTAATATCAGCTAGTCGTTAAATTTGATTATTTTTTTTTAATTTAAAATTATATATTTTTTTCCTATAACTAGCTAAGCCATTAAACAACATTAAATAACATTAAGTAACATTAAACAACATTAAAAAACATTTAACAACATGAACCTTAATCAACATTAAAAAAAAAAAACATTTAACAACATAAAACTTAAACGCCTACTCCACGCTTCTTTTGACCCAAAGATGTGTAGGTACTTGTTTGTGGCACGCGAACGTATCATCATATGACGCTTCATGTACTCATTTAAAGAGATATTACCAGTTCTTAGATTCAAAGGCAAATTAGGCCCATCATATATTTTTGCACGAGCCCTTCTTGACCTATTTGGATCCTCTTGATTGTCATCAGACTCTCCATCAATATACTCATCTGGCTCATCATCCACAATCATGTTGTGTAATATGATGTACGACATCATGATAGAGTTCAAATTTTCTCGACTCCACCCTTTTGCCGGTTCCTTAATGATCTTCTACTGTGCTTGTAGAATATCGAAAGCTTTCTCAACATCTTTCTGGTATGCCTCTTGGTGTAAGGTAAACCACTTTTTGGCATCATCCACGTGGTTTGCAATTGCTTGGACAAGTGTCGTACACTTTGGGTAGATGTCATCTGCTTAGTAATACCCCATGTTGTACTGACACCCGTAGTAGTCAAGTTGAGGTGATTTACCCTCCGTCAGGTTATTGAAGAGGGGTGAACGCCCAAGAACTGTAATATCATTTTGGGATCTTGGAACTCCAACAAAAACATGCCTAATTCATGTGTCAAATGATGCAACCGCCTATAACACAATAGTTGGCTTTCTCGATCTTCCGCTAAAGCCTCATTGCCATCCGGTGGAATAGTTCTTCCACTGCCAATGCATGCAATCTAATGACCCTATCATGCCCGGAAAGCCACGGTCTTCAGCTTTGCAAATGAGTCGATCTAGATTTGCTTGATTTAGTTGACAGAGGTACCCCTCTTTGTAAAGCTGAACAACTGTGTGACAGAATTCAGCAAGATTATCAAGGCATATAGATTCAGACATACCATATGTGTCATCCATCGCATCAACTGGGGAGGCATAGGCCAGCATTTAGAGTGCAATAGTAACCTTCTGATGAGGTGAGAAACCATGGCAGCTTGTTCTGTCCAGTTTCTGTCGAAAGTATGGATTGACATGTTGGACATCATGAAGGAAACGCTCGAAAACATGATGCCTCATCCAGAAGCGACGTCTGAAATCCTCTTCGTTGTACACCGAGTTAGGGTTGAAATAGTTGTTCATCAGATTCTGATGCGCCATCTCTATTTCGTGGCTTGTAACCGCGACCAACAATAGAGCCATCTTATTGAGGTTGTTCTTCAGTTGCCTCACACGCCATGACCCCAGCCATGGCTGTCTT
The DNA here is from genome assembly GCF_019419815.1 of Pyrus x bretschneideri. NCBI lineage: Eukaryota > Viridiplantae > Streptophyta > Magnoliopsida > Rosales > Rosaceae > Pyrus > Pyrus x bretschneideri. Next base: position 362,139 of record NW_025999790.1, on the reverse strand, counting down.
ATATGATGCATTGCGCCATGATTCATCTTCTTCATCAGACTTCTCATCTTCTCGTCTCATATGTGCCAATTTATCTTCCAATTCAAAATTAGATGAGGACCCTCAGTTGGAATACAAAAAAGATCCAAAGTTGGAATTCATTGCAAACTTGAATTAAAAAAATATTGGAGAGGGAAAAGCTGAAGGTGTGTGAATTATAGGCCAATATCTACCCTATTTATGGACATTGGAAACTGAAGATAAGAAGTGTCGCACAGATAAAAATCCTATCTAAATACCCACAACCAATTACATCTCGACATTTGGCACTCGAAATCCTATCCAAAAAATTATTGAGATTACATATCTACAAGAAATCTGCAAAGTTACTCACAGATCAACACGTGGCACTCGAAGCTCGAGACGTAAAATTATTGAGATTCCTTATCAACAAGAAATGTGCAAAGTTACTCACAAATCGACATGTGACACTCGAAATTCGAGACGTAAAATTATTGAGATTCCAACTTGAAAAATTATTGACATTCCATCTCAAAAAATTATTGAGCTAGTTTAATTTAAGTAACCATATTAATTCAATTAAAATACTAAATTATGTTTGGCCATTTGACCCCCTTAGTTGGAGATGGTTTTTTATCACAGTGCTATGTATTGGCCTATGGCTCTCTAGCCCTTCGGTTAGAGATGGTAAGAAATATGACATGGCACTGTTCATTAAAATATTAATTTCTTGGAGAGCTAGAGGGCTAAAAGAGCCATTTGGCCCTCATTCGGTTGGAGATGGCCTAAGTCCCTCAACTATTTTCGGAAAAATTATTTAAATTAATTCAAATCTGCCAATTTATTTCTAATATTTTATTTAATTTTTTGTTGATTTTGAGTTACGTGACAAACATGTAGTACATTTTTTCGGAAAGGGATCCTCTCCGGATCCTTTCCACCAAGTCCACCAAGGCCACAAATCTGTGTCTTTGAAATTTGATCAAACGGCTACAAACAGGGACCCACTTTAAAAGTTATAATAACTTTAGCCGTTTGATCAAATTTTAAAGGCTCGGATGAACTTGATGGAAGGGATCCCCTTCCCATTTTTTCATCCATTTAAATTAAGTTTGTTCATTCAATTTCATCCCTAATAAGTACTAATTTCATCCTAATATAATAGCATGATGAAATTAGCACTTTTAAATGAACTTAGGGATTTATTTTGGATACTAAAATTTTAAATCAAATTTGCAAATTAAACGATGTATCACTAATAGGAATAAGCACGTTAATCAATACTTAAATAATAATTCAATTATCAACAATCATATTATTTGATTTACAAAATATGGTTTAAAAATTTGCTCTCTACCGTTACATCATTACCCATTATTTTATTAAAAATATATTTAAGACTTATTTTTCACTCATGTAATAATTGAAAGACTAAAAAATAGACATCGCACCGAATCATAATATCTCAATAGGATTTTAATCAAATTGATTCCCATAGTTTGGTCAAGCAAATATGACCTCATTTGGGCGAATTTCAATGCTTTTACTAGATCGGATGCTTTAAACCTTAAAAATGGTATAAGATTAACCCATTTTGTCAATCACAGATTCTTGTCCTTCCCAATCAAATTTTAGTAATTGGTACTTAATTTCGTGGGACTTGAAAGCCGAAAATCTTCTTTTGGGGTTTGATGGATTGTGGAAGTTGTGTGATTTTGGAAGCAGGTCTACCAGTCACAAGTGCAGGGTGCTCTGAGAAGCCTGAAGAAATAAGTAGAGTATTCTAAAAAGCACACAATACCTGCCTATAGAGAACCTATGGTTGAACATAAAACTTATTTTCCAACTTGAATGTGTGATCTTCGGAGAAAATAAGCGCTGTATTTTTACTTATTTATGTTTGATGAGGAGTGTAGGAAGCCTTGTTCCTTTTTCTTTGTGCTTGCCTTGTGTTTTTTATTAGAGCATGTCATTGTCCATAGAAAATTCAGACTTGGAATTCTCTAACAATCCACCGCTGATTGATTACGTCCAATCCAAATAAGATTGATTGACTGAAACAGGTTAGGCAACACTTTTGTTAATTTTAAGATTACGCCAATGATAACCAATAATAATTTGATGCTAACTAAAAATAAGAATATCGCTTGTATTGAAAGAGGACAATAATACAATCAAATTCAATAGACAAATTGCAGAATTAAAGAAGCAAAAAATGAAATGAATAAACAAAGCACCGTAAATATGACCGACATCGCAAGTAACGATGGAGATAAATCAACATGTGTATGTAACAAATTGTCTATCTAACAAGAGGATGAAAAGCGTTAATAATTCTACCGTTGGAAGAGGTTCTGGATTCAAATTTTACAAAAAATTGTTGAATATTTTGCTTAAAGAGAGTGTTATCAAGAGGATGTAAGCTCGTTTAATTAAAAAGTCAATTCAATCTCTGTTGCAGTTTAGGTGAATATTAACATGTGAAAATTAGTGGGAGTTAAAAACTTGATGAACATTAAAGTCCAATCATTCTTTTTACTCAAAAAAATTTATATTTGGTTTCTCTCCTAGTGTGAGTCTTTCCAATCATTCTTTTGACTCAAAAAAATTTATATTTGGTTTCTCTCCAAGTGAGAGTCTTTCTCCCTTATTGAGAGTTTTTCTCACCCTTTTGTGTGAGGTTTTCAAAGTCGAGCAATTCCAGTGGCACTGAACCTAGCTTCGGCTGGGGTCGGTTGCAGTTTCCCCCTTTCTTTCCTTCTCCTCTTTTCTTTTCCCAATTTGTTTCGTATGTCTTACCCCGTTGGTATGCCTCATTCTTGTTCACCCTTGGTTCGATTTTTAGCCATGTATCCTGTTGAGATTGTGTCTCTCTCTGGTGTTTCCACCTGTTCGGGTATTTCCAACACCACCACTTTCTCATTGATATCTGCCTTTTTCAGTAATGTTGTTCGTGGGTCTTCACGGACTTCATCTTGATAGTTGGCTTCTATGCCTTAGTTGTTGGCTATCCTTACTTTGTGATTGTGTTCGCGGAGCAGATTGGAATTGGATGGTGCATTTGATGAGGTGTTGCTTGGTTGTGGGTAAAGAATGGTGTAACATCCCACATCGCTCAGGACAGTGAATCATGTAAGCCTTATATGTATATATTCTCATCTCTACCTTGCACGAGGCCTTTTGGGAACTCACTAGCTTCGAGTTCCGTAGGAACTCCGAAGTTAAGCGAGTTCATGCGAGAGCAATCCCAGGATGGGTGACCCACTGGGAAGTTCTTGTGTGAGTTCCCAGAAACAAAACTGTGAGGACGTGGTCGAGGCCCAAAGCGGACAATATTGTGCTAAGGCGGAGTCGAGCCTGGGATGTGGTAGGGGCCTGAGCCGGGATTTGACAATTTGGTATCAGAGCCAATCTCTGGCCGGAAGTGTGCTGATGAGGACGTCGGGTCCCTAAGGGGGGTAGATTGTAATATCCCACATCGCCTAAGGGAGTGGATCATGTAAGCCTTATATGTATATATTCTCATCTTTACCTTGCATGAAGCATTTTGAAAGCTCACTGGCTTCGGGTTCTGTAGTAACTCCGAAGTTAAGCGAGTTCGCGCGAGAGCAATCCCAGGATGGGTAACCTACTGGGAAGTTCTCGTGTGAGTTCCCAGAAACAAAACTGTGAGGGTATGGTCAGGGCTCAAAGCGGACAATATCATGTTATGGCGGAGTCGAGCCAAGGATGCGGTAGGGGCCCAGGCCGGGATATGTTGGTATCAAAGCGTGATTTGTTCAGAGCATACTTAGGACCTTCTGTTACTGTAGTAATGTGTCTATCATGACGTCATTTGGATGTCACAACTTCCAGATTTGGTGTCATTTGGCTTAGTTGTGCAAACCTTTCTCTGTTTGAATTGTCACCTTTTTGTTGAAATACAAGAATTCGTGTCGGGATTGTGCCTCAGTAGTGATGAAGTGGATTGTTGAATGACTTTCAACATCGGATGGATACTCTGTGACGTGCATTCCTGGGAAGCGATGTGTTTTAGAAATCTCAATTTGAGGAAGTCTGGTCAAGCCCAGCTGTAGATCCGAAATGGCGATGCCATTCTACAACATGCGTTCCCTAGGAATTACGGGTGGAGTCGGCTCTACATCGAAATCTTGGGAAACGGAAAAATCTTGGCGTTACGAGTTGGTTAAGATCAACTGGAAATCTGAATCGGTGATGTCACTTTGCGACATGCGTTCCCCAGGAATGGTGGGCAGAGTCATATTGTAGTGGTAACTACTCAAAATATTCGAAGTGCATGCTAGAGAAAGCGACAATCGTTAGTTGTTGCGAAGTTTAATAAGTGCTAGTTGTGACGGCGATTAGTAAGTGGTAGTTTGTGGGAGCAAATCAATGTTCTCGGACTCATTACCACTGAACAAACTCGTGTGAATCTGTAGAATGATTCTTCGGTGATCGTTCTATCGATAACATTCTTGATTACTCCAACAACGAAGTCAAGTTCCTTAACCTTTGACCTTTAGCTTTACACCAAATTCTTCGAGTGTTGACTTCGTTTACATTAATTGCTTTTCTTGGGAAACTCCTCAGTAGCAGACGTTATTCTCAGCAATTTCCAAAAGGAGTTGCGATTCTTGTTGTTGTTATAGTTGGATTTGGATGATGAAGATCCAGTCTTGGTTGGATAAACAGACTCCTTGAATTTCACCTGGGTTTGGCACTCGGCGGTAAATCCTAGCTCATTGTCCACGTACTTTTCGGTAGAGGTGAATTTAGCTTCTTGCTTGTAGCCCAACTGACCAATGCTCTTGTCCACTAACTGTTCATCTTTGTAATTTTCAGTTTAAAGGCTTGAGATTCCACCATATTCATCATTGTACGAAGATCGAGCTTTGCTCTGAACTTTTCTGGACTCATTGAGCTTTGGTTTGCTCAAGGGCATCACTTTAAGTTAACCAATCGTATCACTGCATGCATATGCATGATGCTTTGTATTTTTCTTCTTCATCATTCTGTTGGTTCAGAGGTTATATGTTTAATTTTTGAATTTTGATTCAGCTCTTACAAAGTATTATGAATTTCGAAATGTCTTTGGCCTCGTCAAATCTTATAAGCAATTCTTAACTATTCTTGAGCTTAGATTTATTTCCTTTTGGCTAAGAAACCCGTCAACCTTATTGTGATGATTAGCCAAATAATCATAAATAATGACTTCTATTTCTGCAACTTCACCTTCCTTCGTTGGTTTTTTTCTCAATGTGAACTAGATCATGCCGAAACATTCTACTGAGGGTTAAAAAAAAAAAAAAAAAAAAAACAACAACATTTGTTCTCGGCATGGTTTCTTACTCAACTAAATATCTTGCACTCTAGATTTAATGGACTTGTTTTGATCCTCAAATTCTTGATTGTTCTTTTAGCCTTCTCTACATGGTTTCTCGCTCAATCAGTGAGGAATTCGCGATCAATCGATTCGGCGGAAGTGTGCGCCCAATTCTTTTTGATTCGGACAGGAATATTTAGGGCATAACATTTTCACAAGCTCACCAAACTTACCAGAAAGAGTTCCACGTGGGTGTGGAGTTTGAGCCGTCTTTTGGTAGGAGACTGGTGAAGATTGTAGTGTAGGTGATCAGCAGATTGCATCACTATCTTCATGCTGAATTGAATGGTCACCACTCATTATCCTACTGCAATTCATAATGATTATATCGTACTCTGGTAGACCTTTTCGATGATGTGATGTGCTCGTTTCAACGCATATTTCCACTGCTTCACTTCCGAACCTTATTGTTATGAGTATGTGGATGTCGAAAACGCTTCTAGCAGATCTGTTTGGTGCACTCTGGAATGGCACCACAACGCGGTCGAGGCAAGAATCGGAAGATCTTTACACTTCTCTTGAATGGTGTGTGCTCTCATAAAGTGTTTAGGTTGATCACTTGTGAGTCCTTCTTCTTTCCACCAACTTTAGCCTTGTTTGACTAGAAATCTGCAACTAAGCAAAAATGGAGAGATGGATGGAGCATTGCAACAATTCCCAAGAGATACTACTTGTTGGGAAAGGTGACTTCTCGTTTTCTGCTTGCTTGGCTTGAGCTTTTAAGTTTGCTATTAACATGGTAGCCACTTCTCTTGAATCCCAAGATACCATTTTCAAATGGGTTCTTTACTGGTGAAACTTTAGATTAGTTAGTCACATTTAAAAGAATTGAGGAGGATTGGATGCTTGGTGCTAAATAGAGTTTTTACGACGGCAGTTTCTGTTTCGTCCGGTTTAAGTATGACGCTTTTTGCGACGTGGTATGAGAGTTTCTACAGGCAACAGTGGTTGTTAAAGAGTTATGAGAGCTTGTTTTCGGAGGATCGAATTTACGACGTGTGAATTAGTGCACCATTAGAAAATTTCTGCTTGCTTATCGAGATAATAAATGTGTGATCGGTATCGTGGGCGGCCGACTATGGTATCGATAACTTATTCATTGGGTTTGTTAAGCAAGTGGGCAGGAAGATTCACCTTCAGCAGTTGTTACGAATTCGCTATTGTTGAGGCTCGACCCAAAGACACATCTATTCTCGGAGTACGTGACATTTCTTATGCTTGGGCGAAACCCATTCTCATTTTCCAATTTTAAATTTTCAGTATAGGTATTTTAACTTTCATCCTTTAGTTATTTGTTTTTGGCGTTACAAATTTTTTGGGGAAAGTATCTCCGTTTTCAGTTTTAAGTTAAGCACGAGTTTTCAACCTATATGTTAGCACATATCTATTTTGACGCTATAGTATTTTGCGTACTTATTTTTGACCTTACGTCCATATACGTTTTCGACTTTATATCTTATTAAAGTATGATTGCAAGAGGACTCATGTACCTGCATGAGGAATGTAGCACGCAGATCATCCACTGCGATATTAAGCCCCACAACATACTTTTAGATGATTTATTCACGGCAAGGATTTCGGACTTTGGATTGGCAAAGCTTCTGCTGAGCAATCAAACTCTTACTAATACAGTTATCAGAGGGACCAGAGGATATGTTGCACCAAAATGGTTCAGGAATATTCCGATTACTGCAAAGATGATGTTTATAGTTATGGGGTCATGTTATTGGAGATCATCTGCTGCAGGAGGAGCCTTGAAATGGAAAGGGAAAACAAAGAAGAAGTGATACTAACGGACTGGGTTTACGATTTCTACAAGGAAAAAACATTAAAGAAGCTTATAGAAGATGATGAAGAGGCAAGAAATGACATGAAAAGGTTGGAGAGGCTAGTCAGGGTTGCAATTTGGTGCATTCAAGAGGATCCGTCCTTAAGACCGACAATGAAGAAGGTTACGCAGATGCTTGAAGGAATGGTTGATGTATTTGTGCCTTCATGTCCTCTTTTTAGTTCAGTTTACTGAAATCCACATGTTATGTTTTGTATAATTCATTTTAGTAGTGTGTCATGTTAATGGCATATATTTCCATAGGATGACAATAACCTTGTTGATAGGTGCATTATTTATATATTTTCATGTTAATTATCCCTAAGCTTTGTTAAGGAATTGAATAGGGGCGTTTTGATATAGGCGCTTCGTTTTTTAATTTTTTAGATTAAACATACACTCCTTTTGAAAATTTGATCAAACATTTTCCTATAATTTTGGTTATTAATTTCAGTTTTTCACGTAAGTTCAATTTTGTTTAGAATTTTAGTTTTTCACAACTTCTCTTAGACATTTTGATTTTTGTTTTTTTTTTCTTTTCCTATTATCCCTATATTTATGCATTTATTATCCATCTCTATGCATTTTTTTTTATTGGTTGTTATAATTTTTACTTTTTTTATGAATATAGTAGAATATTTATAACAAAAAATTGTCAGATTTTATTATTTAGAAGACCCAACACATAATAAAGATTTGTTTGATTATATAGCTACGTCTAGTTATCTATAATATGGACACATTTAGTTTTATAGTGGATTTGATTTTTTGTATTTCTCGGTACATTTGGAATGTAAATATATCAAAAAGGGTTATCTAATAGAGACATTTGCTTTTGTGGTACATTTGAGATTTTTTGTTCATTTGGTCTTTTGGTATATTTGGAATCTAAACGTACCAAAAGGGTTACCTGACGATGGGCACATTTGGTTTTATGGTACATATGGTTTCTCTGTACATTTGAAATCTAAACGTACCAAAAATGTTACATAACAATAGGTACATTTGGTTTTAGTACATTTGGTTTCTCGGTACATTTGAAATATAAACGTACCAAAAGTCGATACTTTTGTTCTTAAATGTACCATAAGTTTTAACTATATTTTTTATATATCTATACGTGAAAAAAATATGTATTGAAGACTTTTTATGGAAACATTTTTAATAGAAAGAGAATTTTTTTTAAATACTGATAATAAGGAAATGAGGAATTAGTTAATTAATTTTTTATTTTATTTTATTAAAAAAATATCATTTAATGCGTAGAAGGGGGTTCGAAATTAAATTCCTATATTATAGGCAATTAGTTGCTAAGCTACCTTATGCCTCTATATAAATGCATTTAAATTAATGACATGGAAATTAAATAAAAAGAAAATTATTGAGGTGACAATTGATCAAAGCACCTTAATCAAATCTTTAAAAGGGATGAATGTTTAATCTAACAACTATAGAAAACATGTAGGGCATTCTAATTTTTCCAATTGAACGGGGCATAAAAGAGCCTTATTACTTTCCTTTCCTTAATTTCAGCCAATATGCACACTTAGAACGTTTTTGGTGATAATTCGATTTTTCGGAGGAGTTTTGATGCATGGCCAATTGGAGAAGGAAGCTAAAAGGCTGAAGCTCATTGTGTCCGAATTTTATAATTTTCCATCGGGCCATTCATTCTAGTTTTACAAATCAATCCCGCGGAAGTTGTTTTCTCGTCAGAATTGCACAGTTGTGGGAGAATGAAGATTTTGAGTCTTTTCCCATTTTTCCTAGTGGCGTGCAAGAGATTCTTGGAAAGATAAGAGATAAAGCTACGTTTCCCATATTTTTACATAATTTTCCAGAAGATAAATCGATCCCAAATTTGGCGTGCAAGACAGATGACATGATTCCCAAGCCAAGAAGGATTCTTTCCTAGTTTGTGTCATTAATTGTTTAGGAATTAGTTTTATTTAGGAGAGTTTCTCTCATACCTTATAGGGTTTTTCTAGTATAAATAAGGTGTCCTAAGCTCTCTCTAGAGATCTACCCATATCATTCACACCACTACATCATTCACCCTCTTCGCCATTTGAAAATGAAGAAGAGCGCAGGAAGTGTTTTGCCATGGACTCCGAGTTCTATTTTTCTTTTATTTTTATTTCCATTTGTAACTACGTTATTTTCTAAGGTTTATGATAAAGACATGACATGAATATTTGTGAAGTACTTTGTTAATTATTATTCGATTATATGTCATGTTATATTCTTAATCTTTGTGGGTATTTTATACTAGATTCAGATTTCTAATGACTGATCAGCTTTAGAAATTTTGTATTTAAATATTTAGATAAATCTACGAGGATGACCAATCAATTAGGTTTATTGAAACTAAGATTAAGAAAGCATCTGAGTCAACATGATCGTATTCCGCAGAATCCATGGCTAAATCTTAACTCGAAGTTAACCCTGTTGAGGTTCTTTCCATCTCCATTTTCACCGATCCTTAGTTATGGTTGACTGATTAGGCTCACGGGCCTTAGCTTAGATTGGACAAGTAAACTTCCCTTAATAAAGGACATAGGCTCACCGACCAAAACCACTTTAACTTAGGGATTTATTTTGGATATATAGATAGATTAAATTTTTAAATTAAATTTGAAAATTAAACGATGTATCATTAATAGGAATAAGCACGTTCATTAACACTTAAATAATAATTCAATTATCAATAACCACATCATTTGATTTACAAAATATGGTTTAAAATTTTGATATCCCTCCCGTTACATCATTACCCATTATTTTATTGAAAAAAATATTTAAGAACTTATTTTTCACTCATATGATAATTCAAAGACTAAAAAAATAAACAAATCGCACCCAAATCATAATATCTCAATAGGATTTTAATCAAATTGATTCCCATAGTTAGGTCAAGCAAATATGACCTCGTTTGGGTGAATTTCAATGCTTTTACAAGATCGGATGCTTTAAACCTTAAAAAGATATAAGATTAACACATTTTGTCAATCACAGATGCTTGTGCTTCCCAATCAAATTTTAGTAATTGGTACTTAAATTCGTGGGACATTGAAATCCGAAAATCTTCTTTTGGGGTTTGATGGATTGTGGAAGTTGTGTGATTTTGGAAGCAGCTCTACCAGTCACAAGAACAAGGCGCTCTGAGAAGCCTGAAGAAATAAGTAGAGTATTCTTAAAAGCACACAACACCTGCCTATAGAGCCCCATGGTTGAACATAAAACTTTATTTTCCAACCGAACGCGTGATCTTCGGACAAAATAAGCGCTGTATTTTTACTTATTTATGTTTGATGAGGAGTGTAGGAAGCCTTGTTCCTTTTTCTTTGTGCTTGCCTTGTGTTTTTAATTAGTGTATGTCATTGTCCATAGAAAATTCAGACTTGGATTCTCTAACAATCCGCCGCTGATTGATTACGTCCAATCCAAGATAGCTACCTACAATTCTTTAAGGGGTGTGCTATTCACACATCTTTTTTTACTTCTCACACACCATTTGTTAATTTTTGTCCGTTGATCTTCTTTAATTCATTCGATCCGACAGCCGAAAATTAGAAGGGTATGTGAGAAGTAAAAAAAGATGTGTGGATATCACACCCCTTCTTTAAAGCTAATTGTAAATAAATAAGATTGATTGACTCAAACACGTTAGGCAACACTTTTGTTAATTCTAAGATTACGCCAATGATAACCGGTAATGATTTGGTGCTAACTGAAAATAGGAATAACGCTTGTATTGAAAGAGGGCAAATACTACAATCAAATTCAATAGACAAATTGCAGAATTAAGGAAGCAAAAAATGAAATGAATACACAAAGCACAACAAATATGACCAACAGTGCGAGTAGTCATGGTGGAGATAAATCAGCATGTGAGTACAACAAATTGTCTGTCTAACAAGAGGATGGAATGCGTTAATAATCCCTTCGTTGAAAGAGGTTCCGGATTCAAATTTCATAAAAACCGTTGAGTATTTTGGTTAAGGGGAGTGTTACCAAGAGGATGTAAGTTTGTTTGATTAAACAGTCGATTTAGTCTCCGTGGCAATTCAGGTGAATACCAACTAACATGTGGAAATTAGTGGGAGTTAAAAACCTGATGAAAATTAAAGTCCAATCAATCTTTTGACTCTTTACAAAGGAAAACAGGTGCAGTGAGTCTTCTTTTTCAACCTTGGCTGTCTAATCTCTGATGAATCAACTAAATGTTGAATAAACCATTTATCTAATAGACTAACAATACGAGCCGGGTCAAGCTTGACTATCCGAATTGCCCGAGTCGTGAGTACCTGGGACTTCCAGATACTTGAGGCACTTGTACACATGATTAAGCAGCCACGCCTACGTATATATATTAGTAGAATTATCTTTGTTGCAAATCTGCAATTATTATTTCTTTATGCAACTTTTGGTTCCATATACTTTCTGTGCTCATCAGGTTGTGTGAAAATTGGCCATGTCTGCTTTCCTTCACTTGCTTGGCCTTTTACTTTTGCTTGTAGTTGTTGAACCACTTTGTGCAGCAGCTCAATCTGCTGCAAATATTAGCTTGGGGTCGTCCCTCACCGCATCCGAAGACACATCTAAATCATCATGGCAGTCACCCTCCGGGACATTTGCTTTCGGGTTTCGCCGCGTTGGTGATCAAGACACCTTCTTGCTTGCCATATGGTATGACAAAATACCAGATAAAACCGTAGTTTGGTATGCAAATGGAGACGCTCCAGCACCCAAAGGATCGAAAATTGAGCTCACAGCTGATGGCCAATTCGCGCTCACCGACCCAAAAAGCCAAGAAATCTGGAAGCCTGAGTCCGTTCTTAGTGGTGGAGTTGCGTATGCTGCCATGCTTGACACAGGCAACTTTGTGCTTGCAGGCAAGAATTCTGATTACTTATGGCAGAGCTTCAAGGATCCCGCCGACACCATTTTGCCAACCCAACTGCTGGAGATTGGCGAAAAGTTGTATTCTAGGCAGACTGCAAGCAACTACTCGAGGGGAAGGTTTCAACTCCAAGTGAAACAAGATGGAAGGCTAGTTTTATATCCGGTTGCCTTGCCTACGGAGTTCGCATACCCAACATACTATGAGAGCAACACTGCCGATGCTGCCGATGATATGAATACAGGCTTTCAGCTGCTGTTTAACGAGTCAGGTTACATCAATATTGTCACAAGGAATGGAAGTATGGTAAGCCTCACAAACAAAACAGTGTCACCAATGAGAGATTATTATTACAGAGCAACACTGGATTTTGATGGGCTTTTCACTCAATATGCTCACCCGAAATCACCAAAAAATGGTAGCTGGACGTCCTGGTTGCCTCTCTGGTCTATCCCGGACAACATTTGCTTCGATGTAAGTGGTGATTTGGGAAGTGGACCGTGTGGATACAATAGCTTCTGCAGACTGGATGCAAATAGAAGACCAATTTGTGAATGTCTTCCTGGCTTTTCCGCTTTGGATTCAAATAATAAGTTGGGTGGCTGTAAACAGAACAGAATACTGACTTGCGAACAAGGCAATTCAAAGCTAGAAGATTTGTATGTTATGCATGAGTTGACTAATACTTTTTTTCCCACTTCTGCAAACTATGAGCAAATACAGCCGATGAATGAAGATGATTGCACCAGATCTTGCCTTTACGATTGTAATTGTATGGTTGCTGTTATCAAAGAAGGCAGCTGCTGGAAGAAGAAGCTGCCAGTCTCACATGGAAGGCAGGACTGGAATACGTATGGGAAGGCTCTCATTAAATTACCAAAGTCTGACGCTTCTTTAGAGGATCCACTTTCTCCAGTCGCAAACAGGGGAAAAAAAGATCAGAAAACTCTCATCTTAGTCGGAGGACTTCTTTTGGGTAGCTCTGTGGTTCTTAACTTTATATTTCTTGCAGCGATTTCTTTGGTTTTCTTTTATGGATACAAGAAAAGACATAATCTTACTAGTAGTGCATCAAGTATTATGGAAGCAAATCTACGCTTGTTTACTTATAAAGATCTAGAAGAAGCCACAGATGGATTTAGGGAAGAACTTGGAAGAGGTGCTTTTGGCACTGTGTACAAAGGAATCATATCATCCATCAGTTCAACAAACTACGTCGCAATCAAGAAGTTGGACAAAATGGCGCAAGAAGGTGAGAAGGAATTCAAAGCAGAGGTGAGAGCAATAGCCAGGACTCACCACAAAAACTTGGTCAGATTGCTTGGGTTCTGTGATGAAGGGCCAAACAAACTTTTGGTCTATGAGTTTATGAGCAATGGAACATTGGCCAGCTTTCTCTTTGGGATTTCAAGGCCCGATTGGAACAAACGAATTCAAATTGCTTTCGGGATTGCAAGAGGACTCATGTACCTGCATGAGGAGTGTAGCACGCAGATCATCCACTGCGATATCAAGCCCCACAACATACTTCTAGATGATTCATTCACGGCAAGGATTTCGGACTTTGGATTGGCAAAGCTTCTGCTGAGCGATCAAACTCTTACTAATACAGTCATCAGAGGGACTAGAGGATATGTTGCACCAGAGTGGTTCAGGAATATTCCGATTACTGCAAAGGTTGATGTTTATAGTTATGGGGTCATGTTATTGGAGATTATCTGCTGCAGGAGGAGCCTTGAAATGGAAAGGGAAAACGAAGAAGAAGTGATACTAATAGACTGGGTTTACGATTGCTACAAGGAAAAAACATTAAAGAAGCTTATAGAAGATGATGAAGAGGCAAGAAATGACATGAAAAGGCTGGAGAGGCTAGTCAAGGTTGCAATTTGGTGCATACAAGAGGATCCGTCCTTAAGACCGACAATGAAGAAGGTTACGCAGATGCTTGAAGGAGTGGTTGATGTATCCGTACCTCCATGTCCTCTTTTTAGTTCAGTTTGCTGAAATCTACGTTATGTTTTGTATAATTCATTTTAGTAGTGTATCACATTAATGGCATGTATTTCCATAGGATTACAACTACCTTGTTCTCCACAATTTTCTGTTGATATAGGTTAAATACAAAGTTTCGTATGAATTGAAACAAGAGCACGTGTATAAAATATTATTTGTAATAATGAAGGGGTTACAATCTCTTTATAAACTTGAACTTTTTGATTCAACCTATGAAGATGTAAAGTGTGCGTTGTTGATCCAAGCATCGCGATGTCTTGATCTTGGATGAACGGATGCCGCAAGGTTTTGGCTTTTGGTAATAAAGGAATCAGCACGTGCAAGGTGCTTGGCAGTTTTTCACAAATGTGGCGAAGAATGCAGAGAGCATGTCATGTCTATGATTTGAGCGACACATGGTGCATGTCACATAAGTCCTAGCATATCGAAATTTAATGTGCTGGTGAAATAAATGTTCACCGCAATTTCGAAGTCTACAAAATTATAAGCCTGGTTTCGTTATCAATCTCATGGGAGAGAGCCTTAAGTGTAATGTTATTGCCGCCTTGTAAACATTGTTCAATACTTGTTTGAAACAAGTTTTGACAGGGAGAGACACCTCTATTTCATGGTATTAGAGCATGTTGTCTCACGTGTGAAACACAACGGCTGCACGTGTTTCATATCATTTTGTTTGTGTTGTCTACGTGTTAGGCTTAAAAATTCGTCACACCTTAGAGACGTATTAATCAAAATGAATCTCACATTGATGGGAGAAGTGACCTTGTATAAACTTATAAGAAGTTGGACAGCTCTCCATATTACCAATTAATTTTATGATGAAACTTCAACTTTCTTCGTAGTCGAGCACCACCTCTAGCGGATCCTTCTGCCGAGTCCAAAGAGACAAGACTAAAGGGGCAAGATGGGCCGCGAGGGAATTGAGTTCGTTGGAGGAATTGGATTTGAGAGGAGCAACTGGTCCTTGGTGGGATCGTTAGAGCCGGTCGTTATCAATAATCAATAACAACACGACCTGGATGGACAGTGGCGAGTAAGCCATGTTCTTCTTTTTGCCGTTCAGTCATGAGCAGTTCCTTAGTAGTTGTGAGCGGGACATGGCTTAGGTTGCTGATGGATTTTTTGAGATCCGCGTTGAAACTGACCGTTACTAGAGGAGAAGACACCATGCAAGCAAGTGGGATATAGTTAGATAAGGATCAAACCTTAAGACAATTCAGTACAATAATATAGTTTACACTAAAGACAGAAAGGAGTTTACGATTGTATGAAGAATTAAGCCTGGATAATTAACTAGCTTTATATATGGAGGAAGAAAAACATTTGACCTTTCGATGCCATCTCTTACTTTCCGCACAAGTAAATACTTACCTCCATTTCGTCAAGTACGCAGGGTTAATGAAAAATAATAAATCTTTTATCAGTTTCTTTTTTCTCTCCCCACTCTTGACTGTGTGAAGAAGTTGGTGGGGAAGGGAAGGAAAGATGGTCATAATTTGTTTTCCATTATTTTTTTTTTCTTTTTATTAGTTATAGTAATTTCTAACCTTTGTAAAAGAATTCAATTATAAAGAGTTGTTTTATGAGGAAGCACCTCACATATTGTTCTTTTTTTATTTGTTTATTTATTTATTATCAAACAATAGATTTGTTAAATTAGAAAGCCAACAAGGTTCGAACTCATGTCATGGTGTAAGGGCAAGACCTCGTCACCACCAAAAAATATCTTAATACATCTCATTTAGTTACCTAAACTACCCCTCACACACCCACACACTCCACACATCACATGCCAAAACCAATCTCAAGTGTTCGTCTTCACAACGACCACAACAGACAAAATTCTTGTGTACGAACATCACCGGAGAAGAATATTCATGTACAAACCCATTTTCTATTCAATATTGTGCCATACCAATGTCCTCATAAACCTACGGGGAAAAATTGAACAGAAACATTTCCTTCCATATCCTTTTTTTTCTTCATACATACATGAACATTTCCTTCTGGGAGGCCTTGCTATTAAAGTAGAACAAAGGCAGCAGCCACCTTCAAGTATAACCAATCTCTTTCTAACAAAAATAGAAGTCCAAGCATGACAAGGTGTAATAGATTCCTTTTATTTGTTAGTAGAACACCACTGGGCGTATAAGTTGTTGTCAAAATTGCAATCACTTATATTTGGTTCCTATTTGTAGCAGGATCGTGATTGTTCATGATTTGTGTATTCTGGATACAGGGAAGCAAGTTGCACTGATAAATTTTCCTGTCAATGTCTAGTTAAGAGCACATTCATATTAGTACAAAAAAACATATTTAGTATTAAATTCTAACATGGGGTGTATTCGACAACACGTGGACCGCTAATAAAACAATCCTAAAAACATGATTGTGTCAATTTCAGTCATCATACACAAACCACAGAAGTTGTACATAACGTTGTTTTTTATGGTTCCAGGATTTTTTGGTGGTTCAACCAGTCCCTACATCCGTACCGTTGTTGTCCCCGTCTTCAGGGTCCCCTCCCCCTCCGTCTTGGCTGAAAGTTAACTTTGATAGGGCTGTCCATGGCTCAAACAAAACAGGGGGGCATTTGGGGTGGGTTTTCGTGACAACAATGTGAATTTGTGGGAGGTTTTGTCCACAGAGTTTCTCCAGTTAGGAAAGGTCTTCGACTTGCTAATTCAGTTTAGTCTGCTAATTTAGTAGCACATAAACTAGCTGGTATGGTTTTGTTTTTCAATTTGGATTCTTGTTGGTTTGATGATCAACCGGACTTAATTTGTGATGTCTTACTTATTGAATTACGATCATTTTTAAACGAAAAAGCCATATAGTTTCAACCAAAAAAAACCATTTGTTTTTTATGGTCACACTTTTACAAATTTTACCAAAAAAATAATTGCTTTGGTATAATTGATTATTTTTACAAGGATAATGTTAGGAATACCAAATTTCTATACCAAATTTGCTAACCAAATGATGTGTCACCAATAAGAAATAAGAACGTTCATCAACATAATTTGATTTACAAAATTTGGTTAAAAATTTGATCTCCCTAGCATTACCGTTTTCACAATATAACATGAATATTTTTCTTTTTAAACACAACAATACAGAAATAACCCCTAAACTCGATGCCAAAAATTATAGTTGTTGATGCACAAAATCAATGAGACTTTTGAACAACGTAAAATGTCAAGTTTGTAACATTTGCACGATTGCTCCAGTCACATAGTATGGATAATATGTAAAGAGATAAGGATAGAGAAGTAAACACCAGATGTACCTAGTTCATCCTGAGTTTGGCTACGTCTATGGATATAGGGGTTCTCATTAACAGTGAAAAGTTTACATAATACATAGGTTTAAGCATAATCATCATTGTGGGTTCTAATGACGAGTTTAAGTACAGTAGTGACATTAACCTCTAATTGTAGGAGAATTGTCTTCTTTTATAGTTGAAGAGAGTCACTCGCTCTCTTTCCCGATTGATGTGGGATTCTAAGGTTTTATTCTGATGTTGACATGTGTCGTATTATGATTGGTCTTTTGATTAGAGAGGAACTCATGTGCTTTGGCAAAAGTGCCTCATCATGAATCCTTCAATGGGTCTCTGAAGGTAGAAGTTGACCGATGCTTGGTAATTTAGGATTGGTAAAATATGGTACAAACAAGAATTATATTAATATTGTAGATAGTGTGGCAAGATAATTTTAGTGAAGAATGAGAGAATTTATCCCAAAGTTTAAACATTATATAATATTATTGATAAGGAAAAACATTATATAACATTAAAATAGAGATGCTGAAAATAGAAGAAAAAAAAATTCAAATTAGTTAAAATTGGTAGACTAAAATAATAATTCAAAATTAATGGAGTTCTATTAAATTTAATATATTTGTATATTTTTATATACTAAAACCTCCTTACTAATTTGACCAAAAAAAAAAAATAATGAAAATAACTTCAAATATTTACATTTTAATAAAAAACCATTTACTAACTTTATTTAATAGTAAGGACAAAAAAATAAAAACACAAACTCCCCTTTTTCACACTCCCCTCTTTTCACCCATCGCATTAAGAGATTTTATTTTATTTTACTTTTTTGCTTAGAATAAGAAAAAAACTTCAAATCAAATTACATTTCCTATTTTTATTTTTGTGGTGTTCTTTCCCAGTAGCACTCAAGATAATGAGAGATTTTTCAATGTGTCTAGACATAGGGAGGTACATCATATGTTTTTATACAAGTGGTGAGATTCTTGTATTAAAAAATTAATAACATAAAAATAAAATTTTCCACCACTTACATAATAACATGTGGTATACCACTTGTGTTACAGCACAAGGAAAAATTTCTCCAAGATGACATCCAAGATCAAGAAATTAGATGGAGAGCTATATTTACTATTGTAGGTATGTAAAAAAATGTGAGGGAAGATACTATAATCTCGTAAGATGTATTTTCATATATATAATAAATAATATATATATAACTGATATATGTAGATTTCACTCTTACCTACTTAAGACAAAAGAAATAATATATACACAGTGTAGTACCGTTAAGTTTCATAAACAATATAGTATTGTTAAGTTTCATAAATAGTGTAGTACCATTAAGTTTCATAAACAGTGTAGTAAGTCTTATAAATAGTGTAGTAAGTTTCATAAACAGTGTAATACTGTTAAGTTTTATAAACATTATGGTAAATTTCATAAACAGTATATGTGAGGACGCGCACGTCTTGCGTGTCAGTTTTTTTTTAATATTAAAATTATGTCTTCATCATTAAAAATTAAGTTCTTTTGTTCTTTTCTATTAAAATTTAAGATCTTTTTTATTAAACTTTATATTTTTTTTCATTAAATAAAATTATAATATGATTTTTGGTTAAAATAAATTTAGGCTAAGATGAAAATATCCCCAAAAAAAAAAAAAAAACCTCCTTTCCAAAAAGGAGAAAGAAGAAAAAAAAAATCGCGGCCTATTATAATACTGTGAAGAGAGTGTGTGGGTATTCTTCTCCAGTGGCAGTGATTTCTCCTCCAAGTCCGACCGCCGCTAATTTCACTCTCTCTACTCTTCAAAGCCCACTTCTCTTCCTCCAATTCTGTTCCCTGCAGAACATACAAGGTACACTCTTGAATCTTCCACAACGACGACGTTTAGCTGCCGGTATCTTGCGACGTCGTTTGGTGTTGTTCGGACCTCAAAGTCTCTGGGAGTGTTTTGGAATCGCTGCCAAGTTCAGCGCTAGAAATTGTTGGTTTTTGGATTTGGGTTTGATTGAGGCTGTATCAACTGCTCATGGACTACGAGCCGTACGATAGCAGCGGTGAGCTTCCCCTTCAAAGATTCCTTTTTCCAGTAGTTAGGGTTTTTGAAGTGATTTCTCTGCTTACTTTGGGTTTTGGGTTACTTTTTTTTATCATAATTCTCATAAAAAAAATCTGTGTATGCCACTCGGAACAGTAATTGGGGGTTTTGGGGTTTGTTGCAGTGAAGGAATTAGGGTTTTCCCCAATGTCATGATGGTGTTTAGCAACTTAAATTCACTTTCTTGGCCACATTAGATGTGTTTTTCTGACACAGCTTGACCATTTGAATTTGGAGCT
The DNA here is from genome assembly GCF_019419815.1 of Pyrus x bretschneideri. Taxonomy (NCBI): domain Eukaryota; kingdom Viridiplantae; phylum Streptophyta; class Magnoliopsida; order Rosales; family Rosaceae; genus Pyrus; species Pyrus x bretschneideri. The sequence continues at coordinate 342,386 of NW_025999790.1, read as the reverse complement.
TTAGTGTCAGGGATTGTAGATACTTTCACATCGAAGTAATTTACTTCATTACTATATACAGTCATATACATTAATGAGCTCTTCTTGGTTTTTGGAACTTGGGTTATTTTGGGATCGATGATTTATGTGTTATTAGGTTGCTGAAGGAGGATTTGAAATCGATTTGTTCACAATTCAGACCATTCATTAGTTGACACAGAGTGAGGTTTTGATTGTTTCAGACAACTTCACACTTAGATAAGAGAACGTGAAAGAAAGAAGAAGTAGTAATTAAATACAAATAATTTAACATATACTTGAGAATTAACATCGGTAAAGCTCTAGACTGTCTGTTGTTCCTTTGCAAATACTGCTGCAGACCATATTCCAAAGTTGAGGGAAAAAAGAAGGAATCTTTTTGGATTTTGAGACATTGGTTTTTCCAAGTTCTTTTCAATGCACGAGAAATTATTTAATAAGAAAAAGAAATTATCTTTTTAAGCATGATTATGTATTTATTTATATTGGAGTAATATCACCCAAAGCAAATATGCATGTTATGGCATAGGGTCAGCAAAAGTATATGCTGACAGAAAAGAGCCCTTGAATCTTCAAGGAGAGCACCTACACTGTGTATGTGGGTTATTACTCTGTGCACCATTTGAACTTCTTTCCAGTGTTGGTAGGCACTAGTTTATGTACTTGAAGTCCGGTTTATATTTAGTTTCAGTTATTAAACAAAGTCTACTATGGTTAAGCATATTCCATGCCATACCTGAGTTACAATATCTTGTGAAATAAAAACCTATGTTATGATGTATTACACTTTCTTTTCATTAGTATCTCTTTTCACTCATTTCTTTTCCCATCTCCTTCGTATCTCACCATTGTATTTGGGATGTATTTATCTGACAACATGCTTCCTGTGCCATACAATACATTATGACATATACTAGCAGTTTAACTGGTTTAATATAAATATGACTTGAAAGGTTCTGGATGTTTGTTTAGTTTTCTTGGTAAACTGGGGGAAATGAACCCCAAAACCTGCTACACTAAGTTATCCATCCAAATCAATGAGTCCTGGAAACCCCTAATACATTACCAACTAAACTAGATCCAACCCAGTAAGGAGGATCATCAAAATAAAAAACGCCTAAACCCAAATTAGGACTCCAATTAGCTAGACAGTTTGCCACGCAGTTTTTCTCCCGGTAGACATGGCAAACTTCACAATTATTGATCTGTCTCATTAAAGAACAGCAGCTAGCAACCAATGCAGAAAGAGGGCGAAAACTTGCGAGCTCATACATTGGGAGAAGCTGAACAGCAATGGCGGAGTCCATCTCAACTATAAGATCGCTTATACCTTTATCAACAGCAAGTTTGAGTCCAAACAATAATCCCCATATCTCTACTTCTAAAATCTCCTCCCCCCCCCCCCCCCCCCCCTTTTTCCTCCGAGAACCATCAACATTATGTTTAAATTTACCGGTCGCAGGAGGCTCCCAAGCAAGTAAGACCTGAAACTTTCAAGCTTTCTCAGAATTAAAATTAGAAGCCATAGACCATCTGGTAACGGCAAGGGAGATGATCTTCTTGGGGCCCGGATGTTGTTTATTTAAGTTATACTTGATATGGGAAAGGTAGTTTAATGTATCTCAAGGATCTAATTAGTCTGGAAGTTGTTCTCTAAAGATGGGTTTTCATGACGTGGTCTTCGTTTTACAAATAAAACTCGTGGTGCCGCTAATCAGCCGTTTGAACTTGATGCGTAGAAGGGAACCTCCGGTTTAGTTGCAAACTTCAGCTTTTTTTGGTGAAGTTGGCAACTTCAGCTTTTTTTTGGTTGAAATTGCCAACTTATTTAGTTCTTGGGTTTGCACCTATACCAGAAGTTAGAGATTTGAGAATTTTTATTGCAATTTAACTTTTTTCTAAACATTTTCACTCAAAAAACATATCAAATAGAAGCTTGTAGAACTGTCTCCATGCGCTGAATCTAAAATCGGATGAATGCATACCTCCTTGCTTGTTATGCATAGACAATGCATCGACAACCCGCAAGATATTCTCTTTTTAATTTAGTGTTCCATATTTCTGTGAATTCTGGCCATACTGCGTGTCTCATTTCGTTCTCATTATTGATTTTTGTTGCATCCATTCTGAACCCAAAAAAACAATTGCAGGAACCGATGACGATTTTCCTCCATCACGCCAACATAGAGTTCCCCGAGGGGGTCGCGTTACAGGGAATGGAAGATCTGGTGGGGGTTCTGTCCCATATCCTAGGATGTATGGTGAAAGTGACATGGAAGCACAAATTCACCAGCTTGAACGAGAAGCATACAGTTCAGTTCTAAGAGCCTTTAAAGCTCAAGCTGATGCCATTACTTGGGTACTTTTGTGATCTATTTTTTTCATGGATCTAATTTTAATTTGTTTGATCAGGTTTAAATGAGTGCTACATATATCTATTTTCTCAGGAAAAGGAAGGTCTGTTAACAAACCTTAGAAAGGAGTTGAGGTTATCGAATGAGGAGCACAAAGAACTTCTAGGACGGGTTAATGCTGCAGATGATGTCATAGAGAGGATAAGGTATGATATATTGAAGTATCAAGATACAAGCTTTTCGTTTAATTGAGAAATGGGACCTATTCATTAGATTCTTTTTCTTCTTGTCTTTTAATGGGTACTGTGTTGGGCAATGCCCACAGGGACTGGAGACAGGCTGGTGGGGTTCAATCGGGCATGTTGAGTACTGTTCAAGCAGTGCATGATCCAATACCTAGTCCTACTGTCTCTGTATCACGCAAGAAACAGAAGATGACCCAGTCAGTACATACGCAGTCCTTTGCTGGGCCAACACCACCATTTCATCCACAGGCAGTTACCACATCCCACCAGCCATCTTCGTCTACTGTAAAACGAGGATCTGTCCCAGCCCCAGCCTCAGGAGCTAAGGGCAAGAAACATAAACCCGTGAGTTGAATGTGGAGTAAAACAAAAAACAAGTATGCAGGTTATTTATTCACTTATTTATTTGTTTTCCTTCGGTCACATTCTGCTAACAGGGTCAAGTTTTGCCCGGTGCTTCTTCAATGAAGCAGTACCCTTCCTCGGGTCCAACAGGAAGGGGTCAAGTTTCGAATAGAGTTTCGATTGGTGATGTTGTAAATGAACCTGCTGAAGGAAAGACAAATGATTCCTTGATTGGGAGGAAAGTAAGGACTAGGTGGCCTGACGACAACACCTTTTATGAAGCCATTATAAAAGACTACAATCAAGCAGAGGTATCTTTTGCTCTTACAAGTGTTCAAGGAGTTTGAAGTAACGTAAAGTCATGTACCTGACATTTGTTCGTTTTTTCATTTCTGAATTTTAGGGACGGCATCATCTAGTCTACGATATTAATTCAGTAAATGAAACATGGGAGTGGGTTAATTTATCAGAGGTATGCTTTGCAAGGAAGTTATATTGCCAGCATATCGTTTTCATTACATTGTGTTCTGCAAATTATGCATTGTAAACTTTTGAATATAAGTGACCACTTGAAGTTTGTTTCTTCTTGAATTTGTTTTTTTTAAAATGTAATAATATTATAGTGCTTAATGTTCTCTGTGTATGTACCTCAAACATTCTGACACAACTTCCAAAAAAATTTCTATAATGAACTCTTTGTTAACCAATGTTTTCTGAATTGTCCTATTTGTTCAAGTGGGTGCTGTTAGCTGATTTATGCTACATAATTAATGCAACATGCTCCCATGCCTTTTGCTCCTACTAAGTAGCTTCTGTTCATTCCGTTGCCACCATTACTTGATTCAAAAAGTTTGTTAATTTTTTGGTGTACAAACTGTAAAGTATAAAAGGTATCTGACAAGGGACATTGATGTGAACTGATAGGAGAGACAGAGAGGACAAACTATGGGTTTCAAGGGTCTATATATTATAGTTAGTCCAAACTCAAATAAGTAAAGCCTTGTAATATTACAGGAACAGCTTAATGGTTAAGAAATCATAATTAGGGCCCATTTGGGAGTGATTCTGGGAGGGAGGTGCTTCTCCCCGGAAGTCATTCTGGCCCTTCCAGATTCAGTCCCAAATGATCACTTAACCTAACAAGCTCCACATAGTATTAACATCCCAACATTAAAAGAGATTATGAAATTAGAAGCAGGTGCAACTAAGCAAATGCTCATAGGATATCCATCTCACTCTAGCTATCACATTGAAATCCTTATCAGGTATGCTTAGAATATTTCAACGCCCATAATAACTATGAAAAAGTAAAAAAAGAAAAAGCTTGACAACTTAATCGACTGAATGCTAACTCTATATTTTGTGGTTACAATACTAACACTATATTTGTTTCACACTTAATGGGAGAGAATGAACAGGGTTACATGAAGGAAACAGAAATTCATTTGGTTTTCATGTCCTGTTTCTGAATGATGACCGAGTGGATTTTTCTCACTCATTGATGATATATAAATTTCAGATGTTTTACATATTTTCTTATTTTGGCTTAATTCCTTGTGCAGATATCTCCAGAGGATATTCAATGGGTAGGTGAAGATCCTGGAATCTCTCATCGTGGGGGTTATAGTGGATCTGGTCATGGGATGAATAGATCTGTAGGCCGTGACAATGTTCCAGTTCCTGGAAGAGGTAGAGGGACCCCAAAGGGTCAAACAAGAAAAGATTTTCCGCCATCACAAAATGGCATTGGAAAGAAGGCTCCAGACAATATCCAGTTACTTCACACAGATACTTTAATTAAGGAGGTCGGTAAAAGATTTTTAGTCCATGTGTAGTCAATATATTTATTTTTATTGGCCCAATGCATACTAAAGTTTAGTTAAATTTGAACAGGTAGAAAGGGTCTTTGGTGAAAACCACCCAGACTCTGTTGAAATTGAGAAAGCAAAGAAAGTGTTGAAAGTAAGAAGGATAATCTTAGAAATATTTTTTTTTTCTTTTGATCCATTTTCAAGTTTCATCACAAGTTTTTCGTTCTTATTTCCAAAACTGATCTATTGGCTTTGAGCAGGATCATGAACAAGCACTCATTGATGCAATTGCAAAGCTTGCTGATATTTCTGATGGTGAAAGCGGTAAATTATTGCTTATCTTGTTTTGTTTTTCATAGCTTGCCTTGTTGCATATAAGCTTGTAATTTATTAGTGTCCACCAAGTCTGCTTATGCAGTTTCATATGAGCCTCCTATGAATTCCACGTCATTTTATAGAAATTTGCTTCAAACACAGAAGTGAGGACTTCATTTTTCTTCAAGAGTTTGTTTATGAATAATCTGGCACTTAATATATATTCTGGAAATAGAGTAGACATATCTGAAATGTATGGATGGGAACAAATACTTTGGTGTGTATCATCTGTTTGTAGCTCAATTATTTTTCGGTTAATAAATTATTTCACACGGCGTCTTCTGTATATATGTGAACTTATTTTAGTTTTATTTCCTCACTTGATGCCTCCTGTAGGACCTTTGCCTTTAAACAGCTGATGGTCGCCAACACACTTGTTACACGGGCAACCAATGGAATTGAGAAGGATAGATGGCTGGTTTTAAAATCCGAAGCAGTCAAAAGCGCATGAAAGGCTGGAACAGTAAGATAGGAAATGAGGGTGCGGAAGTGAAACAGATATGGGTTGAAGTGAAGGCCGCCTTTTTGTACAATGTTATAGCTTTTTATTATATAACTTTGTCACCCCAACGTGTTAAAACTCTGGGGCTTGGGTCTTTCCACGATAGGTGTTAAGAGTTACTGCAGTCGGGCAATAATTTCGTTATAAATGGTGGGCAGGCATTGTTAACCTAGGAAAGAGCTGATGCCTCTTGTAACATTGTTTCTAGTGTTAGTGTGCTGTCTTGTGTAAATTATTTTTACTGCCCTTTAGCTGTTGCATACATGTGAGATCTTATACTCTCTCTCTCTCTCGGTTCCGGTTCAACTCGAGGAGTCCCTCCCGAGTTTGTACTGATAACTCGAGAAGATACGGAGATCCTGTTAACTTCAAAAAGGGAAAACACAGTGCAAATACTATTTTTGATTTATGCTTCGAATAAAATAAAAAATTCTCTTGGCGTAGTGCCGTTTCTCTTTTCGGTATTGGAAGAGGTTTCAATGTTTCTCAAATCTCTCATGTTGTCCTCTTAAGATAAAAAGTATCTAAACTCGTGTAAGAAGTGCATCAGATGCAAAATTGGGGCATGTTTACTTGGTACAAATCAGAAGGAATGAATATGCTATGAAAAATCTCACCTTGGTTTTGGATCATACCTTTATTTTTCCGATGTGCCCTACCCAAACTCAATGAGACTTTGTCTCGTTTTTCATTCCTTTGGTTGTTACTGGTTAGTAAACAAACACATAAATAAAATGATACTCATATTCTACAAGTGCATTACTTGAAGTGAGCATGCTGAGGTTCATTGATTGCAATAGCCGATTCGTGAACTTAATCAGGTTCACAAAAAGTTGTTCTCAAGACAAAGGAATCATTGTGGTGCGGACTCGCGATCCATTCAAATTTGCCAATACAAAATAAAAAATTTCCCAACCTTTAAAGGCAACTACTAAGAGTTTGTAGCTCAAGTAGTTAAGAGCATTTACTTATGCACCGATAAAGTGGGCTGTGAAAGGGAATTGGGTGATCCAACTTAATCCTATGTTTTTTGAAAGCAAAAGTTTGTCTTCGTTTCCTCCGATTAAAGTGCTTTAGCTTGGTTGCTTGCTCGTCACTTGATTGTTATTTTGTTGTTGGGCAATCACCTTTAGATGCTGCAGGTAGAAGGAAGATGCTCCTGGAGATATTTGGTAATTGGTGTCCTGAAGTGGTTACAATAATTCAGGAAACAGCGGAGTCCACAATTTTACGGCGAGCTATCTATGATAGAGACATGATTTACACCTGGGGAATCGGCCATGTTACTCTGCTAGGTGATGCTGCTCATCCCATGCAGCCGAATCTAGGTCAAGGGGGTTGCATGGCAATTGAGGTACGTTATTGTTTATGTAAATTAAATTTAATCCTTAGCAGGCTGCATGTCAGAAAAATGGAAACAAATCGGGTGATTTGTGTGCAGGACTGTTACCAACTTATACATGAGCTTGATCAAGCTTCCAAAACTGAGTCAGATGTTCAAATATCGGATGAAATTGTCTTGGCACTAAGAAGGTAAATCGTAGCCGTAGGAAAACCCTGTCTCTAGCAGAGCAATCTCACACTCCTAGTTTTAGGCTTGAATATTGTTGAAATCTTCCAAATTTACAAAATTTTGTCCAAATTGAAAGATCTTGAATCTAACTTCTAAGTTTTGCACTCATGATGACGCTGATGAAGATCAGATACGTAAAGAAAAGAATGTGGCGTGTTGGCATAGTGTACGCAGCCTCCCAAATGGCATCAAGAATGCTTGAAAGTTACCAACCTTACATAAAGTTTAGAACCGGTCCTTTGGCTGTAAGTTTTCCCCAACTAATTACCTGCTTCAACCTCCTGAAAGGTTTTCCTAATTTTCATTTAACGAAATATAAAGTAATTTAAATGTAACTCATTTCATTTTGTTCTTGTGGTTGCAGCATCTACTGACTCGGCAGATAACACACCCTGCAATTCCTCTATTTCGTGCATTTCTTCAACTTTTTATGCCAAAGTTTATGGCTTGGATGATAGCAGGGGATGGGTAAACGTAGAAATCTATCTCAAAACTTATGTGTGCGCGCATGTATATGTGTGTGTGTGTGTGTATCACCATAGCTTCTCAACGTCATAACCTCCTCAGTTAAGGACCTTCCACAGTTCCACTGAGACAGTGTGAAAATGCTACAAATTTAATTTATTGCAAAACTTGAGGAAGCGGAAACAGATAGCAAACTTATATCATTCATGTTGCTCTTGTTGGTGCAGGTTATTTCTCGAAGGGAGTGAACTGAATGCAAAGTGCAGGATAAGTAGCAAACTTATGCCATTTGCCCAAGCTCTCAAATATCATCTACCCTCTTTGGATCTACTTGGGCGATGATTTAAAACCTGTTCCCACCACTAAAATATTTCGGTGGGTTCTATAAATAAACATCAATTGAGACAGTGAAAAGCAAGTCCAAGGCTTTCATCTCACTATTGGTAATATTCACATAAAAACATAAATTCGAGTTTAGAGTTATACAACCTCCTTAAGTGTGTACATCACAATCGACACCCACAAAAATCACTTTTGTGTATTCCCTACATATTTAAAGAGGAGGTTTTTCTTTTTAAATAAAAAACATTGTCAAATCTACTCCAGCACTATTTATATACTTGAAAGTAGAGGGCCCGTTCCGCAGAGTTTCCACCTATAACATCCAACTTGCTCCATAACGTTTTTAGCCTCTCTCCATAACGTTTTTATAGGAATTGGATCCTCTACAGATCCAAAAAGATCTAACCCCACTAATCAATGCGTACGGACCGGATCATTGAAATTTGATCAAACGGCTACAATTATTATAACATTCAGAAAAAGCCTCCTATTTGTAGGCTTTGCATTAAATTTCAATATCTCAAATGCATTGATTAATTTGCTTAGATCCCTTAATTCTGGAGGGGATCCAGTTCCGTTTTTATGCAGTGATCGTGTCAGAATTGGGAGCGAGTGAGCCATAAGAGCATCTCGCCGGACCCTTTTTTGCCATTGCAATTAGGTTGAATTGCCTCCAACCCAAAAAAGTTGCCCTTTCAGCTGAGCTTGCTTCCTTTGCTTGGCCTTGCGCCCTATTGCTACAGTAATTGCCACTGTGTGGCCCATCCACGTGCACAGTCCAAAGCAGCTGCCACTTTATTCTATGCTCTCACAGCCGTTGGATTTCCAACTAGACCATTGGATTTTCAACGGTTAAAAAAATTGCAATTTTTTCAGCAACTTTCATGTGGCCAGATTTGGGCCATCCAATGATAATAATTTTAAAAATCAACGGGTAGGATTATTTTAAAGTTAAAAATTCTCAAAAAAGAAAAAAAGAAAAACCAGTAAATACCAAACATATTCTTCATTCTCCATACCACAACTTAGTATTTAGTTTTACTCCAATCTTCGATATTTATTTGCTACCTCCCAAGAAAACATAAAGAAAAAAAAATAAAAAATATACATGTAAAAGTAATTGCCGTAGCCCTTGCTGTCCCTCTTCCCCAACAAGTAGACTTGCCCAAGGACAATTATTATTTTCTTGTCCTTGTCCTTACCCTTGTCCTTCTAAAACGGATGGAGATGCACTAAGCAACGTCGGTGATGTTATTTAATTTAGTAAATAAATAAATTCAATAACGTGCATGCACAAGTATGCTGCATGTGCACCTTAAGCTATTTTAGGGAACAACTTGTCTTTAGAAAACATAAAATGGATTTCCTTGTATCTGAATCCGTACATGGTAATTGACTGTCTTTATTATACATACGCATACATATACATGCAAATACGAAGTATTGGGCTCTAAGCAACCTTGTATTTCTGTTTTTGGTCAACAGAATTTTTGACTTGGATGATAACAGGACATGGGTAAGGGAACATAAGGACAACAGAAATCTGTTTCGATTCATTTTCACAGTTCAGTTCTAGGAGCATCCCTTATTTAGTCATCCTCCGCTCTCAAAGGGAGAGAAAAGGATACAAATAGCAGAATGAATCACAAACTTCTCTGACGGAAGCAGGGGTTACCACATAGGAAAGGGGCTTAACAGAAACAAGAAAACTATCACTGATCAAGAACAGAGTCTTTCTAATTTGACACCGTACACGATTATTTCTGGGGTTAATTCTACACAAGTACTTCTGTACATTATATTACATACGCTTGTAATGGATATTTTGACACAAAACAGCGATTGTACTACTAAAACCATAAATCGTTCAAGCATACACTTGAAATATATCGACCTGAAACAAAATCCCTAGGGATTAGTGATCAGGGAGTACTATCTGCCTAATGCTCTACTTTCTACTTTCCCCTATCCCTCACTAGAATACATAAATAAAGTTATACCTTCTTCATGTCCATGGCCATGCATAAAGCTAGACGATTAATTTACCTTCTAGACCGTTTTTTAGGCCGCTTAGAAGCCTCTTGCTGTCCTCCGCTCTCCCGTGGCCGCTTTGGTGAAGCTGCTACAATTGCAGCCTCAGCTGCCTGCCTTCTTGGGCGGCCTTCCTACACTTCGCTTGGATGGACTGCTGCTTTCTTCCTTGGCTTGTTTCTTCTTATCGCCACTTTGCCTTAACACCCTTTCTTTAACTTTGTCAACCTTAGCACCACTTCCCCTCCTCTTTTGCTCTCCACCTGATCTAGAACTAGTGCCAGTGCCAGTGCCACCACTCTTCAGTGTGTCCGCAGGTGAATTGCGCTTTATTCTCTTCAAAAAATCAGCTGCTGCACTTCGCTTTTTGTCCGACCCTGCTGCCTCCGTTTTCCCCTTCTTATCCGGTTTGGGAGTTTCGGCTTTCAAACTTGCCAGGCTCGCACTTTGTTTCTTCTTGGAAGCACTGCCATTATTATTCTCGTGATGAGCAGTACTCATACTCGTCCTTCTCGAGCTTCTGGTTCCAGTGATCACGGGGTTGTCTTTGGCTTTAGCAGCAGCAGCACTCTTTACTACTACTGAACTGCCATGCTTTTCAGCTGCTGCATGATCATCAGAAGAGGCCTTGGTGGCTTTAATGGACGGTTTAAGATCAAAAGCTGCTGCTTTCTTCTTCTCATCTCCTTTCAGAGTCTGACCAAAGCTAGAAGCAGCCGCGGAAGGTTTTGACGAAATGGAGCTCCTTTTGCGGCAGACAATGATGGGTGCAGTAGACTTTTGCTTGGCAAGCAAGGAATCTGATCTTTCAAGCTGCTCAGGGCGTTTGGGTTGCTGACTTGTGGCGGGTGCAGGAACTACGGAGTCTGATGGCTCAGATGAAGCGTCGTGGTTGGGCCGAGTGATGAGATTCTTCTTCTTCATTTCATTCAAGACGAGGCGGCGGAGTTGGTGAGCAGTCCTTGACTCGAGGGAGGATTTGGGGAAGAAGACGACGGCATTGTTGAAGAGGAGGAGCAGGTCTCGGTAGAAGGAGAGAGAGCAGGATGAGTAGGCGTCCTTGCGGAGCTTTGTTTGTATAGTTTCCAGGTCTACATGCTGCTGGACAATGCTCTTGTACTTATCGCTTTCCTGCACATTGATCACACAGCATCATGTATTCATATGCTTCCGTTCGCTTTAAAATTTTCATCCGCACCCCAAAAGTTTACTAGTCATCACTCATCAGTGACTGTATTTTATACGTCCATTTTAGTGTGTGTGAAAACGAGAGAGGATCCTTGCAGGATCCTCTTTGTGAGGATCCCGAGGATCTTCCAACCACATCCGTTCATCATATATCGTACAGTCAATTTTTGTCAGGTACTGTTTATATTTAATTTTAAATAAAACAATTTACAATGATTTTTGACCGAACGATATACAATGAACAAATGTGATTGGAAGATTCCAGGATCCCGTGAGTATCCGCCTGGTGTGAAAACTAGTAACTAAAAACTTCCAGAGTTGACAATTGCCAATTCAAAGCACAAGTGGGCTTTGATTTGCCCATTATAAAAATGTGTTCTAAATGTTCACGCATGTCTCAACTAACAAAAATAAGGGCTCCACTAGTCACAGGGGAATTTCAAGAGTTCACAGTCCACCTCAGGCCCAAAAGAAAAAATCTCACAATCCACCAAGTGGGCCCATATTGCAAAAAATAAATAAATAAAATTTAATTAAATCAACATAAATGAAGGTACTTCTCTCTATTGCTTTTTTGTAAACCATATTTTCGCTAAAAACCAAAGAAAGGAGTGTTTAAAAAAGGCATATAGCAACAAAAGAATCTGGATCTTTAAAAAAAAAGTATCAACCCAAAAGATTTTAGGGAAAAAAATGATGTGTGATGAAAAGAGGAGGTAGCCAAGCCATGCCTAATGCCTAATGGGGTCCATGATGGGGGCAAATTCACCGCATTTGTATGACACGTTTTATTTATAGGTTTACACATTCAGCGCAATGCTCCACGACTTACCCCTCACACATCTTACGCTATTAACATAAGTAGGGAAAAAGATCCTCTTCCGATCTCTTTCTTCAAAGCCCGCAAATCAAATGATCCTGATTTTTGAAATTTTATAACGATAAAAAATTAAAATTATTATAACTTTCAAGGACCTGGACTTTAAGAGCCGTTGGATTAAATTTCAAAGATCCGGATCACTTGATCGGCAGGTTTTGAAGGAAGAGATCCGGAAAAGATCTCTTCCTCTTTCTCAAAAGTAGAGAATTGCCACAGTAATTAGGATCCCATTTTCGGTTCAAACCTCTCTCTTCTTAGTATAGATTAAAATAATAATATTGTTTGTACTATAAAAAAAAAACAAAAGAAGAAAGAAAGAAAAATCCAAAGACATTTACATCGGTGGTACAATGTTTTTCTACTATTTGAAAAATATTCTGATTTAAATTTTGAAGAAAATACAATTTGAAGTGCAAACGGCTTTTGATTAGAACTTTTTTCATTAGTAAGTGAAAGAAGTTAATAATCAATTATTCTCTCACTCGCTTTAGTTGTATAAATTTTTTTTTATCTAGATGACTCTAGCGTTGTTTAGGAAATACAAACAACACACCATATGTGACATAACTAACACCCAAATTATAATTTCTTTTTAATTTTAGAAAATTATAATATTACCCGGGATGTGGGAGTTGGGCATAAATTCAAATCTAAATATTTTATGAAAATATTGTTTATACTAGGTTTTAATTCATAAAATCAAGATTCTTATAGATGTTAGGCGCTAGTCAACGGCAAACTGGGGCCTAGCCGCCTATGCGCATTTAAAAAAAATTATTATATTTCGTGTAAATAAGTGTCTGCTTATATTTAAAATATATATAATTTTATTATATACTACAAAATAGAAGGACATGTATTATGAAGTATTGGACCATCATGAAACATAGGGAACAAGGATATAATATGTGTTTATTTAGTATGCAACAATACTCTTACAATTTATTAAAAAAAAAATAAAATACAAAATTAAAGTTATCTATTTTTCATTTAAGTGAGTCGCAGCCTAGGGTGGTGCCTAAGCGGATTTGGATGGGCTAGGCAAGTACAAAGATGATCTAGGCAAGCACCTCAGCAAGGTCTAGATGTCATTTCTTAATTTTCAAACGCCTACGCATTAATCGAAACGATGACCAGCTGTCTAACGCCTACGCGGAACCTAGACGGCTTTAGGCGGAGATTTTTAAAATAAAACATAAAAGTATGTAAATATCTTAACAAAAATGCATGTAGCCAATAGCATTTTAGAGAGTTTCCTTCAAAAACCTAGACACCGGGCCGTAGGGCTAGAATATTTCCAGCCGCATGCGTATTTTTCAACTTACTTCCCTCAAACCAACAATAAAAACCATTTTTGTTGGAGTGGTCCCCAATTTTTTATAACAACATGACCACTTGTTGTCCCATAGTAAACCATAACACCCTTGTTATCTCGAAATTATACGCACTAAATTTTATCACAAAATTCAATTAGATTTTGATTAAAACAAATTTGTTTTTTGTTTTGTTTTTTGGCGATACTATCTTGCTTTCGTTTTGGTGTATACATGTTTGGTAGATCTGGCAGAGAAGATGTTTTCGGGAAAGGGATTCTTTCCGGATCTTTTTCATAAAATCTATCCAATCAACAAATTTAGAATTTTGAAATTTGATCCAACGATTAAAAACAAGAACTCTTTTAAAAGTTATAATAACTTCAGTAGTTTGATCAAATTTCAAGAACTTGAATTTGATGAAAGGAATCCGTTCCGTTTTTCGTTATGAAATTACATGACACGTTAACCTGATTCGTTCAAACTCATCCTACGTGCGTCCGATTTAAGTTTATTTTTTACTAGCCTAGGTGGATTGGTAAAACTCGGTAAAATGTAAATACACACAAATAAAGAAATAAGAAAAAAAATACCTGGGCCGGAAGCCGTCGCTCGAACAACGAGCCATACTCTTGCGCACATATCAACTGCAACACCTCAACCAACGGCTGTGATTTCACCAACGATACATCTCCGTAATTGTGCTGCTGCTGCTCCTCTGGGACCTCCATTATACGGCGTCGTTTGCCGTTCCATTTTTTAGTTAAGCTAACCGAACTCTGCGCCTCGCTGCTCTCCCTCATCTTATCCGCCGAGTCGCCCCCACCTTTCCCTTGCCGGCCCGGTTCCTTCCGGTTCTTAGCCACCGTTTCCGAGCTTCCTTTGTCCGAGTCCGAATCCGACTGCCCACTCCCCGTCCTTTTGGAAGGTTCAGCGGAACCGGCCGGGACCAGGCCCGGTTCAGATAGAGCCCGATCTTCTGGACCGGACTTGTTGTCGTGGTCCAGGTTTTTGGAGCAGGTCGAATTGGAGCCGTTCACCGACTGGTTCTCGTGGTCCGGTTTCGACCCGTCCGGTTCGCCTTGAACTGTTTTGTCGTTTTCTGATCTGTGTCGATTGGAGTCCTGCTGCTGCTGGTCCTCCAGATCTGGTTTGGGGTCGTCGTCTTTGAAGCTCTCTTCTCTCTCCTCCTCCAACCTCTTCACCTTCAACTGCAACGACCTGCCAAAATTAATCCAATTCAATCAAAACAAGTCGCTCCGACTCAGATCTAAAAATTTACGTAAAATTTAAATATAAAAAAAATGAAAAATAAAAAGAATTACACGATGGAGACGTCGTAGCGATGGAGCTCTTGACGGAGCTGGGCGACGCGGAGTTTGCGGAGGTCGTCGAGCCAGGGAATATTGTTAGTATTATTGTTATGAGGATCGTGGTGATTGTCGTCGGCGTCTGGAGGGACGTCGTCGTTTTGGTGGCGGGAGCGGAAACGACGGCGGAGGTCGAGGTACTTGAGCTTGCAGTTGGAGGCGGTGGTGAGGAGGGGAGGGAGAGAGGTCTTGGCTTGGAGTTCCAGGGCGACGGTGTCCCAGTCGTGGACGCCGTAGCGCTTGACGGCGCATGCTAGCAGGAGCTCCTCCCACGTGCCCCAGGAGGACGTAGACGTCGTCGTTTGGTCACTAGTAGTAGTAATGTTGTTGTTGAAACTAGGACTGCCGCCAGTGGCAGCGCCACCTTTCATGGTGACGTTTATGGGGTTGGATTGTGGATTGGAGCCTGCTGCTTCCGTGCTTTTTATATCGTTCATATTTTGGTTTGGTTTAATTTGATTTCAATATTTCATTCTCATCCCTCCATTTTGTGCTTTCAAATATTAGCACCACCGCACCCTTCTTTATACTTTTTTGTAATTTTATCTTGGAGTGTAGGTGTAAATAGTCAATTAGTTAAATTAAAGGCTACCTAATCCATATATACTCATAGAGAAAAAAAAAAAAAGCACAAAAAGTAAAGCTTTTCATATTATCTAAATTGTCTTTCTTTCATTGTAATTTTGAAAAAAAAATAAACAAAATAAAAACCCACACATATTTTAATAAAAATAAATAACATAAAATTAAAAAATAAAACAATAAATAATAAAATAAAAAAAGTGAATTGTCACACGATTTAATTCTTATAAAATATATATATATATAAGATTAAATGAGGGTGTTCAAATAGGCAAAAAGGGTAGTTAAACTAAAACTAAAACATGGTGTTGGTGGATTGGGTAAATTATAAGGAAAACAAATGAAAAATGTTTGAAAACTTTAAGTTTTAATCATAAGGACAAAATAAAGGGTAAAATGAATAGTAACATGATTGACTTTTTAGTGTAAAAATATAATTTTTCGTTAAAATAAATAGTACAGTAAATTTTTCGTTAAAACATCCTAAATTATATACTATTACGTGTTTATATAAGGAGGGAGTCGGTCTCGAGCACGCAACTGAAAAATAGGTAGAGGAGGAATGGATAAATGGAAATTGACCAAAGTGTCCTTGTTCACGCGATCTTCTGAAATCTGATTCTTCTCTTGTACGTATTGCCCTTGGATTTGGACTTGGTCTTCAATTATTCACTTGGATTGTTGGACTCGGATTCTTCAACCCCCCACGGTACGGCCCACGACTGGACTTAAAAGGAGGCCCAACAAATTTAAGCCCGTAGGCAACAATAAAAGACAAACGCAAAATGAACCTTAAACTAAAACCATCTCCAAAGAGATGTGAAATTCCATGTAATCAAATTTGAAAGTAGGAATAAGTTCTAACTAATATGTCAATTCTATGTTGATTGATATACGAGAAAAGATCATGTCAATTTTTTTAATTATTTTATTACGTAGATCCTATTAATGCATTAATTATAAATTTTGAAAAATGTATTTTAATTAATTTCTTTTTAAAATAAGTCATATAAATATCATTTATAAAAAATATATATATATTAGTTGGAAAAAAAAAATTTAACATTACCACATCAACTATTAAATTAACATTTGACATTTAAATTATGACATATTCCCCTGAAGCAACAAAAACCAGCGTCCACTGCCGCCGCATTCTCTGCCAAGGAAAATATCGCCCCAAACTAAAAAGAGAACACGAACCAGAAAATAGATAGAGTTGAGAGTGTTGAGCAGAATCAAATTTTCCGGCGAGCCGGATGGGCAGTGGCCTACGATTGTGGGTCTTCTTGTGTCAAGATGGAGTCCAACACTCGGAGATGTAATTCATGATTATGGGTTGGAAAAGATTGGGTTGCGATGTGAAGGGAGAAAACTGAGACAAAAGCTCAGAGAGCTGAGATGAAGTTCAAAACAAACCATGGATAAAGAAATAGGGAAGAAGAGAACAGAAGACACCGACCCTAAAGCCAAAGGCTAAGCCCGGCGGCTGTGAGAAGGTTCCGGTTTTTTGGCCTTTGGTTTTTACGAGAGAGAAAAGTTTTCAAGAGGGAAAAGATGTTGAAACTTGAAAACTGAGAGGGTTATTTTTCTTTTTCTTTTTATTCAAAGAAAATCTTACACCGATCAATTTTATTAATATGATAGAAAATTAAATTTCATTAAACTAGCATGAAAACATTTTGTTAAACAAGGGGAGTCTGGTAATCAAGCTTGTTTCAATTCCGATGCAAGTGAATTATTATATAACTTATATGAAATCATTATCATTTCTACTTTGATTCCAAATAGTTACGTAAACTACATTAACAAGAATCCAATTTTGATTCATTCTCAATTCAGTTCTCCTTGTTTTGTTTTTAATTATGAATTAGTAAATGAACCATAAAAAGCTATACTCACGTACCTGTATTCCGGTGGGCCACGCACGGATGGTCAATTATAGAAACTCTTATCTCTTAAAATGGTAATGGGTTGGGTTGGGATGGATTGGGTAGGAATAGGAAACCATCAACACATGCTGCTCTGTTTGTGTTAGAGCTCTCATTCTAACTCGCATTACATTACAGTAGCCAGACTTTCACAGTTTCACTCACTACATGAACCTATGAGTCACTCGCTGCTAGGTCAAAAGACTCATAACGGAATGGATCATGTGGTTCGGTTCTGTGTAGTAGGCAACTATAACAGCCTCTTCATCTAAACCACAGTACTCAAAATGTCACAACAAAATCACAAATCACTCAAAAATTCATAAACTTTCAATCACCCTCTCATGCTACAAAAAACAATTTCCGCCTGATGCCATGATTCCGGTTTCTGACAATCTAGCAATAAAATGCTTTATCCTCTACCTTCCCGGTGAACAAGAACACAGCTCCCCTGTTCAGTGCATGCAATTCATTCTTTCCCCAGAAGCATTTTGATTGGTAGAAGAATGAAACATCAGAAACATCAGACAATATTCGAGCACAATCCCAGCACTCCCATAATCCATTAGCTCAATTTTGAAAAATCTCGAAACAAGATGTGCGCCCCACCCCAAAATAAAAATGATCCATCTATAGCAGCAGATAATTACCTCAACGAAGAATTGAAGATCATCCTGGTCGATGAACTGAAGGCTGTAATTACAGAAATTCATGAGCTGTGAGCCTAAGTTCTGAAGTTTAATTGGATGGGAAAATACTTTATGTTCACGCCTCAGATGCGCCTATAGTGCTTCTACAACAGAGGAGACTTCCTTTGAAGCACTATGGCCACAACGGTGAAAGTGCCACTACTTTCCCAATGATGATCAACGTTGGTGATACTAACTCTGCTGATACAATTTCATCCGCAAGATCCTTCAGTTCTGCAAAAACCTGTATGAATGCACATGCAACAATGATCATTTTTCCATTACAATACATAAATAATGCAAATGGCCAAACTCATACAATCTGAATTCCTATCTGTAAAGGCATCCAAAGGAACTGTATCAAATCCGCAATCAGGTTGATGACCATAAATTGAGGGTGAATAGTAGGGACCGGTCAGATTTCTAAAAGTAACACTGACCGCCCTCGAAGGATCTTGATGTATACCTCAGGGTGTAATTGAAGTTCGAAATAGAAGGATTGTTAACCTATTTCAATTTACTTTTTCAATAACGGGTAATGCATGCTTATATACATTCCTAATGGGCATCACAACCTCGTATCTAAGACAAACAAGTGTTTTCCCATGTTGTCAGTTTACTAACTAATAAGAAAGGTCCTAAAATGGCACAAATGTCAGGTAATCAGGTAAAGAAAAGACACCATCCGGGGTCCAACATGAGGCTATACCAATACGCAACAGGAGACCATCCTTACCATGCGTTGTTGAGGTGTGGTCCCTCGCTCAACTGCAACAGCCGGTGTATTTGGTAGTAGACCATGATGCACCAACTTTTGAGCAAGAGAAGGGAGAGTCGACAAACCCATGTAAACCACCAAGGTCGAATCATGGTCAGCTGCATTCTCAGCCACAAATAGAGGATCTGTTCCGCCCTTCCTGGAGTGGCCGGTGAGAAATCTGACACTATTTGCAACACCTCGATGAGTTAATGGAATCCCTAGATTTGCTGCTATCCCTGAAGCAGCAGTAATACCTGAAAGGTAAAAGATTTTGATCAAATATAAGCACGTCCTCATTAGGTGACCTTCATGAAGCTGTCTGAAACCATATATAAAGCTTAACCCTTTAAGAGAATAATCATGTCAAAGAAATCGAAGGATGCACAATTTGGATAAGGGAAGAGGAATTTTTTTTCCCAACAGACACAAGCTGGGAGCTCGTTAGGCCTCAACCTAGATAGGAACAAAGTTGTTCCTAAACTCGTACTATCTAATACCATATTCATATGGTTGACGTCTCACCTAAGATTCCCCCAATATTTCAATGTGTTAACTAGGAATATTATTTTCCTCATCCATTCATTTCATCTCACAAGTGCTCCCACCAATACTTTACACTTTATGGCGTCTGTGTTCAAAACGTTTTTCAGGAATTAAGAAGCAAAGTGTACTGATATCATTTCTCAGTCACCCCTTCACATATGGAAGACTTGTTACCTATGATTTTCAATGAGTAAAAATTTTAAATGCCAATGACGTGTCATGATTTTAAGGAACCAACTGATGAAATAGAACATTTCTACTGGAATAGCAAAGCTTATAATGCTCAACATTAGCAGATCTTTGTGAATGCGGACCATCCTAAATTCTCTGAAATTAGATTACTGAAACTTTATTAATGTGTCAAGATGGCGATGTTGAACATTCTTTCATCAAAAAGCAATGGGAAACAATGGAGACATCTTATGTCGATAAGACATTCCACCACTCTTACAAAAATCTCAACTAAATAACGGCATTATGACCTTGATTTATGATCATACCTGGAATAACGTTAACTTCAATTCCTTGTTGTCGCAGAAAATCCATCTCCTCTCCACCCCTTCCAAACACCTAAAGAAAAACGATATGTTTAACCACAAAATTTAACATGACGGAACGTGATATCACAGGTAAAAACAGACGCAAATTTCTGAAAGACCAACACAAAAACTCACCAGCGGATCCCCTCCTTTTAGTCTCACAACATTAGCTCCAGCTTCGGCAAAACTGAGTAACAATTCATGTATCTCTTCCTGAAAGAGGGGATTAAAAAATTCAGTTCATTTCCTGAAACCCAAACTGCAATGGCTAAACTTTATGTAGCATCAAACAAAAGATCAATCACAGTTGTCCTAATTCACTTCACTAAAACTTTGAATTTCGCAAACCCAGATGCGAACTAGCACAAACGCAAATACCCAATTCACCAAATTGCCCGAAGTTTTCAAATTTATAGCATCTACAAATATACCCAACCAATTGAAACTCCAAACAAGTTGAAAACTGGTTTCAGGTAATGCAGGAAATGGGAATTAAGAAAGATAAGTGCTTGATTACCTGGGTTCTGCTATGGTACCCAGCAGTCTTACCCACATATAGAAGTCTAGCACCAGAGGCAACCAATTCCAAGACATCATTGGACACCAACCTATCATACAGCAACAAGTCAGCAGTCTGAATTACTCTGTAAGCCTTCATTGTGAGAAGCTCAGGGTCCCTAGGCCCTGTACCGACCAGGAAGACATTGCCGGGCCCACAACTGCCTCGGTCACCTTCTGTGAGCCTCTTTTCTCTGAGCACCTGAAGCAGCTTCCTGAGCTCGGGTAGCTGCAAAGCGATGTCGTTTTCCCTCAGAGAATTAAAATCGGGCGGGAGAGAGCAGCAGGGGGTGGGTAAGGGTTGGTGAAATTCCAATGGCTGGTTCTGGTAAAGCCAGCGGTCTCGCTGGTACCTCTGGACAGAAGTCTTCTCGGTAAAAGGTGAGGAGGAGGAGGAATTGGAAGAAGAGGAGTTGAAGCGTAAAGAAGAAATGGGGTTGAAGGAGGAGGCTGAATGGGGTTTCCTGAAATGGGTGGAGGAAGAAGAGAAGGCAGAGAGAGATTGAGTCCGACTCACAAGAGCCATAACAAACAGACCAAATGACAAGGATTCAGAATTTCAGAGACCAAAGAGGGAAAGAAAGACAAGTGTTTTTGTTCGGATTTTAAGGGAGATGCATGTATGTAAAATGTGTAGTCAAATTAAGGGAGATGTATTCAATCGGGATTTCGAAGGATTTTAATTCTTTTAATGAATTTAGAAGTATTTAATCAAGATTTTAAGTGATTCTTTAAAATTCAAAATGTATTCAATTAGAATTTTAAAATAGTTTATTAAAATTCTTAGAAATCCGGGTGTATTCAATTAAGATTTTAAAGAAGTTTATAACATTCCAGGTGTATTCAATTAGAAATTGATTTTAAAGAATTTGAGAAAGTTGAGGAATTAGACAGAATTGGAGAGATTTTATTGTGTATTTTAAGCATCCACAAATGTCACATCTCTTCCTGAGATTTCGAGAGAATTAAATCAAAATTTTATATAAAATCTTTACAAATCAATTAAACTCTATAAAAATTCATGGATTTATAAATCCATTAAAGTTTCTCAAATTTTCAATTGAATACACCACTATAAGATTTTAAAAGATTTTAAAAGTGATAGATTTGATAGGATTTAAGACTCCTACAAAATTCATATGAATTTTAAAAAATTTGAATGGATGTTGGTAGATTTTGATGGATTATGGTGGATTTTCAATTTTTTTTTCTTTTTCTTGTTTTTCTTCTTCTTTCTGGACTGACAATACAAAATCAAATCAAACTGAAGGTGTGTGGTGCATAGGTGCCGTGGCAGTGCGAACAAACAGCTGCAAGAGAGTGGTTCTAAGGCAGAGGGTACAGCAGCGGCAAATTGAATGGGTTGAGCAACATATTCAAACATGGGCTTCTGGATGGAGGTGTAGAAGGAGAACTCAAGATTTGGGTTCGTCAGGATGCTCAAGAAAGGTGCAAGATGGTGGTGAATTCGTCTGATCACGGTGCCGGTGATCAGATTGTTGGGAGGGGAATCGAAAGAAGCACATCGGTGGACAATAGCAGGGGCATATGGAAAAGGATTTGAAATGGTGAGGTTAGATTCTTTTTAATCTTAGTTATATATACTTATTGTCTTCAAACCCTTTAAAATCCACAATTTATTGAAATGCTTTAAAATCTTAATTTTTATAATACATTTAGATGTGGATGGATTTTAAAATTCTTTAAAATCTTTTAATTAACTACAATAAAATTTTAAAATCTTTTAAAATCCTCTTAAATTTGAGTTTGACTACACATCTAAAAAAGTATTGATAGAGCGTCGGAGTTGGATTTGGAAGTCGGCTGGCTCTTGAAAGCACGACAAGTCCAAGTAAGTGGCTTTTTAGGGCTTTCAAAGGGGACCCCATTTTTCTCGGTACAACTTTGATCTGATACAACTCGTCTACTAAATGGTGGGGGAATAAATGGGGATCTATTTTACACGGAATCTACACGTTTTAAATGTATATATATATATATGCGTAAATTGATAAAAGGAAAGTCAAATATTTGAAGTAAATGAATAATATGAATAATCTTAGATCAAATATTGTTTGTTAAAAAAAAAAATAATTATTTAACAACTAATATAATCACATTATTATCTGCATGGGAAAAATCTTTTTTATAACCAGCGAATCATATTAGTATCCATGTGGAAAATATTTTTTTTATAACCGGCATTACATGTCTCTTAAGATATTTTGAACGTATTTAAAAATAGAGACAATAATATTTCATGAACATCTGATTGAATCACATTATTGCTAGCTTATGATAAGCTACTAATTAAAATAAAACAAAAAATTGTACTAATTTATCACCGACGCCTCTTAAGATGTTTTAAACACAACATTTATGATTTTCCTTATTTTTATTATATTTTTCTTTCCTCTTCTCTTCTCGTGGACACCATCAACTTTCACTTATCTTTCTATTCTTTTATTCTTTTCTCTCTCCTCACTTATTATTTATATTATAATATTATATTTTATGATGACCAAATTACCCTTTCATTATTTGATATAATGTATTGGGCTGCTTTTGAATTTTTTTTGCTGAGGGGCAGTTTGGTCCCCTTCTTTTGTCGAAGCCGGTGACACCAAAACTGCCTTCCGGCTTTATATATAGCAGATTATATATGTATGTGTGCATGCATTTTTTTATGTTTAATACATAAAGTATACATATTTCTTCATTAATGCTTAAAGGAAGTGGTTTTTATACAAAAAGGATGTTTCTGTCACTGCCTTGTTCCCTGTCGTTGATATACGCCTAGTCCTCAATGGATTAGGTGGGATATAGACGGCGGTAGGCAAAAATTTTTAGAATAGTGGCTCGACAGACATTTCCCCTTCTAATAAAGTTATGTACAAGGCAACAATAAGCTGTTATTATTCCCTTTTGATAAACAAATTGTTTATTAATTGATAGGGTTTGCAAGTGATGAATTACCTTACCCTAATTGATAGGGTTGTCCTCTTTAATCTTTTGTGTCTCTAGCTAAAATCTTCCCCTACTTTGAGTGTAGCTTAGAGTAGCAATCACATCAAGAACCCTAAAATTTGATGCGGATTTCAGTGATCGCTGCGAGTGTGGAGTTGGGAGTTGGAGAGCAATCGTCTCACATAAGATCGTGACTGTTTTGCACCCACTGTTGGGTTCTTTCAATGTTAAAAGAGGGGCCAAGCAAACATGTGATAATTTTGAAACTAAACAAGTTGTTATCAAATGGTAACTATTTTATGTTGTTTTCACTTCCAATATTTTGTTTTCATTCACTTAATTTCTTCCCCTTCCTTCCACCACCCGTCTTACTTTTCCTTACATTTCCTTGTGTCTCAAGTTCAAAAAGTGAAAATTAAAAATGAAAAACGATATAATTATCAAACGGATCCTTAATTGCCACATAAGTATTTAGTTAACAACAAGCAATTGCCGACAAAAACAACTACACACTGCGACGAGTTACCAACTAACACCATTCTTTTAAAGGCTGAGAACATGATAGTTCCAATTTGCTGCATGGTCATCTATATTGATTGAGTTGGTTTGCCAATAAATGGGGGACTTATGAATTAGAGGCATGGGAAGGTTGCAAAATAACTAGAAACTCCTACTGATTAATGTATCAGCACCTTGTAGCTTTCTCCAGCCTCCTTCGGCAGTCCTCTCAAATATGCGTGGCTGCTTCATAGGAAAGGTTTCTCTCCAATCTGGGTGTTTGATTAGGTAGTCCCAATGCCTAAATCAAGATTACCAAATTCAGTTAAAGCAATATTTGAAAATTAACCATTACTCTACAGGATGAACATCAAACTATTTCTACGAATTGCAAATCTGTAAGGGGCTTGACTATAGCTTATGATGCCACAAGCCAGAAACAAGAAAAACTTCAATGCACCTAATTTGATCAACTTGTTGTGGAGTTCCTCGTCAATCTTTTATTCTTTCTTCTTTTATATGCGGAAACATCCTCTTTTCTTTATTTATTTTCAAAAAAAAATTCTGTGTGTATGTGATCACCAACAACAGTAAGACAGATCTACCTTTGATGCGTACCTTCTCATATTCGCCACAAAATCTGGGCTCTCAGCAGAAGGTGAAGTAGAACACATGATGAGGATTTCTGAATCAGAATAATGTTGTAATGATAAAGCAAAGTGTAATTGCTGCAGTGTCCTGCATGAACAGAAAATATATATGTGAGGTCGATGGTGTTAGGCACAGTTAAGCACGAGATTTTGTAGAGTAATTAAAAGTTGAAGGCATAATCAATGTAGTAACTCTTACCAGCAACATGGAGCTATCTTGAATCGATCAGTTTGAGTATCATATGTTTCCAGTAACCTTCCTTTCCAACTGGGGTCCTTGTATGATACAGAAACTCGAATTCTCCTGACAATTTCATCAGGACATCTTGAGGTTTTGTCAAAGATAGCTGGGGTAATAGATCCATTGGAAGTTCCTACCTGAAAGAGTGCGAAAATTTCTACAATGTGAAGGATTTAACAGAATTTTCACTCACACACATTACACGATATTGTAAACTTCACAGGTGAGCAGTGAGCACACTAAAGATAGAATTGTAGAAAAAAATACATGATGCTGCATCATGTACAATTTCTTATTAATTTTATTTTAATATTTTGCTGCAGATGCTATATATTCTAATAATGAAAGAAAAGGGCTCACATTGCAATTCAGAACTAAAATTTATCTCATTTTGAACCGACTTAAATGAACATAAGCCATACAACAAATTGATGTTTAATTCATGGGGTTGAGGCTAACCATGAACCCATTGAAGTTTGGGTACGTGTTTCCCTCGGGATCCCTTCTAGTGTTATGCCCAAGAATGCAGAGAGTACGTATATGGAATTTTTCTGGTCTCTTCCATAAAGTTTCAACAATTTTGGCACCGTAAAGGAAAGGAATAACCATCCATGTTTTCCTGACTTTCTGATTAAGTGTTGTAGTTACCATGCTGCACACAAAGTTCAACATATTTCAGCTTAAAGTATCCTGTTTCTGAGTAGATAACTACACATCTGGAAATCAATGACAAAGAAGAGGATCCTGGGGCAAACATTAGTTGAAACATCTTCAAATCCACCGACTAGATGCACCTGCATTTTGTGACCATGAAATATTCTTTTATTTATGCTGGATTCTATGAGGTCAACAACAAAACATATAACCATTAAAGTAACTAATCATTTCAGTTAAGGAAAAAGTACATCTAACTCCATGTCCTTGTTATGGTCAACAAGGAGTGACAACATCTGGGACAGACCCATATCCACAATGTTTGCAGAATCCATATGAGCAACTGAGGTCCTGCAGTTTGAAAAGAGAATGAGAAACAACAGTACTAGAGCACCATAAGTTTCCTAACTTCAATCACCAAATGGCATGGTAGAAGACATGACAACGTCTTACTTGTTACAAAAAAAGAGATCTAGAACCGGTCACATTTACCACTCCAGTTGGAGTCCAAAATTTTTGGCGTTCGTTTTGGCATCTATGGCATTTCTTATTAAAAACTAGGACCGAACATGAAATTAATTTTTGAAAACTGGAAAAATCTAAAATAGTTAACATCTCAAATAAATCCGTTTCTTACATTCCATTTCTCGGATTCCGAATGGCCACACCGATACAGGTCGTTGCTTCATCAGTTCCAACAAACTTTTAACAAGGAAGACCAAGCAGAAAAAAAATGAATTTAGCAAAGGAATAATTAATAGTACTATTGATACTACAACTACAAATGGCATGAAAGTGATCAGTTAATGGGTAGCAACCATTTCAGAAAAACCATCAACATTTACAAGGAGACTAACTTACATCCTTCTCTTTAAAGGCAGAAAATATTATAAATAACTTTAAGAACCATCAGGATGGTCATGAATAAACCATGAGGTGACTTCCATTTTGCACAAGATACAAGGAAGGCTATACTCATAGCCATCAACCCATGTACTTTTTATTTTAGTTCACCCATGTAGTCTCTATGTTATGTGACACACTGCACCACAAGGATGCCCATATTAGAGCTGAAAAGAGCAGCAGGACAGGTCTCAACATGCGGGACTATCAAATGCCACTTTCCTCACATGAAGGCATTCGACACGCATAAGATTCTTGGACTGGCATCATATTACAATTAGTGAACTAAGCAAAGAAAAGGTTATAATTATGTCTCTCCGCTGTATATATGAAAGAAAAAAATCATGCCGTATATTGACAAGTGTTTGCCTCAAGTCAAGGAACAGAGAAAGAACATACATCCACAAATGCCGGATCAACAGTTGCATATTCTCTCTGGAACAAATAAACCCATTTACCGGGTGGCGTTGCCTCCATAACTGACTCTTCACGTACAGAGAATCTCCTCTCCGGGATAGCCTTGAACGAAGCTGAGGCTTCTACCAAAGCAGGGTGTTCCAATAGAGCAACCAGAATATCCCGTCCCTATTCACGAGTACAAGCTTTAATTTCTATTATAAATGTAGTAGGGGAATTTGAGCAAGCAAGTCATCCGTCAGAAGACAATCCAGATTATATTTCTTAGAAATGTTGATTGAAGTTTCGGTATACTTCATTATTATGGGTTACGATCCGGGGACACATGCTTTTTGGCACATATTTTGTAAGGCCCACTTTGTAATGCATTTCGACTGATTCGAATCGTGTATATTTTAGTACATCATTCATAAATCATTCTTGCAAAGATAAGATAATTCCAAAACCATTAAGATATTCATTTGTAGTGAAGAAAATGGATGAATATGGTTCTACAAAGAAACACTAACTTAACCCAATGGTCATATGATTTTGGATTTGGATGAGTTTTGGTAGACATGATCTTTAAGGTAAGACATAAAAGTTAGACGACTGAAATACATAAGGAATGGGCCCGAAAGCAAAGTGTGTCAAAAGCGTGTGTCCAGGATCGAAACCTATTATTATTTGTATAAATAATGTATGTAAATCTAATAAACATAAACTTCATGTAATACTCATCTTGCAGAAATAAGGTGTGACAACAAACAAGCTAGAATTTTCAATTTTCAAATTTGTTTCATGATTAATGCGATCACAAATTTACAGCATCAAATGAGCTTTTTAATTTGTTTTTACTCAAAGTTGCAACTACAAAGAAAAGCAGTTCAAACTATCTACTTTTTACAAATTTGAAAATTTCCATTTAGTATCGTCTCGAGTAAGGCAAAGAGCGAGTACCTGAGGCGATGCAGAAGGGTCTGTGGTAGAGAGTTCCCCATCAACAAAGATCATGATTTCACTCAAACACACACTCGGAGACGGAGAGAGTTGCAGATGGACAAAGTTGGAGTCTGACGACGACGAAGACCACGACGACGACGACGACGACTCAAACTTTGTATCTTCTTTTTTATTTCTGTTGTTGTGAATCGGGATTCATCAAATTCTCAAGGTCTCCTCCTAACAAAGTAGAGTTTATGTTTGGGACTGGGCTTTCAAACCCAGGCCCTTTGGTTTGGTTGTGTGGGTTATTGTTTATTAAATTGAAAATATTTTTGTCATTTTGATCAAATCATTCAATCCATTGTTTATTAAATTGAAAGTATTTTTATCATTTTGAATCTTATTTAATATAAGTTTTTATAAAATGATCAAAATGATTAATGATGAACAAACTCATGAATCACTTCTATTAATTTTAAATGTCAAAGATCAAAATAATGAATTATCCAAATCTCAAAAATTATTTTGATAGAAAAAACTTAAAAAAAATAACAAAAAAACCCTACTAAAAGTAGAGAGAAAATAAAACGTAAAAAAAAAAAAGTAAAATTGTATTTAATAAGATAACGACAAAAGGATGTTTGAGAAATTGAGGAGTTTATTATAGGAAATTTTAACGAAAAGTTTTTCGTACTGTTCATTTTAACCAAAAATCATATTTTTACACTAAAAAGTCAATAATGATACTATTCACTTTACCATTTCTTTTGTCCTTATCGTTAAAACTCAAAGTTTTCAAACTATTTCCATTAATCAAAGTTTTCCAACCTTTTCCATTAATTTTCTTTTTATTTATATAGAAACGTTGAGTGTATAAAGCAAACGTTCAAAAATTAAAAACCAAAGCGCACCAAATTCCCAAATTTCCCCGCCACTGCCCGCAGACACCACCATGACCATAGATCCCAACCACACCACCGCTTCAGCCGCCGCCAACATGGCCACCGCCGGAGCCGCCGCACACAACACAACCACGACGAGGCCGGTAAGACCTGCCGTATCATCTCCTCTTCCGTCTAATCTTTACGCAGCCCCATCCCTCCAAATTCGGACCCAGTCGCCATCATCATCACCAGTAGCACCAGCAGCTGCTAATCATCAGGGGGTTCTGTACCCACTGGCTTCCTCTGGCCGAGGCTTTATTCCTCGGCCCATTCGTCCCGCCGCCGCTGCCGGAGGCGAACCCGCACTCATTGTGGCCAACGCCGGTGCTGTGTACCCATCTCGGCCCCTACTCAATTTCCCTCCTCAGCAGCCTATTCCTGTGCATTTGATAAGACCCAACTACAGCTTAGCACCGTCTCCTCTTCCTCCTCTTATTAGGGGCCTTCCCGTTTCCTCTGCTCCTCCTGAGGTTTCTAGTTTTATCTTGGTTTAATTGATCTTCCAATGTCTGGATTTTGGTGTTCTTTTGATTCTACATCTTTTACACACAAACACAAACACCAAAGTAAAGTTATGTTGTTTGGAAGTATTCTTTAACTTAAAGAAGCCTTTTTTTTTCTTGGTGTAATTTGTGATTCATATAGGTATGGGTAGAATTCATAACTGCGCACATCTCGAAAACTTGTATTGGGTTGAATTTGTTAGGGGAAATAAGAGGTGAAAATAACATATAGAATAAGCAAAAAGATGGGTACAAATTTCTTCTTTTTCTACCCAAGTATCTTTCAGTCCATAATGGAAAATATGCTTTATCAGAAGCTTTGATTTTGAGCACTTTGAAGGATTCTTGCGTTTGGATTGGTGGTGTTTCCAACTTGTAATTAGAATAAAGATTTAATGGTGGTAATGTAGACTTTAGTTTTGCTTTTGCAAATGCTTGCCTTGCCCATGGTTAATAAATAAAATAAAAAAAAACTCCCCAGTGAGCAGCCTTACACAAGTCTTGTCGTAAAAGAATGGTCTACATCTTGAATTGGTCAAGTTTAGGCATTCATCTTGCTTATTTTTCATTCTCGTCTGAATAACACTAGGTTCTGTATTGTCGATGACTTAAGAAATTAATTTAAGTAATATCTCTTGTATTTGGTAGGCAATGTGACTTTTGAGTAACCTGGCCAGCCAGAATGGGGAAACTAGATAATGGATTTAATTTTGGATTTTGACATGAATATTATGCCAATCGAAACATTGTAACTTTTTGGCCATTGGACAGTCTATGCCAACCTGAATACAGATTTTTGCATTTGTTATTATTTTTACTGTGGTTTTATTGTTATTTTGTTTACATAAAATATTTTTGTCTGTTGAGTCTGAATGCAAGATTTGAAGATTTATTCGGTATGTCTTCTTTCTGGTTTAGGTTGCTCCATCTTCAGTTCCTGACAGCAATGGTTTTAAAGACATGAGGTAATGTTGGATATAATGTCTCAAGATTTGTTTATTTTAATTCTATTTGCAATAAGACTTTTCTTTTTTCAAATTTTGGACTGTTGTTACTCGTTTCTTGTTGTGTTTCTGCAGGGATAAAAGCAAAGATGATAACTTAGCTGTCATTAGAGGTCGACAAGTAAGAAAACACTTTGCTTTGTGACTGGTTCTGCATGTATTGATGCTTATAATATCTTGTTATTAAGATTTTCTGTTCAATCTACTAATCTGCTCTTGTCGATGTCAAAGATCCCTTGGTGTGGGGTCATTGTCTAGTTTATTTTGATCTGTTGCATGGTTAATAACATCTATTTGCAGCACTTAATTTCACTTCTATTTTAGGTCTCCATTCTGGTAAGAAGAGCTGATGGCTAAAAAGGAACATATTTAGTAGGCAGAAATGCCTATCTCATTGTACATTGAATATATGCTTTTCGATATTTATTAGTAGGTTGGTTGAAGGCCTTGTTCTTCGAGTTTATGGTGGCTTGGCATTTGATGGAAATGAATATGGTAGAAAGTTAGAAACAGTCTGTACCAGTCATTTACTTTCTTATTCAGCCCTCTATTATTATGATTTCTTGTTTCTATGTCTTTCAGTTCGTACTCTCAATTGTTAGGTAAAGGGCTTTGTGGTTGTGAATCAGCAACTGTGCTTGGTTTGTCACATACATCACTCATAAAACACATAACATGAATTATTTGTAATGAGAGGTAATTTAGGTGTTGTACAGATCAATTTTCCCCCTTTATAGGAGGATTGGAATGAGTTGATGGTTAACTGTATAATATTTAGTGATGCCATGGATATTTTTCTTTCTTGCCCTGTTTGCTTTGATGGTAAAATGTCATTAGATGTTCCTCTTTCCTTCAAATTTATATGAATGATTGCAAATTTATATGAATGATTGATAGAGTGGATCAATCTGATTTACGTTCTTTCTTTCTTTTCCATCAGTTAAATTCCTTCCTCCCTTTCCTTCACGACAGGGAAGTTGTTTAATCATCCTTTCTGATGATAGCATGTCTGGATTATTTCTTGATATTCATATCTACTAAATAGGATGGCAGTGTAGAATGAGCACAACAATGTGCAGGCATATCTATTCAAGATTTATCTAAGGGTTGAGAGAGCCATTCTACATACCCATAACATGTGTGCCTATGCATGTGTGTGCACTGTGCGCATCTCTACATATTTTATGAGGCAAAGGATGACCTTTTAGACATATGAAGGTTCCATTTGCAAATATGTAATAATGTGCTCTAGTTGTGCACAGTCGACTTACATGGATGCTGTTGAAGGACACACAATTTAGTTAGAAACTGCAACCCATCTTTGGATATTTACTTCCTCCCATGGACACCCGACACAATGTGATCCAACCCATCCCCATCAATCATATAGTTAAATTTTCAAATACATATAGTACTTATGGTGAAAAATGATCTATATGTCATGTATTAGTCCAATATAGTTTCAGTAAGTAGTTCTACCACTAACTATATATCAAAGTAATGCTAATGGCAGTAGAAACAGTAGAGAATTTTTTTTTTTTTTTTTTTTTTAAACAAAGACAACCTGGATTATATCTTTTCTGAGATGAATTAATCAATCTTTCATCAAAAGTGTAGGATAACCAGAATGCAAAATATAACTTGCCCTTAGTTCGCATACATTTTTTTGGCATTAATTATTTAGAATTATTTATGCAGGTCAGGATGACAGATGGAGCTTCTCTATATGTGCACGGTCGGTCATGGTTGAGGAACTGTTTTACTGAAGAAATTCAGGTTGGCATCATATCATAGGTTGAGATTTGTTTTGTGTTGTATTTGATACCTTGCTTTTATCCTATTAGAATCTGGTACTCTATCTTTTTGCAAGTCCTAAATTTGTACTCAAGTTGTTTGAAAAGCCTAAATCCACAAGTACAACTCCATGTAACATTTGTTAACAATTCCAGAGTGCTGACACCCATTCCCTGAAATAATGGTTTTGAATGTGTACCAGTACTCTCTGCTAATGCCTCCTGAATGAATTATCTGGTCATGTGCAACAGTGGATATATGATATGATATGACTATAACATCTTGTTATTACCTGTACCAGCTAGTTCACTTGAAAAATTAATGTCGTACACATTCATTAGGATAAATCGACCCACTGCAACATTAGTAGTCTCATATCAGTACCATGAAAATGGTCCTCTTACAGTAGAAAAAGATTATGGACTATAAGGTTGCCAGCTATTGTGCCCCGGGGGAAAATTTAGACACAACTTGTTTACACAATTATTTGTTTTTATTTATTTTGGACCAAACACGATAGGAAAATGAAAGCCCATATGCTTACCTGAATTTTCTAGGTTTTTTGGCCAAACAGGTTACAGGAGTCATCAGTGATAGAATACTTGTATACTGCACTGATGCATTGTTTTCTTAGCAGCTCACACTGCACATTAATGTGGGAAAATACTAATTTGATTTTTGATGCAGTACTGTCTTTATAATGCTTTTGCCCTAATTTATTCTGATGGCAGCCCCAATATGGTGATGCTGTAAGGTCTCTTCCGAGACCTTCACCAATACCTATGGCAAGTGCTACTCTTCAAAAGGAGGGAGGTGAAGCAGAGGAAAAAGAAGAAAAAGGAGATGATAACGAGGACGAGGTTAGGTTTTTATAATAACCATTATATTTGGCAGGCATTATTTTGAATTGCTATAAATGGAACGAAAAAGTTGAGACATATGACTTCAAGAGTTTATTTGATTCCAGCTACAAAAATTTATGATTTGTATTAGCCTCCATTAGGGTATATAGATCATATTAGTGTCCATGTAATCAAGATACTTGTTATTAAAAAAAACTGTAATCAATATAGTTTAACTGGGGCCTTTGGCAGTGTCAATATCCACATAGACAATGTTACACTTACTTCCCTGGAATCATACAAGAACTAAGCACACTATTTAGTAGGGTCTGACAAAGATCTTTAGTGAATTTCAAAGTCAAAACTTATATTAGAGAATTTTATTGCTCTTTTAGGCATTTATCTTGATGCATTATTAGATTAATGCTGCAGGAGGTTTTACCAAAACTTTGTAAAGTTGTCTTCAACCTTTGAGTCATTTCTCTGAATCTTGTTTTGTAGAAATTGAGAAAATGCCACCTAAATTTTTACCAGAGGCATATATTTTGTACAATTTTTTGGACAAGTTAATGATTTAAGGGTCTGAGATAATATGCCAAGTTGCTCTTTTATGTTGCGCAATCGCATAAATTTTCTGTCCAGTTGCCTTCTTGTTCTTGCTAGTCAGAAGTAATAACTATTCTTTATTGTTTGTTCTTAATCAAGTCATCAAACATCCTTTTTCTGGATAGTACCAAATGTCTAGTTTTCGATACAAGTCCTGCTGTACTCCACGGAAAGCCAATTGTATGCAACGAAGGTTTCAAGTTTCACAGATGACAGAGAACATATATTTGGGCACACAGAACATGCACGCATTAGTTGTATACTTGTATGCTATAACATTTTTGACTTAAGAGAAATTAGAGAAAGAAAACTAGTATATGTAGAAAACACACTTTGTATGAATGCATGTGTATTCTGTCAAATGGGAGGATCATAGGTTCTTCACTTGCCCCCAACGTCTAGTCGGTCTTTAGGTTTTCATTTTGGGTTTTCAGAAAAAAAATGTTTCTACTTGTAGTTTTTATGTTTAAACAAGTTGGTTTACCCGTTGAACATGGGATGGTTTTACTGTGGAATTGGTTGAATGCATTAAGTTAAAGGGGTACAAAAATTAAAAGTTGAGATTCCTACCTTTCCGAATCTTTTCATTCCCATACCTAATGATGTATAGCACTTACCAAAAATCTAATTAGTTTCATTGTTCTTGTTTTCAGGCTGAGGAACACATTGAATGTTTATCACCACATGATCTGTTAGAAAGACATGTCAAACGTGCCAGAAAAGTTCGAGCACGGTAAGTTTTTCACAATCTGGTTCTTACACACAATGAGTTGACTTTCCTTGTTACAGATAATGGTTTAAGCCTTGAAAGCTGATTTATAAACATTAAATTTCCACCTTAATTGAAGTAATGGGTTTAATGGAGATATCGTATGTGAATTATAATTACCATTTGCAAGATTAAGTTAGGGTCTATTTGCAGTTGATTTATGTCATCCATTTTTTTCTGTTGAAGTTGTTGATTGTGAAAAACATCTCGAAGGAGAAATGAATTTCCGTTGCCACTAAACTGAATCAATGGGCACATCTAGGTTTGCCCTTTCAAGTCTAAGGTGGAGGAAAAAGGGACTGTATAATTTGAATTATCAAATTGCCCAAGAAAATGCAAAATAAAAGAAATACAAGAAAGACATTGTAGGTTTTAGCATCTGCCTGCAAGTTCTAATTCTATATCCCACCCAATTTGATTTGAAAGTTTCTGAGTATGATTCTACATAGATAACGCATGCTGCCTTAATCAACCATTCAAGAAAGAAGCTACCCATTCACCATTAAGAGGTCAAAACCCAATGTCCTTAGGGTTAGCTCAAGTGGTGTGTGAGGGCTGGAAAATGGATTAGGATTAGGCTAGGTCAAGGGTTTGATTCCCTCTGTTGTAACAAAAAAGGTCTGAAAAACTTGTATCCTTTACTGATAAAACTATATATTCTGTAACATGTGTTATCACTCAATGGTTAAAGATTAATCATGAAAACTAAACTTGGGTTGTTCTGTTTTCCAAAAAGGTTTTGGCACTACGCTTTCTGCACATAAAACATACTGCAGAGGTTGACTAGCTATTTGGTGTTTATTCTTGTAGATTAAGAGAGGAACGCTTACGGCGAATTGCAAGGTACAAGTCTAGGCTTGCTCTTCTCCTTCCTCCTTGGTAGAACAGTTCAGAAATGATCTAGCTTCCGGAAACTGACCCATGGTTGCTCTATCGTACCTCATTAACATTTAGCACTGTGGGCTTTCATACCAAATGATTAAGTTCATTTCCAGTTCTTTCTGGAATGACGAAAAAATGTTTACAGTATTCAAGCAAGTTCGCTGTACAAATTGTAATTTGCTGTAACAGTAAACATCACTGGTAGTACGTTACCTGGGCGTGGTAGATGCTAGAAGTTAGAAAAATTGTGGGAACTGAGTGAGCAACTTTTTTCTTTTCTTTTCCATGCGTGTTATTGTAAGTTGGGGGTTGTGAGTTCTTTCTACACCAAATAGTAATTCTTTCTCCGGTTATTTTTTTCGTATATTTTCTTGAATTGACGAGCTTTTATACATGCATGCAAGGGAAATTGTCATTTTTTTTTTAGGCCACGTTCCATTTTTTGGAGGGATTTTTCTGGAAAATTAGCCAGAATTTGACACTCTATGGAGTAATATCTAACATTTTTAATTTTCTCCTAATTCTAAACCCTAAGTTGGTGTGAAAATATTACACTGCCTTTAGTGTCGAAGCTATTCTGTTATCAATCCGGATCGAGGTCATAAAGAATAGAAAGAGAAATAACCCAGTTTTCTTACAAAATTTACACACAAAATGTAACTTTTCGTAAGCCATCTATTCGGAAGCCATGTCTTCTACGAGCAAACCAAAAACAATTGGTTGAACTAGAGACAATTAAAGTCGTTGATCAAGGAAAAACAAAAATGAGAGAATTAAAGTCAAACCTCATGCAAAAGGGCAATTTTTTTGTTCACTAACATCGAGCTTTGTCAATAATCTCCACATTGGTGAGATTTACCTGTACATATTATATTCAAGTGCAAAGTATTTGAGTTATGTTCAAAAAAGGCTAAAACTTGGTAGGTTTGATCTCTTTAGTTAGCATATCAACTTGATTATCAACACAAAACTTTTCTAACACTAATCTTTTCTTGAGACAATAAATGAAACCAAACAGCAATATATATTGTCCTCGAATGATAAATTAGAAAAGGACAAGTGAATAACACTTTGACTATCACAATTCACAATAGCTCCTCATGTTCCTATATCAAGTTATATTTTTACATCGAAGTGCCATTCTTCTGGTTGTGTACTATGTGCACATCAACTTTTGGTTAATTTTTTTTAAATTTAAACATGTTGGCTAGTATTCTATAGTATAGAGGGCCCAAATTTGAGTTATTTTTTCTGAACTTACTTTTAAAAGGAGAATGACCGAGTATCTCCTAACGAGACTCGATAGTAAAGGGAAATGATAGTCACACGTTATTTTTTTCTTCCTACATATCCTTGTTTAATTTTGTCTATTGTTTTCATTTAATTTATTCAATTTTATAACCAAAATAAAGAAATATATGTAGACTGAAAAAGATGGTGTCTAGTTACTAGTTATCACTTCTTCTATGAAAAATGAGAGTTGTAAATGAAGGAAAAAAAAGGAATATGTTTGATCACCACCCTATTTATCACTGTTAGATGAATTTAAATTTAAAAATTTATGTAGTGGATATATATAAATATGAAAATTTAAATTCATTTTACAATGTGCACCCAAAAAAAGGGAGAGGAATCATTAGAAGACAAGACTAGAAACTAGCAGTTGATTCAAAAGGAAGTCAACCTCTCAATTGGTTGAAGCTTGAAAAGGTGTAGGACTCTTTACCCAGGATTAAGGATTTCCTACAACCACATATAAAATAGTAGGACATTGTTCTTATCCGTATCTTTTGAAATGTCAAAAAGTAGTATAGTAGGTATTTGTCTTGTTTTACGTGAATTTCGTAGAAGCTTTGCGTGATTAACTTTGTCTTATAATTAATTCCTCGCTATTTGCCAATAAGGACGTCGGAGATGGGTCCATGGTCGGTCTCATACTTGTATACTTTAAACATGCATGATTATGCATGCTCCTATCGCAGTCTTGCATCTGTTTCTTGTTTCATGCATGTCACATGCATGTGTTATGTGACCTCCCCCACCATGCATACCATTGGACATGGACATGGACAAGGAGAGCCAACGCATGCATGCATACATAAACCAATCTTTCTAGCCAATCACAGATTCACACTTGCTTCATTCAAAAGCCAAGGATGAATTAGAGTATGTTGATATGATGATATATTAATCCAAACACTAACCCAATATATTGTCTTCCGACTCTTGTCCCTTGTCCCCACAATGACAGCTTTGTTTTATAGGCTGGGAAAACGCCCATCTCCCATCTCCCATCTCCCTATCTCTCATCTCCCAACTACTACTACTTTCCAATTTCCATCAAGTAGTACTAGGAATATGCATGCCGATGATATATCATACTAATTGATGCAACACCGGCCTCTAGAAATTTTCTATTCATGAAATGAAATCATCAAATCCCAAAAGAAAACCTTTCAAAGCATGCATGCCAAATCAACATCCAACAATTCTTGTTGGGGTGTGATATCCACACATCCCATTTTACTTTTCACACCTTTTTAATTTTTGGCTGTCGGATAGGATGAATCGAAGAAGATCAATGGACAGAAATTATCAAGGGGTGTGAGAGGAGTAAAATAAGATATGTGGATAACACACCCCTTCTTGTTTATTAATACACACAAATATTTCCTTAATTTCTTGAAATTTTTAACCATATTTCCTTCTTGATTCTATTTCTCTATCAATAGAAAAATGTAAAACAAAATAAACAGTTGGGCCTTCAGAAAGGGGAAAAAGAAGGAGAAAAAGCTAAAAAACAAGAAAAGAAAAGAAACACAGTTGTATAAATCCCGTAAGACCATAAACTGAATGAAACAAATCAATCCCTCCCCAACCACCACCCCCCCCCAAAAAAAAAAAAAGAAAGAAAACACTATATGTGAACCGTTTTCTATCGTAATGCTTATTCTTTCTTTCTATATAAATTTATACATGTACACGCCCACCTAATAAATGTAAACTATTTGGAAGGAAGCTGTATAATAAATAAATATCTGGGAGTGTCTTAATTCACGAAGCTGCGGAAGAGGGATGGGATTTGGGTTGAAAAAACGGATAGAAGCTGGGTCTGTTGAGAGGAAACTTAGCTGCTTGAACTTTTGTAGTACTAATTGACATAACTTTATTATTATTATTGTTATAAGTATTGTTGGTGGTGTTGATGGCGGCGTTAGAGGTGGTAGCTGTGCGCTCGCAAGAAGGACACAGGGTGAGGGTGGTGGCTGGTGATTGCATGTAGAACGGGTTTGAGTGATGAGTAGCCTTCAAAGCCCTCAACTCCTGTAGCTCTTTGTTTAGCCTTCTGTTCTCTTCCGTCAGTGTCTCACAACATCTCTTCAGGAACTCACAGTCCACCTCCGTTTGCTTCAACTTTGTCCTGCACTTAATTAATTCACATCAATATCATCCATTATTCAAGTCACAGTATTTTTCGAATACTAATTGACTTTGTCAAAAAGATCAAAATTAAAGAAGGTAAAATCTTAAATTAGCTAAGAGTTATCGCCACTCTAAAAGGGTTATCTTTCACTTGTATAAATTTATTTTGTTTGCGTTTTCATAAAGTTGAAGTGCAGGGATCATCAATTTGAAGTGTCAATAAGAACTCCCATTTAGGTAATTGGATTTCTACGTACATATACACAGACAGATGCATATAGGATACAGCTAGATTAGATGTATACCTTGCTCTTCTATTCTGAAACCAAACTTCTACTTGTCTTGGACGAAGATTAAGCTGTTTCGCCAGTGCTAGCTTTTGCTTCTGCATCATTAATTAATATCATAAATAAATTACATCTATGTATATATATGTAATTTATATGTTTCGGGCGAAAATATACCTAGTTATTGTGGTCCTCATTCATGATGCGAGACAAAGAGAAATAGTCTGATAAGAGAACATTTTGGTACCTTTTGTGTCCTTCGTTATATAATTAAAAATTTACACTTACAGGGTTGAGAGTATGGTGTTCTTTGAAGCTTTCTTCAAGAAAAGCAGATTGTTCCTTGGAGAGCCTGAGCTTCTTTCTACAGGTGTTAGCGTTACCATTGATGATGTCATCCTCATCATCATCACTGCCCACCCTGGAATTATATGCCCTTTCTCCCTCATCATCGCCTTGTCCTTCTGCAGAGTGAGCCCTCCTCTTGTAGTTGTAGACGTTGTGGTAATTGTTATTCAGACCATCACCAGCACTGCCCTTACTGTGATTATTATTGCTGCATAAGCCGATATCCATGATATGAAACGACGACGAACCACTGTTTGTATGCGATGACGACGCAGCAGCCACCACTTCCTGAGCTTTGTTGATCACGTTCATGGACAGCACACCAGCTATTTATGCCATTAATTAATACCCAGAAACGTAATTGATTAAACCCTAAAACAAAAAAGTTAATTAATTGAAATGGTAATTAATGAATTAAATGAAACTCGAACTCACCGTTTTGAATCTGATTACAAGAAGAAGTAGGCCAAGGGAGAAGATCAAGTTGAAGTGGTGTATGATCATCTACATGGATATGATGATGATCATCATCATCATCTTGTTTTTTATCTGCTTCTTCATCTCTAGGAGGAGGAGGAGGAGAAGGAGCAGCTGCACAGCTTGGACCGATTGATAAGTTCATGCAAAACCCTGTCGTTTTGGTGGTGGTGGTCTGATCAGATGGCTCTGCAAGAGCCTCATGATCTCCTAAGCTCAAACAAAGCTCCATGAACCTTCAGCAAATTAAAGCTCTAGTCTCCAGAGAAAAAGAGACTTTTTATATACAACGGCAGGCTCAACCAAACACTACTCTTTCTTGCTTTTCAAAAACAAAAACACTACTCTTTCTTTTCTGAATTTCTGATTTTTGTGAATTATTAATTAATTTATTATTATTGTTATAATAATAATTGAGGTTGTTTGTGGGAACCAGTTTGACCGACAACCCTTACCACTCAGGTTTGTTGACAAACACACGTGAAAGGAAGAAGGAAGAAACACAAGGCCTCCTAAAACATTAGACCGGCGGAAGAATGAGTGATTTTTCAACAATCGGAACACGGACATATCATTATATAAATAATGAGATATTTATGTTAAAAGGTTAATAACTTAAAAAATACAATTTCACATCACTTATATAAAAACACGAGTGGTGTATCACTCGTGTTCCGATTACAATAAAAATTTTCTCAGAAGACAGCAGCATGCATCTGATCACTTATTATTATCTTACAAGATAAACGAAATGAGCAAACATAATTAATCATAAGATGAAAAAGGTTAACCTGAAAAGAAAAGGTATCTAATCAAATAATTAATCTTAAACAGGAATTAAACAAAAAAACAAAAGGCAAGCTTTTAAGTCGAGGGAGAGTTTCAAACTGAGAAGGCGAGCTTTTAAGTGGAGAGAGAGAGTTTCGAACTCAGAACACATTAGTAAAAACCCAACATCTTATCCGTTAGTATATTGAACCACATTCAACAAATGCGAGCTTTTAATTGAAAAAAGTGAGCACATCGGATTGTTTGCAGGTGATCGTGATCATGAATGTTTTCACCCTAATTACATCCGAAATCAAACATTTAGGACGAGTGCTTTGCTAATCTTGCCAATCACTTTGCTTAAATTACGTGATATGCATGAGGGACATCTTATGAATGCACATTTAGAATCTTTAAATGCAACTTTGTTTTTTGGAATGCGTATTGATTGTGATAATCTATTGCATTCATGATGATTCTAAGATTTGCCATCATGATATACAATCATGAGTTTAATATTCACAAACAAGAAACTTCTAATAAAATAGAATTATAAGATACTAAACAAACAATAAGTCATGTATAAATAATTTATTTTCATTTTTTGGTTTGTATACCGTCGAATCTTACGTTGACCAAATTTAAGGTAATGGTGCAAGTGATAGCAGCAGGGGTGATGGAGATGGTGAAAAGGTAATAGTGGGGATATGGTGGTAGAAGTGGTGGTAGTGATATAGTTAAATCACAACCACTACATATAGGGTCGTGAAGTACATCGTAAAAAGTGAGAGAAATGAAATTTATCAAAATCTTAAGAGAAGAGATTGGATTTGCTACGATTAAAAACAAAGTATAAAAGCACCCAAGGTCCATCAAAACTAATGACTTTGTGTTTGGCTTCTGGCGAATTTGGAAGTGTAGGAATGAAGCTGTATTCAATGGGACCCGAATCCTACCACATATTGCAGTGGAGGTATGGAGGCAGCAAGTGGAAGAGTTTAGGGAGGCTGCGGTAGTGGAAGGAGGGAACATCAAAAGTGTAGGGAGTCAGGGGTGGGGGTTCCTTCTGCGGAGGGGGTTGGGAGGGAGGGGTTTCATTGGGAGAAACCTATCTTTGGCATGTTGAAGTTGAATTGTGATGCTGCCTGGCGGAAAGATACAAGGGTGGATGGGGTGGGATGGGTGCTCCGTGACTTTGCGGGGATTCCTGAGCTTGCGAGAGGGGTGGGTGGTGTGAGGTTTGGGGCTTCAATTATGGCGGAGGAGATTAGGCAAGGGATGGAGATGGTTATTGGAAGTGATGCTATGGAACCCAATGTTAGATTGGTGGTGGAATCGGACTCAAAATGATTGATTCAAATGCTTAACAAGGAGGTCACGGCTGATGTGACTCTTGATATTTATCTTCAAGATATTTGGATGATGGCGAGCTTGTTCTAGTTGGTGAGGTTTTGTTTTACCCCTCTACAATGCAATCGTCTAGCTTATTCGGTGGCCGCGTTGTTAAGCATGACGGGAGATTTGGCTAGGATGAGTTAGATCCAGAGTTTTTTTTTAATATTTTAACAGAAGATGTAAATGTAACCGTTCGTATTTAGTTCTAATAAAGTTTCTATCTTTTGGTATATGAAAAAGAATAAATAAATAAATAAAAAAAAATCTCTTATCTTAATTCAAAAGTCAACTATTGACCCAATCAACTCTCAACCCTATTATAAAGCATCAGGGTCTTGCCTGACAAACTCATTCGTCGGGCAAACGTAAAAAAAGTGACACGTGTACTATGAATTTGTTTTTTTTTGTTGGGAAAAATGACCAATTCATTGGGCAAAGATTGCATCGAAATATCCGCTAAGTTTAATTTTTGGCAAAAAAATGGTGGGAAACTACTTTACTCGATGAATTTTACAATATTTTGTCATGCAAACCCTTTAATTTAGGGGAGACTTTTATTTTTTGGAAAAAAATTTTGGGTGGGGGGAGAGGATTTGAAAGTTTGCCTGACAGATTTAGTACCATTGCCTGATAAAAAATAATTGAAATCAAAGGCGATATAGCTATTAAATCTTTAGGGGAGACTTTTTTTTTCGGAAAATAATTTTTTGGGGGGGGGAGAGGATTTGAAAGTTTGCCTGACAGATTTAGTACCATTGCCTGATAAAAAATAATTGAAATCAAAGGCGATATAGCTATTAAATCATGATGGTACGTTTGTAACCGTCTAACCTTTTATCTCGTTACTTAATCTTTAAAAGTTTGTTTTTGTGGTTTTTCGGGTATGCGATCTCGTATTATATTCAAAGAAGTTTGACAGTTAGATCGTGAAAATGAGTTTCGTAGATTGCGTATTCCGTCAAAACAATATATATTCTACAAAAGTATTTGCCTAAAGTCTTTGAAAAAAAAAAAAAAATGAAATTTGATGACCAATTTCTTTTTTTCCTCAAGTAAAGTTATAATCTCACGAAATTTAGTTTGTTGGCCAAATGATAATTTCTAGTAGTGTGTTATGGAGTGACCACATCTAAAATATCTCTCTAATAAAAATGTGACTTACATGTGTTGCGAACCCTACCTTTCTTAAACAGATAATTTAGTTAGAGTAATGCTAGATAGACCAATTTTTTAGAGAAAATTTGCAAACCATGTGATGTGTCACTAATAGAAAATAAGCATATTTGTTAATACTCAAGTAATAAATTCAATCATCAAGAACCACATCACATGGTTTACAAAATTTGATTTAAA
The DNA here is from genome assembly GCF_019419815.1 of Pyrus x bretschneideri. NCBI lineage: Eukaryota > Viridiplantae > Streptophyta > Magnoliopsida > Rosales > Rosaceae > Pyrus > Pyrus x bretschneideri. Next base: position 299,323 of record NW_025999790.1, on the reverse strand, counting down.
TAGTTGATCACCCTAACATTACGCATTTAATTATAATCTATAAATTGTGGTTTCTCTAGCATTACTCTCATTGAAATGATACATATTTTAACTAAGCAAATAGATTGGCAAAATGCTATATGATCCATCAATATACATATTTGCATCAACAAATTTCCTTGCCTTTTGAAAATGCTACAAGGCACCAAGTCACCTGCTAAGCGACTGAGTGAGGAATGAGGATTGAGGTGAACTTAGGAATGGCAATCGGCGAATTGAGTTTGGATGTGCCACCTCCATATCTGAATCTGTTTATTTTCTTTGAATCTAAAATTGTAGAATCTTCAAAATGAGATTTTTCAGTAACCGAACTCATCGGATAACGGATTTCCTATTGATAATGGTTTTCCCCATTATGGTATTTTTATATTTAGTTATATTATTAATTGGATAGTGAATTTTAAATAAAAACAAGATTAAAGAGAGTACTATTATTAATAAAACTGATAATGCATATAACAAATAATATTATTTATTTATATTAACAAGAAAATATTTATACTATTGATAATCAATAACCATATAATTTAGGGAATTGTTATCGGCATTCCAAAAATCTCATTGTGCACTCCAAACTTTTTATTGTTAGAATGAAAAATACACATATGAGGAGTGTAGATTGAGATTTTTAGAGTGCTAATAACAGTTCTCATAATTTATACTATTAATGATATAATGCATATAATTACTAGCACAAGCGTTCATATTTAATGATGCATGATTATTGATAAATCGTTTCTCCATATACTAATATTTGTGTTTTTTATTAGAAAATGAAAACAGTTTAGTTTTGGGTATGGGTTCCGGATGGACACCCCAATAACCATAATCGAATCTGGAAAGTGTTATCCATAACCGTAAAATACCCAAAGTTTAATTCTCGAAAACGAGTTGTTCGAATCTATTACTTGCAGAGATTGGATTTGACGGGTCAAATTGTCGTCTCTATCTTCATCTATTAATTTTCCAATTAACTAACCAAATGAAATGATTCAAACTTAATTTTGAGATTGTCATGATGAAGCTAGCAAGAGGCAGAGGCAGGAGCCAACAATATACTTATACGTCTTGGTTTTGTGTCGTGTGACTTGTGTCTAGTGTATAGTGTGTCACCTCCAGAGGAGAAAAGTGTGTTAGTTAATTAGTTGGTTTGGTTGGTTGGTTGGTAAGTCGGCGGTCTCCCAGTCGCTGTTGTCCATTCACATTAATCCTTCTCGTCTCCACTAATTGCCGGCTAGGGGTTGTTTGTTATCTTATTTGGATCTCATTTTTTATTTTTAAAATTAATGAGTATTAATTATATTAAATAATTTAGCTAATTCATCAGTTTTCAAAAACAAAAAATTAGATCCATAAAATTACCAAACAAACCTTTAATTGCTGCCTTTTGTTGCGCATTATGAAGCGTACGATCGCACATTATGAAAGTAGTACATTAATAAAACGCGGGAGTATTAAGCAAAGTTATGCTTAGCAGAGTTATCAAGCGTTTTTATTTTTTCATTTCTGCATGGGTTCGGATCCCTGCACGCCTTCATCTTTGTTATTTTTTTTCCAACTGTGGTATTAACGGTCTCTTTTTGTTTTTATTCTTCTTTTTAAATATGCATGTAGTTTAATTTCTTTCATTAATTTCCACATGGTGTATTTTTATTGGTGCATATTGTTGACATGATGACATGTTAAATGCAAATTGGATGAAATATAATGGCATGGGTCAATTTATAGTTTTTAAAAAGTTTAAGCCTTTAATTTATCAAAAAAAAAATTATTGTTTAGGGGGCCTTTCGAATTTAAGTGTTAGTTCAGAGGTAAAATGATAATTTACTCAACTTTAATTTAGTGAACAATAATTCAACCGTAAAACAATGGACACATTGCCCTAACTAGATGAAGATCAGATAAAAAGCTAGGGTGATTGGATTTAGTCCTAAAAGTAATTTTTACAATTACACGTCTATTAAGTAATAACTTTGGTATTGAAAGGCTTAAAATTAATGTGAGAGAGAGAGAGAGAGTAATCAAGGGCTGGGGTGGCCACTGAAAACCCAATTGAATTGAAATATGATGACGATGATGTGTTGTGGGGTTGAGACTTGAAGATGGAGTTTCTTTGAGAGTTGGGTGGGAAAGAGGAAGTCAAACCCAACAAAGCTCGAAATCAACTTTCACAACGCCCGCATGCCTCATGATGTATGGTCACTCAACCTCCATCATTACATCTCATTAACTCTCATCCACCAATTCAATTCCTTAATTTCTCTCCTTTTTTTTTTTAATTACTATTTACATTTTGACTTCTTCATTTTTCTTCTTCTAATTTTATCGGATGTTTCCGAAAAAACCTGTTAGTCTATTGGATACGGTAATTATAGATAACTGCTTGTTGGAGAAACAGGTAACCCAAGAGATGAAAAATAACGAAAATAAAAGGAAAACTTCACTCACCCATCTTCCTTCGTGTTCATATATTGAAGGGGTTATTTGCCACCCTCCATTATTCGTCGGTAGGACAAAACATTTGGCTGCTTCGATGCATGCACCCATTCTATTTCCTGACAAACCAGACTTTCAAAATCGTGATATTTTTTTTGTTTTGTAGCTGGCTTAATGAGATATGTTTATACAATAATTTGAAATCAAGGAGACAAATCTTATCCATTGGGTCCGGTAGGAATGCTTGGTAGAGTCTGGTCACTTGTCAAGATTGATTTCATAGAATTTGGAATGTTGCTATTACATAAAATAATATAAATATTTTTTGGGCGGTTTAGATAATTCTGAAACCGACTCCATATTCATAGACTTTTCTGCATCGTTTATAGTTATACATAAACAAGAAGAAAAAGAAAAGGAGGGAAGAATGATTAATGAATAAAGATTGGAGGACAGGAGTTGCGCAAAGCAATGCAACTCTATCAAGGAATGATAATCATTGTCGATTTGTCTGGCAGTCAGCCCCCCATCGGAATTATCAGAATCATTGCATGCATCATAATCCGACCCACCTACTACTACTTGATGATGGGTAACTATCATCCGTTAATAAATATGGATCTCACAATCTCCTATTAACTGCTTACACTCAAAAATGTGTGTGGAAGATTATCCAGTAACATTTAAGTACGTACATGACGCCTTAGTTAATATTTAGTAAACAAACTTGATTGCTTTAGCCGTATTTATTGAGCTCGAGTAATTTAATCGAAGATTATAGTTCATAAGCAAGAGAAGGGATAAATATTACGAAAATATACATATATATACATATGTATCCTTTTTTTTTTAGTCCATTGATATCTTTCACATTAAGAAGAAAGCACGTTCGGCTAAGCTACACAATAAGCTGCCTAATTTGGTATCGAATTTATTATTCGCCATCCATGATATTCGAACCTAAGACCTTTTACTTTTAAATGAAGATGAATACCACCAGACCATAGTACTGAATGTCCTAGACATATTAGTCTGTTAATCCTTTCAAATGAGTTAAACTAGACAGGAGTTCAAACTGAGCATCAATCAACCAGACGTAACATGAAGAAAGTGAAGAATATGGCCCTTATTCAACTACAAAATCCCAATCAAAAGTCAAAAAAAAAAAAAAAAAAAAATCCCCAAATTTGCTTTCCAAAGGTAATAACAGTTTATTAATTCGTGGCCGCGGATGCTTAGGAAAAAGTTCTCTTCTATGAATAAAGTCAACATAAAAGATGAATAGTGTTTTTGGTGTCATCAAGCTTCAACAAAAAGATTTGGACAAAAATGCCTTCAAGAGAAAAAACTTCAAAGGCATCCAACATAATGCAGGGGAATTTTTGTCGTCCAATGAATAGTATTTTTTGGTGTCACAAGCTTCACAAAAAAAAAAATTGGACCAAAATGCTCCTCAAACAAAAAACTTCAAAAGCAACCCAAAATAATGCGTCAAATGTGGTAGGGATATTTTCGTCATTTTAACAGTGTTTTTTTAATAACTAATTTCTTTTGTACATTTTTTTTAATAATTAGTTACTCACAATAAGCTTGCAATAATGTAATTCAATCATTTTTTTATTAAATATTATTTTTTCTATTTTTAAACACGTTTAAAACATTTTAAGAGACGTGTAATGTTGATTATAAAAAAAGTATTTTGCATGCGGATAATAATGTGATTAAATTAATTGTTAAATGATTGTTTTTTTTTTTTTTGAACAAACGATATTATCTACAATAAGGGGGTAATGGTAGGCTTAGCCTCATAATGAGCTAGCAATAATATGATTCAATCAATTGTTTATTAAATATTTTTTTCTCTATTCTTAATATAAATTCAATAGAGACCGATTTTATTATGTGAATTCAACTGTTTTAGTTGGTTTATGAGGAGTTTCTTCTAGCATGATTTAAGATTATTTATTTACTTCGAATATTTGACTTTCCTTTTGTCAATTTACGCATATAAATACATTTAAAACGTGTAAGTCGTGCGTAGCACGTCGTAATTCAAAAAAATACCTTTTGCACTTGTGTGAGCATTTGCATGAAGGCTAGTATAGATAATAATCCTGTACCAAAATTGAAGGAGGAAGCGTTGAACATGTGTTCGATAGCCACCTCCCTCAACCAGTACCTTGACAAATCTGCTTCATATGTTTAGGCTCAGATAGATTTAGGCTTTTGCACGTGCCTTTTATGCATTTGTCTACCAACCTTGTATACATCTCTTTTGAGAGGAATAAACTTGATTCAAACCTAATAAATCTTGAAAAATGTAAAACACAGCCCCACAATTACATGCAATGCAATCGCACCTTAATCTGAGTCAGCTGCAGTAGTTCGCGCTTTCAATTTCAACAGCAGCAATCACACTCCTGAAAGAGAAACATCCAAAGCTTTTTCGGAATTTTGCAATAATCAATTCTTTGAGTAACATAGCAAACTAGGACGCAAATGAGGTTAATGGAGCATAGTTACATCAAACTAACCGTTACAGGTTCAATTCTATATGATTTAAAGTTAACACAAAAAATGTCTTTACCAGAGAAGAATTAACCATGGTTTCCAACACTGGAATGCTTTGCATATTAAAACTCCACACCTGACCATGGCAGATCTATTTACCAGAGAAGAATTAACCATGGTTTCCAACACTGGCATGCTTTGCATATTAAACCTCCACACCTGACCATGGCAGATTTCTGTCAGTAGAAACCCTAGTGTTTTATAAAATTTCAGTCTTTTCTCGAGTCTTCAATAAATAAATAAAATCATTCCACTTCAGAAACCTAAAAATTTTCAGTGGCAAATTTAACCCTTACGATTATAACCAGCTGCAATTCAAATGATAGCAAATACATGACAAGAAAAAGAAACTTGAGATATGCTAAACTGAGAATCCGGAAACCAAAACAGATTCCAAATTACCATATCTTTACTTAAGACTGGTAAGCTCACATAAGAGGTTAACATCATGATTAGTAGTCAATGAGAAACATACCTGATACCTGAAACTATCTTAAATATAAAGAATACATCTTTAAAATCGGATTGTATACCAACCATATCAACTCCATTAAACTTCTTTGTCTTCTATTTCCACATCCCTTCAAAGAATGCCACAAGGAGAACTATGATCGAGTCCAAGGCCATGATTAAGGCAAACACCTAAACCAACACAGATCTAAGGAGAACTGAACAACCAAGAGATAAGCAAAAGGGCAGACAAATTCATTGAAAAGAAGGTGCACCCTCATTAAATGTCACAATAAATATTGATATGGACGTTCTCTTTAAGTCCTCTTCATTTTCATCCTTACATAATCATGTTGATGCTTCCATTGTGTAACTTCTTCATTGTATAACTACTTTCAGTGATCTAAGAAAGAACTACTGCTAGGAGAAAGGAAGTGGAAGGAGATCATTTTCTAGCCAGAAACATTTATTTCTCATTCTAGGATACGGTAATGACTTTTCCTTGTAACAAGAAAAATAGACTGCTTTTAGCGGTGAATATCTGACACTTGTTTAACTGATCACTAGCATATCCAAGGATATTTGTTTAAGTGATCACTAGCATATCCAAGGACAAATACTTGACCATCGTCACTGAAAACCACAATTTGCTCAATGCACTGTATCAGACATGCACAAAGACAGAAACTTGATGTTCTATAAATGTAATTTATGGCATCTTATGTATCACCAATACGCATAACCGAAGCTGGTGAGTCAAACAACAAAATGGATGATGGATGCCCTAATATGGAAGGAAGAAAATAAGGTACACCAACTCCAGCATACAATAAGGAATAAGGTCATAAAATAAAAGAGTGAGAAATCTACAAACCCGATGCCAGATCATCAAATATTAAAAACCACTCAGGATCTACTAGCATTTGAGGCTAAAATATGAGAAATTGTGAACTTTTGTTCCAAAGGAGGGATCGAACATTCAGAGTTTGGCAGCCCAAACTCATGCACCAAATATTGACTGAGTATTTTCATATGTATTATGAAAATTATACATACAAAAAGTAAAACTTAGACACCTACTGATAGAGACTTCCAACGTAACAACAATCAAGACCATAAGGGATGTGACCGACCACTAGCTGTTTCCATAAAAATAAAATTTCCATTTTGAGCGATAAGATTTTGCTATCTTGTCACATTTCTGCCAGTTTAAAAGACATTAGAAGTAGGTTCTAACTGAAATTTTTCCCCTTAGAGCTAAATGTCAACATCCCACACAAACCTAATTGAAAAAATTGGCAATCCTGATCTTCTTCTTACCACTTGCATGTCAAAGGTATTTCAAGAAGTCAATGTTTAGCATTGAAAAATGTCATTGTATTATATTTATTTCTACTTCCAAGCTTAGAGGATTGGGGTGGCAAATGGTGAGAACTAAAATGATCTTATCTTAACACTTATCATCCAACCAAAATATACAATACGATTAATGGTGCCTAGTAACGAGTAACTTACTGCAGAATAATTGAAGGATCAAGTAAACTCAACCAAAGTAGAGTTGGTCAGCAAAAAATGCTTCAACCAGCCATTAGTTTTGGACTTGTACATACTAAAATGCATGAAAATATCAGGTAAAAGAACTAGCAGCTGAAAGTTTCAAAAGCTAGTAGTGGTACATATATATTTACCAAGATATAAAGCACGTACAAGGATATAGAAACTAGAATGAGCATCTATAAGACTTACAAATATAGACTGCTCTTTGGCGTACAGAAGGACCCTGTGCCATGGCATAACACCAGAAACAATCCTCAATACATCCTTTGAAAGTGGACAACACCGAAAGATTCTTCAATGGAAAGTTTAATTCTTGGAAAGAGGACAAAAAGGTGCTCTTACTGATAGCCCAGATGCCATACATCAAATTTCAGTATCTATTGACAGAATGAATTCAATAATGCTTTTAACAGCAGTCAAAACTTCATACATGGTTGCCAAACACAGCCATATGAAGAAAATTCTGATACCTTCAGCAAACAAAAAAGTTTGCAGTATAATGATTAGGAACCTTGTATTATTTTGATCTGTATCTCCAGGAAACAGCTTTTTGCTTATCTCAACCTTCTTCTTCTAGGTTCAGATGCATATGCATTGTTTGAATCAAAATCTATTTGATTAGTTCTTCTCCTAGAAGATGAGGGGAGCAATGCAAAATTTGTTTCTGAATCTGTTGTCTGGTCCACAATAACGGTCTCAGTTCCTATAAAGGAAGCAGAAGGGAGCGCATCAGAGTTGATTTCAGCAGCAGTATCAGAAGTCAGAGTTTCTGGTTGTATAACTGCAGCAATGCTGGAAGATGTATCTCCATTGTCAATATGTAAAGATTGATGATGGGTTCTTCTCACATGGTGACTAATACTATATTCCTCGAGATCCTCGACTAATCTTTCTGCCGAATCCATTGCAGTACTCAAAGCTGACGAAAGGGAAGATACTGAAGCAGCTCGTTGTAGTAATAATCTTGAAACTTGAAGGGAATCATGCTGGTTTTGGTTTCTCGCCTCAGTGGCAGGTGATGCCTGGGATGCATGATTCTGGCTGGGCACGAAACTAGTTCTTTCAGCCATGATTTGGGCACGGGAACTATCCCGTGACCGTCTTCTCTCCCTCATTGAACCAACTATGTTGCTAAGTTGCTGAATCCTTTCTTCAATCAAAGTAGAAGATGGGCCCCACCTAATGAGCTGTTGCCTCAAACCCTCAATCCTGTGTGCAGGGGGCCTAGGAGGGGCCTTTGAAACAGACTCCTTTGATTTGCGAGAACAGTTACCATCCCCATTCCCGTAAATTGGAATCAGACTTGTATCAGTGACTTCTCCTTCACACACGGGGCATTCCTTTGCATTTGAATCCGCATATGACAACTGATAGAAGCATGGCCAACAAAACAGATGACCGCAACATGTCAATATAGGATCTCTTGCCATGTCCAAGCATATATTACAATCAAAAAAGCTCCAGTATGAGGCTCTGCCTTTTTCACAGGTGTATCCATCCCCAGTGCCTTGGCTATCAAATGCATGTTATCACCTCTGTTGGTTTTGCCCGATTCCACTGTTTCTCGGGAAGCTAGAGCATCGTCTCCACTCTGACTGTGTTCGTTTTGTGTATCAGAAGCAACAACTCCGGCAGTGATATTCACAATTTGAGGGGAAATTTGAGCTTGTCGCCACCTCGGACGCTGCGAAGCCCTGGAAGTGACTGCTTCTAGTTGTCTGATACGTTCTTCAATGCGTCCATGTGCAGTTTCAAGCTCATTGAGTATGTTATCTAATCCGATCACCGAATCAGGTGGTTGGTCTAAAGGCTCTTGGTTTAGATCCAAAATCATGATTTCTTCCCTTATATTGCTCCCCATCTCTATACAATTCCACCAAACCTATTCCTTTAGGAGCAAGAACCCAATTGAATCCAGAACAATTTCAGTCACCCAGCTAGAGGAAATCAGCAAAAAACAAGGTTACTTTCCTGCCAAACATGCGAAAACAATGTCATTGAATTTGAAGGGGTATACTTCGTCACTTCAAATTCATTACAACTAAAACAAATTAAATTGAACATTTTATTCGATACGCTACGTGTAATTTCCTTGAAAATTGAAAACTCAAACATCATCATTATTTTCTAATAAATTATGCTTTGACTCAGGAAAATTACAAGCCCGCGAAAGCTCAGGCAAGCAACGCATCAAGAAGGAAAAAATTCTACTTGGCAGAAGATCAGATTTATGTACCTTTAAACATCATATATGATATATCGTCGTTAAACAGCGAGTACAGCCACGGAGAACAAATTAAATAGGGAAAGAAGAAAATAAGCTTTACCTATATGTATATGTATAGGATTGGCCCAGGAGCCAGGAGCGAGCTGCTACTTTTATTTCTTCTTCTTTCTTTCTGCTTTCTTCTGTGTTGTACGTATGAGAGAGAGAGAGAGAAGGAGAGAGAGAGAGAGAGAGAGAGAGAGAGGCGCCAACGGCAGATAAGCGACTGGGAAAATACTGCCTTTGAGCCAAGCCAGTTCATATACGACATCTGCCGGGTGACCATAACTCTGTGTTTATCATGCCGTTAGCTTCCCACCGGGTCTGCCGGGATACGGCCCAGATTCACTTGGGCCTGTCAATTTGTCTGGCTCAAACCTTGACATTGAGCCCAAATATATGCTTGCTGGGTGCTATCTTCATAAACCTCTATGCAAGATGTTTTATATTTTTTTCGCATACCCGTTAGAACATGTTAACAAATTGAATCGTTATTGGATCACCTATTTTGATAACTGATATGACATGTAAATGATACGAGGACGAGCTGTTTGCAAGGTTTAGACATTGAATTTTTGCATGACACATTAATCTGACGTGAAATGATACGAATCGTTAACAAGTTGGGTTGTTATTAGATCACTTTTTAAGAACCCGTAAAGATAACAGGTATGACACGAACACGACAATATGACTTGTTTGCTAGGTCTCCATCCCCGTGAGGGGATGCACATATCCCTCCATTTGCCTATTATAACATATTTTGAGCATATAAACTTAGAACCATTCAATTTCTTAATCATCATTCGAAGATCACTCCTATAAAAAATCGTTTAATCATCCAAACGTATCAAATCACTTGGTACCTACAATGTTGATTTGTTCTATACATTTCAATTACTAAATGATCCCTGATTTCGAAACGAAGATTAAGAAATTGAAACGGTGATAAACTCATTACCCCTATGCAAATAATGTATATTTAATGTACAAATTTCATAATGGAAACCGTTTAATATCTTAATTTTCATTTGAAGATCATCTTTATAAAAAAAGCTATTTGAAACAAAGATCGACAACAATCTTCCAAATGTATTAAATAAATCAACAGTATAAGATTTAGAATTTATAATAGGATTTTTCTTCTTTTGTCGTGCTTCGATTTGTTAACAACTATGGGCAAATCAGAAGACAAAACAATTTTGTAACAAATATATAATACAGTGCAAATATTGAATCGAACGAAGCTAGTTTTGCAGCTTGTACGATTACAATAAGAAATGATTATTATCTTTTAAGAAAAAATGACTTGTTATTTGCTGCAAGACAAAGACTAAACATTTATAATCGTCAAAAGAAGCCGAGACCGCTAAAAAAGTCAATGGATCCTAATGACGAGAGATCAATACTAGCACCAGCAGTGCTGCTTCCGAAATCAGTAATATTCGTATCAACACCGAAACCATTGCCACCAAATCCACCGCCGCCGAGTATTTGTTGAATCAGCTGTGTCTGATCTCCTAGACCCTGACCAGAGGAACCACCAAATGCACCGCCACTGGTTATTTGTGGAATAAGCTGTGCCTGCTTTCCCAAACCTGGATTGGGTCCACTGCCACCACTGGCTATTCGTTGAATAAGCTGTACCTGATTCTCCAAACCCTTATTAAACGAATCACCAAATCCAGCGCCACCGAGTATATGCTGCATCATCCGTGTCTGACTTTGAAGTGCTTGGTTGAAAATAGCATTTCCCAGCAGCCCAGTACTATTATTCATATTTGGCGCATAGTTTTGAAACTGACGAGTACTAGCACTTGTTGGGAAATACTGGGTTCCAACAGCAGCAGCAGCTTGCGCATGCGCTGCTTGAGTTTGTTGAACTGGAGGAGATGTTGGTTTTGCCGTGGCGCCGCCCAAATGAGCCGTAAAACCACACAGACTACACGAATAGAGCCACTCTTTGTGGCCCACTCCGTTGCAGATATCACATATGAAGGTGTGGTTAAAACTTGCAGCACGAAATGAAAATGTGAGGTTGAGTTGGTGATGAGGGTGAGATTGGTGAGTGAGAAGCAATGGCATTGAAGCACAAGCTGTGTGGAGGTCAATGTTGCAAGCTCCACAATGGTAGGCAAAGCCATTTCCGTGCTTCATGCATGCATCACAACTGAACGCCCCATCCGAGTATATTGGGGTTGGCAGCAGAGACAATACATGGTTTTTACGATCGCACGGATGAGTGATTTGCTGAGGCATTTCTGAACATGACATGTGGAGGAAATACCTGCATGGTGTGCAAGTGTAAATCCATCCACCTGCATCTGAGACGTCATTGAGTTTACAGCATGCACACAAGTCCTGCTGCAGGTTTGGGGTTTGCTGGGTGTGGTGAATGTTGGAAAGTTTTAGTGGATGTGGGTGGCTAAAATGTTGAAGATCGGGGCTGACCATTAAGCCTCATCTCTCCCTACCTCTTCAACAGAAATTTCTTTTTTTCTGATGATGTCTAGCTCGTTCTCTCTCAAACTTGTTGATTTGTAGGTTCTTATTTAACAATTAGTGTCCAAATTTGTACAAAAAGTCTAGCTAATGCTAACCTAGTCAACTTAGCAATAACGTGACGGATATATATACAGGGTCAATACAATATATAAGTATTTACTTACTTTGAGTTAGAGCTCGTTTAGATGTATTTTTAAAATGACTTAAAGTGTTTTAGAGACAATATTTTTGAGTTGCAAAAGCACTTGCAGTGCTTTCTACCAAAAGCACTAATTATATACTTCTTCTAAGAAATACTTTAAATGATTTTTTAATATTTTCTAGCGTTTTTATTAAAAAATGTTTACAAAAACGTTTTTAGTCATTTTAAAACACATCCAAACGAGCTTTTATTATGTTTTGTTACGATTAATAATATGATATGTATTTGTATACATTGCATTTATATAAACAAATAAACTGGTGAGATATTTTCTTAATTAAAAATGAATTTAATTGGAAGGAATTTTCTGGTTGGGTGGCTCGCTCTTTCTCTACACATACTGAAGTCAATGAATCTCTAGAAGTCTAAAGACTCAGTCCTTCCCTGTTAATTTTTTCATCTAAGGCGATGGTGCTGCTATTTTCTTATGAGGTATTTATCGGTTTTTTCCCTGAACTTATATAGAATTGTTAATTTCTCACATGAATTTTAATTTTAGCCATATTATTCCTTTTTATAATTAATCAATTTTTTCTTGAATTTTAACTTTAGCCTATTACCTCTCAAAATTTTATAAATAGTCAATTTCTCTCTAGCGTTAGATTTTAAATTTTTTTCATCCATTCAATTTTCTATTCTTTTTGTCCCATACAATTGTGTCATATGTTGTTCGCATGATCAAAACAGATGAAAAATTAGATGGAATTTTTTTTTTAAAAATCTAGCGTAAAAAGGAGAATTGGTTATTAATAAAAGTTGAGTGAGATAATCGGTTAAAATTAAAATTAAAGAAAAAATTAACAGTTCTATACAAATTTGGAGAGCAAATCGACATATATGACTTTTCTCATATGCGGCATTTAAGCAGGGAATTCTGAACACAACTTTAATTACAACACTTCTGTGCTGTCAATTGCGGAATCTTTGATTTTTTAAATCTCAGTAATCAATAAATTTGTTTAATTAAAGTTTTAAGAGTTTTTTTTTTTTTTTTTTTTTTTTTTTTTTAATTTGAGGCTTTTTTCGTATACCAAACTGATTACTGAGATTGTAAACACAGTAATCATGGTCTTGGAATGTATACAACCGATTACAATGGGATGGTTTGATCAATGTGAACTTAAGCCAACAATTAAGTATGCTAAAAAAATAATTATAATATATATATATATATATATATATGTGAAGGTTTTTTTTTTTTGGTAAACTGGGAAATCTATTCTAAGGCAAAGAAGTCGTACAATGACAGCCTACAAGGAGCCAAACACATATCTGCAGCTACTTTGTTGAATAATATTATTCACCCTTCAAACACACATGCATGATGCCAAGAAAAATTTAGGAGTATATATTGAGATTAGATTATATTATATATTAGAGCGAATCTAATATTCTTATTGGCCTAAGTTACTTATTTCTCAATTGTAATTACTAATTAGCTTGCACAGGGCACATTCTACTCCTATATATTTTAGCAGAAAACGATCGTAAGTTCTCTCTAAATCTGTTCTTGCCCATGCAAACTCTAACTTTATTTCAAATCTCAAATCCTCAAACTTTCAAACACAAACGTAAATCAGTTTCTTATCTTATTAGACTTTATTCCGTTGTGATTTCTGACTTAGAAACCCCGGAGTCCACCAAAACCCTTGTCCTTGGCTCATCCACACCGCTGATTATTGTGCAGAATTATCATCATCAATTATATTATCACTCCTTTTATAGTTAATGACCCATTAAAAAGAAATAGTTTCATGTCAAGATTTTAGAGTCGAGCCAAATACACACTACTAACAACTTGCAAAGCCGGCATGTGTTAGTTTATCACAAAATTTCGCAGTGCAATTAAGAGTAAAGTTGTAATTTATTTTGTAAAGTTTTCGATGTTGGCTTGCATCTTCAACACCTGCATCCATGTTTATTCTAATCACGGAAACATCATGGGATCAAAGTTGAAGCTAAATCAAAATTGAAAGTGAAAAATGTTATAAAAGACCTTATGCGTATGTAATTATCCCAATCTCAAGGTAAAAACTTTACAATGATGGCGCATACTTCAGAGGAAGATGTATAAACATCCGTGAATGTCTGTTGTTATTGTCAAAGAAGTACATAACAATATTTTCAAACTAAGTAGGTATAATCTCCACTGACATAGTCTGCACATCCACCGATATAGTCAGTTGAGTATTCCAATGACAATGAGGAGGGATCAGTAGCCGTAGCACTAGCAGTAGTGCTTCCAAAATCAATAGTAGTACCAAGACCACAACCCACCAATTGTTGTTGTTGTTGCTGCTGCTGCTGTTGCTGGAACTGTTGTTGCTGCTGCTGAAACTGTTGTTGCTGGAATTGAAGCTGTAGTTGTTGCTGGTACAGTAGTTGTTGCTGCAATTGTTGTGGTTGTTGCAGTTGCTGAAATTGTTGGGGTTCTTGTGGTTGCAGGTATTGTTGCGGTTGTTGTTGGGGTTGCTGAAGTTGTGGCAGTTGTTGCGGCTGTTGAAATTGTTGCAGCTGCTGAAATTGTTGCGGTTGTGGTTGGAAAGGTTGCGGTTGTTGTTGCTGGAATTGTTGCAGTTGCAGTTGCTGGAATGGTTGCGATTGTTGCTGGAATGGTTGCCGTTGTTGTTGTTGCGGTTGAGAATTACCAGCAGCTCCAAAAACAGGAAAACCGATAAGAGCTGTAAGTGCTGTGTTTACAATAGCCTTTCCCAACTTCTTACCACTTCTCCCTCTATTCAAAGGTTGTACAGTATTAGCAGCTTGTTCTACATATACTACACTGCTCTGCATTCCATTATTATTACTACTAATAATATTTGGTTGTGGTCCATAGTTTTGGACCTGGAGATCGTGAGGACTACCTGAAGCAGTATTTGTCTGATAATTATACGGACTGCCAACGACAACTGGAGACTGACGGTTGTGCTGCTTGATTTAGTTGAATCGGTTCGGCGGTGGCGCAGGCCAAATGAGCCGCAAAACCGCAAGGATGGCATAAGTAGAGCCACTCTTTGTACCCAACTTGGTTGCATATATGACAGATGAAGGTCTTGCTGCTGGTTGGCCCTGGAGGAAGTGAGAAGGAGAGAACGAGTTGGTGAGGGTGGGAGTGGTGAGTATGAACCAACGGCTTTGATGCACAAGTTGTGTGGAGATCAATCTTGCAATCTCCGCAGTGGTAGGAAAATCCATTTCCGTGCTTCCTACATGCACTGCAATTGAAGACCCCGTCAGAGTATATTGGGGTTGGGAGCAGAGTCAGGACATGTTTATTCTCATCACACGGATGCGTAATTTGCTGAGGCATTTGTGAACATGAGACGTGGAGCAAGTAATTGCATGGCGTGCAACTGTAAATCCATCCGGCAGAGGCATCCAGTTTGCAGGCTGAACAAGAGGTTGCTAGCCGCTGCCCGTTTGAGATTTGTTGGGGATGTGGGTGATGAAGATTGGAAAGGATCAAGGGATGTGGGTGGCTAAAATGTCGAAGCATGGCCTCAGGTTGAGGTTGACCAGCCACCTGCATGATCATCTCTCACTCTCTCACACAAGCACAGGGGGAGGAACTTGTCTTTCAGATGACCTCTAGCTAGCTTCCTTCTTGATCTGTGCTCTTATAATAATTTCGTCCCCTTCTGTACAATGTACAATGAACATCGATCGAATTAAGCCTAGTGGAATTAAATATAATCCGACATACTGCTGGGTCAATACAATATATATATGTCAAATTGAAAATATTTATAAGCAATGAGGCTGGTGAAATCTATTTTTTTATTGGAAATTGTAGGGTGACTTTATACGCATTCAAGTCAATGAGCCTATCTCTCAAAGAGCAATCCTTGTTAAAGTCAATCGTACTGGATCGTCCGATCATCGAACTCAAGAGTTGTTTCTGATATATATCTCCCCAATGGGGCATAGAAAAGAAGGAAAGAGGCTACAACTACAAAATTATTAAGCATATTCACTGAAATTATCTTGAATGATATCAATCAGGAGCTACGATCCTAATTACACCATGAAAATTAATATGACTAATGTTTAAAGTTTTAGAGAGGCCAACGGTTAGTTTTCACCTAAATTAACTATAACCATACATATGTAATACCTTTATATTGAAGAAGAATAAACACATATTTTCATGGTGGTATCTAAGTTGGAAAGTATCAAGTAAAATTAGCATCTTGGAAGACTTATGAAAACCAATCAGTTTAGTTGACATTGTCTTCCTATACATTCTCAACCACTTCATGCTACACAAAGATATATACAAGGAATTAAGAAGAAGAGGGGGAAGGGACATGCAAAGGTCAAATGTAATCTTGTATTTATTTAGTGTGTATATATACTGACCAAAGGGAAGGGATTCTATTTTAAAAAGAGAGCTGCTAGACCCATCCCGTTGTCTTATTTCCTCACTCATGTTATATTTACACTCACTACAAAAAATTAAAAAAATCAAAATGTTATTTCTCCATCCACTATTATTCCTAAAATAGCCCTTAATATATATATATATATATATATATATATATATAATTAGAGAATATATTTTCTCTTAAAAATATAAACAAATAATATTGCTCTCTTCTAAAAGCTAGCAGAAAATAAAAAATAAAAAAAAACCGGGGTCTCCTAATCTTCAGCCTAATGGACATGTTTGGTCGGGATTGAAAATAGAGAAACTTACTCAAGTAAACCATCTCTCAAGCCCGAACTCCTGGGGTTTTTTTTTTTTTTCACAAGGAACAAATGTATGTGGGGTTATGCTAGATGATGATGGAGAATGCTTTCTAAAATTCCATTAAGGCAAGTCAGATAGGAGTTGCAGAGAGGTGGGTTCTGATTTGGGCAACCAAAATCCTAGGGATAAAAATATTTTAGTAATTATTTCAGGAAAAACAAAAACATTAAACCTTAGACATGGATTTAAAAGAAGAGCACGAATTCTAAATCAAAATAAGACAGAAAAAAAAAATCCCAATTCATATTCCCTAAGGAACAAACCAAGAGCAATTTAGTCAGAAAAATATAGAAAAGCATCGAAACGCAAGAGTTTATTGGGAAAAAAAAAAAATACTATTAACAGAATCTGGAATTGTCCGACTTATAAGCATGGCAGCGCTGCTTACCAACTTCAATTTTCGTCAAGCTCCACAATCTCTCTAGTTATAATAGTAGACACTACAATGGATTTGAATTGTTGTATATGAGCAATGTACGGAGTAGCCCATTCTAAACACCATAGTTCACGATATCTTTCTCAATTTGTTGCTACAGGAGGAATTGGATGACCTAATTTCAAGAACATCTGCATAAAAATACAACTTAATTAAACTAGACTACAAGAAATTTATAACTTAAACTTAAAGTAAATGCATTCAATCCTTATAAGATCACCTGTAAAAATTTCAAACAATAAATCATTATATCCATACATGCACAAAATGATGATTGGTGAATCAGATGGCGATCTCCGTACATGCTGCAAGTGGTATAGGTATTGTTCAAGACGTAAAAATGTAAGACATTGTGCATCCGATAGTGGATAAGCCACACCATAACATGATGCAATAATATGGCACATGTCAGGCATAGTCATCCACCGATCAATGTCTGCATGAGTTTCAAAATATCTCAATCCATGCTTCAACTCATGGACCCTATTTTCAAACCCATATAGCTTGGAGTAGCAACTTGAGTAAGTCCTTAACTCTTTTAATAAATCTTTTCGCACTTGTATCCATCCATCCTCATTATAACCCAATAATGATGCAATTGCTCTGAATCCGCAATGACCATCAGTTGCCACATCTTTTATAAGAATAATGTATGGTCTCAATGCTACTGGAAATGCATTAGTTAACTCAATTGGCTTAACTGAACGAGCACGATGCACGTTTTCCTTTGGTCGCCTCTTTTGTTTTGAACTCATTTCAAGATAAAGACCACCAAGTGAATAACTTCCTTGCCCCGATAACTACCGTCAATATCCAATCATCACCAGTTGCTAGTTTTTTACCTTTTAATTGAAACTGGCATCCACATTTTTGGTTCCAGAATTCCTTCTATCCTCATCCTTTATGTCTTTTTTTTTTTTGTCAATTCGACTGACATACTGTCCATTCCTTTCACAACCCAATGCAAGTTTAGTGCTCCTGTTATCTTTTCCACCTCGATCGAATCATAACATCACAATAACAAAACCATTGACCCTTCCAACTTCTCAAGCCCATTGTATTAATTCTACTCTACTCTTGAATAACTACGTACCAAAATTGCACATTATGAATAAACATACAAGAGTATAAGTAAATCAATTGGGTAGTCAAGCAAATATTACCTTATTTGTGGTTAATTCACTAGTACAGTCCACCATATGTGTGGATGTTGAATTATTACCAGATTTATCTACCTGCTGCAAACAAATTCCACCATACGTAAATGAATGGGCATTACATCAAGTTGAAAATAGTGCTAATTAAGAAAGAGATTTTGTGTAGGTTTCGGAGACAACACATCAATGTGGACAATTATTAGTGTCAGTTGCAACAAACATGCCTTACCTGAATTATTACCCTAACCTAATGAAAACGAATTCCAAGAATTCCCATAGGAAAATGTGAAACAAATTGCACCCTAACCTAATGCAAATTCAAATAAAAAGCCACGGAGCTATGCTTCAATTGTACGATGTCGACAAATCACGATGACCCACAAATAAAATATTCTTTTACCTCTTTCACGGAAACATAATCATCTACTTCTTCCATAGAAATGTCATCTTCTAAGTTCATTCTTTTTGCTTTCTCTGAATGAAAGGAGATGGGAATGATGAGTTAGGGTTTAAGGGAGACAAATTGTCTAAACAGAGCGTAAGAGTTATCACGCCCAAAACTTTTATTTTTTATTTATTTTTTTTTAAAAAAAGGTAATGCAAAAGGGAGTAACTAAGGTCCTTATTAGTCATTTTACAAATGGACAAATTTATAATTAAAAAATTCATTAAAAGGTGAGTGGAAAAATAAGACATTAGGGTGGGAATAACTACTCTCTTTTTTTAAAAAATGGAGATTAGTTGTGTGATCCACTCCATATCAAATTTCAATAATCCAAACCATGTATTTTGTAAGTCTTGAGTTATAGATCATCCTTATCAAAATTCAATTTGATCCGAAACTATTTGTCATTTAATTGTCACGATGAAATTTTAATGTTTCTTATAATATAATGCTTGTCAATTTCTTTGAACTCAATTATATGTCTCAAATATTTCCTATTTGGAAAATATTTTGCAAGAATGATCTATGAGATGTAACTTGAAAAATAGACGGTTTAAATTGTTGAACCTCAAAGGAGAAATCTTGAGAAACTTGACAATAAGTTGGGCTACTCCCCAACGTGCCACTTGATTTTATAGCGGAACCTCAATTTTCTTTATAATATTAGAGCAAGTTATTCCATGTGTGAAGCTCAACAACCACATGTGCTTCTTGTTACCCCTTTGTATTATCCACATGTTTAACTTGAAAATTCACCACACGTACGTGAGGGGTTTGAGGATGTAAAAGTAAAAGAGTCATATCGATGAAAGATTGAAAGTACAAACCTTCGAAGAGGTTGAACTACTCTCATATTGTCAAATTAATGATTAATATTATGGTGAATCCTTAACTTTCTTTGTACTTCTTACACAAAACAGATTAATCGAATCTTGTTATTCCTACCACTTCATATGACCACATATTAGTTGACCGCACGATGTGAGCACAAATAACGTATCTACTTCAACTTCATCATCTATAATTATTGACTTATCCGTAAGAAATTAACTAGAACGTTGATCATCCAATCCAAGGAGAAATCGATTCAGAGACTTAGAAAGATCGATCGATGCAATGGCAAATGGCGATGGTGAAGCATTTCAGCCACCGCCATGAGTTGTGCTCATTTCAGGTGCAAGAAGAAGATGATGAAATTATCATCTGCTCGGGATGTGACCTGGAGCTGATGATGAACTCAGGTACTTCAGCTTACAAATGCAGCAAGTCCAAGTGCCAATTTTACCTCCACGACTTGTGCTTCGAGCTCCCCCGACAAATAAAACACAAGTCTCACCCCCAACACCCTCTCACTCTCATCTCCAACCCTCCCTACGAATACGGCGAGTTCAAATGCGATGCCAGTTTTGAGTACGGCTCTAATTGTTTCGCCTTCCACTGCGTCCACTGCAAATACGATCTCCCTCTCCAGTGCGCTGCGTTGCCTGAAACTCTTGGTCATCCGCATCATCATGAGCACACCCTCACTCTCCGATATTCTTCATTGCCCCCAAATCACGATCAAGGCAAACGAATAATGTGCGATCTCTGCGGAGGGTCTTCCCCAGAGGGCTGCTGGGTTTACTGCTGCAAAGATTGCGGCTATACCAGTGATCTCCAGCGTTCCATTAATGCTGAAGCTGATGATCAAGATTACCACCAACATGACGATCATTCAATCTCATCTTGAACCGTTCAGTTTTATTTTTCGCATGCAATTTACGTCATCGATCGCTTACTAAATTACTATGTATCATGATGATAGATTATTTAGGAGTTAATTTTGCTATTCGGCGGTTTATGTACTACTTTGGCGTGTGATTATCTTCCCTTAATTATCATAACCTCTGGATTCCTTCGGTTCTTGTAGCGTTGCATTCGAGAGTATTTCGAAATGAAAATTGTCACTACTGTGTAAGAGGGAAAGAGCTACCCAAATTGAAGTAAACATCCATATATAGTGGATCCATCTAGTCGCTCTACACTTTGTAATTTGATTGTGCGACCTGCCGCGATTTGATATCAAGTATTAGGCTTTTCGAAACACATTCTTCAAATTCAATCAATTTGAATCCTATCCCTTTGCTCCGAACAACAAATTCATCTTCGACATCAATTCTATCAAAATTTCGTTGAAGTCCTTCAAAGACTTTCACATTACTTTTTGCCTAAAGATTCAACTCCATTGCCATCACCTTCACCTAGCTAAAGCCCCTAATCATCAAATGATTTTTTTTTTTTTTTTAAATTACAAATTCAAATTGATGGTGTCTAAAATATACGTCAAAAGGTCTGAAATTGTCAATTTAGGCAAAAATATACATTTGACCTGTGTATGTCATTACATATATTCTAATGTTTCCAAGAAAACAAAATTACAGAGAGAGTCATCTGTTTGAGCAAGCAATGGTGGTATATTTACATCGAGAGATAAATGAGGCCACCCCTTTGGAATCTGAATGCAACTATTCATTATTGTTGGAGGAGTGAGAGCCCTTCTTTTGTCCTCCAAGAATACGTGAGATCTGTAAACCTCTACTGAATGCTTGGTTGAAGAGCATTCGCGTCTGGAATTCGGAAACAAACGGAAACCAAGCCAAGAATGCAACCGGGGTAAAAAGAAGCAACCCAATGATTATTTCATAACCGCGAGCAAGTGTTTGAACTGATTCCCAAAACCCTGCTCGTTTAATTAGTGGCTTACAAGCTTGCGCAATCTGTAAGAAACAACACAAAAAAACAATGGAATTACTCGAGGAAAACAGGAAAGAGTAAGTTTGCAAAATAACACACAGAAACGGAGAAAAACAATTTACTGACCAAAAGCAATCCCCATCCAGTTGGCATGAAGGCAAGAATGCACACTACAACATCCCGAAGTGTCATATGAGGGACCACTATTAAGGTAATGAAGATAGCTAAAAATGTAATAAATATAAATCCCTTAACCAGTCGAAACAAAAGCTGATAGTCTGCACTTAATCGTCGCCTTCCAGCAGACACAGCCTGAAAAAGTTGAGCCAAACTGTCAAATAAAATCCAAGAGGCAGCAAATTTACTTTTCATTGTCATACCCATACATTTAGTCTGCCCAAACAAAACAGTTAGTAAAAACCAAGTAAATTTTTCCTCGCATGCAAAATATGCAAGAAAAGAGTCAACGGGACTTTTCTCTGAAAGTACACAAAACGAAAGCAAATGTGTGAACCATTTTTCTGAAAATACACGAAAGAAAATATTTCCTTAACTTCTCAAAAGACAGATTTTGAATTTTCTAACCCAAAGCAAATGCAAAATGCCTCAGTTTCTTCTCGGTGCAATAACAAAGAAAGCCTCTACGTGGTAAGTTATGCCCATAAAACAACTCATGATTGACATCATACAATGTTGCAACAAATATAAATCTATAAACAGAGAAATATGGCTTTGCTTCAAGATATATATTAGGAGTCCAGAAATTTTACTACGCACCTTCATCAGACACAAAACTAGAATGATCACAAGCCATGAAACACCGTATACCTGCATGTGCATTGAAAAGTAAATTAATACACCCGTATAATAAATAAAATAGTTATTTGGAATGCGTATATAAAGGTCAAGAAATGTTATACCAGGAAACTTTTGTTGTTTGTGATGTTAAGGTGATAAACTAGCCCATACTGGTAAATGAAAAAGCGCAATGCTAATAATATCTCAGCAACGATGCCACGTATCCCAGAGTACAGAAGGTGCTCATGTTCTTTTTCCCACCAGGATTCCCAGCTCTTGTCTGGTGATACACCGATCCCTCCATGATTGTTTATCCACTTTTTCCAATCTGTCCAGTCATCGACAATCTTTTGCCACTCAAACCCTGATGGATTGAAGAGGAAAGGTGCAAAAAGCCATGTTCCAACCATGAACCATATCTGTATTGTAATGAGAATATATACAACTCCACTTTTATATGAACGGCCAAATAGGTGGTATACCACAAGCAGAATCAATAACTCAATGCCCTTGACAAAGTGACTTCTAGAGTAGAGCCTGTAGTTGTCAGCAAACTTGGCATGAAACACCACAAAGCTACGACCCGTTCCTCTGTATTCTGCACCTCCATGAAGCAAAGTCTTTCCATAATAGTGGGTCTTTGTACCAAGAGAAAATGTGAAAAAAACGGGAGCCAATTGTAATTGCATCAATACAAAATCGCTAAGTGCAGTACGGAACCCCTTTTCCAAACCAATTTCCATAACCATAGGCAAGGCCATCAAAAATCCAATTTGCACAACAGACTGAGAAGCAAGAGCTACTTGAAGAGGTTTATTGTCTCGAATACCTCGCTGAGTACTCAACCCTTTTTCAAGTCCACTGAGAACAAGATAAAGGCGACCGTAGAGAAAAACATAGACCGTAAGCACAGTCAACTGTCAAACCAGAAATAAAACATTTGAGATAACGGGAAAGGATTATATTATAATTGAAGAAAAAGGTAGACTGGGTACATACTAAAGTGCTGAAATAGAAACCAATTGTGGTGACGTAGCAGGATAGCATTCGGAAGAAATCAAATCGATGCCCAAGTCTATAGATGTCACGACTCAGTGTCTGTTCGCCATTCCCATTAGCTATCTTTGCCTCAAAAATTGAGATTTGGTTGAGGCCAACATCTCGTCCTTTACCTACTTGTATATATTCATGATGAGTGACGCTGCCTTCACGTACTGTAGAATTGAAACCTGCAGACAACAAATATGTTAAATTGGTTCGCTATCATTCCAGGGAGGAGGAGGAGTTTTGGGGGTTGGGTGGGGTGGTGAAGTCTTAAACAAAGCGATTAGAATGCCTGCAAATATGTCCTCGCTTAAGTTGATGACTTTGGAAGCCTTGCTGACACCCCCTCTAGTCAGATGAAACAGTCGATCAAATACATCTGGATGACCATAGTGGAATCTAACCCTGAATGGGCAACAACAATTTTGGATTCAGCGGACTTCAATTAGATAAGAAAACATATGGTAACTGAAAAGTTGTGAATTGTGTGCCTGAGAAAGCATAAAAAAAAAAGCACAACAAAAATAAACATCTAACATCATACACTTGCGTTAACAATTCCATCTACATAACAAAATCAAGCTCTATCTGTCCCTGATCTTTTGATCAATTTTTTGAGTACATTTATTCCAACAAATATTGGGATATGAGTTTAAAAGAGGAACAAGAATTAGAATCGATCATTACTTAAACATAAGTTTCTCATGTTTCCTTTATATTTAATAACTTGGTTGTTGAAGATAAGATGAGGGAGAATCAGTTAAGGTGGTTTGTACATGTAAAACGAAGACCTACAAACGCTCCGTTTAGAAGATGCGATTACGAAATAGAGGCTCAGGGCCAAAGGGGTAGAGGAAGACCTAGGAAGACTTGGAAAGAGACTCTAAGAAAAGACTTGGACTACTTGGATTTAACAGAAGACATGGCACAAAACCGAGCGCAATGGCATTCCATGATTTCATATAGCTGACCCCATTTAGTGGGATAAGGCTTTGTTGTTGTTGTTGTTGTGGTTGTTCAAGCAAAGTAACTAACGTTACGATTGCACACATAAGATTCATTTTCTAAAATTCACCTAGTGTGTTGCCAGAAGTTTGGCGTACACATTCAGTAATACAGCCAATTCTGTGTGCGTTTGTGTGGTGGGGAGGGGGTCAGCAAGCCAATTCCTTATAAGCTGCCTAAGTCTTTTTAGCTTTCCGATGTGCCTTCACATCCTCACACACCCCCTGATGTGCACAGAAATTTCTAGCCTAACATGTAATCAATTTTAATTGGGTGACATGGAGTACATGGGACCATTGGGCTTTGTACATGGAGAAACTTGGGTTTGATACCACAAGGGAAGTTGAGGTCCAAACAAAAACAATTGGCAATGTGGGGAATATCACAATTTCTTTCAAGCCCGTGCAAGGTTTCTTAACTTTACAATGTGGGATATTCTTCACATCCTCACATATTTTAACCAGCTGAGAGGGGATCATATTTAACAAAAACAATATAGCATGAATGATCATGAAAGAAAAAAATTTGTTTTACTTTTGACTGAAAATAAACATGACCATTCCTACCAAACCAAAAGAGTAAACAAATATCATCCGCCACCTCATACAAATGAATTAATATGAACTTAATTGGATATGAAAAACATGCAATCTGCATAAAATCACAGTCGGTATGAGACTTGCGTTGAACAAACAAGAAACACATTATGACAGCTAAATCTCATTTTGGATGCAAATTGCAAAATAAAGTAAACATATTTTCGAATAGTATACCAGAAGTTTTGCAAAAGGAAAATAATCCAAATTCAAGACTCTTACCTCAGAGGATTAGCCAGCAATCTCTGCCCGATAGTTACAAAACTAGTCTCTTGATTTGACATAAACCATGCAAGAGATGAAACACTGCAAAATTAACAGAAGATATGATAAGCCACAAGCACGCTCACCAAAGAACAAGAATCTATGGAGTCTTAATTACTATTTGAACTGGAAATCCTGCTTCAGAGCAACAACATATACCTTCCAGTGAATATATGCTCCCTAAGTCCAAGTATTGTCGGGAATCTAACACCATCATGCTTCTCAAGAAATTCTTGCAGTAAGTTCCTCATTTTGAATGCTTCTTCCAAGTAATTATCCTGTTGAATAGATACAACAATGTCGTTAGCCTAGGAGACTGAGTTTCCAACTTTCCAAGAAGTACAAGCAGACAGAATTCATACCTATACAGTAAGTGATGTCAAAACCCTATTTTAGTGTGGCGGTCTTATCTCATATCAAACTTTCTTTCCCGAAAAAATCCAAGTCACTTCACACAAAGTAGTGCTAGCTACTCTAAATGTGAGGATTAATAATAGGTAAAAGAATCTTGAAAACACTTACAATGTCCAAGTCCCTGCAATGGCATAGTTCATCCACCTCGTTTTCCGGGTTACGTTTGAGGGTTTTGAACCCTGGACCTAGCCTAGTCCTACCCGTCACCCTCCCAACCCTCAGGATTGGGTTAAACCCAGTGACTTTATTCATCCACATCTTTCATTGTCCCTTCCTCTCTATGGCCCCACCAGGCCACCATGCCTACTCTCCCTTATGTTAACTAATAGTATATACATTCTCTCAGGCACACACAAAGTGTTAGCATACTTAGCCCAATTAAACAAGATTAACTCAACTATAGGAGGGTTGACTTAAGAAGTTAAGATTGATATAACATTCTAGAAAAGTCTGATTTAATGTAATTTGTACTTTACATTTTCTGATCCCTTTCACAGCTAACCCTCCATATTGGAGAAGTATCGTTCACTTAAACCCTTCTTGTTCTCTATTTGTCAGCACAATGCATGTACATATGATCTTTTGTGTGTGTACCTGATTCATATCTATTGTTTGCAAGCCTTCCCCACGTGTGAAAATGATGGCATGGTTTTGATTTTCTGGCTTTCCCTCTCCCAAAATTGCAGGTCCAGGAAGCTTTATCCGATAAATATCCTGTAAAAGAAGGTTTAGACAATCCATTATAAAGCATTGTTCATGTACAGAAGATGTGTTGCAATGTTAGAGTTGCCTGTTATTGGATTTCCATAAAACAACTAACACTAGAAGCATGAATCTCTTACAGGTCTATGAAGCTCAGCCACAGAGGTCTCAAATTTCCATACAAAAGTACTGCCACTATCCAGTACTGAACGTTATTCAAATTATTACCTGATCCAACCTTTGAACAGGATCAGAAGAGTCAACTGACTTAGTTGGAGGAGCCGCCTTTACAAGAGCCGAATAGTAGACCTTCCAAACGTTCTTTTTGGATTTATCCTCGCTAGTTTTCTCTACCTCATCAATGTAAGCTACTCGAAGAGATGGATAACTGCAACAAGGAAAATAAAGCAATATAAACATGACTGCTTCTATAAGCAACAAAACTTTGAGTTCATGACAAAAAGTGTATTTAACTTAAAATTAAAACACAACACTCTTTTTCCTATTCAATTAGGAGGAGCAAAAGTTACCTGAAGAGGTTAATCATTTAGTAACTGCTGGAACCTTTGGGACCAATAGTAACCAACAAATTTTATCAAATAACGGGATACAAATAGGTTTTTTTTTTCTTTTATTTATTTATTTTTTTTTTTTTGGGTTATATTATTTATGCGTCCACTTACTATTTTAACCTCAAATAATATTTTTCCCGAAAAACTGTTAGGACCTTTTTTTTTAATTTGTGATCTATTTAAAGCTTTGCCTTGGTTAATATAACTACCAAGCACAAGTTTGCTTAATCTATTATACTGCACTATTAGTATACATTTCACAGACAGAAAAAACTATTTAACTAGATACTAAAGAACATACGTTGCCATAAGTTTCAAAATGTCTTTGGAACGAGCATCCCCAGATCGCTTGTCAATTCCATATTGTTGGCATGACACAACATATGAGAATTTCATATCAACCACCGCTTGGCATTGTGCCAAAAGTGACCCTTCTGCTTTTGAGTGTTCCTCAATAGTTGATTCAGCAGCCTTATAGCCAGCCAGTAGCTCTAATAATGAGGAAAATTGAAATCAGCATTCCGAAACTTAACTGTACAAGAGATATGGTAATTGGTAATTAAAGCTATACAATACCAACAAAGCTTGATTACCTGTATCTTTTGCCATATCCAGGAAGGCCTGAAGTTCCAAAGCTTTCCGGTAATACATCATACCTCGTACTTTAATTGAGAGAATAGGAGAAGACAACTCAAATCATACATAAGTAAATTAACACACCAATCAAGTTTTAAAGAGAGGGAAAGAGATCTGCATCTGCTTATACCAGTTTTTGTCAATGTTTGGCCTCGATAGGATGCCCATAGACGGAGTTTCTCTTCCAATTCATCGTTTGCTCTGAGTTCTTCCTCATTTTCACACTTGACCCGCTCAAGAAAGTTAGTCCATTCATCTGTAATCAATCATGGATTAATAAATACAAAAAAAGTAGTTCAGACAAAATGCAAAACAATAAACAGAAAACAACTAACCTGGAAAGATCTTCTGCAAGTAAAAGAGGATAGAGACACCATCTTCATTCTGCCTTTCCAGATGATTTACGGAGAAAAGAACTTCTTCTGAATGGTATGGTGTCAAAACCCTATGGAGTAATCAAAACCATGTCAGGCAAAATATAGCTATCAAAATAATTTACTCCCCAAAAAAGATAGATACACCTGCCATACTATTTTCTACAACTTATTGTTATTATGAAGTGGTTCAGGTTGAAACAAAAGATATCTCCCGAACTTATAGATTATTTCACTTGAAAGATTATATGCAATTGTGTAAGATGAAAATCGATTGGGCATTGTTTATTCTGATTAACTAACAGTATTTTATTACACATATATCTTAGTGCATACATTGTCATTGGAGTTCAATTTGGTAATTTTGTGTACCACCTTTACATGAAACTAAGTATTGTGTGCATACATGGCCGTCTTAGTGCTAACTTTTGTGTTACTCCACCTTGCAATTTACATGAAAGTAAGGTGAAGATGTGTCAAGTACAGTTCAATATCGTAATTTCCATTCTTGTCTCAACACTCAACAGTGACACAATGGTGTAGTGAAGATGCTAAATTTATGAATTGTCTACGCTTCCACAAATGGTTTAGTTGTTCAGACTGGTTTAGTACAAAAAGTTAACCACTTCATATCCTGTGTCAACACCTGGCTGATAATCACAGCCTCAGCTTGAGAAATGATAAAGAAAAATTATCCTATGTCCAAGGGCATGACAGTAATTGACACTACTGGTCACCTGTAAAAGTAAAAATGAAATAACAATTAAGAAAGTCTAAATTGGAGAGAACATACGAGAAGGAAAGCATATTTCGAACTTTTGGTGCGGGAGGCATGTCCATAAACAACGAGTTGGAAAAGAAAGAAATGCGCCTTCTTGCTTCCAAGTTGGATGGGACATCCATAGCAGACTCCTTCTCTGTAAGTAATAGATGTAGCCTTCTGATCTGCAGAAGATAATGGACTCAATTATGAGGAGAGAGAAAATGTATGAATATAAGAAGATATGAACAATAAATTTTAAGACTAAGAAACCAGATAGGAAAGGCCTGCACTAGAAGGGGTCGTCCTCTAAACATAAATAGCATTAATATTCTGGGCGACGGCAAGATGCCTGCAGCTAATCCTATAAACAGCACTGAAATCAAAATATTCTTAAGGAAACATTACCTTTTCTTTCCAATCTGCTGTTTTTGTGGACACTTGGACTGGGAAATTCAGTTCACCGAAATATGTATCTCGTTGATCAAGGGGTGTCATTCCCTCTTCTTTTCCATATGATCCATGACTTGAATCTAGCAAGCTGCATTAAAAAAATAAAAATATATATATAGAGGAAAAATCAACGGAAACATCAAATTTTTTTACAAATTTGAGATATTGGGATCAAAGTCATTTACTTGGGAATTTCATCCTCCATTATGTCTCTTGTCACAACCTCTAACATGTTAAGCAAGACAATTACGACCTGGTCCTTGTCCTCCTGTTTGTTTTCCATCTGTATTCATCAGAAAGAGATGGTTGGGACTAGCTACTACCTTGATTCATCAACATATATATGTGAAAGTTTATTGTCAAAGAAGAATACCAGATATTCAATTAACTTAACAAATTGTTCATGGAGACTTGGAAGAGCACTCATATTGAACTCTGTTGTCAGATTTCCCTTTTCAATATGATCGTCAACTATGGCGAAGATATGACTTATAACCCTGGGCAAAGGAAACATCAGGAAGATAACAAAATCTGGCAGATAAAGTTACCTTTTCTATTATTTCAGTTCTAATTCAAGTAAAATTCTACTCACTTCTTTTCACGAGCTCCACTGACCAAAGAGTTAATAATACTTCTAAAAGAGCGATAGCATTCGCGAATAGCACAGCGCATATAATTGTCAGTACTCATTCTCTTTTTCAGCTCACGGTCTTTATCTTTGCTGTCTTTTGCCATGTCCAGTGCTATTGGGATCTATAAAATTAGTGCAAGGTGAGTACATTTATTGGTCTTGGTAAGACTAATGGAAAAAAAATTCATAATAAGACAGACCTTGCTAGCAAGCAGAAAAGGAGGCCACTGGATGAGGTCTGCTAAATCTGGGTCAGCCCCATATGGGACGAGCAGCAAGTTCATTTCCCTGCAAAACAAAAACAAGTACTCTAAATTCAACTGTTTTATCCAAAGCGTAAAACATTGGAAATCAACATTCATTCCAAACTAAAGAATGCAGTTCCTTGCATGTTTACCTATCACTTATCAGATCTTCTTCTCTGAAACTGCTAATTATTTCGTTCCACATCTGTGCAAACTTTGCTGCTTCCTTCTCTTTACTAGATGTGGTCTGAAACAAGCAGCCAAGATACAATGACGCAATTGTTCTTTCAGAGCTTAACAGAGAAAGGTACCAATTTCTGTATTGAAGGCAGAACAGTGATCAAACCTTATCAAACTTGCGAGAGAACGTGGCTTTTAGTATTCCCTTCTTTTTAGTCTGCTCAATACTTTCCACTGGAATCAAAAAATTATTAAAAGCACCCGGCAGTGATTCAAATCGAGATCGCAACATTCCCAGTGTTCGAATCTGAAAGAAAGAAACATCTGGTAAGGTTTTTTAAGTTCCAAAAACCTACAATTAGTGCAAGAAAAAACACATGAAGCAGACGACCATATTGTACTTCTTAGTCTAGAATTTCTAGACAATAACTTCATGGTAAATTCAATGTAGCAAATAAATTGTGAGAGGAATAAACTCTTTCGTGCTTTTAACCATGTTCCAGAGAAGGAACACAAGTTTTCTTTTGGAAAAGGGGATCGCTCATGGAGCCCACTCTGCTTTGTAGCTCAATAATTTGAATCATCTACAGTAGATCTATAAATACAGATATATAGGTATATGCAGGGACTACAACAATAAAAGAGCCAGTCTTCAATGAAAAAATAAACAAAATCTGAAGATTTGACTTGTCGTCACAATAAGAAAAAGAGAAAAAGAGAAAAAAGAACTACCATGTACGAGAAATTCTATTGAAAACACTGCTGGTATTGACTAACTGAGGATCACACACCCTATTTTGCAGAAAGCCAAGTTTTCTCGCTGTCAAACGGCAAGAACCTCACAGTGTCTATTAATATATCTCCAATTTTTATCCTAAGAAATCATACTGGGAAAACTTAAAAGTTAAAATAAACCCCAATGGAGGCATTGAGAGTCCATTGTAGATTCACCATGACTCGATAGCAAGTCATTCTAACAATCCGGGTTCCTTTTACTTTTCAAATAAAATCCCCCAAAGTGATAAATAAAGATGGTTGGGCAATGGAAGACTGGACTTATTGAGCTTCATCGATTCAACATAAAAACTAACATAAGGAATATGATTTATGGAGAAAATAAAACACCACAAACCTCTCCAAGACGGCGAAATGCACCATATATACCCCCGAATATTGTTGAAAATATGGCATACCAAATTTGAGTATCCATAAAGTATACCTACAGAGAAAATTAAAATAACTTCTCGTTTAGTAAAATGAACACAACAAAGTGGATGATAGACACTGATGTAAAAATGCGATAAAGATTAACATACAAGAACAATGGGAGCCCATAGCGCAATCACCACACCAATGTTATTCTTAGCTGAAAAGGTTCACATAATGACATCATAAACCATCTGAATAATACAAGGAAGTTTATTTGACTCGTGCATTTACCTTGAGGGAAGAACTCATGCCATTGGTAGGTCCTTATGTGAACCCTCATGATATCTTTAGTTGGTTTTACAAGAGGCCTAATCTGCAACAAAGAAAAATAAATGACATTATTCAATCAATTTTGCACCAATTTTTTTTTCTCAGGGGAAACAAATTTATTAACAGATAATAAAATACAAAAACTCAAAAGGAGTTGACCATGAACCAAAATATACAACTTATCACACAAGAAAGACGTCTACAAAAGCCTCAACCAAGATTATCCTATAGCAGCCTTCTGATCTAGCCAAATAGTGGAAGAGAATGATCCCTGAATTATGAAGAAACGGGTTCCTAAAGTGAAATCAGAAACCTCACCCTCTCCCAAAGCTCTTCCACCCCCATCATCCATCCAAATCGTCCACAATATAGCAATCCTGCATAAACCCCATAAAACTCCAGCCTTCTTTCCTCTCTAACAAAAACAGTAAGTCTTTCACTAAGCAAGGAATGGCACCCATTTGATATCATTACCCAACACACTTTAGCATCCCTGAATAATAAATGCCACAAACAGAGAGCTACTGGACAATGAAGAAAAAGATGTTCTAATTTACTACACGAACTACAAGATAGACACCAATTAAGTCTCCTTTTTTTAAGCAACTCACATGTATCAACTCTTCTGTGAGTAGGGATGGGCAAGGTACACCATGGATACTCCATCATCACCATCACCACCCCAATTAACACTAATCATCACCACTCATCATGATTGGCACATAACTAACAACTAACGGGTACCCATGTGGGCGAAATGGGCACCCCAACCCAAATCGCACAATACTTGTGAGCCACTAGCCATCCCAAAATCTTCACCTCAGGAGGAACCTTTACTTCCCAAATCTCCCTAGCTGGATTAACGCCTGGTTGATGAAAAGTATCAACTAAAAATCTGAACAATGACATGCGGGAGGACTTGCCTGAGGATTCCAGCCACCAACACCTCAAATCCTCTCTGACTACATACAAACGAACTTTCTACAATGGTAGGCAAGGCTGATAATTGGTCCACCTCAACTTCATTTAAATTCCTCTGAATCCAAAATCCTAACTCCCCGAAGAAAAAGAAATAAATAGAAGCCAGGCACTGACTATGCTATGAAATCTGGATAACCTTAAAACCCGCGGAAAAGTGACTTCAGGGGCTGTTCTCCCAGCAACAAATCCTCCCAAAATCTAACACTTTCCGCTTGCCCACCACCAATCTAACATTTGTCTTCATCTTTTACACAACACTACGACAAGAATACTGAAGCATTTTCAAACAGGCTGCTATTTTTCAAAAGTAGTTGATAAAACTCAAATTAGACAAATGATTACATATAATAAAATCTGTGGCAACATGATAAGTGTGACAACATCATAAGTTGATTATGCATTTTTCTAGTTCATCAGTATTCTGATACCCAAATAGACTTTAAATCCTTCCCTCAAGAATTATGGCGAAGGTTGAGGATGTGATTTAGGGTTAAGGGACAGAAAAAAAAGTTACATTTGTGCCCCCTCGATTACCTAAATAAACAAATAAGTCATTAATTATTTGTAAAGAATAAATGTTATGTCACCAGAGTAAAAATTAAATATACATAGACATAAGGTATGCAAAACATGAGGGAAAAAATGTATACAAACATTTATCACAAACTTCTTTAACGTGGCATGCGGATGCTTGTGAAAGTTGAAGATGGACTAAAATATACCTCTACATAGTAACTGAAGGCTAATTTCGACACAAGCAGGAGAACCCAAAAAAGGGTATACCTATAAACAAAAGCAGTCAGTAACAATGGGAGATAAATATCTAGCCCAAGCCGTCCAATAGAAAGAACAGATAAATCAACATCCGTATGCTTAGTTGCTTACTTGAAAAGAGAAACTGAGCTTTCATGCATTCCCCTTCCAACATAAAGCCGAGTCTGCAAGATATCAAATGATGTATTAGACCGAGGCGACATGCTGAAGAAGCAATAAGAGAACAAAAACTAAACGGCTGGGAAATGATCGACTGAGTTATCATATCCAGAAGCAAGTGGTTATTGCTTCAGTCCCCACAAAGTGATTTATAGAAATTCTCTTACAAGGTCCATCTCGTACCTGAGACCACCACATCATGAGCATCACAAGCTTATTGTTTGACCTTTCAAGAAACCGGCGAATGAATGGGAACATAAACAACAATCCAGAGAGCATGTTTGGAGATAAGTAGATGACAACAGCCAAAATGAACAAGGAATTTGAACTTGGACCATTGCCAAACCAACTTTTGATGGTCCGTGCAAATCCGGGAGGATCTTTCCAACTATAGGCGTAAGTCACTGGTAAAACAATGACCCATGCTGCAGCTGAAACAGCCTTCAAGACATATCTTAGCTTGACAAAGAATGACATGCTTTGCCTAGCTTTCCAGCTCAAAATTAAATCAAGAACAGCTGTAAAAGAAAATGAAAAGATGAAAGAACGGTTAATTACAAAATTTAGAAGGTCCTTGAACGAGTCTTGTGCAACTCCAAATTCCAACTTGTATGGTGTTTTATTTGTTCTTTTTCTTTGCTTTTGTGGTTTTCCTGCCGGACTAAGTCACATAGTTCTTCCATCTTGGATTTTGCATGTGTAAGTTATTTTATGTTATTGCTTTAAATTATTTGGATGTGAATTGTTTGATAAACTAAATAAAAATAATAAACCAACAATAGCAATAGTAAGTCACATGATTTTATTTACCATGTGCAAGCTTCAATATGGCAGCAGTTACGAAGATACTCAGCACTTTCTTAAAGACATCACCCTCAAACATGGAACCTAAGTCCCCTGACCCATTCCAAGCAACAATGATCATTGCCTAAAGAAAATTATTATTTTTCACATAAGTCCTAAGATTAAATAGACATAAACATAGGAGAGAAAATAAGTGATAAAAAAAAAAAATATTACCTGTAAACTCAGTATATAAAAGCTCCACATCCTATCAAAGCTTCTGAAAATGTGCCAAAATGAGCGTATTTCAACAAAGTTGACTTTGCCAATCCATCGATCCCCAGTGTATGGTTTCTTTCTCTGAAATCATAAATTTCCAAAATAAAGAAAAACATTTAAACCAAAGAATACGATGAGAAAGAAAATAGATTTAGTAATTTTAAGGAAAACTTTTTTTGACCTGATCAATCTGATTCCCGCTTAAAACATTTACAAAAGTGGAAGCTTTTAAATTTTCCTATAGAGACTAACTAAATTTTAAATTATCGTTATAACAGATACCTATGATTAAATTGCTACAGTTCACAACTGAGTTTTCCCTGGTTTCAGTAGTGATATACTGAAATCATGGATGATCAACAACGAGAGAATGAAAAAGAATATTTTATATCCACAACCACAATTACCGCTTACCTCATCTTTGTCAACTTGAATATCGTCAATAGGCTGGCAAAAGAAATCAGCATCTGCACGCATAGGCCAGCCTAGCTTAAAACAATCAACTGACCTACAATTTCATACCAAAATGTTTTAGTAATGTACAGTCTTTCATTGGACAAAGCAACATAAACAAAGAAAAGCATGTACCAAAAATATTCATTCAAGTCGTCGTAATTTCTCCATTGGGAATGCTTTGATTTTCCTCCTTTGCACCTTTTAGCCTCCTGTAAAGAACAAGCAAAAAATTTAGCGAACTATGACTCAATAAGATGTCAAAAGGGCAGCAAGAAATTCTACTGAATCAAATAAAGGTAGGAGAAGCAACACCTTTGCTATTGTATCATATATTGGAGTGACTACTTTTGACAAAAAGGCCTCATCCTCTCCACCATAGGCTGGCTTTATGTGCTCACCTGTCATTGGACTAACACTCCCAGCTAGCATTCCATACAATTCAAATGCCATCTGCAAAGTGTAAAGTACAACTGCTAAATATAACATAGGCTTTATCCCCAGTATTAGGGCTTGATTCAGGAATGATAATGATTACATGGTAAGAATAATTTAACTTATGCAATATATATAACTACAAAACATGAAATTGTCAAATGTTTCCTGTAAAATAACTTTGATCCTGAAAATTTATCATTTTAAACTCATTAGAATATAATTACCTTGTGATTTCTTCAGAAATTGTTTAACAGAAACACTGAGCAGATAAGATAAAGTTTAAGAACTTAGAGTAACTTACTAACTTGCCTCTCTAATTACATATATCGTAAAAATGGCATAATTCACTGACCTACAGACAGATTACATAGCTTCAAGAGGTTTATCACCCTTCCAATTGAAAAAGAATGTTATACTTTGTAAGAATACAATGTGTAAAGTATAAGCTTTTTAAATTGCATTGCAGGAAGATAAAGCAAGGTAACAAAGACATCTTGAAGCATACATGATGATAAATATAGCAAAGGCATTCTGGCATGAATCTCAAATTTGCAGCTTCTCCCCATATAAGAAGATATAAACCCATGTATAGCAACTTTCGTTGCTGTACTTCCTGCTGAATAGTTGGCAACCTGCCAGTTAAAAGCAGTGTTTGTGTGTTAATAGAATGGAACAAAAGGAAAGAAGAACATCACAATATTGCATTGAATTACTATAAGCACTGAGTAAACAAAGCAAGTTTAATGCCGCTTATAGAAGACTATCACAGTATCACTAATCCACTTAACATTTCTAAGAACAGGTCGGTATGATACTAAATTATTAAATTACTATGTTTTAAATAGGATTCCTCACCACAGGCTACTTTTCCGATCCAGGTATTTACACCACCTTTTGTAATTTTTGAAAAGCTTCTTCATCACATCCGTTAAAGCTCGATCATCCAACTATAAAAAAAAAAGATTTGGCATATAAAGTAAGGTAAGAAGGGATGGAAACAAGTTCAAAGTGGAAATATAAAGCAACTGAGAAGGGTAAAGACCTTGGGCTGTTGATCAGGCTTGGGCAATTGCCGTATGTGGACATTAGCAACCAGCAGAATCAAGTGTTCCCTTTGATTTGCCACATTATCTTTCTGCACATTAATGAGCAGAGCATAGCTGCTGATGAAAGACGAAAAACTCAGTAATTTATGACATTCAGTTTGGTTAGTCACGCACCTGAAAACCAAACATGGCCTGAAGCCAGTCTAGAATATCTTCATCTACTTTCTTCTTGTGGCCCTGCGGCCATGGAAGACCCCTGGTGTTCCGGAGTGCAGAAACAGTAGCATGAATCTGTCAACAAGAGGCAATATTTTACCTGTAGTCTAATGAAATTTAATAAAAAATAAAAAAAAAATTGCACTACATGAACAGGTTGAAACCTCAGGATATCTCATGATCGCCTGATTTTGACTATCAGGATCAAGAGGAAGGATATTGTAAGGTACATATATCTGCTGTTTTTCTTCAACCTCGGTATTAGCTTCCAAAATCTACAGTACCAAAAATACAGATATTCTTATAACGAAGGAAACAAATAAAAAAGATTAGTATTGCACAAAATTTGCTGGTCAAAAAATTATATTTCACCTCCTCAGCTACTTCAACAGCCTCCGTCTGATTGACAGCCTTCAAAACCTCAAATAAAACAGCAGCAGTTTGGTATGCTTTTGTAAGTTGTGCCCTGGGTAAGGAAAAAGAAGCTTAGGAACCTAAAGTAAAAATACGTAGCAACTCTTCAATTAAACAAATAACATGTCTAGACTCCTAGAGACAGACCGATCTGCTTTATCAGCAGCATGCTGCAAAGCTTGAATGTATTTTTTGTAGTAATCTCGATAAAAACTCTGCATTTCCCGAGCATCACTCTTTGCCCTTCCTGCCAGTGTTGTTTCATTTTCCTGACAAGAGTAATATCTCTGCTCAATTCCAAATATGAAATAGCTATCCTTGGAAAAAAATTAGAAAATGAATATTTTCCGAGAAACTATTAACTTCTTTCAGAAGAAACCTACTTATTCCTTAACATGTCCGATGTGGACTTTGAACTTCCAGTCCTCATATTATTTTTCAATTTCCTTTTTAGAACAATCTACCATATGATTTATATGTCATTTCTTCTTCTTTTTTAAACTCTACTTACTTATTTACGAATCATTTCTATCTTTATGCCTATTTGTTTATTGCTAGTGCTATTGGATGACCATTACGTGTCTGAAAACACGGAGTTGTTGGAAATACCAAGGGAAATTAAAGCTTACCCTTTCTAGACGCTGAAGAAGTGCAGTTTTAAACTGGCGAACACCACGTCCACTAGATGTGGGATCTAGTCTGTGAGCTTTCTCAAAGGCATAGAACCGACCTAATTCCAACAAAGACGTTAGCATGGATTGGATTCCCATACATATAATAAAGTACATACAAAATCCATTGAATTTATTGAAAGATTGTCCAATCATGAAATTTTTGGAAACATAACCTGTCTTGTTAAGTACAATAAGGGGTAAATAGCAAAAACAAACTGAGAGTTCACGAGTGAGAAAAACAAGAGATGTATATATGACAGTGTCAATTTAGACTACTAATTGGGTGGATCGTGATTTAAATGTGTAGTTCAAATTGACACTTTGGCCACATAATATGTCATATATCGAGCAAGATAACATTACCCTAAACACACACATAGATAATAGAATACAAGCGTACGATGTGAGGAAACAAGTGCAACTCACATAGATAGGCAACTCTTGGATTCCTGGACTCAACTTCGTTTGCAACACGGAGAATAGGAGCAATCTCGAAGAGGGAAGAAGGCACCACCTCACTATCCAGCATGGTTTCTCCAAAGCTCCCAGCAGTCTGGGTGCGCAGAATCCGCCTCGGTGGCTGGCCGTCAAACCCTCCTCTTCTATACGCCATCTGTAGACTTTAAGCCCGAAGACCAATCAAACTAAGTTGTGTACCTGTTGATACCAATGACATATGCATATATCAGGAGAAGAGGGAAGTCCCACAATTCCCTAATCGCATAACGATCGGTGTGACTGAACCAAAATCCCAAGTGGGATGCCAAGTAAATATGGGGTCACGCAAGCAGAGAAATTTGGTCTTAAAAATTTTAAAAATCGCAATCAATGAAAACCACGAAGTAGGCTCAACCGAGTCTAATTCTAATCGAACAGTTTATGTTTTGAGTAAAGTTCCCTACTTTCCATTAACAAAACCTCTAAACCCTCAAAAGAAAGTATTGAACATATATTCCAAGTCGTGTATTTACTCTTTAGCAGCAGCAAAACAGAATGAAATCGAAATTCAAAAGATGAGAAATGAAACGAACCACCTTGCCCTTCCCCTTGCACAGTTGCACTTGCCCTTGCCCTTGCGGGAGATAAGGAAATCTTACTAGACCAAAACAAGAAAACATATGAAGTAGAAAGATTTGATTTGATTTATTTACCTTTGTTCCAATTTCTACTTGTAGTTGAAAGCAACTGAGATTGTCTGGGCAGCCACAGAGACGCTCAGCATATGATATGATGGTGAGGGTGAAGCAAGTGTGTAACTTCAGGCAAGTTTCAGGAGGAAGGGGAAAGCAGAGCGAACAAGAAAGACGAAGAATGAAGAAAGAAGAAAGAAAGCGCTTTTATTTTCAAGCAAGTAAAAATAACCACATGCACTCTCTCTCCTCTCACACACTTAAGAGAGAGACACTGACACTGACACTAACACTGACACTTTAGAGAGAGAATGGCAGGGTGCATTTTTGCTTAAATAAGGTGGTGAGCAAAAAAGCTCACGAGAGTGGCATGGGTAATGGGTGCCAACCGAAGAAAGCGACAGCTACTAAGCCTACGTAGTCTCTCCTAGTCTACGAAGTTTCTCTCTGTATTCTCTTTCTTCTCTCCTCTCTGATGTGCTATGGAAAGAGATCCGGTCTCTTTCATCTCATCGAATCAAATGACCTGAAATTTTGAATTTTCATTCAACGATCTTTTTATTTTGATTTTTAAAAGTTATAATAAATTTTTATTTTTGGATAAAATCTAAAAAGTCCAAATCAAGTAATTCGATGAAAGAAATCTCCGGGGCTTTTTCCGGTATACTGGATACTATTGGTACTTGGTGTGGGGGCCTGTTGGAGAAAAATGTTGGGCACTTGTAGAATCTGACATGGAAAGTCCTTTTTTTTTTAATTTTTGTTCTCTTGAAAGGGAGGCGCGTGGTGGGGTGAGGTCGGCCGTCCTATGATTTATATATTACGACCATCCCTTGTCGTTCAGTTACATCCTCCCCTCCTCCCCCACTTCCCAACCAAATTGTTTATTTCTCCTTTTCGTCAGACACATACAGACCCAAACCCGTCTTAAATTTTGTGAATTCTCTCCTCTTTTCTAGTTTGGGCCCATATATTATTATGTTATCTACATATTTATTTTTTACTTCTTTCGTACTTTTTATAATTTTTAGTTATCGGATCGAATAAATTGAAAAAGATTAATCATCAAAAGTTAACAAGAGTGCATGAAAAGTAAAAATGAAAGTATGAATAACATTTTCTTATATGATTACTCATTTACATGACATTATAATAATACACGAGATATTTTACTATTAAAGATGAGACATTATACAAGCCAAACGGCTTGTAAGAGTCATTCTTCCTTATATACGAATATATCGTAATTCAAACCGTTTGCTCTATTTATCATCCTGTAAAAAAGAGTCATTCTTAACTCTCTATCTCTCTATGACTCTTATCTTTCTTTCCAAAATCCTGGATCCAGAGGCGAATCCATATTGGGACTTGGGTGGTCTTAGGATCCACTAGAGTCTAAGAAAATTGGTGAAGGTACTTCCAGGACCCTTTGAAAATTGATACAGGATCCTTTCGTGCCTATAACGTGTTCAATGAAATGTCATATTGACATATCTCATACAAGACAAGTCAATATCCTTCAATAGGATGCGTCGACATCACTCGATAAGGGGTCTCAATAGCATTCGGCAGATGTAAACATATGTTGAAAGGTGTGGGACATGGTTCAACAAAGGACAACAAGCACACATTTAGATCTTACTCATGGTTTTAATCTAAAAGTCATATTTACCAAAAATTAAAATGAAGTTTTATATACCCATTTGGCACCTCTTGTATCTTGTTGGTCCATCTTGATGAAATCTTTCTATCGTTGCTTGTTCGTCTCTACAGACAAACTAATCCGAAAGAACTGTTCCTTTTTTATTTATTTATTACAAACCATTTAGTCATCATATGATTCTTGTTGATAATTAAGAGAAAGAACGGTTTAGGTTTTTTATCTTGTGTGGGATAACTTGCAAAATTGGCATGAAATGAACAATGCTCCAAATTTTATGAGGGGATGATTTCGACACACAATTTTTTAAGTTGTTTATAGTCATCGGATTCAATAAATCAAACAAAAACAACATATATAATTAAAGAGGAGCGTGCAGCAGAAAAAAAAAGTGTGTTTATAGTTTTTTCAATTTTATTTAATAAAATTTTAAATTAAGAACCAAAGCGATAATTCTATCATAATTCAAAAACTATTGCTCCAATTTTCTCTCAATTCTAATATGCACAATTCATCTAATTATACACTTCATGGTTGCGTATGTTACTCATTTTATTCTTTTTCTTACTTGAAAATCCATATTTAATCTTGAAACCCTACAACAGAATTATTGTAGAAATCTGACATAAATACAATTACATTTACATCTCTCTCTATGAATGATGATCTTTTTACATCAAAAGTTTATCTTCTTGCAAGTGGTGCTTGCTTACTTAGGCATCAAGAAATATCAGATGAAGCTCTTTTTTATAATGCTAATCATCTCCTTAGGGAATATGATATTCGAAGATAAGATAAGACTGGTAAAAGCCAAGACGGCTATACATAGAATACATAGGGTCCCGTCATTCACCAAACTTTGCAGCCTGCAAAAGACAATGGTGACTTATATATAAATATTTGGTTACCATGCATGTATCCATATTTATGCTATTGGCTCACCTGTGGAAAAAGTAACTTCTAAATTTAATAATTGATCCCTTTAAATAAGTTACCTTTTGCTTTCTACAGTTTTGATACCTAACTTAACATGCACCTTTTTTATATGACAGCACTGATTTTCTCTATGTTATTGTTGGGTTATTTTTGGAGACCTATTTTGCTAGCTTAATTTAAAGTACGTGTTATATGACCCGGCAAGGCCGCGGCAAGGTTTTTACTGAGGTCGAAATAAATGCACGGTATCTTTCTATGAACTTGTTTATTCTTTGTATGAATGAATATCATATTTCTTATAAATAGAAAAATAAAAATTTTTAGAGTAAACTGTTATTTTCGCTCATTTTAGGAAATTGATTTGTGGCATCCATGCATACAAGTAGGTGGTGTTAATTAATTAGTTAATTTAACAAAAGAAAGCGTGAGGAGAAAGACATAAAGCGACAAATGTAAAGCAATGGAGAAAATGTGGTAAAGTTGTTTTTTGTAAAGGAAAAATATAAAGTTAGGGATGTGTTAGCATCAGCAAAAGATAGATAGATAAACTTTCTCTATCTGCTGAAGAAATCAGCTATCAATTAGCATGCAAGAGCACGAAAACCATCGAACACGAGAGAGAGAAAGTGACACCAATGATTTCAGTACTAATTAAACAATGGTCACTTGGATGATGGCAGATGTCATGATATGTATATTTTTATGTACACATTATACATTATATATGTTAGTCATTGTGTTGTGGGTCCCATTGATTAAGACTAATCACTTATCTTTTATCATGTACACTAAATGTATATATATGACTGACCTAATCACTTACCTTAATTTGTTATCGACTGGAGACTTAAGACTTGTATCATGCAAAATGCAATGCATCGATGGCAAACTTGATCAGTACCCCACATCTAACTTTTATCCGACGAAGTCGATTCCGCATCTGGATGAGGTAGCTAGAACATTTCTCCTCAATCTTTCATTTGTGATTGACGTATTTTACCACTCGACAATACAGTACATTGCACGTAAGTATGTGTCCTTATCAGGTGTTGTATTGGATTCTACACAGGTTTCAGGTTTTACATTGCACCATCCATCCACCCAAGTCAGTCTACACAAACACCGAAGAATGGAATCACAAATTTGCAATCCAATAAAACACGTTTGCTATTCATAAATACTTTCAGCATAACGATCGAGCAAAGTTGAGACGGAATTATGTTCCTATTTTGACGGAGGCAACCTAAAAAGAAGACTAATCACCCACATTAGGATCGATCCAAGAACCCAAAACACGAGAAAAAGGACAAGAAATCCAGCCAAAATGGTTAGCAGAGGAGGGCCCTGGGGAGCAGGATCATTCGTTTCAACCCCACCTGATTTATCTTTGGTCGAATCTCCATCTGGAGGGTTGGAGTTTGATGCAGACACAGCGTGCCTTGTTTCCTTTATTTGCAATCCCAAAACATTCTTGTTCAACCTGTTAAAAGAAAGTAGCTAAAATTAGGATATTATACAGCAAACCTATTATAGTTGACCAAAAATTGACCCATACAAATACAGTATATGACAAACAACCATCATATTTTCTACTTGTTCGGACAACAAATCAAGCAAACAACAAATGTAAGTTTACAGAATGAAGTACCAACCACGATACTCATATCAATTGTTCAGAAAGTAATTACCAACCGCGGAAAACAGCGCTAGTTGTCAAGGTACATATTGAGACCCCATGGCCATGGTTACGAAGCACTTTCTTCCTCCTTGATGGACACTATCCACAAGATCAAAACAGTCCATCCGCATTGGATTTGGATGTGACCCAGCAAGTAAGTGACAAAACAGCATTCATCCATAAAGTAACAATTCTTCTGAAATCTGGGGTCTTAGTGATATAAATGAAGTCAAATGTTATTGAGAGCGGCACCCTAGGCTTATTTTTGGTCAAAGCACGAATGTTTAAAGCCGCTATAGGCTACTTAACCAAAACATGATTGTTTAAAGTTATTACATTACATCAACATAATGTCTATATTTGTGAAAATTAGTTCTTCAACTTTTACCATAGTTTACAATTTGCTCTCATGACTGAAAATTTGATAACTGAGGTCCCTAAGTTTAGCAAAATGTGCACCATTGGTCCCTATCATTAACTTCCGTCAAAGGTTTTGTTAGTTTGATGACGTAGAACACATGTGGGTCCCCACTTTTTGAACGCGTTCATGGACCAAATCTAAACTAGAGTGAAAGTTAAAGGGCAAATTGTGAGTCACACGTCCTGCCATGTAATCAAATTGAAGGAAGATCTCATAGAAGGCGTTTTGTTAAATTTGGATTACAATTAACGAATTTTTAGAGGGGGTATTCAATTGGAAATTTGAGAGATTTTAATGGATTTATAAATTCATGGATTTTGATTCAATTCCTTCGAAATCTCATGAGGAGATGTGAGATTTGTGGATGCTTAAAATACACCACAAAATTTTTACAATTCCTTCTAATTCCTCAACTCTTCCAATTTATTTAAATTCTAATTCTAATTGAATACACCTCGAATGTTATAAATTTCTTTAAAATTCTAATTGAATACATCCGGATTTCAAAATATTTTAATAAACTATCTTAAAATCCTGATTGAATACACATTGAATTTCAGAAAATCACTTACAATCTAGATTGAATACGAATTTATTAAAAGAATTAAAATCCCTAAAATCCCAATTGAATAGTTTAAAGAACAAATCTGAACTATGCTAAAAGCTCAAAATCCCAATTGAATAGCTTAAAGAACAAATCTGAACTATGCTAAAAGCTCAAAATCCCAATTGAATAGTTTAAAGAACAAATCTGAACTATGCTAAAAGCTCAAAATCCCAATTGAATAGTTTAAAGAACAAATCTGAACTATGCTAAAAGCTCAAGACCAATTCTAAATTTTATTCCCCAATTAAATTACTAGAGAATGCCCTGAAACTAGACTAGTGGTCTTGATTCTCATCCGCAAACAACGGATATAATATTGCTCAGAATTGAGAAATTAAACTACCTGAAATGGATAGTCGGTGGTGCTGCTGGTGCTTTAACGGCGCTGAGTTTGAGG
Organism: Pyrus x bretschneideri; assembly: GCF_019419815.1. Classification (NCBI taxonomy): domain Eukaryota; kingdom Viridiplantae; phylum Streptophyta; class Magnoliopsida; order Rosales; family Rosaceae; genus Pyrus; species Pyrus x bretschneideri. The sequence goes on along the minus strand of NW_025999790.1, from coordinate 254,577 downwards.
GAAGTCTGAGGTGCTACCGCGCTTGGACGAAGCAGAAGCCGCCGGCAATCAGAATTATGGGTTGGTCGCGCTCCGCCTCCACCCAACAACACAGATCTCGCCATTTTCCTGCACCTTCACACAATCACACAACGAACAACCAAGTATCACACGTTTGGACTTTCTTCAAAATAATTTTATTTTTTTTGGGCCTCAAGTTTTTACCATTTCATAGCAAGTTTTCACCTTTTTCCATCCGTCCAAAACTGTTTTTTTCTTTATTTTGTTTTTATAATTTCGGAAATTATGTGGAGCTCCCTTTTTTTTTTTTTAATTTCTTTTGAACAGTATTTTTCACACATTCATTTTTATGTTTTACACATCCTTGTTAATTTTTACCGATTAATCTTCTTCCATTCATTCTAACGATCGAAAATTTAAAGAGATATATGAGAAATAAAAATAAGCATACATACACCACTATTGTTTTTTTTTTTTTTTTTTTGGTTAAACATGGAGTTCGAGGAAATCGGGTGAGAGTTGTAACCACTGACCAAGGGCTAGGCTTGACACATTTCTTTTCGATTTTGTTCTCTTCAGACCAGAAAGAGAAAAGGCATTGGCCAAAAAGAACAAGAGATGTAGGTAAAAGGAACCACGGAGTTTACCAGATTAACCGACGACAAGGAACAGAGGACAAAGCATAAATTAACAACATACAAAGAAATAATTTTTTTCTTTTTTGCAAATTCATACCAAGTGGCAAGCGGCGAGAGCAGAACACGCGTAAAAAATAAAATGCATAAAACTTGTGGAAATCTTTAAACTATACGATTTATTCGAAATAGCTCCAATCTGTTTATTAAAAGAGCAGCAAAACCCCCTGCGCCTATGTCACCTCAAAATTCCTTCAAAGTAGCTGAAAATACTCAAGTGTGTGCGTGTTAAGGTTTTCATTGAACAATTTCTCAACTAAAACCAACAGAAACTGACATTTTTACACCACCGTTACATCCTTCACAAAGCCATCAATCGGGAGCAATTATTACTCAAACAAGCGATTTCATACAGCACTCCATTTCTCAAGACGAAGCTGCTTTCTTGCAGAAATTCTCAAGCGATTCCATCGTAACACTTTTAGGCCTTTCGAGAGGCAAACCAAGAGCTCGGTCCCATATCAACTGAAACAAACCAAACCAAACCAAGACAATACATTAAGATAATGAAATTTTAACAATTTGTAATAAACTAGAGAGAGGGAGCTAACCTGAGAACCAATCCCTATACTCCTCGACACACCAAAGAGAACAGTAAAATATCTGCCACAGTTGAATTTCAAGTACATTATCATCTCCAAACAGGTGCCGCTTCAGAATATCATGGACCATCACCAGGAACAACGGAAGAAATAATAACATGAAATATCATACCTTGCCTCAGTCAAACCAAAATGGTTCAACAGAACTCCACTGTGTGCATCTACATTGGGCCATGGGTTTTTAACCTACGAACATGATAAAATCCCAGATACAATCAGCATCAGATTGCTCCTCAGTTTAAATGGAAAAGACAGACATAATGATTGTGAAAAATTATCAATTTCTCACTCAGCTTTAAGCGAAAGATCCTAGCTCAAGCACAATAAAAGATTTTGCACTTCCGTTGGTACATAAAATCATTAATTTCAAATCTAAAGGATTACGGTATATTCTGAGAGGCAAAGATATAACATATTTTACTTTCATAAAGTAAAGTTATTAAATTACCTTGCCTAGTTCGGTAAGTATGGGAGGCACAACTTCATAAAGCTTGGAGACCTGTTTAAGGTAATGGCTAAGTTAGCTCATAAAGGATGGATGCAATTACAACTACAATTAATAGTGTGCATAAAAAGCGTACACCCTTGTGCAATCAGGGTTACACCTACCAACTGAAACAGCGGATCATCAGGCATGTGTTTCAATGCAAACTCCCTTTGACATGTGTATCGTGGGTCTGTTTTACGCAAGACCCCATGTCCAAAACCAGGAACGACCTGCAATACGAGAAAAAGAGGAGAGGTGACAACTAGAGACAAGAATTTAGCAGCTCATCAAACAATGGTGTCAAACGAAGTTTCAAAAATATTTCAAATGGTGAAGATTCAAGAAAAGTGAAAGTCCATTTTGCTTAGGGAATGAAAACACAAGCTAATGAGGTCTGACGAGGCAACTTCCTTTGCAAGTTTAAAACTTCTACAAAGTCACAGGTAGAATAGTCAATCACCTATTAGTTATGACTACCTATTTTATTTTATTTTATCTGTTGGATGACAGTACTAAGCTCAGTAGACGAGTTCTGACAAAGATTGAATGGTTTAGCCAATTTTCTGGCAGAAAATGTCAATGAGCAAAGATGCATATTGCTCATTAGATAATAGATCCATACAAAAATAATAATAAATTCATGAGCTAAGAATCAACCGTGCATGTTTATTACAACAAGAGAATAAACTAAACATGGGCCATATCTAAATAGATTATTTAGGTAAAAGTTAATGGCTTTACCTTCCCACTTTTTAACGTTTGCCAGACATAATCTTTCAACTGCTCGGTAGTTACATTCTCTCCGACTTCATCTACCACAGATTTTATCCAAAGCAATACTTCCTGCAATAAAACAGTTCCATATGAGGAAAAGAGAATACATGTTGCAACATGCACCCGTTCTAAACAGCAATACCATTTTTTGATAAACAAAATATAGTTCCCGCCTTTATTAGAATAGACAAATGGAAACAACCAGACAAAAGAAAAAAATAATACCTGATTAGCCAAACCATGGAGTGGGCCAGCCAAGCCATTTAAAGCAGCTGCAAATGAAAGATACGGATCTGAAAGTGCACTAGCAACCTGTATTCAGAAGGTAACATCAAAGAACATATACATCAGCATCCAAAATTGGAATAAATATCAAGTTATCGATCAAACTCACATGATTCACATTTTTCAAGACGAAATGATGTTAACTAGAGTCCTTGTTACCAATGTATAAGAAAATAACAAGGGAAAAAAGAACAAAAATTGGGTAGCTTACCAAGTGTCCCGTGTGAGCACTGACATTCCCACCCTCATGATCACTGTAATGCATTATTACTTAAGAAGTCATATAACTTGAAACCAAAATAATATATCATAAATGTCCTGGAAAGAGAGGTTTATACAAACCTATGGATGGTGACATAAAGCCTCATGAGCTCATGCACCTTGGGATCGTCAAAACCCAGCATGTGTGAAAAATTTGCACCATAATCCAAAGAATCATCAATCTGTTTTACTTTTCCATCCTTGAAAATTCTTCAAACCACAAGGAGGAAGAAGAGAAATAATGCCACCGACCATCAGTCAGTTGAGAATATCATACATAAGAAACAACTTTTTAACACACAAAAGTTTCACAGATTTAGATTAATGCTGTTCTAAAACATGCACAACTCACAATGTTAAACCCTTTTTTTTGTGTGTGTGTGTGTGTGAAAAGAACACAAGGTGAAGCCTATAACTATGAGGAAGATGTAATCTGCTTTACTAACCTTCGATAAATATAGGCAGCCACTACTGGCACTTGTGCAATCAAGCTAAGTGAATCCTCAAAAGTTGGCTCCCAGTACCTAAAAATACCATATGTTAAGATGTCTAAAAAGTAATGGAAGACTTAGGTTAAAGAGAAAATATAAAATCAAACTTACTTTGATTTATGTATCCCCTTTTCATATGCCTTCTGGAATTCACTCTCTACCTGAAAGCGGTATTAAAAAGTGGGATATTTAGTCACATATACTAGAGATACTCAGAAAATCCGGTAAATGAGTACTGCCAGCCTTTTAATGAAATAATTAATTATTTCATTCACATGGATAAGATTTCATTCTCCTACAAAGAAATACAATCAATAAAAAACAAAGAAACACTGAAGCTGACTGAATGATCCGATAAGGAATAGTCATTCAGAAAAATTAGCCTCCTTAGCTCTAGAACAACAAGAACAAAGATGAAAGACAACACGCAGTATTGCACCACATAATCAGTAGCATGCATCAGCCTTTTGTGACAAATACTAATTGATAACTGTACAACCAAACAGACCATGCCCAAGCAAGGACTTCATCTAATTACTTGATTGTATGTAACTCATTGTGATAGAAAAAATTGCATAGTAAACTCAGGTCTATTAAGTTCTTATCTCAGAAAGTAATTAGGAAATTTTACAACATAAACAAAATCTCACATTTTACATATTCAGAAAAAGTTTATGAAGAGAAAATCTGGGGACTCAACACTCCTAAGTTTTCTTACATATAAGTAGTAGCTCTCCAGATCAATCTTACATAATGTACAGCAAATTTTCCTCTATTTTTAAAAGGCGAAGGCACAAGCGAGGGGTTTCATGGATAGCCCCTCACGAAAGCCTTGAGGTGTGAGGTGAAGCCTCAAGGGACTTGAGATTTTTAGTATATATTTAAAATTACCAAAAAAATAAACAAAAAAAATGCTTATTTTTTCTTGCTGGTCAATCACTTTTTTAGTAAAGAATAATGTTTTTATAGAAATGTATTATTTTTAGTCTCTTGAAATCTATAAAATAATATTAAACGTAAAGTGTAATAAAAAAAGAATATATTGGGGAATATGCTGGATTGCTGGTGAACAACTGTCAATGGCTTAAGTTTAAAGAGAGAAAAAAAAAAAGGCCAAAAAAGGCCAAAAAAATTATAAAAAAAAAAACGAAAAATCAGCAAAATAAATCACTCCAAACAACACCGTCTTCTTCATCTTCTTCAAAGTGCAACGGCTCTACAACTAAAACTTTCAGATTTCAACTGAAAAAAATTCCAGATTCCGATGACTTTTAAACAAAAAAAGGCCCAATTGAACACCTCAGGCGTGCCTCGACCACATCTAGGGGAGTTTTCGCCTACTCCCACTTGGCAGAGGCGATTTCAGCCCTCCTCCTCCCCACCTATGAAGCCACCTAGGCGTGCCTCAGGGTGTGCTTTTTAAAACACTTATTTATACAAACCCTAAAACAAAACATCCTGGAATTGATCCTGATAATCATAATACTTTGCAGTTGGATGTCTGAAATCAAGCAATCAAGACTCAAGACGGGTAATAATGAGAAAATTTGGCATACATTACATCATCAATGATATATTACGATTACAAAATATCAAGTTATTCACATATGCAAACGCACCCTTAGCTAAGGGAAAAGCCTAAAAGAAATGCCCCACCTTCCATTTCACAGTTACCTGGAAGCCTGAGGGTTCCACGAAAGACAATTTGGCTAACCAAGAAACGAAACTAAATGCATGAATACAGAACACTAAATCTGATTTTGACAAACCGTGATTATGGCATAAGGGCAAACGTAAAATAACTAAAATATGAGTATAATGCAACCCTGAGTAGCCCATATACCAACCTGGAGGGCCATGACACCAGTGGTAAACTGGGTCATTGGATGTGCTGTAATAGGCAGAGCATCAATGGCCTTATACACATAATCTGCAATGGAGAATTATATATATATGAGGAGTAATCTTGCATTAATGATCAAAACCAAAGCACTTCAATCACATAAAAGCCTTTCTAGATACAAATATCAAGTGAAACAAACATCTTCGGTAAGTAGGCTTCTTATGAAGACAAATAATATTATCCAATTTTTTTTTTCATTAATAAAATTATGGGTATCAAAATAGACAAATATAAGCTACCGAACCTGGAACTACGGCACGAGTCCTCAATTCCTTGGATAATGCATCTACTTGCTCTTTGCTAGGTACCTATGACACATAAGCAAGGCAAAAGGTGTGTTCAATGTTAGGATATACCAAAACTAACACAAAGCAAAAAGGAAAACAAAGCCACATAAATAATAAATACAAATACAGTCCATGTTATAGGCAACAAATGTTTTCGCAAAATTTGAACTGTGACATTAACGATGACATTCAGCTGAGGCTAAATATTTCAGGACGTGTATAGGGAGTTAAAGATATCTTATGTGGATACAGATTACAGTAAATGAATCTTTGTATTTTTTTCAAGTGTGCACCTTCAAAAAATATCTTGTGATGGAAAATGCCCTAAAAAACGATACCTTTCCTGTTAAAAGCAGCCACAGAAGACCCTCAGGCAAAGGTTCTCCACCTGGCTTTGCAGCTGGTAATACTTTCTGGCATTCTGGAATTGACAAACCCCTGAAGCGAATTCCCTGCATAAAGTAGCCAAGACATCCTATTAACATAATCTTTTCAATTCGCTGTTAGAATTATCAGAAATTTATCCACGTTGATTCATAAAGTTTCAAGCTGAGTAATTCAAATGCAGACCTCATCTGGATCAAGTAAGGAGGTTTCCCACAGCAACCCTGTCATTCCTCTCATTCCACCTATCACCTACGCAATTTTAGATCGAATCCACACACAGGTTACAAACTATGACCATATGTAAGTCCAAAATTAAGAGTTTATTCAAAAGAAAAATAACAAAGATCAGATGAAGGTTCACTAATTGGCTTTTAGTCGTACAAGCATTAAGTTCTTCACTGATAACAAAGAGAAACATTCTACAATTTCTTTATGAAAGAAAGATACTTTACCATATCAACAGTGATATTGCCCAGTTGAACTTTTCCATAATCTGCCTTGAGTTTCTTCAGACGTTCCTGTTACCACAAAAAAAAAAAAAAAAACAAAAAATACGGGTGTGATAATATCAACATATCTAATATTCATATATAAGTAATTGTTTTACTTTTTAGATCTCAGAACCGCTCAAAGTCATAAAAACTGTTTTAACTGAAATAGACATGACATAAGACCTCTATTCAAACCTTTCTCCACATCTAATTCTCATAGAAGAATGAAAACAAGTTAGAGTTATAGATAGCTCTTCAGCACAGATACACTGCTTTTGCAGCAGATGGAAAGCACGGATTCTCACCCATACATTACACCCAGGCATCTCAATAAACAAAGATTGCACCAAAAGAAACTAACTCAAATTATATCGACTCAACCGAACTATCTTAGCATATGAGTAACTAAAAATAAGAAAACGGAACCATTGTGAAAGGAAATGCCGTACAACAAACCTGTTGTTCAGGAATCAATTCAGCCAGCTGAGAACGAAGTTCCTGCATGGCATTGGCAACAAAAACACAATCACAATCACAAACAAAATGATGGTCATGAGCAAGTTAATTACTACTTTGCACATGCTAGTAAATTAATTGACATAAAATGAAAAAGAAAATATGAGTGCGAAAATTTAGAGGCTAGAATGTACAAGGAAGAAGAAGAACTCACAAGATCTGTGGAGCTCTGCGTTTGGATCCATCTGACGGAATCTCTGAGAGTCGACTGTTGCCCCTGCAACCAAAAGCGATCGCCATCACAATCACAACCACATTTGGTTCCAGAAAAATAAAAATTCCAAAGAATCTGAGAAATAATAAAGAGCCGATTTCAGTCTGAATAAGGGAAAAGGAAAAGGAACTCACGAGACGGGAACGGAGCTTGGAAAGCGCGGTGACGCTCCTGAAGAACACCATCGATGACTGCAGCGATCGATCACCTGTCTCTCTCTTGCGGTACTCTGCACCGATCCAACTCAATTACGTATTAAATATGAATTTCACAAAATGCAGACAACATTCCAGAGCCCAGCCCAACCCAACCCGAAAGACAGAGAGAATGAAGAGTCGAGGGGAGAATTACAATCTAATTTTGGAGTTGCGCTTGAAAAATCAAAATGGCTGAAAAAAGGAAAGTACGTAGGGACTAGGGAAGGAGTGAGTCAAAACTCAAAAGTCAGAGAAATAGTAGTGGAATCTGAACGTCAAACGTAATTTGAGACCAACCACCAAATCAAACGCAGTCATTCCCTCGTTTACCTTTCAAAGTTTCAAACCCCTCTTTTCCCCTCGTTCCTTTTTTGTTTTAACATTACACTCCGGTATATTTATATTTTACTTATTTAAACAATACATTAGGAAAAAAAAATTATTTATCAATTGATAAGGATTCCACCTTTTTTTATCAATTGCCTATTTCACCGGCTAACGAAATTATTTTACAAGAAAATTGGACTTTAATAATTTTTTATTTATAAGTGACATACATAATGTTTCAACATTTGAAAGATATTTGATATCATAATAAATTAAGAATGTGACTTGGACTAATACTAATATTTTATTTAAAAAATTCAAGGGCAATATATTTATATTATTTTTATAGGTGAGCAAATAGAAATAGGTAGAGCATTTTCCTGGCGGGCGGCCAGCGCATAGCTGTCAACATCACTTTGGTATCTGGTGCCTTTCAGTGACCGTTCAAAATTCAGAAAAATCTAGTTTGAAAGCTGTTTATTTAGACAACAAAAAAGATAAAAAGATCTGAATTGGCTGCCTTCCTCATTCCATACTTTTCTCATTCTTTTTTATTTATGTGATCACGGTTAAACCACATAAATATTTTATATTTCTGCTTTTCATCTTATTATTTCTATAAAAATATCAATATATGTTAACGTGGCTTAACTATGATCACAGAAATAAAAGAAGATGAGAAGTGTACGAGAGCTTAGATTTTAAAGTTAAAAAAACATCAAAAACGTGTTTGTTTCCAATAATTAGTAGAATGAGCATGGGTTGGGCCGACTACTTGAGCCCAATTGGCGAATTTATCCACCTATTGAGAATACGTCATGGGTTAAAACGAAGAGCTCAAAATTAGCACGAGTTTCCAAAGAAAGGTGCACTCAAATGTCACCCCAAAAAATAAGCTTTTCGGCGCTTGAAAAGAAAAAATGATGGAGAAGCAGACGAGACCACCAAAGCTTCCTTTTCCCATCCCTTCCCAAAGTATCCATCACCCCCAAACTTAGATTTAAGATTACTATGAATTTATTTATGTAGGAAAGCAGGAGGGAGGGTCGGTTTCTTTCTTTCATACCTCCACCGCCACCACCACCATGATGATGATGAAGCGTCGTCACCATTTCAGCTTTGCCCGCTCGGCTTTGGAATTGGGCTTGGTTTCAGTTTCCAATTCCAGTTGCTTCTTGGTATGTATCTCTCTTTGCTTTGCTTTGTTTTGTATTCCCATGGACGCCACGCCACTTTTTAGCTTTGTTTCTAGCTGAAATCAAATTAGTCTGCAATTCTACCCCTTTTTTCTTTCTTTTCTAATTTTATTTTGCTTGCTTATTCATTTGATTTCCGTTATCAATTGATGCAAAAATGAATTCCCAACTCGCTTAGTTTTGCTTCCAATACTCAACACAGACTCTGTCTGTGATAGGAGGCAGTTGCACTTAACTCTCACAAGCACCCAATAGTTTCATTTCTTGTTGCTCATATCTGTTCTGAGCGAGAATTATATATATGTGTGACTATCGAAATCATACGCTTTCTATTAGGCCCACTTGGAAACTGCCTCGTCTTCCACCTCCGGAATTGGAATTATTCATGCTAACGGTTCACTTCCCCCTCAAATGAGTGCATCCACGCCAAGGATGTTCGCTACTTCTAGCGCTAACTTATCAGAACATCTTCCTAATAACAATCCTGCTTCTGATATGTTAATCGACTCATTTGGGAGGCTCCACACTTACTTGAGGATCTCCTTGACAGAACGTTGCAATCTCCGCTGTCAATACTGTATGCCAGCTGACGGTGTGGAGCTCACCCCCAGCCCTAAACTTCTTTCACAGACTGAGATTGTTCGCTTGGCAAAGCTGTTTGTAAGCTCAGGAGTAGACAAAATTCGTTTGACTGGAGGGGAGCCAACCGTAAGGAAAGATATTGAAGACATATGTTTAAACTTATCTAACTTGAATGGATTGAAAACGCTGGCCATTACTACCAATGGAATTACTCTTGCAAGAAAACTTCCCAAGCTCAAAGAATGTGGCCTTACTGCTCTCAATATTAGCTTAGACACGTTGGTCCCTGCAAAGTTCGAATTTATGACCAGGCGTAAAGGCCATCAACGGGTTATGGAATCAATTAACACTGCCATAGAACTTGGATATAATCCTGTTAAAGTATGTTTCTTTCTCTCAAACTTGTACTACTATTTTCATTTCCTCTGAACTTTGCATACACTAATACATTATCATGCACAAGTGCCATTCATTATATGCTTTCTATTCTATTATTCAGGTAAACTGCGTGGTGATGCGTGGATTCAATGATGATGAAATGTGTGATTTCGTAGAGCTGACACGTGATAAACCGATTAACATTCGATTCATTGAATTCATGCCTTTTGATGGAAATGTTTGGAATGTTAAAAAACTTGTACCCTACTCGGAAATGTTGGATACAGTGGTAAGGTAGAACTTGGACTAAGAATCCTGCGAATTTATTTCTTAATGCCTTAATACATCCCTCACCTCACATGCTATTAATGAACAGGTAAAGCGTTTTACAGGTCTAAAGAGACTTAAGGATCACCCAACAGATACGGCCAAGAATTTCAGGGTAGATGAACATGTTGGAGTAGTTTCTTTTATCACATCAATGACTGAGCATTTTTGTGCGGGTTGCAATAGACTGCGACTCTTAGCTGATGGGAACTTCAAAGTTTGCTTGTTTGGTCCTTCAGAGGTGAGTTGTCACCCTGTTTAAGCTTTTGGCTTAGTACTAGAATTTGACAAGTATTATATGCAGTAAACCAGCGTCATCATTTCCGAAATTTTTCTTTCTGCCATGGATTATTAAGAATACTTTCAGGGATGTATGCATATGCTATTTTTGCTTAAGCAATCCATCTAGCTTTTTGGACAGATTGATGCTTACTTTTTTGCAAGTCAAGTGCTAAGTTTGCTTAGTGCACCATTGATACAGGACTGGACCAGAAACATACAAAGGAAAAGAAAAGATTGTGCTCGGTTACTATTCATAGTACCATAGTTGCACTTATTATTAGGTTTTTGTGTCCTTCTGTGTTCTTTGTATTGGGATTTTGGATGGTTTAAGGGCAAGGGTTTATTCCTATTAAGGATTTTGCGCTCCATCTTCTTATAGTTATATACAATCACCTAGTAGTAGTACTATACTCCTTACTTGTTATTAAGATAGCCTTTAATAGCTATTAGCCACCCTCCAGATTTCTCAAACATGCTTACCCTTAAATTTTTGTAGCTCAGTGTAAAGATGGTCCACATTTTAGTATTCTGGCTATAAGAAGCCTCCCCTTTTTTTAGGTTTTTCATATCGATTGCCGGATAGGCTATAAGCTCAAAATTATTGAAGGGAAGAAGCCATTGTAGTCCAAACTTAATATATAATATATGGGTGGGATGCATTGATAGCCATGAAGGGTAAGGGATATCTGAAATTGGGGTGCTGATCAGTACGGACAGTGACACTAGACTTATCTCACAGAAGATCATAGGCTTTTCTGGCAACTTTGCTGGACTACGTCTATAGAACTGAAATTCTTGATGAACACAGCATTATCTCCTGCACATCAACTAAAAGCTCACAAAATCATAGTTGAAATTTAACAAACAATAAAAGAAATTCAAGAAACACCAGAGTAGAAAGTGTGATTCTTTATTTTTGATGAAGATCCTCTATCCGTATGTTATTATTCCTAAATCTATATTTATTCTCCATGAGGCTTTCTTTTTAATCTCTTTTGTTTTTCTTTTGGTTTTGTTTGTGGTCTACTTATATTAGCTTTAAGTTAAGGCATTAGGAATATGTGCAACAGAAATTTTAAATAATACTTTCCTGTTATTAAAATAATATGTTTAATTTGCAGGTCAGCTTAAGAGATCCTCTTCGTGATGGTGCTGATGATCACGAGCTGAGAGAAATAATCGGGTCAGCGGTATGTGCATGATAATTTGTTCAGAAATGCTCAGTGCTTCAACGATCGAATTGTTTTGTGTTTGATCAAAAGTTCATGTTCTCATGCAAAATTCAGCTTTCAAGCTTTCCTGCTATGGATTTTGAAGCCTTCTTTTCATGTTTGCTATAGGTAAAGAGGAAGAAAGCTTCACACGCCGGAATGTTTGACATTGCGAAGACGGCGAATAGGCCTATGATACATATTGGTGGCTAATGCTTGGTATGACCTCTATTCACGAAATTCTATATTGCCAATTTCTTCAAAGGAAACATCTACAGATTTAGTGGTAAAAACTTGATCCGCCTTAATCTAGTGGGAGTGATACAAAATGGAATAACTGTATCTGCAGGTTGTGTAGAATATAAACTTGGACGCAGAGAGCATAAACAGAGCCGTCTGTCATATTTTGTAGTGCCGATCTGAGCCTCTCATTAAAGAGTGGAAAGAACATGTTGGTGCTGTTTGTTACTGGGGCTGCTGGCATCTGGATAAGCAAGCAGTGAGATACTTGAGCCAGGACAAGAAAAAAGATGTTGGATTTGTACTTTTAGATTTCCTCTGATCTTTGTTGGCATTTACGGTGAAAGAAACATTTTTCCTTGTAACCTATATCATGTATTATCGAAGGAATAAATAGCTAAATTGTATGGACTGAGCAATTTAGCAATTGTTCGTAATTTTGTGTAATCTTTCCAATGAACAAGCATTCATTTTCTCATGTCCTTTACTTGTTCTACAACTGCTGCTCTACAATGGACTCGACGGAAAAAATTAAACCAGAGGCATAGGGATATACGCGGGAGTTCGAAAAAGATTTAAGTAATTAAAAGAGAGAGATGATGAGCAATGACATCTTAATATATGGGATTATACGTAGTTTGCACTAGCTACGGCTACTTAATTAAGAAACTCTAGAGAGATGATATAGTTAGTCATTCATCTCTAAGTAAATCCATGGGGATGGAGGAAGATGTTAATCATGAATGAAGTTAAGGAAATCCAGTACTTAACTCTTCGATGAAGCCATCCAAATATGAAAAACCATCCAACAAACCGTTTATCTTCTCACTGTGCAGGTCGCCTGACAACGATGTGGATGATCTCCCCGCGTAGTTGAGAGAGAGAAATGGAGGAACTGTTAAATAAAGGAGGTAGTAGTATTAATATTCAACAAGTTGCTGCAGGCCATAACCATAGAAAGGTAAGATCCCTCGTCCTCCTCCATTCCCCATTTGAAGGCTTTCGGCTAAAGCTAGTGACAGAAAAAAGAAAAAAAAAAAAAAATATATATATATATATATATATATATATATAATAAAAAAGGGCATGCACTGCACGGATACAGGTACAATGATTCAAGGGTCTGCATCTGCATGCAACTTAATATGATGTGCACGTACGCACTTGAGTGCGAACGTTAATGTTGCAGACTGCGGTTGGGGTGAAATGACATTTACCAATCAATCCGTATTCCATTGTGTTGTACTAGAGACGATAGTACCACTCTTACTGCAAGTCTGCCAACAATTCGACTTGAATCAGCTGCAACACACCAAACCCGTGCAAGAGACGACGGAAGGCCCAGTGAACTATTTCCTGGTTTCACGTGGCAAGATGGTCCCGTTGAACATTAGATTGCCTCAACTTCACTAGCGGTTTTGTTTGTCCCCACGACCACGAGACTACTGATTGATCGAGCTACCATATGATACATTTATTTTCAGCGGGCTTACAACCACAACCCACAAGATACGATCGAGCTACCAAAACTCATCCCTTCATTTGTATAGGCCTTTTCATGGAAGATTGAACCACGTAAATGCTCTACTTGAGCCCCCTTCCCCCAGACAAACTTCTTTTTCGTAAAATACAAACGACATCATTACTTTAATATACGTTAGGAGGAGGGGACGATTTGAATGTTAAGACGCATTGAGTTGAAGAGAGAAATACCCTAACCACCAAAGTAAACTAATACTTGCGAGCCCTACCCGAACTCTAGCTGTAACAAGTCTGCAAAGGACCTGAGCCTTGAACTGATTCTGAATTTCTGATTAGCGCTTGGTTAGGAGTGTGATCAATGATCAACCATGCCCTTGTCCACTGGCAAATTTTTTCAATTTATTTCAATAGCTGGTGGATTAAATGGATAGATCATAGGTGGTGACTGGTTTCCTTGTGAAATTTAAATACTTTTTGGAAAGACCATATGTGAAGGAGCTTGTTAAAACGTTTGGGGATAAATCACTAACTGAGAAATATTCCCCAAAGCTAATTTATACAAAATAATACCAATCATAACAATTTTCTCAATTTTCTTTTGCCCAGCTAGCTTGTAACAGGAGATTTGAGATTAGATTCGAGTGTACTCGCACCCATTCACACAGGTATCAAAATTCATTCTAATTTTCAAAATTCTAATACCAATATATACCCAGTATTACATATTACAAGACATTAAACCAAAATAACAAATGAATAATCTCTCAACTCACAAACAAATTTAGTATTACATATTACAAGACATTTAAATCCAAATGGACTCACATATAAATATGTGCTTAATTTAATTAGGAGAATCGAGCGGTTGAGTTTTCTTGGCCACTACTTTTGCTGTTAGGGGAGTGCATCATCATCGTGTTCATGTCCGTTGAGTTTGTTGAAGGAGAGAGCTCGCCGCCGGCGGGTAAGTCAGAAAGAGCAGCAAGCATCCGGCGAATACTAACAGAGCGAGCTGGCTTGAATCTGTGGGACCTCGGGGTAGTTTTGGAGAAGATATTGGATGAGTTGGAAAGGATGAGATATACCAAGCCCTGAACAAGGATGAACATGCCTACCTTCACCAGCACATCTGCGAAGCTGCTTTCCATCATCATCAGCATCATATTTCCCAAAATAAATTAGACAAGTTTGATTGGGTGGAAGTGGACGAGTGAATGAATGAATGAATTGGATTCAATCAAAACTATATATCCAAACAAGTATTCATAAATACATTTATATAGAGATGGGATTATGGAGGGCGGGAGGGAAGGAGGAAGGGAGGGGAGGGGAAATGGAACATGGAAAACATGGAAAACATGGCATGGGATGTTGGAAGGCAAGCAAGCCAACCTCTTTGACTTGCCGTCACAATCTAGAACTTGTGCTTACGTGATTATTATGTTGACCATTTATTGCAAGTTGAAAAGTAAACCAGTAGCTGAGCTGTAAATATATGAATAAATGTTTGTTTGCAAGGAAGGGGAAGGGAAGGAGGCAACTAGTTTGAATTCGTTGTAGTGATTACTGCCACGGCTCTACCGTAGCAAAGCCAATTTCTCTCTCTCTTTCACGCCTTGACATGGAACCGAATTGACTTGACCATTCCTTTTTAACGGTTTTTCTCCTTTCATATCACATTTCTAATGGAAAAATTGGAAATCGTCAAATCCAAATAGTCATATCCATTCACCTTTTCAATCATCCTCTTAACCAAAAAACAGACTAGCACATTTAATTCTAAGAGGCTTAGGCTCGGAAAATCTAAAGAATTAAGGAAAAGAAGAAGACAAAAAAAAAAAAAAAAAAAAAAAAAAGGGCGGCCGCCACAATGCACAAAGTAGAGCCGTGGATTGTTAAAACAGAAGTTGCATTCCTGGGTGGATAAGCTGCTTCACATCCACAGCACACATCACCACAGGCACCTCACAAACTCCACCGCTTCAAAACAACTTTGATTTCATGCATCACCAAACCAAAGAGGCGGACAATCCTTCCATTTATTAACTGAAAATTGAACCCCCAGCTCTGAAAGGGGGAGATGGGGACAGTTGACCTACACCAAGGAACAATCCCCTGCAGATTTACACTTGAGTTTTATCAAGACAATCAACATTCCTCAAACACTTCTGCTATAAATTCCCTGCATTCACATGTTCAAATAGATACATTAGTTAAATCAACAAACTACAACACTTGCTCTTTTAGCTTTTCAAATTTGATAAAATGTATCTCAGGTGACATAAATAGTAATCCCCACTCAGGCCATCACCATTTAAGCATAGAAAGCTAGGCTGGATATGTTCCGAAAGATTCCCCATGCAGACAATTTCAATGTCTTGTTTTTGACTGGAGTAAAACTACTACAATAATAAAGCAAAATAAAGAAAACAAGATTTCGCCCCAACTTCAGGCTGCACTTGCCAGAACCTTGAAAGTGGTACACGAGGCAACTTATGTTACCTTGAATATACTGATCCCAAATTCTGAATATGTCCTGTTAGAAAATCCTCCCAGCACAGACTTCAATATAAATAAACACACGAACCACAATGACGGGTAGAAATTTGTTGATTACAAAAAGAATAGCCAAGTGTGATAGAGGCAAAATGGAAAAGACTAGCTCATTAAAATGAAAAATGATATAACTATCCGGCACTTGTGTTTTGAGTATAGTAGCACTCATAAAACTAAAATATGGATGCCAAATCAGTATAAGGTGGGCGGGAAAATAGTACAGGTGGGTGGGCAACTGGGCATAGTTGCACTACTAAACCCAAGAAAAATAAAATGGCTTTAGTAAACCCTTAAACCAAGACCTTTCTAAATGGCCGATGGCATTAACTTTCTCCTAACAATCCAAGAGCATATCAGACCACAAAAGTGACCTCCAAGTTGTTCAAGCTTCTTAGCAATCTAATAGGAGCCTAAACTCATGCCCTGCCTCAGCAAGAAATCCGATAGGCACAGGACAGGCCTCAGCGGGGGACCAGCAGGTCATGGAATCCCACATTGAGGGAGGAGTTTCAAAAAAATAATTTACTATATATGTGATTGTGAACAGAAAAAGAAAAGTGAAAAAAGCATTCTTGGTCATTGTAAAGAGGTCCCTTTTTTCAAAAGAGAAAGGTGCAAAATATTACGAAATGCAATCCATCAAATTCCAAATTTTCCATGGTTTTCTAGTAGAGTTATTTCTTCAACTCTACAGATATAATTTCCCCCTACAACTTCTCAATGTGGAGGTTACCTGAATCTTCTTCCCATGTTAAACCAGTACATTAGTATATGTTCCCAGTATGCTTACCCAATGATAAGAATTTTTACCATGTAATCTCCCTAGGCTTAAGGTTCAACTTTTGAAACTCAATAAAATATTTCTTTTATAAGTTTAATTTTTTTTTCTTTTTGACCAATTGTCATTTCTTAATGATGTAGATTACTTTACAAGTCTCTAGGACAGACCCTGTATAGGCATCCCAAAGGAAAAAGAAAGTAAACAGACTAGACCATTGACCACTGATCATAGGTTTCAGCCATGATAAATTGGGCATTATAGTACTAACAAGTTACAAAGCTAAAGAAGGGAGCATCTAGGAAACAGCTTGAAGAAGAATAACACTCAAGCCACCCACACAAAACAGTCAAAATGAGCTCAACTGGCAGTCGCAGAGACTTGACTTCACTGGAAGCATAATCTCTGGTATGATCTAAAACGGAACCCAGGAAAATGTTGTCCATACCCATGCATAATATTGTTTACTATTGTATTCTAACCCCACAACACAGTAATCCTGCATAAAAATCAACTCTTTTCTAGTTTTAATCATAACTTTATAATTTATAAACACCAATACACCAGTAATGTTAATTACTTAAAGGCCAATGCTTTTTGCTTCTCTATATCCAAGAATCTCAACGTAGTATAGTAAATCGTGGAGGAAACTGTTGGAAACTATCTAAAACCTGAATAATGTTCTCATTAATATGAATATGAGTCTTTGGTAGCCAACGAACTAGCAACGCTCACTAAATTTTATTCCTTTAAAAGTATTGTAAAATTTTAGATGCAATGTAGTGAATGGGTGTATGTATCTCCAATTGTCCATGTTAAGACTGTTGAGAATGAATGCTAATAAGAGGTTGGGCTACTCCTCATATTGCCAATGGGTTTTATGGTGGAACCTCAACTTTCTTCAAAGACTTGTCTGAAACGGTGGCTTTGTTTTTTGGAACTGCTAATTACGACTAGAAGATATGCTCATGCTTGCTGAAAGCTATAAGACCGTTGATTTGTTTGATTAGTGAAGTACAGAGCAGAAAGCAATCAAAGAAACTCAGTAAGCTGAAAGAAGAAGCTGGGTGTTGAGAGACATGAGAGAGATTGTTGATATGAGGATGCAAGCAAAGGGCAATGCAATTCATAACTTAATACAATACAACACACATACAGCAGAGAGCAGACAACAACAATATAAGATTTGATTAACGACAAAGATAATGAAAAGGAAAACAAACCAACCGTTGAAAGAAGAATCGGCATTGGCATTGAAATTGGGGGCTGCAGCAGGACCCAAATGTGCTTGGTTGGCCATGTGTCTTCCACCGGCCGAAATGTAGTTGAGACGGAGACTGGTTCCATAGGAGGAGGAGGACCCATATTCCGTAAACCAATCGTTGAGGTCCTCGTCGTCGTCATTGTCGAAGTTGAAGCGCAAGGGGGTATGGTGGCCAAGCTGAAGCTGGTGGTGCTGAGTTTCGGTGGGGAGCTGGAAGCGGCAGAGAGGGCAAGAGCTGTGGGAAGAGAGCCATGGGAGAATGCAGTGGGGGTGGTACAGATGGTTGCAAGGAAGCTGCTTGGCGTCGACGGAGTGGTGAAATTGCTCCTTGCAGACGGCACAGAGGAGAAGAGGGTCACGATCGAGCATGGAGGAGGTGATCTTAAGGGTGGGGATGGAGTCGACGGAGGCCTTGGAGGCAGGGAGGGAGGAAGAGGGAACGGAGGAGGAAGAGGCGGTGGCAGAAGGGAGGAGGTCGTCGTGGTTGATGGGGTGGGTGGAGAGGTGGTGGATGAGTCGATGGAGGAATGGGCTGTTGAGGAGGTAGTTATCGCTGTGGGGATGTGGCTGGTGTGGTGGCGGTTGGAGGATGAGGGAGTCGTGCTGAAGAGAATCAGAATCCATGAGCTCCAAGAGGTCGCTGAAGCAGTGAGGGCAGAGAAGAGTATCCCTCTGCCTCTCCCTCTCCCTCTCCCGGGAAAAAGAAGTGGGCAAAGGCAGGAGGCTCACGCTCATGTCGCACTCGTGGCACCAGAACGTCTGATGATGGTGATCATCCATAATCTGATATTCACCAATTTTTGGTAATTTTTTCTGGCAATTTTTGGAAAATGGAGAGGAAGGAAGAGGAGGGTGGAGGCGGCCAGGGACGTCCCACTCACCACCAGGCAGCAGTGCAGTGGGGACTACTTCTTGGATCTTCCTTCGGATTTGGGCTTGCTGATATGAGGGCATTCTCGTCATTACGTTTTTCCTCCCACCTAACCCAAGTTCCCTCAAATCCATTGGAAGTAGAGGGGATTTTCCAGTGTTTCTGAACACGAGCAAATGTGTCAAATATCAATTATGGATATTTGAAAAAAAAAATTTCTCTCTACTTAGACCAACTCCAATGGTAACGTGAAAACTCAAAATTTTAAGTTTTAATCTCACTCGTATACTTAGTACTATGATTTAATGGTATTCTTCATCACTTGTAAGTAAGAGATCGATTCTTGCCAAAAGCAAAATTGAACCATTTTATTTTGGTAAGCCCGTTATAAGGCTTAAGCTCACTCCCCACTCCCTTAATATAGATAATATCTTTTGTTAAAAAAAAAAAAAAAAAAAAAAAAAGGGTTTTCAACTCACTCTTAAGCTCCTTCAATCATTGGGATAAAATATATTTTGGATCAATATTTTTTTTTTTTTGGGCAAAATTTGACCCGGAAAATAAGTCAAGGTTAGTTATTGAGACCCAGTTGATGACATCGTTGGCCACTTGAGGAAAAACCAACAACTAATTTTTTTTATTGGACGACCCTCATGGTTGTCTGTTAGTTCAACCAATGGTCCAACTTCAATTTAAAAAAATAAATAAATAATAAATACATTTAATCCAACCATTGAGATTGAATATGCACAAATCTAACAGCAAAAATTAAATTCAATGGTTAAAACAATTAAAAAATTATTTAAATTAAAATTCACCCATGAACTATAAATACCTATGTTATTGTTCAAACAATTCTTCTTCTTTTTTTCTTTCTATGCACCTATGTATTTGTGTTTACGAATGGGTTATGTTGTGCGGTTTATCTTGTTCTTTCATGCGGTGCATATGTGTAAGAATAAGGTAGGGTTAGTAATTTTCATTATTTATCAAAATTTAAATATTTTTAGGTTAAATGTTCATCAAAATAAATTAGGATAATCTACATAAATTGTACTTTTCAAAAAAGTTACCAAAAAAATCAGGGTAAAATTATTATTTAATCATCTCGGGCTAAAATTTTAATCCAAAACATTTGAGGAGAAAAACTATTTCTACGTTAGAACCTAAATTTTCTGGGCTAAAAATTTAGGTTTTAAACCCGATCATTGGAGTTAGTCTTATATAATAACATATGACATATCGTCCGTATTCCGGCACATTGAAAAATCTCTCTGAAGGTAGACACGTTTCATGTTACTTTGTTTGTATTACAAGTCAATGCTCTTCGAGATTGTTTATGTAGTAAGCATATTTGTTAATAACTAAACTTTTTTCTAGAAGTGGTTTCATTAGAAACACGCTGGAGTTGAAGTGCCTTGGAAAAAAAGTATATGATATTTGTTTCTTCAAAAAAGTATATATATATGATCAAAAGCACTTTCAATTTTTTATGTAAAATGAAACCAAAAGAATTTATACTTATTAGAAAGCGTTTGTAATTTTTCAGAAACAATTATAAGCATGACAAATGATGTATAGGAAAGTTTATTCCAAAAGACTATGATACATGTGTAAGAAAGTATTGAGAATGAATCACACACTGATGCGAAAAGGGACATTGCATGTGCTTATAAGTAATTGGGTTACTTCCTATACTGCCAATTGTTGCGGGTGTGGAACCTAAAATAATTCCAAAAATTCTAAAGGTAACACGTGAACTTTTTCTCTAGAAAGACAAAATTGCCCTCATTAAATGGGCATACTTCTCATATACTCCCACGCACAGCTCACACCCCTGAAAGTCCCTGCAGCTGAATACGATTGCCCACAACTCACTTACCATTAGCAAGGAAAAGTCAAAGCATTAAAGATAAGGATTGATTACCCAAATCCTATCTTTAATACATCCTAATTGAAGATTGACTCCATTTAAGTAAGTAATCCCTATTTAAATCAATTAAGGATACTTACTTCATTATCTCAAGATATTATTTCCTATTGAATATCTTGAGAATATTTCTCCATAAAACCTTGGCCAATAGGATGCCGCCATGTGTAGGGTAAAACCCTAACACTATGGCCGCCCTCTCCTCCTATATATTCCCCCAATTCTACCAATTTTCGGTAAACTTTTGCTACCCCTGAAAGCCCTAAACACTTTACTCTTCTAAGAGAAACTAACTTAGGCATCGAAGATCCATTGGCCTAACTCCCCCACCTCACGGGCTCGTGAGGCTTAGGTCCTTGATCAAAGGTGTTGATTATTTTGCAGATGCATTTTCGTCAAAACTAGAGACAACGAAAATTTGCATTGACAACGAGTTCCCCAATTTAGTGTCTGCTTTATATCTCCCCCGCGTCAGCAACCCAGACAATCACCCATGGTAGCAAGCTCCATTCCACCAACGGCTACTCCTACTCTTACGCCATCTCTAACCGAAATAGCTAAATATAGCCCCGTCCATAATTATAACTCTGCAAAATATTATTTTTAAATGAATAGTATCATGTTATACTTATATACCACATCCTCCAACTTAAAGGGCTAAACATAACTCCCTTAATAATTTATTAGTTTTAAGTTTATTGATTAATTTAATTAAACTACATTTGGAAGTTTTTAAATTTAGCTGTTGAATTTGAATCAATTATTGCAACTGAGGAGCTCATCCCCCCCCCCCCAAAAACAAAAAAAAAAGGGCTAAGAGGTGGGCTACATATGGCCAGCCTGATGCTCATTTGGCCAAATAAGTGGCTTAATGGGCTACATAGAATTATAGCTCAGCCTTCGGTTGAAGATGCCCTTACTTACCGTCAGCAAAGCCTTTCCCATCTTCAAATTATAACTTTCCTTGATAACAAGAGGTAGGCAAAGGTCTAGTTAGTGTGCCTGTGATTGGGATGCTAAGAGTAATTCCAATGTGTAAGGGCTTCCCATGGCAATTGGCAATTGAATCCCCTCAAGTGAATAGTAACTACCTTTAATGAACAGTAATTGCCTTTTGCATCTCCACCTCTAAACTAAATAGCCATGACAATAGGCAATAAAATGTTACTATTTTTTATTTTATAAAATAATAAAAATTTTAAATTTAAATTTTGAATAAGATTTTTAACCGATCTCGTCACACCACGTGTCATTATTCGAAAGTACCATTTTTGTGAATAGATTTCAATAAGATTTTTAACCAATTTTATCACGCGACTTGTCCTTACCTATTTAGAATCGTTAAAAATATTGAAATGTGGTATAAGGTGGGAGAAAATGGTAAGGTATTTATAAAAAAAATTATAATTTTTTTTAAAACTTTTTTTGGATTTTTAATTAGTTTTTTTTATTATTAACTTAATTAATCTGGACCGTCGTATTACAAAAAAAATCTAACAGTCCAAAATGAGACACATGGGCCACCCAAACATTTCTGATTTTTTTTCTTTTTCTAATTTTTTTAAAGCCTAAAAAATTGGACCGTTGATCGGGAAATTAAACGTTCCAGATTCAAAGTGATTGAGTGAGGCTGACATGCGGGCCCAATATTCTGAAAATATGCCTGAGAAGTGCCCCCACACGCTTGACGCAAATTTTTTATAATGTGGCTGACGTCAACATCACTCCCTCTCAGGCACTCGGGCCTTGAACTCCCGCCTACCCTCTCCCATGGGCTTCATCTTAGCTCAATTGCCCGAATGGGCTGGAGCTAGTTTGGGAAGGGATTATATTACAAATGGAGCATGTCCACAGGGCAAAAGAGCACAATGGAAGTGCTCTAAAGAGGGTTCATGATAATTATGAAATTCTAATCTATTATATTCAGAGTATGATAGGTCAAATCCTAGATCTACTATATTGTTAGGATTTAAGATTTAATTTATAGGAGATGAAGCTTTGCGGTGTTACATCCCACATTGCCCAGAGGAGTGGATCCTCTAAGCATTATATGTATATTCTCATCTTAACCTAACACGAGGCTTTTTAGGAGCTCACTAGCTTTGGGTTTTGTAAGATCTCCAAAGTTAAGCGAATTTGCGCAAGAGCATTTCTAGGATGGGTGACCCACTAGGAAGTTCTCATGTGAGTTCCCAAAACAAAATCGTGAGGGTGTGGTCAGGGCCCAAAGCGGACAATATCGTGTTACGGTGGAGTCAAGCCCGGGATGTGACAATTTGGTATCAGAGCCAATCCCTGGCCAGATGTGTGCCAACGAGGAGTGGATCCTCTAAGCCTTATATGTATATTCTCATCTCTACCTAGCACGAGGCCTTTTGGGAGCTCACTGGCTTCGGGTTCCGTAGGAACTCCGAAGTTAAGTGAGTTCGTGCGAGAGCATTTCCAGGATGGGTGACCCACCGGGAAGTTCTTATGTGAGTTCCCAAAAACAAAATTGTGTGAGTTCCTAAAAACAAAACCGTGAGGGCGTGGTCGGGGCCCAAAGCGGACAATATCGTGCTACGGTGAAGTCGAGCCCAGGATGTTGTGGGCACCCGGGCTGGGATGTGACATGCGGACTGCGAGGATTCTCTTATTTCATCTTTCCATCCTCTTCCATCACTTTTTCTCACATTCTCTATTTTGTCTTTCTCCTTCTATAAAAAATTAATATAAGATGCTGATGTGGTTTAACCGTGACAGTTCAAATAAGAGGAGAGGGAAGGGGAGAGAAAAAAAGATGGGAGAGAATCTTACTCTGTCAGGGATGCTGTTAGTGACATAAAGGTGGCTGGCGTTAGGGTCAAGGTCGAGGTTGCGGTCGGAGTATGTGTGGATATCGATGGGCGATAGTTTTCCCTGTTTTGATTTTAGTTTTGATTTTTCAATTTTATTAATAGTTAACAGAGTTAAGTTTGAGGTTAAGTGATTGGACACATCAAGAAACAAGTAAAGAGACATGAACGAGATACCAAATTGGGGACAACAGACCCTTAGTCATTGCCAATTAGTTTAATGGCGGAACCTCAACTTTCTTTATGGTATCAGAGTAGGTTGTCCCATTGTTTGGACCTGATTTTACAATATCGGCATGAGCAATCAAGGTCGTTGAATAAGCAGGTTCTAGACAGTTGGATTTCATATTTTTCTAGATATTACTATTAGATTTTCGTAGTAATTATCTATGAAATATATTTTTGGAAGCAAAGGAGATCAATTCCAGTTCGAATTGCTACACTTACATGATGATTGGTTTGAAAGCTAACATGGCGGGTTAAGAGACTATTTTCCATGCATTTCAAGCATAAGATAATAGTTGGAAATGGAGACAAAAGATGGCAAAGGTGGATAAGGGCCGAATTTGCTCGGAACTAAACCATACATGCAGGTTATCTCGGTAATGGTGGTATCTGATGATTACCAAAAGATAATTGGAATGGCAATAGGTGTGACCATATGGGTTTTGAAGAGATAAAAATTGGTAAAGAATGAAAGAATATTCTTTTGTTTTCATATCTGATCAAAATAACAATGTGCATGCAGATTGAATGTTTGTCAGATAATAGAATAAGGAAATAAAGATGAGAATAAATAGTCAAAGGATGGGGTTGCATGCAGATGTGTGGGTCTAAGTTTGAGATGATGAGATTTCATTGGTGCATAAGGCTCCAAGAAAGCTTTGAAGCTTTAATCATGTGGAAGGCTTTACAGTTTTGAAGTTTTCAACATTATCTTTAAGAAATTGGGAGATATATGCTTTGAATTATCTTGGAGAAAGTGAACGGCAGAGAGATATGATGCGCAAAACTTGAGATAAAGTTTGAATACAGGATGATGTTCCCTATTGTTGGATTGTTGATTGGACTCTACAAACACCATCAGGTCGTGACAAGCAGATATCCAACCTTATAAATACAAGACTCAGTGCATCGTTTATGGCCCCTTAAAATCAACACATAAATTGCCCTACGTAAAGCTTCTTAACAACCTTGAGATTTTTTCCTTTTCCCTTTTCTTCCTACCAACACATCTTCAGTTTGGATAAATAGCACTGTGAAGGCAATTGGTGACATCTTCAGTTTGCATAGGCATCACTGGTGCCGTAGAATCAGCCGACCGAGGAGCACCTTTAGTTTGGATAGATAGCACTGCTTTGAGGCCGACTGATTATTTATCCAAGTCTCGGTTAAGAAGGATTTTCGAGTCCTTGTTGGCAGAGGTCATCTCATCAGCCTTCTCGCCGAAGTGAGGTGTTACTAAGTTACTAGGCTCAGCACATTTAAAACCGAGTTTTGTTTTATGATTGGATATTCACAAGTACATTTCATTGATCGACATTCCGACGGCCGAACCACATTTACGATCAAAACATTTATCTCTTTCGAGTATTTGTGTCCATATAGTCTGGTACCAGTTTAGCGTACTTATATTCTCACGAATATAATTACTAAAACCGAACCCGGTGTCGACGATTTGTGAATTTTGCAACACTAGCAACCTTGTCTTTAGGCTCTAGAACCTAAAGGCCGAGACGTGTTCCTTCCTCAACCGCAGTTGTAAGATCAAGAAGTCATCAGCCTACCCAACGCCAGATCAATATATTTTACTCCTCGGCCGACAAGTTGGCATACCATGCACACAATTGAATGACATAGTTAGCTTATTAATTACTCAGCTTGCGAGCCGCGTAGGCTTAGTAGTTTTTAGGGTCAACACCCATGTATGAAGTCCAATGGCTACACATGTTGTGTGGGGGCCTCTCACATACACATGTAATTTGGACTCAAAACATGGGAGATTGAAGTAATTTGCATAAAATTGAAAGTCTTTATCAATAGAGAGAACTAAAAACATTGTATAGACCTAGAAACACGAATATGAAGTAAAGAGTCAGTAAGAATTAAAAAAAAAAGAAGAAGTTATAACTAAAGAAAAGTTACCAGAACAAGGAAGGAAGTGAAGAATAGTGCACCACAATAAGAGAGATGGAGAGAAAAATGAGGTCTGATCTAAAACAGAAAATAATTTAGATAGAGAACACACTTGATTTTAAGGGTATTGGACTGATATGTAGCACCAATATATGTTAGAGTAGCAAGGAAAACAAAGGCAGGATGGGACGGGGGCCATTTTGGTCCATTAGTGGCTACGCCGTGTTGTATGTCACACGATTTGTATTGTTCACGTGGACTTTAAAATTCATAAACGTGACGGAGTATGTGGAGAATAAATTTCACATTAACGAGAGAATGAACCTTGCATATGCTTATAAATAATTAAACTACTATCTATATTATCAATTATTTTATAATAAAACCTTAATTTTCTTCAAAAAATTTCTTTCAATGACTTTGAGATAAATAAATTACTTGAGATATACCGGTACAAAGACATTTCAAAGGATAATACTAAAGAGATTAAATTTGTAGATAAAATATTATAAACTAAATAATATAGAAGTTGATAATTAGATTATTACCTTAATAAAACATACTCATTCTTATTAGTGACTTATCATTAAATTTACAAATTTTATCTACAAAATATGCCTCTCAGCGTTTTCCATATATAAAAGTTTCTTGCATCCAATCCATACCATCTCACTTTCTTTCTCACCTAGAAGGTTTCTTAAGTCGAGTCTCAACCTAACTATCCCAGAGCTGAAACATGTTTGATATATCGTCACTCGAACCAGCCCTGTCCTGTCAGTTCAGATATCCCCCGCTTTCACTTCTACCTCCTACTTCTGACCTTCATTTCTTAATTATTAATTAAGCTAGTATTACACACTTTTATTGTACTTGAAAAACAATCAACATTTGTCATTGAATAGTAATATTTGTCTTTACTTGTAAGTAATAAGTTTTAGGTTTGAATTTCGTGAATGACAAATTCGATACCAAATTAAATTGTCTATTATGTAGTTTAGCTAAACTTCCCCCTCGTTCTAATATAAAATATATCATTGTACTAAAAAAAAAATCAACATTTGACTTGGGCACATTTTATCTTGTCCCATTCATTGGCTTGTTTGGTAGATCTAATGGAGATGTTGCCTACGCCATTTTATGGGGAATAAAACATAAAATGAATATTGTGATATTTTAAACTCATTTCAAAGAAATGTCAATGGTTTGTTGAGATCCCTTTATAATTTATATATTACTCACAACTTAAAATGGTACACTAATGGGTTATCAAAATGTTATATATTAAGGACAATTAACATTTGAATCCCAATCTCGTAATTTGATATCATCATCAATTTTATCATCCAGCAATATATAACAAAACATAAGGCCAATGAACAATGGAGAGCAGGACTAACATTCAATTTATTTATGATTATTTGTTTAAAAAAAAAATTATTTATGATTATGATCGATGACTTTCAGGTTTCTTATTGAAAGGAAAACTTTTGAAAGAAAAGAAAAAGGACAAGAACAGAGGAACACTAAGCTAGACCAGAGCCATGCCAGCACTCACACGTGGCACAAGGCCAGCAAGTCTAGCTAGAAACTAGAAGCCTACAAGCCAGCAGCGCCAGTGCCGGCGGAGGAGATTGAGTGAGAGGCCTTGGCAGTCTCCAGATCTGCAGCTTTCTTGAGCAAGTTCTGGTCGTCGTCCTCCAGAACCATCTGGATGGGGGAGGAGCCCAGCCCGTCGGCGATGGCCAGCATAATCTTCTTCATCTCCTCCCTGAACTCTTCCAGATCCACCGTCCCACTCTGGTCGCTGTCGAACTTGTCGAATATGGAGTCGTACAGCTGCGTCAGCTGCTCCGGCGGGGTGGCCACGTCGATGCCGAAGTGGGCCTCGATGAGCCTGAGGGACTCGAAGGCTTTGCGGAGCTCCGACCGGGAGAGGACGCCGTCGCTGTTGAGGTCGAGGGCGGCAAACTGGTCGTCGACGCTCTTCTTGAACTGGGCCTCGTCACTCACGAAGTCCTTCACAGTGCTTCCGTCGATTATCACCACTCCCATCGATGATTGATTCAGTGATTGTGTTGTGAAATTCAAATTAAGATGTGATTGTTTGGTGTTGGTGTTGGTGTTGTTTGTGTTTATTGATGGTGGAGATGGTCCATGGATGAAGGAGAAGGATAATATATGGATTGGTGAGCGGTGATTGACTAGAGATTTTTCAGTGGGACTCTAGGTGCTACACGTGTCGTTACGTGAATAATGAGATATGTGTGTTAAAAAGTTAATAACTTAAAAAATAGAATTTTTTATCACTTATATAAAAACAAATGATGTACTATCCGTATTTTCGTAACAACTAAAAAATTCTCTATGACTGACATTGCTGAAGTGGCACCTGCCACGTGCAGTTACTGTGTGTGCATAAATAAATGTACACAAAGTAGCCATTATTATTTAGAAAGCAAGTAAAATGTCTTGGCAAGCAGAATAATTGTCATGTGTCAAAGTAGCCATTATTATTTAGAAAGCAAGTAAAATGTCTTGGCAAGCAGAATAATTGTCATATGTCGTGGAGTGGAATAATAATCGAATAATATTTTGGTGATGGAAAGGATCAAGGGATGGGAAAGTTTTCGAGAAATTTTTATGATAGGAAGTATATTATATGTTTTTATGTAAGTGATAAAAAAATTTATTTTTTTAAATTATTAATTTTTAATACACATATTTCATTATTTATATAATAACATGAGATTTTTTAGTGTAATCGTTATACAGGATGGTACAGCACGTGTCTTAATGTCAATGGTGAGATATGTGTGTTAAAAAATTAATAATTTAAAAAATAAAACTTTCATCATTTACATAAAAATACGTGATGTATCATCCGTGTTTCCATCATAACTAAAAATTTCTCATTATTGACATTGGTGGAATGGCACCTGTCACGTGCAGTTACTGTGTGTGCATAAATAAATAAGAAATAAATGTACACAAAGTAGCCATTATTATTTAGAAAGCAAGTAAAATGTCTTGGAAAGCAGAATAATTGTCATGTGTCGTGGAGTGGAATAATAATCGAATAATATTTTGGTGATGGAAAGGATCAAGGGAAGGGAAAGTTTTCGATAAATTTTTTATTGTTATGAGAATGCTTGTGATACATTATATGTTTTTATATAAGTGATGAACAATTTTATTTTTTTAAATTGTTAATTTTTTAATACACATATCTCATTATTTATATAATAACATGTGATATATCATTCTTTATGCCGATCACATTGAAAAATCTGTGATAGCTTTCGGTTTTAGATGAAGCGGTGGTGGTGGTAGACTGGCAGTGGCACGGGTCCTGGTGGGTAGAACTGTAGATGGGATGGACTCATGCATGATGACACACAATGCAACACGTTGCTCTTCCACCAACTGCCACTTTGACAATTCGGCAATTTGGCACCCACACCAAGAGAATACTGTGCTCATCATCTTATTTGTCATTATTAGATAAACTTGAATTTCAAGATTCATGTAATGGATAATCACAAATCTTAAAATTCAAACTGATGATAAATACAATAGTAAACATACACCAAATAAATAGTGTTGAGCAAAAATGCACCCCTCTCACCAAACACCAAACACCAACACCAACACCATTTGAGTGTAACATTGTAAATTACCTCCCCGTTTTGTTTGATTTGAAAATTGGTCTAAAAAGACACAAAACAAAGACTTCATATTAGGCCAGGACTCAATTACTTCATTGGGCTGGGTTAGCCACATATATCATCTCTTTGATATTGGATCTAAGGAGGGGAGGGGAGGAGGAGCCTTTCGGTTAATTAATATCATGCTTAATTTTTTACAATAATAGTTTTACTAAAGCTGTGCTCCTATAGTCTTATTGTATAGCATTAACCGTATTTGGGTGTGTTGTAGTTTTTTTTTTAATTTTTTTTACATACGATATTATTAATACTAAGGGTGAGAATGTGCTAGTAATAATGTAATTCGAAATCACCTTTAATGAGAATCGAATTTAAGACCTCTCACTTACAAGTTACAAGATTGAAGAAGAATCATGAGTAAAACAAAAATACTTGTACAAATTGGCAAAGTAACCATATCCCTAATGGTGATTTTTATCTTCTTAGTAGGATTTATCTATTACACAATTTTTAACTATTAAAAAAAATAAAGAGAGTAGATCTCTTTCCTTTTTTTTTTCTTTTTGTATTTTTTAATATCACTAGAATTGTAGTAGTATGTGGTGGGTGTGATGTAGTTACTAACAAGGTTTTCATAGATGAGATGTTTTCCAAATTTGAGTCTATAATAGAGGAAGTCTCATAATGGGTTCTCGCCGCACTAAAGCACTACTCTGAGGCTTCCCCTAATCTCTGAACTTCACTTCACACCAGTAGTTCCCATTCCGGTTTTACCTTACATGTCATATTTATTTATTTTCCGACGAATGTTTCTAGTGGTCACTTCACCACTCCAAGTCAAATTCACAACTAATTCCTATTGCATGTATATTACTATTAATTGCTAGCTGCTAGAAGCCTACAACCGGAATTGCAACATACACCCAAAATATAACATCACTAATTAACAGCTCTAATAGTTAATTAAAATAAAGTAAAGGGGTTATTGAACTGTAATCCTTTAAGAAGATTAAAATTTAATAAAAATCTGATGTTAGAGTATATATTTGATACTGTGCTCGATGCACATATGCAGCAATGGCAGCCACCATCACTATACTTCCTGACCAGATTTCATGATTTTTCCAACCAAGATAGGCCCTGGGAATCCCCCTCTCTCGTCCTTTCTAGTTTGGGAAAGATTTTGAAGATATAGGCCTGTGTTTGTAGGATTTAAGGACATAAATCATGAGGGGATGTTTTCCCTAGTTTTTCCGGCGAGATTTCGAGGTTTTGCAGGCCATTTCCGGTTAGCTCCGGCCATGGCTCTGTCCCTCATTGGTATATTTTGAACCTTTAGTTCATGAGCTTCATTTTGACTTTTATTTCATTGAAAATGGCTGAGTTTTGAGCTTGAACAAAGCTCTGGTTCGCTGCCCAGTTTCCGGCCGAATCTAGCAACTTGCAACCGGGTTGACTTGGCTCGATTTAAGAAAAGAAAAGCCCAAAACTTGATCCATGGGCCAACCCAATCCTTTAGCCTATTAATCCTAAACTAGGATCCAACCTGTCCCACTTCCTAATGGATTTGGAATATTCCTGAAATATTCCTTGCGTTGATTTTTTTTAAATTTTCTTGAAAACCCTCCTAGGCTAATTTCGACGCCCTGAATTTGTTTTTGACATCCATTTAGTGAATTTCCAAAGTTTTAACGTAGTTGACTACCGGGGCATCTCGGTTGACTTCTTAGGGTTGACCGTTGACTTTTACAAAATTTGCCCAGGACCCTTCTTAGCATGTTTCGACGCGCTGATTTCGAATATGCCGTCAATTTCTTCAAATTGAAATGTTTTAATTCATTTTGAATCTGTGAGTGGGTTTTTTCTTTCATAAAGTGTATGTATATATATTATTTGAGTTGGCATACATATATTAATAATGTCTTTTCCATGCAATGGCATAATTAAATTGACGTTATAAGAATTGTCAAAATGGTGAAAATTATGAAATTATTCTAAATCCTGCGGGATGCACATGTATGCGTACTAATATGAGATGTTTTAGCCAGGCTTCACGTGTATGTTTACATCGCACTGCACACTCACTTTGGATCCATTGTAGGTGCCAGTCATGTCCTAGATTGCTATAGGCAATTAAGACTCGTACGTGATGCGCATAGTGCCAGTCTTCATGTGATTGCAGTGCTAGAGTGTAAATCATTGTTACACTCAGTCCTGTTCATGTTAGAATATCTTTGCATGAACTCGTATGTCAGCATACATTGATGAGCACTCGATTTGACATTCGATTATGTGATTTGTTGTGATTACCAGATTATTATGTGTTTATTTTGGAGATGTTGTAAAATGTTGTATGCTCGAGATATTATTGTTTACAATAAGTATTTTCATACTATACGTAGTATGTTATATTTGGAAACTATAATTATTTTACAGCGAGGGGTTATTATGTTTTCGAAAAGGTTTTTACAAAACTTTATGTTTAGGCCCACTCACCTTGTTTTTCGCCCCTCCAGGTTTTGGTGGCTGAGTTTTTGTGTCGACGAGGATTCTTGGCAAACTTTGGTATAGGTGATTACCTTCAACGGTATAATTTTTATCCTACCTTTGTTGTACTTTACTTATGCTCTGACATCACATGTGAATTGGGTTCATTCCTGCTCATTAGTGCATTCTTCCATTTTGACACTTTAGGTTTAAATTTACTCACATTTTTCACATCACTATACTTTATGGCTTCGTCATCCTCCTGGTGTTGCCCAGCACAGCTCGATTTGGAGTCTAGGTGGACATTCCGGATCGGGGTGTGTCAACATAAGTGTAAACGAAAAGTCCGTACCTAAACATATTATATTAAATAAATGTACCGAAATGTCCGTATCTAAATATTATGCTAAATTAGGGTAGCGAAATGTCTGTACCTAAACATATTATAAAAAAAAGGAAGACATTGAATGCATATGCTAACATTAATTAGAGTTTAGGGACTAGAATCAAATTTTAGTGTTGCTCTTACACGATTATATGAGTTCAAATCCCATCAACCCTCTAATATAACAAATCTATCATTTGATAAAAAAAAAAAAAAAAAGAAGAACTAATTTACTAGATAATTAATTAATTAACAAATGATGGAGTTATGAAAGGAGCGGAGGGTCAGACTCCCCTCCTTCCGGAGTCGGACTTGGTCAAAGACCTAAGCCTCACTAACAATTTCATCTTCATCCGCTGGCTGCTCTGATCCCCTTCAGCTTCAGCCCCAGCAGCCGCCTTCTTCTTCCTCCCCATCCCCCGCGGTGACGACGTCACCCAATTTTCCGGTGACCCACCACCCACTCCCACCAGCACGCTCTCCGGTGACGATGACCTCATCCTCACCGTCTGATCATCACACGATGAGTAAAGCTCCGCTAGTTGATCTCGGCTTCCCCCATCAACACCCAAGTTTCTGGCCTGCATCGCCAACACCACCTCCTTCATTGCCACGTCAGCATCCCCTCTGTTCCTGAGCAGAATCTCTCCCACCTGGGCCGGCGTGAGTACCCCGCCCGACCTCACGCACCCGTCCGCTGCCTCGAAGAGCGGGTGGGCATCGAGCCCCAAGTAGTTCTTTGCCAGCTGCCGGAAGGCGTGGGGACCGCAGGTGCCGAGGCTGACGTGGACGTCCATGCGTCCGCAGCGCAGCAGCGCCGGGTCCACATTGTCCCTATGGTTGGTGGTGAACACTATGATGCGTTCATCTCCGCAACAAGACCAGAGGCCGTCCGTGAAGTTGAGCAACCCCGACAGCGTCACTCTCCCTCCGCCGTTTTGCTCGTCGTCGTCCTGCTTCTGCTGAGCCTGCTTCCTCGATGATCTCAGCCTAGCCTTGGAAGTTGAATTCGAGATCATTTGCTGCTGCCTGTCAGCCGTCAGATCGAGGGAGCAGTCTATGTCTTCTATGACTACGATGGAGCGGTTGGTGGTCTGTATGAGCAGAGCTCGCAGCTCCGAGTTGTCAGAAACCTTGGTGAGCTCGAGGTCGTAGACGTCGTAGCACAGGTAGTTGGCCATGGCAGCGATCAAGCTCGACTTGCCTGAACCGGGAGGGCCGTACAGAAGGTAACCCCGCTTCCACGCGCGTCCCACCCTGTGGTAAAACTCTTTGCCCTCGGCAAACGCCGTGAGGTCTCCGGTAAGCTGGTTCTTGAGTTGGGGTTCGAGAGCGAGGGTTTCGAAGGTGGAGGGGTGACGGAAGGGGACGGAGACCCAGCCGGACTCGTAGGAGGCGTGGCCGTTGTTGGTGAAGAGCCGCCTCTCACGAGAGACGCGCTCGAATTCCTCGGCACGTGCGGTGAGATGGTGGAGGTAAGGCTGGAGGAGGGCGTGGCGGTGGCGCTTGGGGAGCTTGAGTACGAAGGAGCGCTTCTCTTCAAGGGAGTCTTGGACGGTGTCGACGTGGTGGGTCCAGGAGAGGGTGAGGCCGCGGAAGGAGTCGTGGACGGAGTGGTTGGGGGCGACGGTGAAGGAGATGCGGTTGGAAGAGTTGGAGCGGGAGAGGGTGAGGCGGGAATTGAATGAGGAGGAGGAGGAGGTGGCAGAACTGGCAGAGGCGTTGGCGTTGACGAGGGAGTTGAGGTAGAGGTTGACATGGCGGTAGAGGTGATTGAGGTGGACGCCGCAGTAGCCGTTGAACTCGGGGACGTCGAAGTAGGAGTAGGGGGTGAGCATGTCTTGGAGGGACTCGTATAGGGAGTGGAGGAGGGAGAGCAGCTGGGAAGGCAGCACATTCTGGAGGACTGTCAGCAGCCCCAGCAACGACCACAGCTGTGACAACATCTCCATGTATAAATCTCTAATCGTTTCTCTGGCTACCTATCTTTTGTCTTGCTTGCAGACTTGCAGTTGCAGCCGCTATATATGGTACGCAGTGATCACTGATCGATTGCGATTTTGTTTGTGTCTAGAAGTAGTTGTAGTAATTAAGTAGGTGCCATAGAGATGGTCTACTTAATGTGATGTGAGGACTTTACCTTCATGTATGGAAATGCATTATTTATTCTTATATGTACTATGGGAGAAGAAAACAAATTATTAAGCAGGGGCCGGGCCCAGAGTTGCATGCATTCTAATGTGTAAGGATAATGCTAGGAAACCATTACATTTTATTGTGTAAGAATAATGCTACGGAAATCATTAAATTTTATAAATAATATGATGTGGTGGTTGATGATTGTATGATTAAGTTTCGATTAACGTGTTTAAATTTTATTGGTTACATATTACAAAATCTGTAAATTTAGTTAAAATAATTAGTCTATCTAGAATTACTTAATGTGTAAATAAAGGGATATTGTGGGGAAATATGTCTGACTGGTCACTGGGGGCGTCTTTAAATCTCATTCACCATATTAATATGGAGTTCAGATCTGCTGTTAGAGGTGGCTGAAAAAGCATCAGCAAAGCAAAAGAATATGGCTAATAAAGATGATGCATGAAAGCAGAAAGCCGACTCTTCTTCTTTTGCTTTTTGATATTCTCTATCCCCATTCCCTAGAGGTTTTCATATTCTGCTTCACTCTCTCGTGTACAAGGTGAGTACATGAACAATAAAACCAATTCACGACACAAGTCCAACTCTTAATGAAGAGGAAAGTTGAGGTTTTGTCACAATTTGATAAATTTTTAGGTTTATTATGATTAATCAACATCATCGATATTATTTCAACCATTTATTGTATTGAATTTTACAAAAGTTTCAGCGATATTAGTAGTGAAATTCTTACATCTAAGTTGTATATTATTTCGTTATATTTTCATTTGTAATAATCTATTCTCCAACGTACAATTATATAATGATATTAAGAGTAATTCAACTCTTTATACATATTTAGTAAAGTTCAAGTATTGAACATTTTTTGCAGTTCACACACATGTCATGTCATATTGAAGTCAAAACCTTAGCCAAGATCTTATAAGAATAATTACATAAGCTAATCAGTCGGAACTAGGAAACATATTTTGGATTTTGAACTTTCGGAATAAGCACAATGTGAGTTGCGTTGAGTCGGCAGGATTAACCTCCCCAAATTCCAGCATCCAAACCAGAGCATTAACCTCCTCCCTAATACTCTCCCAAAAAGAATGATAGAACACACCATGGAAGCCATCAGGTCCCGGAGCCTGGAGACTGCCCATTTGCAGCGTTGCTTCTTTAATTTCCACATCCGAGATTGAAGACATCAAGGACTCATTCATGCTAGTGGCAACCGATGGAGTTACACACTCCAATATTGATCCCCACTCCCTTCTCCCCGCAAAGGTGAAGAGATTTAGAAAATAGTCATCTATTAGCTTCCTCACTCGATTCAGATGCTCCACCCAATTGCCATCCTCCTTTTTAAGTTTCATCACATGATTTCTCCTCTGCCGTTGCATGGTGGATTGATGGAAAAACTTGGTGTTAGCATCTCCTTCACGAAGCCGTTTAACCCTTGACCTTTGTTGCCAAAAGCTTTCCTCCTGTGCCGATAACCTATCAATCAATTTTGTCTTCTCATGAATCTTATCAATATGTGCTCCCCAATCTTTTTGAAGCTCCCCAAGCTTGGACATAAGCTCCGCAATTTCCTGTTCCCTCATTTTGAATTTCCTTCTACTCTAAGTAATGAGCTGAGATTGACAATCATTGATCTGTTTTTGCCATCGATCAAACGCATCACTACCGCAAGGACGGTCCCAACAAGCTTTCACCAACCTTTTGCATTCTTTATCCTTAGCCCAAAAAGCTTCGAAGTGGAATAACTTTCGACCAGCAGTCCACCGGGATCACACTAGATGATAATAGGGTAATGGTCCGAACCCAAAACAGTACCGTGTGTGACCATAGTATATGGCCAAGAAACTTGCCATAACTGATTGATAAGCCCCTTATCTAACCTCCCCTCCACTAGTTCTCAATTTCTAGTACCTTTCCAAGTGAAGGAGAGGCCATTGAAGTTGAGATCAACCAGCTTTGCCGTGTTCATAAAATCTGCCAGATATTGGGGCCTATTATACAAAACAGCCGTTCCACCAGATTTCTTATAATCCCAAATAAACTCATTGAAATCGTTGCCACATAGCCAAGGAATACTAGAGGGGTTGAAATGAGTATTCATCCAATCCTAAAGCAGTGCTTTCTCCATTCGATAAGTAGTGCCATAGACCCTTGTCACTCTCACCCATCGAGACTCCCTCACTGTTCACATCCGAGCATCAATAACATGCTTTGAAGAAAAACTGATGTCAACTTCCAATTGGTCATCCCACCATAGGCTCAATTCACCAGACTTACCAATTGGGGAAACATCGAAACCATTCTTGAACCCCATTCGTCTTCTTACACCATCAATTCTATGATCATTCGTCTTAGTTTCTGATCGAAAAATCATAGAGGGCCTATATTTCAAAATAAGCCCATGAAGGGCTTGAATTATCGTGTTCGACCCAAGACCACGACAGTTCCAAAAGAGGTAAATCATGGTGACTTTGTGGTTGTTGAAGGCCGACCGCCACCACCTTAAGAAGACTTTCCCTCTTTTCAGGCCAACAATGCCTCACGCTTATGCTCAGAGACCTCCTCCATGAACTCCCACATATCCTAATACCCAATTGGGATGTCCTGTAATTCCTTATCCGCATATATAGCTCACTTCACCATCAAGCATCTTTCTCATAACAAATTCAAGATAATGTAGAGATTGCCCATGAACTATTCCATTTCCTTAAACTAAGGAAAACAAGAAGTAAGTTTGAGCTTGGCATTAAGCTAGATATGCATAGAGTGTATGATCGGATGGAGTAGGATTTCCTTGATGCGGTTATGGAGAAGATGGGTTTAATTCTAGTTGGCGGAAGCTTATCATGGGGTGTGTGAGCTCGATTAACTTTGCGGTAATTCTTAATGGGCTACCGGGCAACAAGTTTGCTCATTCAAGAAGTTTACGACAAGGGGATCCTTTATCTTCTTATTTGTTCTTATTGGTCAGTGATGTTATTTCCAAGATGCTTCAATCAGCGGTGTGGCGAAAACATTTGGAAGGGTTGAAGATGAAGTCGTATGGTCCGATAATATCCCATATTTTCTTTGCTGATAACACACTAATATTTTTGAAGCCCACTAGAATGAACTGTTGCAATCTGGTCAAAATCATTGAAGACTATTGTGCAATCTAGTCAAAATCATTGAAGACTAAGTAAATCTACAAAAATTGTGCTTTTTCTTTAGTGCCAATACGTCGGCGGCAGTGTTGACGGAGTTGGGACAAGTTCTTAATATGCATGTTGTTTCTGATCTGGGGACATACCTTAGTGTTCCTGCCATGTGGAGAAGATCAAAGTGGCAAGATCTTGCTTATGTCAAAGGTAGGATTTTGCGGAAAATACAAGGGTGGAAGCAAAACACTCTCTCTTAAGCGGGCAAAAAGGTATTAATTAAAGCAGTTGCTCAAACAATTCCAGCATGCCACATTTCACATTCTTCAAAGGGGATGAAGACCTGGAGAGACATCTAAAGCACTACCGAAGCTCAATGATCCTCTATCGAAACAACAACGATCTCATGTGCAAGATATTCGCCACCACTCTACAAGGCAAGGCGCAAGATTGGTTCTACACCCTGCCGCCATAATCCATCAGGAGTTTCGACAAATTTTCTTTGGTTTTCACCAAAGAATATTCATCCTATCGCTTGATCAAGAAAAAGTCCTACCACCTGTTCAAAGTCAAGAAGAACCCAAGGAGTCGCTTCGCGACTATGTGAAGAGGTTCAAAGTAGAGAAGGCAAAGATAGTTAGATGCAATGACTCGATAGCTAGAGTAGCCTTTCAAAAAGGACTCCCAGCAGACCACTCGCTGTTCGGAGAATTGATCATGAAAGAAGATCTAACTCTGGTAGACTTTTTCGCTTTGGCGGAAAAGCATGCACTTTGGGACGAGGTTCGCCGATGCACATTCAATGCAAATTCGAGCGATCTTGACTATGAAGTCCCCCACTACTTTGGAGGAAATTCAAGGTCTGACTGGACGAGTAGCCGCATCTGAATCTTCAATAAGCTTTACCTTCATACGAGAAGAGCTGAGGGCCCAATTACCTATATTCCATAGTTCAAAATCTCTCATCAATGCGGAAACCAGTTACCAGAAATTCAAAATGTAACTTTGGCGACAGTTGTTGCAACCCGAAAACTTAAGTTATACCTTTACATGCACTCAATCATCCTCATGACGCACTATTCTGCCTAATCCAGACATGTGATGATAAAGGCGCAGACACTGGCGATGTAAATTTTTTTTTTTATGAATGCAACAACTTAGCTCAAAAGGCACGCCAAGGGTAGACGAACACTAGAAGGACTGTCACATCCGGGCCTGGGCCTCCACCACATCCCGGGTGCGACTCCGCCGTAGCACGATATTGTCCGTTTTGGGCCCCGATCACGCCCTCACGGTTTTGTTTCTGGGAACTCACACGATAACTTCCTAGTGGGTCACTTATCATGAAATTGCTCTCACGCGCTACTCGCTTAACTTCGGAGTTCTGATGGAATCTAAAGCCAATGAGTTTCCAAAAGACCTCGTGCTAGGTAGAGATGAGAATATACGTATAAAGCTTACATGATCCACTCTCTTAGGCGATGTGGGATGTTACAATCCACCCCCCTTAGACCATCTCCAATGGTTGGGCTAAAAGCCAAATATTTTAACCTGGAAAATTTAGTTTTTAGCCCAGAAACAGTTTTTTTGCTCCAACCGTTCTGGCCTAAAATTTTAGCCCGGGATTATTAAAGAATGAACTTAGGCTATTTTTTTTAAAATTAAATTTCAAAAAAAAAAATGTAGACTATTGTAAATTAATTTTATGAACATTTTAATCTAAAAAAATTTAAATTCCGACAAATATTGAAAAATCACTAAATTTTTCACAAAGCAAGCCTTCAACTTTTACCAATCTTTCAACCCTGGGCTAACTTTCAATTCACCAACCTTTCAACACCAAATTTTCAATTCACCAACCGTTCAACACCAAACTTTCAACTTTCATCAATCATCTTGTATATAAACATATGTCCAATATTTGTTGATCACACAACCTTTCAACCTTCAATCATCCTCTATATTCACCAATCTTTCAACTTTTAAAGAGTTTTTGTTTCCTAAAAATCCTTAATATCTCATCAATGGGTGATAGAAGAAGACGTAGCATGGCAATGCAGATGGCGCAATATCAAACAAGGATCGAGATTGAGGATGTAGAATTGTTCAACGCCGAAGTTGAACTTATCAACTCGTTTATGCAATATGAGCACCATGGCGAATCTAGCCATCGTGGTTCTGTCATAGGACGTTCATATGTGTAGTGTGATAGAGAAAAGTGTCATGACCGAATGATAAAAGATTATTTCATCGAGCGTCCGAGATTTCCTGCTTATGATTTTCGAAGGCGGTTTTGGATAAGGAGATAGCTTTTTGAAAGCATCTTGAATGCAGTTGTCAATCATGACCACTACTTTGCAAGAAGGCTAGATGCCGCAGGCCGACAAGGTTTATCACCTCATCAGAAGCTCACATCTGGTTTTCGCATGCTAGCTAATAGGTGCTCTGCAGACTCAATTGACGAGTATTGCCGACTTGTAGAAAGTACTGCTATTGAGAACCTGAAGTGCTTTTATAAGGCAATTGAAGGCATATATGGAGCCATATACCTCCGCAATCCAAATCGTGAAGACTTGAAGAAACTTCTACGCAAGGCAGACAAAAGAGGCTTCATTGGCATGATAGAAAGTCTCGATTGTATGCATTGGGATTGGAAGAATTGTC
The DNA here is from genome assembly GCF_019419815.1 of Pyrus x bretschneideri. NCBI lineage: Eukaryota > Viridiplantae > Streptophyta > Magnoliopsida > Rosales > Rosaceae > Pyrus > Pyrus x bretschneideri. The sequence goes on along the minus strand of NW_025999790.1, from coordinate 214,089 downwards.
CTACTGCTTGGGCTAGCCAATTCAAAGGCCGTCATGACAAGCCAATCATCGTGCTCGAGGCTGTGGCGTCTTACGACATATGGATTTGGCATGCTTTCTTCGACGCTCCTGGATCAAATAACGATATCAACGTTCTTTGGTCTTCTCCTTTGTTCGATAATGTTGTCAATGGATGGGCACCAGAATTTCAATATAAGGTAAATGGTAATAGGTATGAGCTAGGTCACTACCTAACTGATGGTATTTATCCTAGTTGGTCTACCTTTGTCAAAAGTTTTTCTCATCCCGATAGTGCAAAGAAGAAATTATTTTCGCATAAGCAAGAGTCTTACTTGAATGATGTGGAAAGAGCGTTCGAGATCCTGCAAGCTTGATGGGCCATTGTTAGAGGGCCTGCACGATTTTGGCAGTCCGAAGATCTCCATTCAATGATGATGACGTGCATAATTTTGCACAACATGATTGTGGAAGATGAGTACATCGTAATTGAAGAAGAGTCAGAAGAAGATGTGGATGATGACCAACCAACACATATGAGAGCTATTGCAAGAGATGTTGAATATCTTGCTCCAACCACATATGAGACCTGACAGGTTAGGGTCACCTTGAGTGAGTATATGAGACATTTAAATAGAATTCAAGCTCCTCAATGTCATGACACACTCTGTAAGGATTTGGTTGAGCATGTATAACGCTGAGAAGGTGAACGTTGATGATGTTGGTTAAGCATTTATGTAATAATTTTAAATGTACTATGTTGTTATTTTTGAGTAATAAATTTAAGTATCTTCTTATGCAAAGTATTTTGTCTAGTACGTTGGATAAATTATTGAATGAAGGTTGAATTATTGAAGGCATCTATTCTACATCAAAGTGTGGAATAATAAGACATAAATTATTGGATAAGTAATAAGACAAAAATTTAATAAAGTACATAAACCACATAAACTTAATACAATCGATAATTCATAAACCACATAATTAATAAACTACATAAATTTAATACAAACGACAATTAATAAACTTAATTAATAAAGCACATAATTCATACACTACATAAACTTAACAATCATATCCACCATCTTCACTTGGTGATGGACTTCGTTGAAATGTTGGGATATAGGGTTCAGAGGATTCATCATCTTGAAACATACTCCTTGAGGCAGATTTTTGCATAATTTCCTTTTGCTTACCACGTAAGAACTTCTTCCTCTTTGGAGTGTATTTGCTGAGGTCCTTCATCATGAATTCAATTTCAAACCTATTTTCCTCCTTATCCGAGATTTCCTTCATTTGCAAACGTCCTAAGCATGTTGCAACTTAAAAACTTGATTTTTTGGTGTTACTCTTGTCTTGTAAATTTCCATTGCTTTGTCACCCTATGCAAAAAATACATAAAAATAATTAGTTGCAACATGATATTATGTACATGACAAATAAAATATCAAGAACAAAACTTACAATTTCTATGGCGCTCCTTCCACTAGCCATGCCAACCACATCTCTCTCCAAGCTTCCATTCCATAAAATGCATGCTTTTTTGATAGTCTTCCACCAATCATAAGCACCATCACCATCCCGCCCGCCGCCATTGCAGTTTTCTTGTAACTTTGCAATGATTTTATCCCACAAAACCTTTTAATTTTGATTTATGCTAACTGCACCATCTTCGCTAACAGAACATGCCAAGCATAGAGCAACATCTTCCTCACAGGTCCAATTACGACCTCTAATATGCTCTCTTGCCATTTTAAACAATTTGGAAATGGTAGAAAGATAAATTGGAAGAATTGTAAGAGAAAATTGAGTTTTGTGTGGATGTTTGAACAAATACATATGTATTTATAGAGTTTTTGGGTGAATTTGAGTTAAATAATTTTTTAAAATTATTTTAGCCGTTGGATTTAAATTTGGACCGTTAGATCTTTTTTTTTTACCGTTAGATTTGATTATATTCGATCTCAGCCGTTGGATTCAATGTATTTTAAAATGACATATTTAAAAAAATCAAATTTGAATCTGGACCGTTGGTTGTCCGTGAAAACCAGCCATCGGATTGAAAATGTAGCCGTTAAACTGCATTGGGTGGCCGACAAACCATTGACAGCGGGGCCCACCCCTGTCGGGAATGAATTGCAGGCGCTCCGAGTGGGGCGCGTTGGAGCGTGAACGAGCTAAGACTGGCCCAATGACCAAGGAGTCCAGTCACACAGTGGGAGGGGGAATTCTGCGGGGTATTTGGCCCAGCTTTAACATTTAGTATTTAGCCCAATGTTTTAGCATGGGTTGGAGATGGTTTGGGGGGGGGGGAATTTAGCATTTAGCCCACCATTGGAGGTGGTCTTAGGGGCCTGATGTCCTCATCGGCACACTTCCGGTCAGCAATTGGTTATAATACCAAATTGTCACATCCCGGCCTAGGCCCCTACCACATCCCAGGTGCGACTCCGCCGTAGCACGATATTGTCTGCTTTGGACCCCGACCACGCCCTCACGGTTTTGTTTCTGGGAACTTACACGAGAACTTCCCAGTGGGTCACCCATCATGAGATTGCTCTCGCGCGCTACTCGCTTAACTTCGGAGTTCCGATGGAATCCGAAGCCAATGAGTTCCCAAAATGCCTCATGTTAGGTAGAGATGAGAATATACATATAAGGCTTACATGATCCACTCCCCTGGGCGATTTGGGATGTCACAAGGACACTCAGAAGCAAGTTTTGTCCTCTTCGCCCAAGAAAATTCTACATAGGAGCAACATGTACCAGCAAGTTGAACACCACTTCTGCTATGCGTCACATGGCCTAAGCCGACCTTGCTTCATAATTCAGCTTTAGAGCGGCCCAATACTGACAGTTGAGCATCTTTTGCTATGTGTAACATGGCCCCAGCTCCACGGCTCCATACCGCACCTTCATGCCTAGCCTAGGCGACGCAACATAGCGACCTAACGACACTCCGGAGGCAGCCGAGCATACCCTAGCCACGCTTGCTTCGCCCAATGGAGACTTCTGACATTTGCATGTCGACGACGCATCCAACTACAAAGGCTCAGAAGCAGGCATGGTCCTTGTCACCCTAGACGATTCGATGCTCGAGTAGGCGATTACTTTAGGCTTCAAGGCATCTAACAACGAAGTAGAGTACGAAGCCCTACTAGCAGGCCTTTGAATGGTAAAAGACTTGGCGGTGAAAAAGCTTGCAATTCATTCTGATTCCTAGCTAATCACCAGCTAGAGTACTGGGGAGTACATGGCAAAACATCCAAGGATGCCGCAATACTAAAAAAAAGTATGCAAGCAGCTTAAGGCATTTCAGACTTACACCCTTACTCAAGTTTCGTGGGTAGACAACGCCTACGCGGACACACTAGTCGGCGTAGGCTCCACCTCAACCACCAACTCAATTGCTTTATCCTGATGGAATATCTAGACAAGCCAAAAATAGAAGAGGAACTGGTAGCCAAAGTATCATAGCATTGTTGCCCGAAGATCCTACACTAGACCACATCTTCACTGCCTAGCGCCTTTCGACGACCTAATGGTTCTAAGCTCAATCCACGAAGACGTTTATGGAAATCACTTTGGAGGCTGATCCTTAGTCCAGAGGGCTGTTAACACAAGCTGCTACTGGCCTACCATGCATCAAGCCATTAATAAGTTAGTGCAAAAGTGCGACCGTTGCCAACTCTACAAGCTGGTACCAACATTGTTTGCCAGCGAGCTACACCTACATATCAGTCTTTGGCCATTCATGCAGTGGGCAATCAACTTAATAGGGCCAATGCTGCCCATTACTGGGGCAAAGGCATGATGATCGTTGCAACTGATTACTTCACCAAATGGGTAGAAGTAGAGCCCATGACAATGACGACTCAGGAGGACATATAGCGCTTTATATGGAGGAACATTATTTGCTAATTTGGTATCCCCAATTCGTCATCATCGACAACAGCTCGTAATTAATGGGCAAAGATTTGACGAAGTTTTTCCAAAAGTATAACATCAAGCAGCACATGTCCACACTGAGATATCCTTAAGGCAATGGGCAGACTGAAGCATCCAGTAAGACGATTCTCGACTGCCTCAAGAAATCCTTCTCCGAAAAGAAGGGAAAATGGCCAAACAAACTCCCTAGATGTCTATGGGCATATCGCACGACCAAATGACAAGCCACCAATGAGATTCCTTTCTCTTCGGCATTTCGTTCAGAAGCAATCATTCTTCCCAAATGTCATCATGCCAAGTATCAGCACTCTATTGCTAGGCATTGAGCAGAACAGTAAGGAGATCGCCACATGCTTAGATCTGGTAGAGAAAAAGCGCGAGCAGACCATCACCTGCATCGCTGCCTATTAACAACAACTCATTTCCAGCTATAACAAAAAGGCCAAGATCCAGTTGTTCTAACCTAGAGATCTAGTCCTAAGAAAAGCCTTCATCACTGCCTCGTAAAGAAGGCTATAAAAAGATGGATCTCATCTGGGAAGGTCCGTACAAGATCAGCAAAGTAGGCGGCAATGGTAGTTACACCCTCACCACTATAAACGACAAAGAGATCGAAAAGCAGTGGAACGTTTATAATCTGAGGAAGTACCATGTGTGACCTCCTGCCACATCAAAGCCCGAAGACTCAAGTAGTTCGACGGGAACCACTTCCCAAGTTGAGGACCATCCAGTTGTTATGCAATTCTTACCTTACAGCTAAGTTCTCGTTCGTTTCACTCGTTTTTCAATGAGGAATTTAGAAGTAATCTATAACTTGGCTTGGCTGCATGGTTACAACAACTGATCATTCTTGCACTTCAAAAGAAGATCACGCCCTTTTTAAAGACTTATTGCAGGAATTGCAGCCCCTGAAGGACCAAGCATGCTTTCTAGTGCGAGAGGATAAACTAATTGCTCTCCAGTGCGGGAGGGTAAACCAATTCCCCGACACCCATATGGGTATGCTCTCTAAGGCAAGATGATAAACTTACACTCCGAATATCCAGACGTGGATGAGCCAAGCTGCCCTGGTATAACTAGGTGCACGATGGCTTGCGTCGGGATTCCTAGAAATAGCCATAAAGGTCTTTTTCAAGGATTAGCTAACTGAAGGGTTTTGGGTCTCTTGGCCTAATCCGTGGAGAACTGGGCCTCATAGACAGATGAGGCACATTACGTAGTACACTCTATGGATGGCTGCCCTGGAACCTTAAAACTACTACTGAGTGAACGAAGGTAGCCTACGGTTTCTGGAAGACTGCCTACGGCTTGCCATTTGAGCAGTAAAGCTGTGCTAGACTTATACAACCACACATTCTTGTGAAAGGTTAAACAAGCTAGCATGCATATACGAAGTTTTATCCACTGCCGACATGCTACGTAGTTGATAAGCTTCACCTCTACTAAGTGCGGAACAACCTACGCCAAGTCCTAAAGTGTTGTGATACTTGCTACACAACTTACGGAATTGGAGAAAACCAAGGCTAACAACCTAGTGGTCACGCAGACTTGTTTGCTTCGGTAAGTAAGGCGTCCGGCTGCCGACCATATGGCTAACAACTTTATAAAGTTCTACACCAACACCTACGGCTGGATAGGCTACGCGGCATGTCTGCTTATAGAAAAGTAGCACGCTTGCCATTGGTTTATAAAGTCTAAAGGTTAGGGCATGAACAAAAGAAGCGAAGATGGAGAAAAGCAAAGGAAGCAAGTTTATTAAATTTTCTAGCAAAATTGATAAACGACTAGCACAGACCAAAGGAGTTCAAGCAAAGCAAAAGCAACAAGGAAAATAAAGAAAGTCTTAAAAACTACATAGAAGACTACTCTTTAGCAGCTTGGACGCTCCATGACTACTCGGTCGCCACACTTTCAGTAGCAGCGGCACCATCCAACACTTCATCCCTTGCTGCCCCAACCTCAGCACCAACTTCTTCGACTACTTCACCAATGGAAGCCTCAAAAGTAAAGGTAAACAAGTCTTCCGGAGAAATAAAAAAGGTTTCAAAGTCTTTCCCAGCAAACTGAAGTTAGACGGCCTACCAAAGAGATAATCTACATAACTCAGCTTGTAGAAATCGGCATGACTCTGAACAAGTGAAGCCTTGAGCCCAGCCTTCTCATCTTTCAACTGCTCGTTCTCTTCGAGCACACCAACATAGATGTGCGACAGCTCATCCACTTATTTCTTCAAACTTTCGTTGATCTTCAGCACACCTTGGAGTTCCAACACCTGGGTTCAAGCCTATCAACGATTTTCTTGAAGTGGATCACTTGGTTATAAGCAGTAGAACAAAGCTCAGAAATGGCACGCTCAAGATCTTGAATATGAGGTCTATAACATCTGATCTCCTTCTCTGCACTTTCATACATAACTTGGATTGCGTCAAGCCTAGTCTTTAAATCAACGATCTCTTGGCGAGCGGTCTCAAGCTGCAGAGACGTGGGGGCAGAGATATTAGACCTCTTCAAAGAGACGAGCTCAGATTCCAACCTTTTGATCTTTTCGGTTGAATAATAAGCTTCGACTCCCACAGTTTTTGCCATCTCCTTGGCAGCCTTGGTATCCTTTTGGTCAAGGAGCATAGACTCGGCTGCCAAAATAATCATCTTCTGCATCATGGCAAGTAGGGCAATCTTCTTATACTCGGTCATATGCTTCGCAAAGGAACTTGGGCAAACAACCCTTCTAACGTCATCGACAAACTTGGCACAAACATCCATGTCTTCAAGCAGATCTGGTTTCAAAAGTGCATAGATCTCAGCAGCCTCCCTAGAAGCAAGCTTAGTGGATTTCTCACAGCTGCCCATGCGAGCAGTCTCCTTGTTCTCAACAGGTAAATCAATTTCAGCAGCAGCAGGAGTGGGCCTTGCGCCACTTTAGCAATAGAGTCTATCTTATCACTCTTCATAAATAGCAAGCCTCTCCAAAGGTGAACCAGACTTAACTCCCAACGGACGTCTTGGTACAGACTTCGGCATTGGGAACACGACAAGACCTCTACGCTGAGCAATCCTATCAGCAATCGTACTAGCCATTCTCGACATGGCATGCACCACAGGCTCAGATCTAACAACCTCATTTTTCTTTCCATTGGAAGAAGTCATGTCAATCACAGGCCTCTCGGCAACAGGCGAACCCTCACGAGCAGCGGAGGAAGTCTTCAGTTTTTTCTCAACCGGCATTTTTTGAGCAGGAGGGGAAGATCTCTTCTTTCCATCTTCATTCATAGTAGGTTCCACGACAACGATCAAATGAGCCAATGTATCTGCCTTAATCCTTTTTACCTCCTCTCTCGAGAGAAACCCACCTTTCTCCCGGCAAAGAGGACTAAGCAGTCAACGCCACGGTACTCAATAGGAGAGCTCAACCTATACTGGCTTTTCCTTCATTTTTTCTCTCGGACCAGCAAGCATGAAGCCTGCATGCCTAACATTCCAGCAGCCCATAAAACGCATGACCTCCTCATTTTTCTCAATCATCGACCTGGTCTGCGTCAGGTCCAAGACCTCAGAGGACAGGAGCCATGCGGCTCGCCTAGCACTTCACCCTAGCGCCTTAATCCGCGGCCCAAGCCACACAAATTGCCTTTGGCTTTAGCCAAGCCGAGCAGGCCAAGCAATGGTCCCTACCACAACACTTCCTCGGCCCATGCTTAGCCATCTCCTGGCCCCTGCCAACCGACATGCTACACCACCTCGACGGTTGCCCCGTGGTAGCATTATCCAAGAAGAAGATAAGGAAAATTAAGCGGCGCGGAGAAGACGAAGAAAACAACGAAAGACGGTTATTTGCATGGGCAATTGTAGAAGATTGCTAGGGGAGGATGAACAAATATCCTCTAGCTTTCTCTCTGTAGTAGGGTAGAATAAATTGCTCTCTAAAGTTGATTTAATCATCTATTTAAGGTGGACTTAAATAAACTTTAGAAGTGATTTATTTCCCTTTCCTAGAAGGATCTAATTTTTAATTAAAGAGAGAATCTACATCAAAATAGGAAACAATCCTACGTTTTCTAAAGCAAGAAGATCTTTACACTTGCTGCCCTTTCTTGCGAGCAGCCCACCAGGTGTGGGGGCATTTGTGGAGCCAAAAATAATCAAGAAAAATATGGAGGCGACGGGTGGATTCTAGGGTAAAAAGGACAAAATTACCCTCGAGGAATATCGAAACTCTTACCTGCGAGCAATGGATAATCATGACTCAATTAAGGTCAAAAGTGCTCAAAATAGGTAATTATTCAAAACCTATTTCATCCATCCTCATCAAATCTTCTCCACAAGGTAACCCCCAAATCATTCATTTCAAATTATATTAATTAGCTAATTAATTGATTTATTGCTCAATTACTTTACTAATTAGCTAACAAATTATGAATCACATCCAAAAAACCATTCAAGTGGCTGGTCCCCATCCTCCCAAAGGGGCCGGCCATACCCCTATAAATACTACCTCATTTTCTCCAAAACTCAATTCCAACTCTCTTGCAAAATTCTTCAAACATTTTTCCCTCAAAATTCTAACTTTGGCATTGGAGGTTCTTCGGCCAAAGCACCCCCCGCCCATTCATCGTGGGTGCGTGAGGCTCTTGGCCTTGACCTAAGTTATTATTTGTTTTGTAGGTGCAATTTTGTCCAAGAAGAAGATGGAAATTTGCATCCACAATGTATTCAATAACAAACCTCAAAAATTTAGTCTATACTTTAAGTGCTTTTCCAGAATTTACTTTCATTTTTACTAATGATTGGTTTCAAAAATATTTTCACCAAAAGCGTTTTAGTCACTTTAAAAGTACGTTCAAACGAGTTCTTAGTTCTAGATCTAGAAGAAGAAAACTGATGTGACAGATTCTCATGATGGTGGCGGCGATAGGGTTGCTGGTCGAGCCTTCAAGACAAGAAGTAAATTTTTGGTGGTGGTCATTTGGTGCAAGCGGTGGTGACAATCAGAGGGGTTGGGAGATTGCAACTGCAGCCAACAAGGTGGGTTATTTTTTGTGGTAGCAGTTGCGGTAGTAACCACTTGATCGCTTGGCGTTCCAATGATACTAATTGTACCACGTGAATTTTGTTTTTAATAAAATATACCAGATGTGGAACATATCAGTTTTGTTGTCCACATTTGTTATAACATGTAGATTGGCATACCAGATGATTTTTGTTATCGATAATAAAAAAAGTTTCTAGTAGCTAGTCACAGAAAAGGGAAGATGATAATTTTCTCGTAGCTAGCATATCAAATTTTCAACCAGCCTTATGCTAACATGTAAAATGAGAAGGCACTAAGTGGGATTCCCAATGCTCAGTGAATATTTTTTGTTGTAGCTAAAAGCATATACACTGTACAAGGGCAGATGATAATGTTCTTTTTTTATCTTGGCCACTAGGCAGCAAATTCTCCTCTTTAGAGGGCTCCTACTTTTATACATGGTATATTTTCTCTTCTTTTTTAGAAAAATTAATTTTGCAGATTCTTTTATGAAAAAAGTGAGTCCATGAGCACCTTGATAGGAATTTTGATCTACCGGTTCTTCGCTGCGAGTATGCATTTTGGTTTCCCCTTTTTTTTCAAATGCTTAGCGATCAGCCTATCAATCATGGTTGAAATTAGATAAAAGCAAAAGAAAAAGGAAAAGCGAAAAGAGAAAAAGAAATTAAAGGCATAAACAGCCGCGCACAAGGAGGAGGAGAAGGAGGAGGTGGGTATAAAAGAATCAAGCTCCACCAGAACGTCAAAGCTAACATCACGATTTTCGTTTAAACTCCATAAAAAATTTGCACCTGAGATTACACCTGGTGGCAAAATTACTCATGCAATGACATTTGTTGGTTTTATTACCATGCATGTAGACTATGTGCAAAACACATGGTACAATTAGAAAAATAGTTTTTGCACTCTTTTTCCTCTCCTACATTATTGATTGCATGCTCAAATTACTAATTGGCTCCCCTTGGGAGGTTTAAATGCAGTAAAAATATTAAACAAAATTTATTTAAAGGACAAACAATGAAATTCGAACTTAAGTGCAGATAATGAAACACACTGATTTAGCTAACTTGACAAGTTCTAAGTATGTTGTTGTATGGGAAGTTATGGTACACATATAAAAAAGATTGTTTAAAATGGGGTCATGAGTAGCAAGGACACATGCGACCAAATGGGTGACTAGTGACTAGTAAAACCGTGTAAAAGTGTGAGATATCATTCAACAAAGAAGATAATCTCCGACTAGGGTTGGCATTACCGTCGATAAGATTTATCACAACTAAGAATTTCTTTCAATGGACAAGTTTTGTCCCCATTTTGCCCTCTCCGGTGGCAAGTGACTCTTCATCATGCACCACCACCACCATGGCAGATCAAATGTAACTGGGAAACATAGAAAGAATGATCCAAGGAGCAACTCTGTGCATTTATAATTTTTTTATTTCTAGCGTTTCACTACTTTCCCTCTCTTCCTCGCTACATTCAGTGAAACTAATTTTGTAGCAGATTATGCACGAGCCATCAGATTACTACTACCCCCAAAGGCCAAAACATGACGTGATAATTTGACCGTCAGTGTACGCACTTAGAACCTCTTGAGTTTATGCACTTAGAAACAACTGTTTCTTTAACCGACCTGGAACCTGCCACATATCTCAAATTACAGAATACAAGAATAAACGACGCCACAATGTATTCCAAGGATAAACATCCATACCTCGAAAATCATTGTACGAGTTCAATGAATGTTTCAACTCTTGGTCTTATAATACAATGAAAGCGTCAATACATCAGATGTTGGAAAGCGGCTGAATGCTTAGCAAGGCAAGGTAAAAACTAATGAAATAGAAACAAGTGAATCATTTTTCTTTTCTTTCTTGCAAGAGTCAATTACGCGCCATGTTACTGCTGCATGGAATTTTTGAATTCCATGAATTCGGTAATACAACGAATACAAAATTTATATCAACGAACAATTGTTTGCGAATCTCCATCCTGAAACACACCATATGCAGAGGAACTTCCTGAACCAAAAGCACCAGGAAGCGATATCTTTTCAAGGCTGTGTAGGCGAAGGTTTGACAGCAAGCAATTGTTTGGAGAATGGGACGTTTTTGCCTCCTTATACCTTATTTAAAGCTACGATCATAATCCTTATCCATCTGTATGAAACAATAGCCATATTAGCAGTCGTTAAAACAAAAACTACTCAAGAAGAAAATCCAGCTTAAAACTTACAAATTTGGAAAGCTCTGTAGCTTTGTCATCATCAAAACCTAGGGACGCCAAGATCTTGTGACCTGCTGACTCTTTTTCAGACCAAATCCCAAGAAGCAGATGAGTTACTGTTATTTCCCCATTTTCTCCTGCATCAGAGAAGACAATCTCAATAACTAGTGAGGATAAAAATGCACTAGCCAACCAAACAATTATGCATGGAGAGCATACATGCCTACATGGAAAAGGTGGGAACTGATGACAATCCTAGATTTCAAAGAACCACAAAATCACCATCACTAGATTTTCTGAACCTAAATTTACCAACCTGATTTTAGTTTCTGATCAAAAGCCCAGTCAAGGGCCCTCTGAGCTGGTTCAGTTAATGGAGGATGCTCAGGGCTGAAATAGTACATGTCTGATTTTCCAAGTAAATTTACAGTTTCATCTCGAACCTTGAAGAGCGTGATTCCATTAGCTCTAAGAAACTTTGCAGCTAGGCTTGTTCCTGAAGTTAAAAGTAATATATCTGATTAACATGAACACGAAAAAATAAAGAACACTAAACAAACGTTGACAAAGAGGCAAGGGCACATGGAAGCCACTGAAGGAGCTGCTAGGTGAGTCTTTAGCATGGTAAGATTCTTAAAGTAAACAACTTATGATCCAGTGAACCAAAGCTCATCCAGATAAAGGTTAATTGTTAAAGATCAAGTAGAAATAAGACTTATGATTTGAAAATGAACAAGCTTTCCTCCCTTGGTTTCTGTAAAGATAACAAGAACCATAATAAAGACTTCAAACATACCACTTTTCAAAAAGGGAAATGATAAACACACACCCTTTTAACCCTTCCTACACAACCTTATTTAATCATGTTCGTTGTTTCTGTTTAACTGATTCAATATCATGGTTAGAAACAAAGATGGGTTTGCGGGAGGCTAAAAAGGGTGTGGGAAAATCAACTCCCCTGACAGAAAATACAAATATTGTTTCCTCTGTGGTTTTTCCATAAACCCAAGATGCAGCATCATCAAATCATAAAATCATCAGTGAAAAGTTCAAAGCCATTCATACTTCTCGAAATGCTAAAGTGCAGGCACACTTTCTCTTAGCAAACACATTACTTACACAGAACCGTTTTGTAATCTACAAAAGGAACCACTTCTATGAAGGCAGGGCAATTACCAGCGTTTTAACATTTCATAACAAAAAATCAATAAAAAATAAAACAACATGGAAGCACAAATACGGACGAGAATGAGCTCGAAAGAAGCTGACTAACCCTCAACCAGCATCCCCATGAAAAGTGCTTCGGTCCCTGTATTGGGATATTTAAGCTTCCTTGCTTCCAATTCAGCCATAGCAAACGACTTTATCGCTCTAGCGGACCATCTAAACACCAAAATTCAATAAATAACTCACTGCTCACATTCACATGGAAACATATAGGCACGCACAAGAAAGAAGAAACACAAGAAATGCAATCAAATGAAACGAATATACTCACTTGGAGTTTTCCCCAGTAGAATTCCTGTCGGGCTTCCTGCAAAACAAAACAATCAGTACAGTACCACTAAGATGGGCTGGGCTTTAATCTAGGTCCAATTACAAAACCACCACTTGGGAGAAGAAGACTTACGCTGTTGGGAGGCTGAAGAGGACGGTGGCGACGGCCGTCCGAGGCTTGGAAGCCATGTGCTTTAGATTCGGCATTCGAATGGAAAGCCTTGAGCCGAGAAACGTGGTAGATAGGTTGTAGGGGGGAAGATGGCGGGGAAGGGAGGCAGAAGAGTAGGCGCTAGGGTTTCTGTGGGGTTGAGAGGTAGAAGAGGGTGATATTGAGAGAGCTGAGAGTGCAATGGAGGTGGATGCCATATTCTTCTGCAGCTGCTGCTGCTGTTTCTGTGCCCCAATTCCAATTACAATTCCAATTCTCAGAAACCCTAGCCTAGCCCTAGCGAAGCCTGAGAGTGAGAGCGGAGAGAGTGGAGGGTGGAGTCCTTGTCTTACTTCCAACGTCTGCGCTTGGAGATATTTTTCGACGAGAGAGTGGAGGGTGGAGTCCTTGTCTTACTTCCAACGTCTGGGCTTGGAGATATTTTTCAATGAGAGAGTGGAGGGTGGAGTCCTTGTCTTACTTCCAACGTCTGTGTGTTTGGAGATATTTTTCAATGTGACTGATACACAGAGTGGTACATCATATGTTATTATATAAATGGTGAGAATATGCGTATTAAAATGTTAATAACTTAAAAAATAAAAATTTTCATCACTTTTATTAAGATACGTGGTATACCACTTATATTCATGTCATAATTAATTTGTTGGATTTGGTCCATTTTAATCTTTAAGGAGTGACTCGTAAAATAAAGAAAATAGTTAAGAACATGGTGCAACACAACATGGTTGGAATGAGAGTTAAAGAAGGTAGAACGTTTAATGATTGTAAACATTCCTTTATATTGTATCATACATTGTTGTACAAGTTAGTCTTTATCATAGGATACGTGTGAAGGCTTATTCTTTCTTTGTTGATGCAATATCATTTTTTTGTCTTCTTCTTATGGTTGTTTCTGTCGGAGAGGGACAAAATATGAATGTGTTATGACAATTTCATAATCACATTTTATTTCTAGGTTATCTCTGAAGTTAGCTTTTAGCATAAAACAATATTTATATTTTCTAGTATTTGTAGATTTAGGTTTGTTTGTTTCATTAAGGGCATGTTTACTTAAAGTAAATTTTAATGAGAAGTAAGTGATCAGATAGCCTAGGAATAGGAAAAGTAAGAAGTTGGTATGGGAAAACTCATGCCACTAAATTGTTTACTAACAACATAGACTAAGAATAGGAATGAAGTGAATTTATATCGTTATTGTGTTCTAATTACAACGAATCAAGTTCTACTCTCTCTATGAGCTCTTTAGTAGATAATGGAATTTCAGAAGGCCTTAGTCATCAAGAGTGGGATTTGATAGGTTGATTTTGAAGGAATTTATATTTGTTTAGGAGAGATCTGGAAGAAAATATATAGGTGGACCAAATTATATATATTTTTTGGGGATTGTTTCCTTCTTGTTTGATCCTTTTGCTTTCTTATTCGATCGGATATGAAGCTCTTCGGTTATTTCACTTTATCTACGAGCTCTTTGGGGCTTTAATTCTTGTAATGGGTAATTTCAACTCGATTCCACATAAAGTCAATATTCGATATAAATCACTAGATGGTACATGTAAGGATCTTGAGTGCAAAAGTAAATGACGTATCTCAATTATATGTATTGCTTGCCAATAGTTTTAGTCTTGCGTAATTTTCGACTTGACCATATCCAAGGGCCATGGGACATGGGAAATTCCTACAGAGCAAGCCCATAAAAGTGAACCATGAGAAATTTCACGAGAAGGGCAAAATCCTAAGATTCAGTCAAAGAGATTCACAACCAGTAAAAAGACCAAGAGCCCAGAAAGCACACTGAAAAAACTCCTCTAGAGAAACTACAAAACACAACAAACTCAAGACCAGCATCTGGCTCAAAAATTCTAAATTATGTCACCGGTCGAAAGTGAGAGAAGTACTGAGCGAACAAGATGGTTAGAATTTGAGATAAATAAGAACTAGAGGAAGGAAGAACTCATCGAGGCAAAAAGGATGCTGAGAGACGAACAAAAATCATTTGCTACTGATTCGGTTGAAACCCATGCCACCTAAAGACTCGTTTGATAACCATTTCGTTCTTGTTATTTTTGTGTTAGAGATAGCGGAGAAGGAGATGGAAGACATAAGAGAAATAGAACTGTGGATGAAGGATGGTGAGAAACGTAGAAACATAGTTTGAATGAAGAAATTTAATATTATTAAGGAATTGACGGAAATTGAAATGATGGAACTTTATTTTCTAAAATTTGTGAATTTTCTTGTTTAGTTAACCTAAAATTACAATGTAATTGAATACAAAATTTGTTATTTTAAACTCTCAATCATAGAAATTGAGAAATGACATATATTTATAAGGAATTTAAACTTGGGAATTGGAGGTCTCAAATTTCAAGTTTTTTTTCAATGTGGAAATTCTAAATTTCTATGGTTATGGATCCAAACAAGGGAATTTGTGCATATCAATTTATAAATTTTGATTTTTACCCAAATTCCAAAATTTATTTCCCTCATCCAAACATAGTGTAAGAGAGACACACAAAATGAAAACCAAAATCATTTTATGTGTTGTTTTAAGTTTTAAGATTCATTTCTCCTTCTTTGTTTCTTCTCCTTCCTATCACCATCCTTCTTCACCATATTTTTTTCCATATATTGTTTTCATAGCTTAAGCACAAAAATATTAAAACTAGAAACTGAAAGTGAACTAGATATCAAACAAGCCCTAACCAAGTGCACTTTGAGAAAAAGTTTTCGTAGATTGCTGATTTTCACATACTATTTTTAGCCTCACAGTATTTATTATTATTTGTGTTCCCATTAGATGAAATAAATCAAATAAAAAAACAATACACAAGATAAAACATGAGTGTAAAAAAATAAAAAATTAGTGTGTGTATCACCACAACCCTGTCAAATCTTTATTTATTTTAATGAAATAAGATGTGTTGTGCATGATGTCGACAATACGGTTGAACGATGTCATGGTGGCATCAACGCTGAAAAATAGCCTTGAAAGAAAATTATGAAATGGAAGTGGCCATCGGAAAGAATGAACCCAAAGGCTTGTTGGAATTTCACATCTGTGAGTGAAAAGAAAACAATGAGGTTTAAATATGATTATCTCATTTTAATTAATGCTGATATCTTTTGTGATAAAGTTATAATAAAATCGAAATTGATAGAGTGAAACCTCGCAGGCTCGTCGATCCAAAAATCTAATATGAAATGGTGTTGTTAAAGTGGGGCCCCCGCCGATCCAAAAATCTAACAAGACCAGACCATTACTAGTCCACCAATACACTCTAGCTACCACCTTCATTTCTCTTATAAATTAACAAAGGGCTACCCTCTCTCTCTCTCTCTCTCTCTCTCTCTCTCTCTCTCTTCTACCTTGTACTGAAATATTATCCTTTACTAATTTCAGTTCAGAAAATGGCATTAGGGTTTGTCTACTTGGTCCTAGTCCTGTTAATTATGACATCAAGTTATACAGCAACCTTTGCAACAGCAGATTCAGCAAAAGACAGAGAGGAATGTACACAGCAGTTAGTAGGGATGGCCACGTGTCTGCCTTACGTTGGAGGTCAAGCCAAGGCTCCTACACCAGTCTGTTGCACTGCTCACAAACAAGTGGCAACAACAATAAGAGGTGCCTTTGTGTTATCATTAAAAATCGCAATGATCCTGCACTAAGTCTACAGCTGAATGTAACGCTTGCTTTAGGTCTGCCAGCCGTTTGCAAGGCCCCGCTAATGTCTCCAAGTGTCCCGGTACGTACGTACATAAGTATTTCGAGTTTTATATACATACATACATACATACCACTCTGCAGTAGTATTCTAATTTTGACACGCTATTTTTTCTGCTTAATTTTCTGGTTGGCATGGAATTACTGAATGCCCGCAGAACTTCTGCATCTGGATCCTAAATCACCAGAAGCTCAAGTTTTCTATCAATTGGAAGGCAACTCTACTAAAACTGCCAACAATCTTGCTCCCAGTACTACTAGTGTGACGTCTTACATCATTAGGGGAGTGAATCCTGGAAGCTTTATATGTATATTTTCATCTCTACCTAACACGAGGTTTTTTGAGAGCTCACTGACTTCGAGTTCCATGGGAATTCCAAAGTTAAACGAGTAGCGCACGAGAGCACTTCCATGATGGATGATTCATTGGAAAGTTCTCGTGTGAGTTCCCAAAAATAAAACCGTGAAGCCGTGGTAGGAGCCCAAAACGGACAATATCGTATTACGGTGATGAAGCAGGCTCGGAATATGATGGACCTCGGGCTTGGATGTGACAACTGATAAGTGGTAACTAATATATTACTTACATTAATAGTAATATACAATAATTTGAATTAACTACTTTTGCTTTTCTCCGCTTGAATAAAAATTAACTATAACAATTTTGGGTTCTTTAATTTCTTCTGTATATATAACAGTGGAGGGTCCAACGATTGCCAAAAGTATGGGGTCAAGTGTTGGATTCCGATGTAAATCAACGTTAAATGGACTACAACATATAATAGAAATGTAATATGAGAGATTAATGTAGATATTGTGATTTGATTTCTTAAAGATATCAATTTTATATTAGGTGTCTTGTAATACAAGTAAGATTGATGGAGTTCTTGAGTATAGGGTCAAGTGTTGGATTTATTCCGATGTAAATCAACCTTAAATGGTTTACAACATATAATAGGAATGTAATATGAGAGATTAATGTAGATAATGTGATTTGATTTCCTAAAGATATCAAATCTTATATTAGGTGTCTTGTAATACAAGTAAGATTGCTGGAGTTCTTGATTTTATGTGATTATGATACCTAACTGATAGGCTAAAAAAGTGGGATTTGAGAATTCTTTATAGACGAAACCTTAATGCCTTATCCAGTATAAATACTAAGGTCCCTGCAAACCCTATATACACAACAAACACTTCCCATAAAATAGTTGTATTGGCTAGGTGCTTTGTAGAAGACTTTGTTGTTGCCGTATCCTACATCATCTCTACTTGTTCTCCAATGACTATTGTTTCACGATCAAGTCAACCAACTCCTTGTTTGTGTTTTAATTATATAACCACATAAAGTTTACATGTGGTATCAGAGCCACTGGTTTTATGATTAAGACTTATTAAGTTTGAAGGTTGATTATATAATATTTTCATGAACTGCGGTTTTGATCTTACATTCAAATTGTGATTGCACTTGGCAACACCACCACGCCGAACCTCCATGAAAACTGCATACCCGCATGTGATTGCATGTACACGGCAACACCACCGTGTTGGATAGTGGGGTTTGAGGATTATTAATAGGTTGTATAACCATTCTGTTTTAATCAATAATATCTTTTCATAATCTTATGGCATGAATCTGGGGAAACTTTATCAAGAATAGCAGCAAGTTGTGGACCAATCCTATAATTATATAGGAATTTGGAGAAGCAGATAAATATATGTATATCGTGCTATTATGTAAAGGTGTTTTTCCTATTATTTTCTTTTGAACCTATAAATTGAAAGTGTTAGTTAAATATAAAAATCAAAGATGGAGGCCGCACGGTTAAGAGGTTGTCGGTGTGGCGGCCTTGCCGTCCCAGTGAAGAGGCCCCTATGGCTGGCTCCGTTGTGTACGTATACATAGGAAGACACCTTCCCGAGGAGAGAGTGAGATCGACTTAATGCATTTATCTTCCACACCATCTTTAATGCCGCACATTTGGGTCACAAGCCTAAATTATTGTGTATATTTACCCAGTTAAATATAAAAGGAATGATAAAATCAAAGACTGGACCAGTTGGTAGCTTCTGCAAAAGTATGGCTAATATATACAATTATAATTTCAAGTTGTGTATATACTTACATTTGTTCTAACCTTGTATTGGAGAAAATATGGAGATACCTGTACATCAGCAAGCCCAATGGGGGAGTTCATCGGCATATGAGATCCTAGTATGATATTCTCTTTTGGTCTTCATGTTCAGTTATACAAGAATGGTTGTGTTGGATTCCAAAACCATTGATTGATGATCTAAGCAAGTAAATTTCTTCATCGTCCATGAATATTGTAACCATGGTATATGATTGAACATATTGAAGCATAAAAATTTAAATGGTGATGATCCAAATATGGAATAAGCCTCCAATCCCAACAGTATTCAAACCATACCTATAATAATTGCATATAATATGGTTTATGCATGCATTATATTGCATATAATATGTTTTGGTCGCACCACCGAAGCCTGGAAGTTGCTAATATTTTGATCAAGCAAGTACATGTAATTTTCCAGCCAATTATGCAAATAGAGCTTGCATTGCATGTGTAAATTTTATCATAACACCATTATCCAAATTGTATGCATAAAGAAGGCATGCCGAGAAGCATTTATATATGCATATAGATTATCGTACTTGTTCGAGACTGTTTTGTCAAAATAGTTTGGATATTCCGACACTAGTGCAAAAGCGTATATGTTGCCTATGGCTTTGCGTATGAATGGTAAATTAAATTAAGTTCAAATCCAATTACCTAATTATTACAATTAAGAGATGGGCATGAGATTCCGAATGCTGCTTGACATCTTTCTAAATACAGGAGACGGAATTGGTTCACTTTTAGATTATTGTCTCAATACTATTGTTGGTATATAGATTGTGACCATATGTATGATTATGATAACATATATTAAAGTTGTGTTTCAAGGATGCATATGTTAAGTTTTCCGCAGCTCAACTTTATACATGCTTGTCAATGAATTTAATGTATTTCTTATACATGAAAGTAATTTAATATAAATTTTGGCAACATTATTAAGCAAATGGCGTGTTGGTTCAAGCATGTATGAGATGATGCAATTTTAAACATTGTTGTGAGTTTGGAATGTGGTGAATTATAGCTTTTTGGTTAATCATGTGATTATATATATGTTTATAAAGTAGTGAACATATGAAGGCATGAGGTAAGTATTTCATTCAAAGCATGTGGCTTAATTGATAAGCATAAGTTTTCAAACTTGTATATAGTTTTAGTTTGTCTTATGCCTAAAGAATTTAAACAATGCTTTTATCAGTTAATTTTTATGTGCCATAAGGGGAGAAGAAAATAAATTATTCAAGGCTAATGTATGGCAATATATTGGAGATGTTGCTTTTGGAAGAAAAGAATTTTGGTTGTTCCTTTATTTAATTTGGTATTTACAAGGCTAATGCACGATTTTGATACTAAAGTTTTTAGGAGTCTTGTACTACGGAAAGAAAGGCACAGAAGGAAGGGAACTCATTTGACTTAAGAAAGCATTTAGGTGATATCACAATTTTGGCTTTTGAATTAAAGCAACTGTATTGTTTTAAGTGTTTCTATTTTGAATCAATTAGCTCCATCATGTTCTCTCATGCGTATTGACATCCTTGTGGTGGAAGACTAATATTACAGTTCTTATACAACTTGTTCGTGATTAATCTCTTTCAAGTATGTTGTCAGGTTTCTTGAGATTAATTAAATATCGAAGGGAGTCATGCAGAAGATTATTAAATTAATGCCATGTGTTGGCAAGACTCTAAGATTAAATCCGGTTATCATAATTCTGTCACTTACAGCTAATTAATCCATGTGACGTTTGTATGGTTTCAGGCTAGAGTTGATCAATGTCCTGTCAACTAAGCAAGCCGTAGCGGCTTAGTTGATGTTGGGACTATGGTTTTAAGTTATTTCGATCAACATTGCATCTTTATTAGAATGAAAAGGATAATCTTCTTGCCTGTAGGTGGGGATCTTTTCTTTTTTTTTTTTTTTTTTATAATTAAGATGACATAGTATGAGTTTTATTTCACAGGAGTTTGTGAAAGCTTCATCTTGCCAGTAGGTGTTGAAGTTTTTTCATGAAGGTAATTCTTGTCGCATATAATCCAATACTAGAAACAAATTAATTTGTTTGCCTGTAGGTTTACATTAATCTAGTTTCATGAAGTTTATTGGGGATAAAGTCCCATACCATCAGTTACAGATATTTCCACTGAGCCCCATAATAGGTTGTGGTTTTAAGGCATGGAAATCGGTTGCTTCATGACGTATTTTGTGTCACTTCATGAGACTTGTTGATGCAAAGTATTGGACCCATGAAGGTTAATCAAGGATTGCTAAGGTACGCATTATTTGAGTTTTTATGCTTGTAAATCTTTTCAATTTCAACTATGGTATCGGTATAGAGGATAAAATTTGACTACTAGAGTTTCCTTTGGACATCGAAATTGAAATGATATGAAATTGAATTTGTTATGGATGCATAAATTCATGATAGATGCACATAATTGTTTCTGGCAGATTGCGTGTCTTGGTTAAAATCAGATGAATGACACATCTAATGATCACCAAATAACCTGAATTTTTGATATGTTCAACACATATATGTCTACTATGTGTCTGTAACCGTTTGTAATTTTTTGCAATGTAATGTAATTATAGTGAATTTACTAGTAACCCATGCTCATACAGACAGTTTTGCTGGCAGATTGTTTTTGTCTTTGGGACGTCACTTTAGACAATTATTTTGACTTAAAACGACTCTATATTTTTATTTTATGAAGATTAGTATGTCTATTTTGATCTGTAAAATTTTGGTAGCAATCAAGCTTATAAATTAATTATGATAAATTCTAAAGTAAGTGTAATTCATAGCTGAAATTCTGTTTGACAACTTTATGTTGGTTGTGATGTCTATTTTATTATGTCTAAAATATGAAGCATTTTTATTTTGGTATATCTTTGAAATAATGTACATTAAGTACTGATGAGTGTTTGCCCAAGTGGGAGAATTAGTGAAAGAAAATTTGGCTTCACACTTATTAACTTATTTGCTGTAAGTGTATAAACTCTAAAAGTTTAGTGGGAGTTGTTCTAAAGTTTTGAGCATTGAGTGGATTTGCATGAATCTATTAAAGTGTCATTCTACCTTCCATGAATATGTGTTTTGGTTGATGAAATTAGAATTATGCCATGATTCGAATGACAATAATATGTCTAAGTTGTAGAAAATGAGTACTTGTTGTATGTCAATATTTTTACTTGCAATCATTTGGATGCCTTGGTTGATTATTTGTTAATCTTTAGAAAGAATTTTGAGGCTCATGGGGACTTGGAATAAATATGGAATTATTAATACAAATAAGGTGGTTGTTGGATGCATGATATTGTATAAACAGTGGTGAATGTCTTAGTTTTACCTTTCATTGAGATTATGCTATTTAAGGTGTTAAGGAAAGGATAAAGAAAGACAATTTTGTAGTGATATGCATTCATTGACTAAGTAAGGGTGTTCCCACAAGCATATTTCAAAAGTATGATTTAAGTAATGATTTGCAAATTAAGTGACGATGTTGCAGATTAGTGGAAGCTAGAGTTTCATGTAATTAATACCTTACATTTGCAGATGACCTATAAGGTATGTATGGTTGTTTGAATCCATTTATTCAGTTCAATCTCCAGTTGGATTCATATAGTCATATTTTTATGTGTTGGTCAATTATCGGATGACTATATATCTAATATCAAGTTAATCAAATTGTATTTTAAATCATAACGGAAGGGTTAATCTTCTTGCTTGTAAGTGTGGATTAATTCTTTTGGTTCGACTTAAAATGGCATGACATGATTTATATGTTGTATTAGTTGTGAGGGTTTTTTCATCTTGCTCGTAAGTGTTGAAAATTTTCTCACGAAAGTAATTGATATGGTATATGAACCAGTGTTAAAAACATGTTAATTCATCTTGCTTGTAGGTTTTGAATTAATTATGTTTTATGAAGTTTTGTTTGCAACTGCAGTAGAAGTTTGCATTAAAGAGGACCTGAGATGATAAAAGTTGAGACACATTCAAGTAATTAAAGTTCATCTCTACAATCATAATTTGACGGTGTTTCATGTGAATGAGGATTTTAGCATGTGTGATTATGAAGGTTTTGGGTTGTGTCAACCTTACAACCTTGTTAGTTCCATGTTGATAGACTTATTTGACAGAAACTTGTATCAAGGATAGGATGCTATCACAACTACATGGCCATTAAAGTGGTATTAATTTCCAATTTCAAGTATAAACATAAATATTATATGTGCACACCAATGGGAGAATGTTGGATTTATTCCGATGTAAATCAACCTTAAATGGTCTACAACATATAATAGGAATGTAATATTGGAGATTAATGTAGATACTGTGAATCCTAGATACACAACAAACACTTCCCATAAAATAATTGTATCAGCTAGGTGCTTTGTAGAAGACTTTGGTGTTGCCGCATCCTACATCATCTCCACTTGGTCTCCAATGACTATCACTTCACGATCAGGTCAACCAACTCCTTGTTTGTGTTTTAATTATATAACCTCATAAAATTTACATGTTCTAGCAGTGGGGCTGCTCGATAGAATATCGTCGGTCTGTTGCAGTAGAAAGAAATGGTTGTGGTTAGAGACTCGTCTTGGGGCTTCCCCTTAATGGTTTTCTACTTGTTCATCTAGATGCTTGAAATGGATTAAACACCTTTATTACAAACTCAGATCATGAAACAAGTTGATTGATTGATAAATTAGTTGTCAAGCCTTGATTGTACAAAAATGCAATTCTTATAATGTATGTACTTTTGCCATTTACAACTAAGTTCCCCATGAAACTTATTTTCTCTCACCTAAATTCCTTTCTCTTAATCTTTTCAAATTTACAATCAGCTTGGAATTGCTGTGTTTTTCAAAAATACTGCTTCTGCTGTGTTTAAGAATAATTAGCTATAAATTAAAGTAGTTGGGCTTTTGATAAATTTTACTTTTAAAAGTGTTGTGAGTAAGAAAATCGGTGTAAAAGTATTTGGTAAATTTCAATGTAAAAGTGATATAATTGTATGTAGTAACAAAAATAGACAGTGTGTGGGGTAGTGTTGGCAACGACAGCGGTGTTGAGGATAATGGTTGGGGAGGGTGGTGGTGCTAATAATAGGGTGTGGTGGTTGAGGTGTAGAGGTAGCATTGGTGACAGCAGTAGTGGTGACAATTGCAACATAGTTGGCGGTCGTAATGGTGGTGGTGGTGATGGCGACAATGGTGTAATGTTGGCAGTTGCAGTCATAGGTGGTGGCGACAATAATGGTAGCAATAGCAATAGTAATGGGGCTGGCGATGGTGATGATATTAACCATTGTAAGGGTATTATGGTGGTGTCTATAGTAGGGGTGTGGTCGTTTGGTATAAATATAACTGTATGTAACAACCCGGTTTGAATTTTTTTAGAACGGAAGGGTATTGTGGTAAATTCATTTGGGTTATGAGATATTTGTTTAAAATATTGTTTTTGGATCTTAATAGGTGTTCCCAAGAGGGGCCGACCCTTGTTTTGTTCCTTGGCCCAGAACACTCAACCTCTCTCCCTCACTTTCTGTCTTTCTCTCAACTCTCCCGTGCACTCTCTCTAATCTCCCTTTCTAGGCTAATTTTGACGTCCTGAATCCGTTTTTTTACGTCCGTTTTCCCAAATTCAACCATTATGGTAGAGTTTTATTTGGACCATTTATGTGCTTAGGTGCGATTATTGTGGCGTTTCCATCTTTGCTAGTTTGCATGGCTCTTCAACGATGAAGTATCTGTGAGTGGACCTCTTCCAAAATGCATGTTTTATTAGTAGAAATGCATACATGAAAAGCATGATTTAATGGTTACGTTTTATGAGTAAATTAGATTTACACTTAATGTTTATCATGCTTACGGAGAATATTTTGGAATACCATATTTTATTGAACTTATGTTCTTTGTAGTATATATGATGGATGACTATATACTGCTTATGAACATGTTTTTACACTTCTTTATAGTATATATGATGGATGACTATATGCCATGAAGATGTCTTTGAGATATACATATTTATGTTGGAAAGAATGTATATTCAATGTTTTTGTGCATAATTAGTGGTTACTGTTCGGCCTAAGGCCGATGATACTCATATATTGGCCAGAAGTAGGTTGGTGGCTTCGGCCGGGCGTAGATTGGTGGCTTTGGCTGTGAGATACAATTACATGATACCACTATTTAGCACATTTTTCAATGTATGTTTCATGGGAAGTTTTATGGCTTGCTAGGGTTTTCTGAAAACCTATTACATATTATACTATTGAGTTTTCATAAAACTTTGGGGGTTAGTATGTTGGTAACTGTTTCAGTATTATATATATATATATATATATCTCAACTTGGTCCATTCATGTTTATTTTGCACCCCTTCAGGATTTAGAATCAAGGCGTACAATCCTAACGTCTAGGCACTTCCGCATCGTCATCTTCGAGTCCTCTTGATGTAGGACTCATTCTTTTGCTCATTCAATTTTATATTATTTCTTTTTAGTGTTCTAGTTAGTTGTATGCTCTGAACAAGTTCCTATGTTGCATATTCATTGTATTTAAATTTATAAGTTTTGTCTATATTTATTATTTCTCATGCATCCTAATATGGCTTCGTCACCTTCAGGCGTCGACCAACACGTGCCTACTTTGGTGTTTAGAGAATATTAGGGTTCGGCGTGTCACTGTAGGCATTGAAATTTTGGGAAATTTCATGTTCCTAGTTACAATGGTGGTAAAGGAGGTTGTTATGATGGCAGTTGTGTGGGTTGTGGTTGTGGTGGTGATGATTGCTAACAATGATGTTAGTGGTAATGGCAGTTGTAATTATGGTGCTAGTGGTGGTAGCTGTGGTTGTGGTGGTGATGGTTGCTATGATAATGACAACAATGTTAATGGCAATTGTAGTTGATGTGCTAATGGTGGCAGTTGTGGTGGTGTGAGAATGTGTCCCACAACAATGAAGGACCAAACCATGCAAGGGCTTATAAGGAGTTGGGTTACTCCCCATATTGTCAATTGGTTTTATGGTGGAACATTTTCTTTATGGTATCAGAGTAGAACTTGCGAAGCCCAACGACCACACGTACTACACGCCACTCAATTTGTGTTGTATACTTGTTAGACTTTAAAATTCACCACATTGGAAGAGGTGTGTGAGAATGCAAGGATAAAGTCCCACATCAGTAAGGGATCAAACCATGCAAGGGCTTATAAGAAGTTGGGATATTCCCTATATTGACAATTGGTTTTTTGGTGGAACCTCAACTTTTTTTAGGTGGTAGTAGTAGTGGTGGCATCAACGGTGGTGGTGGTGCTGGTGATGATGATTACAGTGGCAGTAATGGTTGTAACGATGGTGATGGTAATGACACTGGTGATGTAAGGTTAGTGGTTGTAATGACAAGTGGTGGTGATCAATTTGTTTTCTAAAAGTAAAGTCTATGTAAAAAGATAAATAATCATTTTGAAAAATAGGTGAGGATCTTGCTATGGTATTCATCCGGTGGCCCCATCAACGTAACAAGGATGAATCTTTCCAAAAGCATCGTGTGTTGGTTGGTGAGTGGAAAAGTTCACGGTTACGATTATGGGTAACCGTTTAAACGAATAAACGGTTATGAGTATAACCATTTATCCGTGAAATTTAAATGGGGGGTTATGGGTATTACCCACAGTTATAACGGGTATCCATTGATTATGGGTATTGCTCGCGGTTATACGGGTATCTATTTACCCATTTAATTTAATATATGTAAAAATTAAAAAAAAAAATTTATCGCAAGGATTTTGAGGGTTTTGGAAACTGGCTCTCTCTCTCTCTCTCTCTTTCTCTCTCTCTCTCTCTCCCCCCCTTCTAGTCCGAACCCTCTTCATCTTTACGTTCACATGTTAGAACATGTCCTATATTGACGATAAAGAAAAAGAGTCCAGTTATAACTGGTGATGGGTCTGTTAAACATGGTGCACATAGTTTTGATGAAGGTAATGCTAGGAAATAGCTAGCTTATATGATTATCTTACATGAGTATCCTTTATCTATGGTGGACCACTTGGGTTTTAAGAGGTTTTACAATTCATTGTAACCCTTATTTAAGGCTATTGCTAGCATTACTATCAAGAGGGATATTATGAAAGTATTTGAATCATCTAGTATTCAAGATAATAATTACTTTTTGTTTTTAGAAGCTTTACTTTGTAATCATATAGATTATAATTAAAGACTTACTTGGGTGTAACAGAAAAATATCGTTCGTAAACTATTATTTCAATTATTAGACTTGTATGAGGACTTAAATGATTAAAATAGAGAAATGCATGCTAAAATATACCAATAACGGTGTTTAATTGTTAGAAAACGAAAATTATGACAAATTTTTCTTTTGTAATTTTCAAGTTGTTAAAAAAAAAACATGTAGACAGATGAACAAAGGGGTAAATGGGTAAAAAAAAGGATAAACGGGTAAATGGTTATGGTCATGGTTAAATGGGTAAATGGTTATGGTTAAATGGGTATGGATAACCGTTTATAAACGGTTATGATTATAGGCATGACCGTTTATGCAATTACCTAACGAGTAAACGGTTATACGGATAGGAACATAAACGATTATAGATAAATAATCGCGGTTACCCGCTTGTCATAACCGTTGCCCATCCCCCAATTGGAAGAAATGTTAAGGACCAAATTGAAAGCAGATTCTCAGGTTTCATTGCGTGGGGTTTGGGGATAGACACCACTGAAATTGAAGAACCATGATTGGCAGTGTCTTTGAGAGTGGTAAGCCACTTTTAGCACTTTACATTATACACATTAATTGTGCATGAGGTTAAATGGCGGAGAGTGAGAAAATAGGACAGTATTACAAGATTACTCCTCTATTTTGGCTTGCTCGTTCAGTTTAGGTTTGTATCTTGTTTTATTATAAATAACATCTTTAGGGAGAATTATTACATATCCAAATTATTTGTTTAACTTGGTATTAGAGAGCAAAGTTTGATACTAGGTTTATTCCTAATGTGTTATTGCGTTTTGTAGGGTGCACACACACGTGTCTCTTCGTGCACCCACATGCGGGACAACTCAAGAGAATAGTAATTTTACCTTGGCTTTTTAGTCAAAATGATCATTGAGATTTGCATAACACATAACTTTGATCTCTAAGATTGAAAATTAATAGAAATAGTCTCTTAGATTGTCCACCATCCATTATTTTGGTCATTCCGTTAAAAACTCCGTTAAGTGTCCTATAGCTCTTGGCCAAAAGTTTAGGCAATTTTCAAAGCTTCGTAACTTAATCGTTTCGTAACCAAATTCGATCCATAATACATCAAAATGAAGATAGGAAAGTGTAGAATAAGATTATACCATTTCTAATCCCAATGGTTGCCAGAGATGGCCGGAAAATAACCTGAAAGGTGACTGGTTGGGGGAAAAACTGGAAAACTCGCCAGAAACTGGGTAAACTTTAAACGTTCATAACGTATTCAATACTTAACAAAATCGAGTGATTCAAAAATAAAATCATACTTCTAAACAAGATGAAGATAATGGTGTCTTTATCAATGGCTAATTCGCCTTGGTTTGGCCGAAAAACAACTTGAAATTGGCTAACTTGAGACTAAGACAAACACTTTCGAGCCGTTTTCCAGCAAAACCATGAAAATTTATCTGTCAAGAAAGGTACCATTATCTCCGTCTCATTGAGAAGTATGATTTTTGTTTTGAATCACTCGATTTCGTTGAGTATTGAAGAAGTTATGAACGTTTAAAGTTTACCCAGTTTCCGGCGAGTTTTCCAGTTTTTCCGCGGACTAGTCACTTTTCAGGCTATTTTCCAGTCATCTCCGCAACCATTGGGCTTCCAAATAGGTATAATCTTATTTTACACTTTCTTATCTTCATTTTGATATATTATGGGTTGAATTTGGTTAAGAAATGATTAAGTTACGAAGCTTTTAAAATTGCTCAAACTTCCGACCAAGAGCTCCGGGACACTTAACGGAAGAACCAAAATAATGGATGGTGGACAATCTCAGGGACCATTTCTATTGATTGTCAATCTCAGGGACCAAAGTGATATGTTATGTAAATCTCATGGATCATTTTTGCTAAAAAGTCTTTTACTTTTGACTTTGTTGTGTCTTTTCTATATCCTAAACCCTTTACTTGTTACTCAAAAAAAAAAAAAAAAAAAAAAAAAAACCCTTCACTTTTGTCTTTGTCGGGTCCGAGTAAGGCCTTGCCTTACTTCCCTTCACTCCCTAAATTGTAATCTAGTGAATGTCTTTGTATTGTTTGGTTGTCTGCTATTCTTTAGTGAATGTTTATTTTCCACTCAATTCTTGATAAGATGAAGTTAACTTGAAGTATCTGGTTGTGTTGTTTTGCAGGTAAATGAAGGATTATGGCAAAGCAGGTTTGCTGGTGAGTGAACGATGTCTCTGTATTCCCTTGTCAAAATATATTATAATTATTATGCTTAAGGCTACTTGTTTTTGTTTTGAGGTACAAAACAACACATGTCCGACTTCTATTTTGGTTTGTGCAAAATGTCCGGTCTTCTATTTGGACCCGATTTGGCATGGCTGCCCTCAGCCACCCCACGCCCTATCACACCCTCTCGCTGTGTCTCTGCGGCTAGGCAACCCAACTCCTCGTTAGAACAGTTCTAGCCCAAATGCCAGGGCAATTATTATTCTAAAAAAGGAGAAGAAACATTGCTCTATCCCCCTTACCAAAAAATGGCCCAATTGCTGGACCCAGGTAAGCTGGACTGCTCAATCACATTCCTTGCCTGACCCAGTGCCCAAGTGCACTCTAACGTCATGCTGACGTCGCCACATTCAAATTGCTATGAAACCCAACCCCCCAAGTCCCCCAATTGAAAATAAGGAAAACTAATGAAAATGACTTGAAAACTTTGAGTTTTAATGATAAAGGCAAAATAAAGGGTAAAGTGAATAGTATCATGATTGACTATTTAGTGTAAAAATGTGGTTTTTCGTTAAAGTGAACAATACTGTGGGCTTTTCGTTAAAACTCCCTTGAAAATATGGGTATCGAGGGAGTGCAAGCGCTTCAACTGATGAGGGCTAAGATGGAGACGACGAGCTGGAGCTTGTGCTGGAGCAGAGGCTTCACAGTAGTCCCAAGCCAATCATGCTTGGTGGCTGTACCTTGGTGTCCGCCTCATCCATTTTTTGTGCTGCATTCTTGGGGGTATGGAATGAGGGTTTTGGGGTGCAAAATGATATTCTTACTATTTATTTGTATTATTATTTGTACTATCTTTCTAATAGAGACGAGACACATAATACTACTCTTTGGGGCGTGAGAGGAGAGAGAGGGGAGGGAGAGAGTGGGATGAGAGGGAGAGGGGAGGGGAAAGCGTGAGACGAAGAAAAAGAAGAATGAGAGGGGAGGGATGAGACAGAGAAAAAGAGGAAGAAAAAGATGTTTCGAGAGAGAGGAAGTGGTTTTAGAAAAAAGAAATAGATACTTAATACTAAAATTGTATCATTTTTTTACTAATTTATTATTTTTTTAATATATAATTTTTAATACTAATTACTGGATAGTTTATTTTTCGAGGTGGGAATGTACTTAGTGTTGTGGCCTATATTTAATTAACAAGAAGAGCAGGCCAACGACACATAGAAAATATAGAGAGAGATGTGTTTGTTGGGTTGTGTAGATGATGTGTTATTCCCCCTTCACAGTGCCTTTATTTTTAGTAATAAGAGAGAGAAGAAATCATTCTCTTCCAAGGAATACAAGTCCTAATAGGGAAGAATAACTAGAATCAAATCTAAATTCTCAAATAAGGTAGGAACTTGCATAAGGAAATAAGTCTCACAAAAAACCCTTAGGCTATGGTAAAAACCCAAGTAAGGACAAAATCCATAGTCTAAGGGAAAATGTGTGAGTAATGAAAGTTAAATGAAACGTCTACGGGACGTCATTAGGGATATGATCAACCCAAGGTGGGTGCCTCGCCAAAACCTTGTTAGGTAGCAAAAACCCAGTGGGAAAAATGCTGCTAATTGTAGGGAAAAAGAGTACATTAAGATCAAACAAGTATACTTCAGAATACTCCCCCTAAGTTTGACACAGTTCCAAAGAGAACTAGCAATGTTACAACACATAAAGTTTATGCATACCAATTCCTTTAACAAGCTTCTGAAACGTCATCTTTAGTAGTGATTTGATGAAGAGGTTCGCCAAATTGTCTTGTGAACATATTTGGTTGACTTTAATATTCTGATGCTCTTATTGTTGTTAATGTGAGAAGAAGAATTTCAACGCAATGTGTTTGGTGTTGTCTCCTTCGATGTAACCCTTCTTGAGTTGTTCGATGCATGCTGCATTGTCTTCATAGATCGTCATCGGGACGTCAACGACGGGGTAAAGATTGTAGAAGCCTTGAATATGGCCCACAACTGCTCTCAACCAAAAGCATTCCCTATTTGCTTTATGTAAGGCGAGAATTTTAGCATGGTTAGACAAAATGGCAACTAAGGTTTGTTTAGTGGACTTCCAAGAGATTGGGGTGCCTTCAACGGTAAAGACATAACCCGTTTGGGAACACGCCTTGTGCGGATCAGCTAAGTATCTTGCGTCATTATAACCAACAAGACGAAAATTGACTTGAGATAAGGGGGGTGCGACATCACTCGAGGATCCATAGAGGTAGTACAAATCCAGATCCATAGTACCTTTAAGTTAACGGAAGATGTCTTCAACTCCAATCTAGTATCTACGTGTTGGTGCATTACTGTTTCTTGCCAAAAAATTAATAGCAAAAGAGATATCGGGTCTAGTGCATTGAGCTAAGTACAATAAAGTGCCTATCTCAATTAGATAAGGAACTTTGGGCTCCAAAATCTCTTCATCATCCTCATTCGGACGGAAGGGATCTCGTTTTGCATCCAACGATTGAACGACCATATGAGTACTCGAAGGCCTTGCTTTATCCTCGTTAAAGCGACACTACACCTTATGGGTGTAGTTCGATTGATGTACTAAGATTCCATCCGAATGGTGCTTTATGTCGAGATTGAGACAATGTCGAATCTTTCCTAGATCTTTCGTCTCAAATTCCAACTTCAGGTGTGCGCCAGTTTTCTCGAGCTCTTTAGGAGTTTCGATGAGATTCATGTCGTCGACATAAACTGCAACAATCGTAAAATCAGAATCTGACTTCTTAATAAAACGCACAAGGGCATAGTTTGTTGTTCACATATCCTTGACTAGTCAAATACTCACTCAAACGGTTATCCCTGATTAGTCAAATACTCACTTAGGCAATTATTACTCTCTACGGCAATAATTGCCTATTGTTTGGACAATTATTGCCCTAAAGGGTGGAGCTGCTTCTACATTTTTAATATGACACCTAAACCTTTTGATTATGGTTTTTAATGTTTAAATTTATTTGTTTTCCTTTAGTTTTAGGGCTAATACATTTATAAAGTGGGGTTCAAAATGCACCATGAGTTTCTCACATTGCCCTATGAGGTTTTGGAATTGTATCAGTTTATGCATTTTGTTTCTTTGAATGTCTAATCCATCATTAAACTGATGAATTTTTTTTCCTTTTAAATTTGATGCAAATGCAACTTACACGTCAACACATATAAGGGGGCTCAAGGTCATCATATCATTCATGTAGCAAATTATCATACAATAAATAAGACCAAATGCACAAATTGATACAATTTCAACATCTTAAAGTGCAACATGATAAAATTAGAACTTAAATCACTTAAAACTTGAAGGGTGTGAAATTCAATCAACCCTAATTTTATTTCTGCGCCAAATATTTGGGTGTATTGACCCCACATGAGTGCCATACTAGCATATTAATAAAAAATTTGACAGATTTGACTGACAAAAAACATATTGATGTGTGGTAGTTAATTTTAGAGATGTTATTGATTGATGTTCAATTATAAAGAGGAAAATGATGATATATCCCAATTTCCAGGACGACTTATAACAAGAAAATATAGTATCATAACCGTATAAAATTCATAATCTCAATTTTGATTTGAAGATCATTCTTATATAAAAAAAATCATTCGGATAAGAAATCATTTAGTTATTCAAATATATGGAACAAATCAACAGTGTGAGTACCAAGTAACATTTTCATGATGAACTACATTTGGACGATTAAATGATTTCTGATTCAAATTATTGTTATAAGAATGATCTTAAAATAAAGATTGAGAATGAGAATTGTTATTGGCACTCCAAATTCCTCATTCCACACTCTAAATTTTTTATATTTAGAAAGAAAAATATACTTGTGAGGAATGTAGAATGAGATTTTTGAAATGCTAATAACACTTTCCACGAGGAATTATGAATTTTATATGGCGATGATACCTTATGGCATTCCTCTTAGGGATGCAAACATTAACCTAATTGAATCGCTATTCAAGGACAACATTGATGTGTGACAGTAACACTATGTTTGGGTGAAGAAATTTAAGATTACTAAGGAATTTAAAAATGACGGAAATTGAAATGACGAGATTTTATTTTCTAGAATTTGTAAATTTTCTTGTTTGGTTAACCTAAAAGAACAATGGAATTGAATATAGAATTTGTTATTTTTAAACTCTCAATCATAGAAATTGAGAAATGACACCTATTTACATGGAATTTGAACTTGGGATTTGGAGGTCCCAAATTCCAAGTTTTTTTTCCATGCGGAAATTCTAAATTTCTATGCTTATGAATCCAAACAAGAGAAATGGTGTCTGTTAATTTATAAATTCTGACTTTTACCAAAATTCCATGTTTATTTCCCTCATCCAAACATAGTGTAAAGTTCAAAAGCGATATTAACTGACTTTTAATTATAGAGACCCAAAGGATAAGATGTTTCAATGGGAAAAAGAAATTTGCAATGAGAAATAATAAGCCCACACTCTTTATAATTTCTCACGTGCTTTTGTTAATCCTGTTCTATTTTCATTTGGTCATGACTCATAAATTAAAAAAGTTCTTGGAAAGTTAAGATAATGTGTGAAATTCAGCTCTTGTAAAATAAAAGGCAAAAATAAAAACCCACTGGTTGGGTTGACCAATATATCTATCTAGCTGTCTATAGCTATTTATCTTGAATGAAGAGAATGGAATGGTGTAAGATTTTCTCTTTTCTTATTTCCATCTTCTTACTTCTCTTTTTCTTATATATTATTTTTTGTCTTATTATTTTTATAAAAAAATTAATATAAGATGTTGATGTGATTAAACCGTAATTATTCAAATAAAAAAAGAGAAAATAGAAGAGAGATCAAAAGGAAAGAGAATCCTCTTTCTCCCAGTGGAATTGGGTTGACGATGATTGCTGGCAGTTGCAACAACATGCTCTCTACCTTCAAATCTTGGGAAGGACTAGTAGTTGGGACCTTGTCGCTGTCAGTACTCAGGAGTCAGTAGATTAGATTTTTAGGGATGTACAGTATGTGAGGCATTTATTTTTTGAGAAATGCTAAAGAAAGTGTGTCAAGTTGAAATTGGAATTGTTCATAAATTTTATATCATTTCACAATTAAATATTAATTTTTATGTTAATATTATAAAATATTATATTAAAATGATAAGGTAGCAGAGTGACAGTTCTCTTATTTTTAATTTTTACCCCAATTTTCTCATTATCTTGTGTTTTGTGTTGGCTTCAGTAGGTCCCAACGCTCGGAATTACTTGGAATTAGGTGGACTTGGAAACAGCAGCATTTGTCTTTTGTCAAGCAATAGCCAATATGTATTGCATTGTTGGCGAAACCCACGCCTAGTGTCATGAGCTAGATTCTTCTCTCTTCAACACGTCTTCGGGTAAATAAAGTGAAAGTCGTTTTCAATTTTCGTTGCGCAAAGTTTGCTGCTTTCTAGTTTTATTGGAAAGAGGAGTATGAATATCTTCTTTCTTTTTTATTTAAACGGTTACAATTAAATTATGTTAATATTTTATATTAATTTTTTATTGTAAAAGAAAAACAAATAAGAGAATGTAAAATAATGAAATTAAAAAGGACGAAAAGAGGGAGGGAAAGAACCTAATCCTTATTGGAAAAGAGAAACTTACAGTTACATACTTTTCAATTTGTTTACGGTCTTGATGGTTGGGAGCTCCAAGAAAGGCAGCTAAATATTAAAGGAGAATTAATAAAAAAAATTTAAAATTTTTAAATTTTAATAATAATAATAAAATAAAAAGTAGAATAAATAATATCAAAATTAACTTTTTAACGATCTTCTCGTTGCACACGAAACAAGGACAATGACGACTTGGTTTGCTTTACTTCTACTTTGTTCAGATAACTGATTTTGCCCAGAGAGAGGGAGGGAGAGAACGACGACGACAAAGACCCATTTATATGTTGGGCTGCATTTCATCGCTGCTTCCGCATCAAAGCTGAAGGTTGGTTTCTTCTTCCTCCTTACTTGTTGCTGCTCTCTCTCTCTCTCTCTCTCTCTCTCTCTCACTCTCGGTGCAGCTCTAATCTACCATTCATAATTCACGGATATAATAACCCTTTCATTTTCCGTTTTTCTCTGTTGAATTATTAATCCATAACTTATACGATTGTTGGTTTTACTAACACAAATAGATTATGAAAATTCTTAACCTCCCATTCAATTCCTCCTCCACCCCATCTTCTTATACAAGAGGTTTCCTTTTATCCCCTTCCCCTGTGATTTTCTTGCCTATTTTTGGTTTCGTCTGTCTCTATTCTAGAATCAAATATTTTAGAGTTTGTTTGAGCTCCTCAGACTCAGAGTTGTATTTTCTCAAGTTTAATTCTTTTGCTCTGCAGGTTCTCTTTAATTTGAAATTTCCCTTATGGCTAATGCCACTGATGATGTTGATTCATTAACTACTCTTGGGAGAAGCACCGTCTCTTATTACGGTGTGGGGCATATGCTTAATGACATTACTGCTTCCTGTTGGTTTACATATCTCTTACTGTTCTTGACAGATATTGGACTTTCCCCAAGGTAAATTCTAGTGATTTCCTTAGTTTCAAGTTCTTTGTACCTCGACCCACATCTGCACTTATACGTTTGTTTACGCACATTGGCATATGCGCTCCTGCTTATTTTGAAATGCAACACACATATATACGTACAGACAGATCATGGTGGATGAGTTTGGGGGTGCGTGAAGCTTTCAAGACTTAGCAACATGTTATGTTAAATGTTGTCCACTTTAATAATGAGTATGAAAAAATAATTATCCACTGTTCACAAAGCATTGGTTTCTGTGGTAGGAAGGAACTGTAGGGCCAAATTTGCAGTATGAGAGAAAATATCTAGATAGTTTAGGGGAAGTCTACAAATTTGACAGATAGGAGCGAATGAGACTTGTCAGGTTGATTAGGGCAGTTAGGCTATGCTAACCTTTTCAGGGTTGTACTATGTCATTATCCTAATATCATCTGAATAAGTTGCACAATCTTGGTATCAAATATGATGAAAACTTGAAATATGCTTAAATCATTTAATCCATGTTTTAATCAAAGTTGTTATTTCTAGAAGTTAGGGCATCCAAGTTGTTACATAATAGATGCAAGGCTTAGAATTCTGGAAGTGAGACTTTATTTGATTAACATGCCCCCTTATGCGTGGCTGAAAAATGTTAAGCACGCAAACTAGTTATATTGGGTGACGTAAACTGCATGTTGCTGAACTAGGCCTAAAATGTTGATGAATTGTTTGCTCTCATACTATGTTAATGTTAAGAGGCATCAATGCGAAAACCAATTTGCAAGTGGTTGAGAGGTGTGAGAATTTATGTATGGTGATGCAAAGGCTAAGAACTCACCTTGTGGGATTTTCTATTCTCAACATTATTGTATTACCATCTCATAGTTTCAGCGTTTTGTATCATCAATCCTTAAAGATATGTTTTCTTAAGGTGTACCACATGTTTTTCTTTTTCTCTTTCTTAACTGTTATTTTCTCATTATTTTTATTTCTGTTCAGGGATGCTGCTACTGTTATGCTTTCTGGTCAAATAGCTGATGGATTTGCAACCATATTTGCTGGCGAACTGGTATCTTGATTATAATTGTATCATACATGGATGCTTCTTGCTATCCGTATTTTCAACATTCATCAATAAATGACTTAGTATATGCTGAAAAGCATGCTTGATGGATCGCATAGCTTAAGTGCCAATATAATTTTTTTTGGAACTTTATGTTGACAAGTCCACATACCTACATGGCCTATTTCCCTTAGACGTGCTAGCTTGCTTTCAACATTTTACTTGTATGTATTGTATTTAGAAGCCATAACTTATCTAGAGTCGTGTCATATCGACAATGTTATAAATGAAGTGTCAATGTTACATAAGTGATGGGGGACTAAGCCCAGAAAACCACCCATCCAAGTGATTGAAATCATACCCGACCAGAAAAAGAAATTATGAATTAATAATTGTGAACCTTTTAATTCCTGTTTCCTTTTCAGTTTTGGCAATTGCAAGTTGCAACCATGGTTTTTTATTTGGTCCGCAAATAATATTTGTTTCTGTTTGCAACTTGATAGATAGATCGGTTTGGACATTTCAAATTGTGGCATGGTGCAGGCTCTGTTTTGGTTGCTATATCTTTTTCTTCCGTTTTTGGTGCTTGCATACCTTGTAAAATTTTTGGCACCTCTTCATCAACATTGCGAACTGTCGGTTACAGTATATTTGCAGCCATCTTTAACGTTGGTTGGGCTGCTACTCAGGTTTCACACATGTAAGTACTTTGTGAGTTTTAAAGTGAAAGTCTATGAGCTCCTTCTGATAAAATAAAACTACAAACCCAATGGAAGAACAATCTTCGCCAAACCTCTTTCTGTTGTAATAAAATAATAAATAAAAAATGCTCCTTTAGTGTTCTTCTAATAAATACTAGCATATGGGCACACACAAAGTGTGTGAGAAAATTTTTTATTTTTGTTTTTGAAATAGAAGGAGAGAGGAAGAGAGTGATAGAGAATGTGGGAGTGGGAAGTTTTTTTTTAATTTTTATTATTAGAGATATGTTAGGATTACATGTAGGTGAGGCTTTGGAAAAAAAACAGTAAAATTTGGTTGTGTAAAACATTTCTGCCCCATTTTCTTATTCATGTTTTGTTTTAATTAGAGGGTTAAACTGGTAATTTCATAGGGTTTTGGTTGACAATGAGTGTTTTATTAATTGGTAGAGATAAACTTGAAATGGTGCCATTGCTATTTCAATTTTCTATTTACCTCATTATTTTTATTTTATTTTCTATCATGTATGTGTCGCCATTGGCTATGAACTCTTCTAGAGAGGTTTAGAAATTTATATTGATGATTGCATTGAGTCAATAGACGGATTTTTTTTTCAAATTCAGTAAGCTTGGAACCCTGTCCCTAACCTCCTTATTTGAGGAAAAGAAAATGAAAAGGCATTTTCTTTTTGCCTATGGAATATCTAAACACTTACAAAGAATAACTGTTTTGTTGAAGGTCTATGTTGAATTGCATTACGCTGAATTCAAATAGCAGAGTGGTGCTAGCTAGCTGTCGAAATGCTTTTACTATGGTTAGCAGCGTCCCCTTTAAGTTTTGAATTGATTATTCAGCTCCATGTTTTGTTTTGTGTTTGCATTGATTGAAATATTTTAAGCCTTTTAAAGGTTGCCAACCTCAGCCTGTATGCAGTTGCTTTTGTTGTCTTTGGTGTCACTCGGGCAAATACACATGCCGACATTGAAATTCAGGTATGATTATTTTCTAAGCAGTTCTGGTCCATCTATTAAGATCTTCTGTTCAAGTATGTCCATCACATCACTTTCACAAATGAGCAGTACCGCTGGATTGCGTATTTGTCAATTTTCATAGGATGCTGCTTTGTGGGTATATTTCATCTCGGCACAAAAGAGCCAAGGTTTGCTAATTTTCTCTCAGTTTTGACTTTTGATTCGTTCTTTAAATGCTTAAGTTTTGACTTTTGATTCATTCTTTGAATGCTTATACCATTGTCGTAATATAAGATGCACATTTTATGAGGGCTGCAAGAAGAATTTGTATCATTTTCAATATGCGCTAGTGCAGACTGCAGAGTGTTACTTATTTATTTCCATCATTTGCATTAATTTAGGGTCTGAAAGAACTTTAGGTTTTTACCATATTGTGTAGGTGTTATATTAATGTAAATTTTATTATGATGATAATTTCTATTCAAACTTTGGGAATATTAGAGAAATTGATTAAGACTATGGATTTGACTTACCATAGTTTTGTAGTTCTAATTAACGTCCCTGTTTTCTCTATTTCATCCTATGCTCTTTCCCCACCTTGCATTTATTAGAAGCATTCTCCTCTGTTCTTTTCCTAGCTTCATCAGAAAGTCTTGCATCATAAGTATCTTCTTTTTGTTTTTGATCTTGGATTTAAATGTTCCTGTATCATTTCTTAATCGTTCTGTGATTATTTCGTAAAACCTGATAACCTCCAACTGTAGATAGTTAATCTGCATTACACATGCAGATTAAAAGTCAGCGCACAAGGAAACAGTAGTTCAAGGATTTCATGGACATACTGGTTCAAGAAAGTTCTGTATTATCAGGTTGCTATTGTTTATGTGCTGACCAGGCTAGTGGTCAATGTTTCACAGGTCAGCACACTTTGCTCCCTCTTTGTGATCATTTTTATCCATCACGAAAAGAACAAACTGCAACTAATAAGAAATGGGACAGCTGAGTCCCAACGGATTTGTTGAGCATCCAAGTTGAGAACTCCCTGATCATACTGATTTTCCTAGGAAACCACTCTTGCAATATTTTCTCCCATAATAGAAGTAATTGCCAGATTTTGTTGTCAACCTTTGTACTTAACCTAGACGGCTTTCGTTTACTCAGGCATATCTTGCATTCTATGTTATAGATGATCTGCGAATGGCGCAATCAGCTAAAGCTCTGGTATGCACACCTTCATCATCAGAAGCGTTTTTTTTTATTTTTTTTATTTTTTTCAAAGAATGAGAGACTGATTTATCTCTTTTAATTGATGAGAATAGGTTCCTGCGATTATCTACATAAGTAGCTTCCTCGTATCTGTACTACTACAGGTCCCTTGCGAACTCAGTTTGATAAAATCTTTGATATGACATATGCGCTTTGTTGTGTTGGTGCCTAACCATTTAACTTTAGTATTCTAGGAGATTTCATGGAATGGTCATTCCTTGAAGACCTTCTTTTCTGCTGGAGCCATTATGTGGATATTTTGCGGAGCAGGGATCCTATTTTTACCTAGCAACATGAGTGCTTTCATGTTCCTCATATCAATATTTATTGGCATAGCGAATGCTTTGATGATGGTATGATGTCATGCTTTGGTGATTTGAACTTCTTTCATGAAAATTTTAAGTGTATTGTAAATTGGTTGCATTTTGAAATTAGTCAGTAAAGTTGATACGTATTGATACTTTAGTTGAGGCACTGTGGCTGAGTGAGATACCGGAGGTGTTGTCAATCACTTACTGGAATTGCCATAGGTTGATTGGAGCCTCTTCACTACTCCCCCATGTCCCTCTCCGTTTTAGTTGGTTCAAGACGATATATGAACTATGTTAACACTTGAAACGAATATAGAAGTACATGCATGTATTGCCCTTAGAAAGGTGGACACTGTCATATCTCTGCCAGCTGATTTTTGTCACATAATATTTGTTGACAACATAAAAGATGATAGATGTCTAAGTGGTAGTACAGTTTTAAAAACTTGAGACAACGAAGAACTCTGTATGACCCGTGTTCCTTATGTTGAAATGACCTTTAAGGATTGACATTTCTTTCACTCTATTTTTTTGCTTTCTCAGTCTGAAGCTTGAGAATAGAATTGTTTGTGAAGAAAGCAAGAGTTCTTATTATTGATGGAGATGCTGCTGGTTTTAAAACATACGTGCAATATCAGTCCATTTTAGTCGAGTAGTTTCTTATAAATTCAGTCTAAATCATCTTTTGATGTGACAGGTTACTGGAGTAAGCATGCAAAGCTTTTTAATTGGTACAGATCTCAATGGATGTGCATTTGTATGTGGATCTTTAAGCTTCTTGGACAAAATCTCATGTGGGCTTGCCTTATTTGTTCTTCAGTCCTATCAAAGTAAGTTACAATTTTGTGGATCTTGCTATATCTATTGCATGTTTGGTTATGTATTTTTTTTTTTCTGTCATTATATTGGATTCATAAAGTTGGTTCTGTGGTTCTTAGTTCGTTGGGCTTAATGAGTTTTGGGTGACGGGTTCTTTTTTTATCTGCATGGACTACTAGCAACTAGAGCAACTTTGTTTCAGTTTTGTCAGTGTTGAACGTAATGTAATTGTGTATCACCGTCCCCATTACAGTGCATTATTGTTATTTCATGGTGGTAGGGTATTTTTACTTCTGCTTGATTCTGTTTCATTATCGGGTTATACAATTTCTCACATGAGAAAGGTGTTCATGTGGTCATGACAATGGTTGAAGACTCATGTAGGGTCTCTACAATGGAATTAGTTACTCTCGTGTTGTCTTTTCTTGTTTGAGCTTCGGTCGCCATAGTACTAAAACTCGTCAATGCTTGTTTCCATTTCCCCTGAAAATGACTTGAGTACTATAGTATGCAATAGTTGGTTCCCAATGTAAAACTTTTAATATGCAGGTAACAGATTCATACAGGAAAACCATTCAAATCATGTCAACATCTCAGTCACGAGATTTGGATTGGGTCTTGTTCCGGCGTTATGTGCACTTGTCTCTGTGGTAGTCACATACACCATGAAACTCCAAACTGCTCGCTGTAAACCTTTGATGGAGCCTCTATTGGCATAGTGTCCACTTGAAACCAATGTTGACTCGAAGTTCTGTATATACTTGTTAGTTTTTATTACAAGCACATGCTTGAGAGAAATTAACCGGGCAGACCTAATTCTGCTTTAGGAGAAGCTGAAAAAATTTCGGCAATTCATAATGTCAACAAGGCCATTTAATTCTTTACTTATTTGTCCTTTTAATTCTTTTTATTGAAGGGATTGATGGCATGATTGCACGCCGTTGTTCATCTGTGTATAATAATTTACTAAACATTCAGCTGTTTGAGTGACTGGGTTCTGTAGTTTCAGATAACTTAGTTCAAACAGAATCCAAGCGTTCATTTGTTTTTAATCAGTAAATCATTACTTTAAGGGGGAAATTCTTATTCATTTGGTTCATCTAGCTAACATTACCCTGAAATTACAACTCCAGAAGAGATGAAATTTTATTAGCAAACATTACCCTCTCCTCGGTTGATTGAAAAAAATGGTAATCAATACATGTTATGAACTAAACTCGACTTAGTTCATAAAATTGGAATAAGTCACACGTTGAGAGTTTTATCCTCCCCCTGCCCCATTGATTTAGGAAAGTTTGATTTCCAGCACATTAATTTTGTTTTGTGTAGGTAATTAATAGGTCGTGTTCTCAAATCTCAACAGGTGAGCTCTTGAGTTGTAATAGAAAACAGTGCATGAGAGGATTTTCAACAATAGTTCTAATCTAATAGTCCAAATAGCTGGGCATGTGAATTTCGACTTGTCAGTTAAATATATAGCAGAAGGACAATTGAAACTAAATATATCTTGGTAAGTATCGCATTAAATTACTCGAATCCAATCGAATATATGTTCACACAATACATAGAACACATATAGTACTCTATACGCGGGGAGAATACAAAGCAATTGAAGCGTTTTAGTTTATACGTAGAAACAAACAAGCAAGAAACTCATTGCTTACAATATTACATAGTTAACTGAGGAACCGCGGCCTCAAGCTTCCTTGGTTCTCTAAGTGTTCGGTCGCTCCTGACTGTGACCAAATGGCCAAAAACTTTGGCACAACGACTCACCAGTTTCTTGAGCTTCATTCCTCCTTGCAAACTC
This sequence comes from Pyrus x bretschneideri, assembly GCF_019419815.1. NCBI lineage: Eukaryota > Viridiplantae > Streptophyta > Magnoliopsida > Rosales > Rosaceae > Pyrus > Pyrus x bretschneideri. Next base: position 171,402 of record NW_025999790.1, on the reverse strand, counting down.
TCTTCTGCCTTTTGCTGCTTCTTGACCAGTTGAAGGTGCTTCCCTTTTTCTTCTTCAGTGAAGTGTTGGCCAAGTGAACTTCTTCCAGTGCTCCCTTCGTTACCTGATTTGATGACCGCCTTTGATCTTTCATCCCCATTGATCAATTGCTTCAATATTTTACGGTCATAACCATTCTCTGGATGATCTTCATTTTCAACTTTCGAGGGCGAGGGTGAAGGCGAAGGCGAACTCTGATCTCCTCCATCTCCATTTTCATCCAGAAAACTTTTAAGAGCAGGAGCGGGAGCGGGAGTAGGGATGCTAATTCCTTCTTGGACGTTATAGTTAAATAATGACTTTCTAGTCCGCCTTGACATTGTAATATCATAACAGCGTTTGTTGATACTGCACTCACTTCCCTTTCCCATTGTTTTACTGAATTATGCCGATCGAGTGCATATCAGCATATGTTCTATTTTTGTGTATTTTTATTTTTGGTATGATATCATGATCATCTCTGCAAGTGCAAGGAATATATATCATGATAAACAATTGTAAGAAAGAGATTGTGGTTGTTGTTTCTACTTAATTTCTAGTAGGATCCAGGACGGATTGCTTAGCGATTAATCAATTGGTGAGAGAGTAGTTTCAAGGGATCTGAAAAGAAAAGGTGAAATGTCTCCTATCTGCAGTCTGCAGTGCCGGTCGAATAAACCTTACTGCCATTTTAAACCATCTCATCATCACAAATATATTTCTGTCGAGGAATTCAGAAGTGGTGATGGGAGGTTGCACCATATATCTAGGATCGACAGTAGATATGGCCTCGCCCAACCTTTTCTTGATTTGATCAGTCACTTTCTCTTGTTGAATTTTCTGCTTGGCCACCTTTGTCCTCTCAAACTCAGACTCAGACTGAGACCAGGGTAGGTGACTTTCATGCTTTCAGCTGCAGTAGCAAGCAATATTATCCATTAAATCATTGAGAAGAACTTTCATTGTAGCGGGAATAGGATCGGCTTTAGCACTTAAACATGTGTTTTTTTACAGAGGAGGAAGAGATATGACAAGACGGATTCAACCTCTGAATTTGCTTCCGCTGTTGTGGGGTAAAACTATTGTCGGGATAATGGTGTTCGATTTGTACGTTTGTCTAAAACAACCAAATAAACTTTCAAAGTACTTGGACCCAGCCCTTGCCTTGCAGCCTCATCAACGGTTTGAAGGACAAGTGCGTTTGCAGCTTCTTCTGGTGGCCCGACGTCCACTTCCTCAGTGTTGCCTTGGGCTGCAAAGCAAAGTAAGAATTAGTGATCAATAGATTATGGAAGTATCACAAATAAAAGTAAAATAGATGCAGTAGAGGATACCTATAAGAAGAAGCTGGTTCCTGGTGGATCACCTTCTTCCAGTTTTCAAGCTTCTCCTCCTTCGGATAGGATTTGAAAAAGAGCTGCTCAAAGAGACGATCATGGGCCTCCCTGATGTCCCCTTCATATTTCTTCAACCACTTGGCCTCCCACCAAGTGGCAAAGGTTGGAGTACACTCGAAGTTAAGGGCTATGGGCTTGTGGACGACTTTGCTCATCACTTCTAAACTATGTCGAGTTACCCAAAACGTTACCTCCAAGGGAAAGCAAAGGCGATAGTAGGTTCCATAATGCATAGAGTCGAATAATGGCACTGGGATTGCCTGCCTAAATCCCAGCTGTCTACCATAGAAATTGGGGTGGTAGACCTCCAGCCCGCGCTCGTAGCCTGTGCGGTCACTCCGTACTCCCCATGCTAGATCTCTCTGTTGGATGTAAATGATAAGCTTCTCCTTGCAGAGGCTGCTGGCATCCTCTCCAAAAGCATCTTGGAATATCTAGTCGGAGAACCATGGATACCTCTTGAGCACGGGGGCACCCTACTCCAAGTTTGCCCGAGTCCGACAAACTTTGAAGAAGTATAGGCAAGCAAGTATTGAATGGTTGGTGGGAGATGCCTCGGCCAAGATACGCGCTGGAGCCACTCTTTTGGGGAACTCTAGGTTGGGCGCCCGGAACTCAGCGAAGTACTATTGGAGCCATAATTGGACCATCCAAGTTGGCTCGTTGAGATTGGTCTCGAAGAGCCTCTGGTCATTTCATACAAAAGGTGGTAGAGGTGTGCGAAGAGGAAAGACCCCATGGCCACATCATCGAAGAAATGGAAGGCTTCCACCAAAGGGATCCATTCCAGCTTCACTCATTTGGATTTGTTTGGGTACACATGTTTGTTTAACCAATACAGGAGGAAATACATGTGCTCCTGATCCTTGTTGGTAATCGGGGAAGGCGGGTTGAATGTCTTCTTTGCAAATGGGATGAAGCCCGCGAGGGACGTCCCATAGCTCTTGAAGGTGGAAGAAGTGTACTTTAGACGAGTAATTGACTTAGAGGCGCCCGAGTCTTTAGTAGTTGGGCAAGAGGGGGATATCCACGCACCTGCCCGAGGGTCTCAGCCGGAAGACTTGAGCCATGTTAAGGACAGTTGGAGATATGAGACCTATTCTAAAATCAAATGTATTTGTCCCATTGTTCCAAAATAAGAGAGTTGTCGTCAGGAGCTCGGGCTTGGCAACAACAGTAACTTTGGAGAGCATAATAAACTCGTAGATGTCATTGTCCATCCACTTCTTCTTCCAGATAGGATCGAGCTCATTTACCCATAGCATCCAAGATTCATCTTTCATTAATGGGAAACCCCTTTGATGATTCGACCATTTGGGGGCCGAAATGCCAGCCTTGGCAGAATAGGGGTTTGGGGTGAACTAGCTAGTAGAGGGCATGTTGCTCTCCACTGCAATTAGGACTCAGCCAATCTAGGTCGGGCCCAGGGAGTAGACACCTCATTCCTCAAAGATTGAGGAATTCAGGCTAGCCTGAGGGGGATGGAGGTCGTTGAGTTGACGGCGCAAGTTGACGATCCCTTTGCCGGACTCATATCTAAGATGAGTTTTGGGTGCCATTGGTTAAATTTTGGGAAGAAAGCAAGGAAGAAATGAGAAGGCAACAGAGTTTTGGAAAATTTGGGAATTTTGGAAACTCGGAGAATAAGGATTGCTAAGGGTATTTGGCTGAGAGATTTAAATGCAGGTTATATAATGGGTAGTTAGATAACGTTGGAAATTGTGGGTTAGTGCAATTTATTCGAAAATGGCTATTTAAATGGTGCAAGTTCTGAGTAAAAGCATGCACCTGGTGTTTAATCATTATTAATGTCTCGGTTTGCAGACTTAACAATGATTAAATGGGGCACTGTTTGGGTTGATATTTAAACATTGGGCTTTGCATTAAGGAAAACCCAAAGGTGCCAAAACAACTTAAACTTGCCTGAAGCCCAGTTGAGAAGTGTCACATCTTGGCCCGAGCCCCCACCACAACCCGGGTTCGACTTCACTGTAGCACGATATTATCCGCTTTGGGCACAGACCACGCCCTCAACGTTTTGTTTCTGGGAACTCACACGAGAACTTTTCCAGTGGGTCACCCATCATGGGATTGCTCTCGCACCCTACTTGCTTAACTTCGGAGTTCCTATGGAACCCGAAGCTAGTGAGCTCCCAAAAGGCCTCGTGCTAGGTAGAGATGAGAATATACATATAAGGCTTAGAGGATCCACTCCCCTGGGCGATGTGAGATGTTACAATCCACCCCTCTTAGGGGCTTGACACCTCGTCAGCATACATCCGGCCATGGATTGGCTCCTACCACAACCCGGGCTCGACTCCACCGTAGCACTATATTGTCCGTTTTGGGCCTTGACCACGTCCTCATGGTTTTGTTTCTGGGAACTCACACGAGAACTTTCCCAGTGGGTCACCCATCATGGGATTGCTCTCGCGCGCTACTCGCTTAACTTCAGAGTTCCTATGGAACCTGAAGCTAGTGAGCTCCCAAAAGGCATCGTGCTAGGTTGAGATGAGAATATACATATAAGGCTTAAAGGATCTACTCCCTTGGGTGATGTGGGATGTTACAATCCATCATCCTTAGGGGCCTGACGTCCTCGTTGGCACACATCCGGCCAGGGATTGGCTCCCACCACAACCTGGGCTCGACTCCATCGTAGCTCGATATTGTCCACTTTAGGCCCCGACCAAGCCCTCACGGTTTTGTTTTTGGGAACTCACATGAGAACTTTCCCAGTGGGTCACCCATCATGGGATTGCTCTCACGCACTACTCGCTTAATTTCGGAGTTCCTACGGAACCCAAAGCCAGTGAGCTCCTAAAAGGCGTCGTGCTAGGTAGAGGTGAGAATATTCATATAAGGCTTAGAAGATCCACTCCCCTGGGCTCTTTGAGTGGTATTTAATTAGTACTTGTCTGGCTGGATTGAAATTAGGCTACTTATGCTCTGGTTGTGTATTTCACACTTAATTTTGCGCTAGTACTTTGGTAGTTGGTCTTTATCTTCTCATATTTCTCTATATCTTTATTGCTTCTGCACCGTGCACATGGTTACGTCACTGTCACGTGACAACCAACATGCCTTGATTTCGATCAGGGTGTGTCAAGATGCCTAAGGTGGAGTAAGGCAGCCGCAACATAGGCCATGTGTCTATGATTGAAGTAACAAGTGACAGAGACCAGCTCACTACTAGCCAAAAAGCACTTTCTGATGGCATAAAGGTGTAAATCAGAGATGACTCACTACCCTTGAAAGCCCTTGACCAAGAGTAAAGCTAAAGCAGTCAGGCCAAATCGCCTATAAAAGGGGAAAGAAACAACAGAGATAAGGACACTCAAGCCAGTTTGTACCCAGAAAAACTGAAACTTGCCTAGATTCAGTCATTTTAAGCAATAGTTCTCTTAAAAAAATCATCTTTTGTCTAGTGTAAAAGCTTTGCTACCTTTCCTAGTTTTGTAGTATCGATTCCCTCGTTTAAAACCTATTTACCATCCATCCCTTTTAGCATACAACCTCTGTAAACTCAAAGAAAAGTGGCTGCAAGAAGTTTAACCTTGCTTGACAAGGTGAAATCTTGCCCGAATCTCTTTGTTTGTACTTTATTTTAGTATATTTGTTGTTTCATGTACTTTTTAGCATATATTCAAGTTATTTCCAACTGTTTTCTACCTAAGAGTCCCATTTGCATTCAAATTTGGTTAGCTTAGTAAACATGGTTCCATTAAGAACAAACTGTGTTTCGAGGAGATGGTTAAAAGGGCCCTGAACTCCCTTCGTAATGCCAAATACAAGATTATGAACTAAAAGTCCTTGTTTACAAGGCAAGTAAAAGAACTTAATGTAGACATAACCTATCTGTGACAATCCTTTGATAACAAGAAGTTTAAGCAACTTGGGGCGAAAGTAATCGATTTAGATCACATTTGTTATATTGAGATAGCAATGGCATGCCAAGATCTTTGTTAGTTTGGATTATGAGCCTCAAGGTCTACACCTAAGGCCCCACAAAGGAACCTTTCAAAACTAACTATTAACCTATCTTGCAGCACACCAAGCAAGAACCAGCCCGACAACACACCAAGTGCCAACACCCCTGATGAGCTGTATGAGGGGAAATCCTTGCCTCGAACATAGTTTTGGAATGCCCAATGAGACCCATAGTCTTGTATGCCAAGAAGAAGAAGGAATGAGCAAACTTTCAGGTGGAACACAGAGTACGGGCTACCCCATTGTCTAACAAGATCAGACATGACAGATCATCTCGAAGATTTCTCCTCTTTTCGAGGTCTTGCTATTTTAGAACCCAACTACTTCTGAGAAGTCGGGCGGAAAAGTTGTAAATGAAGACTTGCAAGCTACCAAGGTGCAAGTATTAAAAAGCATGGAGAAAATCTCTCTGGAGAAGAGAGCAGAGGTTAGCAGACTTTGTTCATTAACAGGGAGTCTGCAGAGGAGATTAGAATTGGAGTACTCTACCCCAATAGATGGTTATGCTAGGGAGATGATGAGAAAGGCAAGTCCTAAGAAAGAACCACTAATCCCCTTATTTCCTTTGCTCGAGGAAAATAAGGATAGGGGAAAAAGAAGGAAGAGCCTGAAACCAGTCAGCCAGAAGAGGAAAAGATCCTGGATCCAAGTATGCCTGACCTTTTACTATTCCCACTAGATAGTAGGGGTAGATTGAGCTAGAAGGAAGGAAGCTTGGAATAACTCAGCAAGTTGGAGAGTCTAGTAGAAAATGTGTGTCCACAGCTGTTGGCAAACCTCCCCCTTATAGGCCACCATTGTTGGCTAATAAGGGACGAGGGGCTAGGTGGAGACAGCTAGAACCACAGAAAAAAGCTTTCTCGGAAAAATGAGCGTAGCCCAAAGTGAGAACCTCTTTACACCCACACAACAATGCAGCTAATCAACAACTTAGAAATAAGTTAGCCGAGTTGAGAAGAATGGTGGTCTAGAATGCCCAACCACAAGCTCGCTTGATGTTCAGGATCACCTACCAGAAGCCCTATCCAGAGTATATTGATCAGCAGAACCCTTTTTCTCTGAACTTCAAGATGTCCGCGTTCCCAACCTTTAGTGGGGATGACTGTAATATGTCTTCTAGAGACCATATTTTCAAGTTTTCAAACTATTGCTTGGCATTTGAAGACAATCCTAACTACAAGTTATGGTTGTTTGGAAACTCGTTGGTTATCTTAGCATCTCAGTGGTACTCTATGTTACCCCCCAATTCCATTGCCAACTGGGGGCAAATGGAGATGGCTTTCTACGAACAATTTTATACAGTGGAGCCCGAGATAACTATCAATGATTTAGTAGAGGTAAAACAATATGAACATGAGTCGACAAAAGACTTCATGATGAGGTTTAGGAAGACAAGGATGAGATGCCAATTCCCTATCAACCATTTTCAACTTATTTCTATTGCTCAGAAAGCTCTGAGATTGCCATTGAGGAAGAAGTTTTATGATGTATAGTTTAATAAGCTGCATAAGTTGGTAATAGCTGCTACAAAGTATGAGAAGTTGTCAGTGGAGGAGCAGCAAGTAAAGCATTCATCCAAGGTACCCTTTTTTCTACAAAAACAAAGCTGCAATACACTAGTTGGAGTTTGAAGGCTCAGAGCCAGGAGAAAATGACAGCATCATAGGAGATGGAATTGAACTATATACGGTCGAGATGACCACTCTTTTCAAGCCTTTAACAATGAAAGGTTTGGTCCAGCCAGTTAAAGACCAAAAAGTGGTGATAAATGATGAAGGATTTGTGCTTATGAAGCCCCCTAAATACCATTCATATTCTTTTGATTTGACCAAGGCAACTGATATCTATAAGAAGTTAGTGCGGGCTAGAGTAATCTTGCCCGACACCACCAAAAAGATGCCCAAACCATAAGAGTTAAGAGGAAAGAAGTATTGCAAACTCCACTATACCTTCAATCACTTGATAGCCAACTGTGTGCAGTTTATGGACTGGATCCAAGATCTCATAGTTAAAGGGAAGTTGTTCCTGGAAAAATCCCAACCTAATATGATGAGAGACATGGATCCTTTCCTAGAGGCCACAATTAATATGATCAACCTCAATTGGGTTGAGAAAGAGAAAGCCAAAGCTACTTGGGAGGTGAAGGGAGAAAGAAAGCAAGTTGCTAGACCTACAAAAGGAGTTAGAGGGTTGCCCGACAGATGATGCGAGAATTACTTGACACTCAAATTAAACCCTCGTTTGACAATTGTAGTAGAATGGATAAGTGAGGGATCGTTCTAGACCGGGGATTAGGAGGGCTTGCTAAAACCTTCTAAATTGACTTAAGAACGTAAAAACAATATAAAACACTAAACTAGACTCAAAGAATGCAAAACTAAAATTTAAAACATTAAGACAAACCAAAAGACTCAAAACTAATTTTGGACGAATTTAAGATTATGGCTTGATTCAAAATACTTTAAAACATAAACTAAACAGATTCTAAGCACTAAAGAACAAGAAAGTAAAGGGGGGGGGGGGAAAGTTTTGATTTGACGAAAATTGAAATAACAAAACAAGTTAATAAACTAAGCGGAATGTAAATATGAATTTGTGATGGAATGAATGGAATGAAGGCTAGCTAAGGGGTTCTTCTCCACACATGTTATACTTGCATACAAGATTGATTCTCAGTTGGTCTTTCGATAAATTATGAAACTCAACACTCCGGATTAATTAGGTCCGCTTAAATTAACCGTCAAGTTTTCCTTAAGTTAATGAATTGGATGGGTTTGCGCAACGCAATTCACAACATTCTCCAAAAGTCCTTTACGTGAACAGCACAATAAAGATACAATCAAAGATCATTAAGCATTATGAAAACTATAAGTGTTGACGAGGCATTCGTTACTATGATGTGCATGAAACTCATGCCAAGAATTCATTTAACGCGATTGTTTATAAGCAACCTCCACTACTTGTGAATATAAGTTCATAATGATTAGGTGAAATTCACTTATATTCTAGCGTCATATTTATGCATGAAAATTAAGCGCGCATTCTTAATAAACATTCATAAATAAGTTATCAATCAAACGGTTAAACAAATTGAATCCACAACTTATGAAATTCCAACGAAAGTTAATCAATTCATATTGCAAATATAAACATAGTTTCGAATCACCCCCTAGCTAAAGGGGGTTTAGTTCCTCATAACTTTGAAATCAAAGAAACACCTAAACATTCCAACAACTCAAAACTTGAATTGTATGAACGTTTAAGCACTCTTCTCTTCCATTCCTTATACGTACAAAACAAAGAGAATTAAAATGAAACTTTGAAATCAAAGAAACACCTAAACATTCCAACAACTCAAAACTTGAATTGTATGAACGTTTAGGCACTCTTCTCTTCCTCGTTGTTGTAGCACAAGGTTTAAGGATAGGTTGTGTGATGGTATGAAGTGTTTTTGAGGAAGGGGAAGTGTTTGTGTATTGCAATGGAAAATGAGATGATTTGGTGAATGGAATGAATGGGTATTTATAGGAGGATTAGAGATGTGAATGGATGATTGTTTAAGGTATTTGGTGGAAGGGAAAAGGTGTGGATGGTGGGAATTATGGTGCATCAAATGCACGGTTTAGTGGGAAATTAAATGGGATAGTGCGGATGGAAATGGAATGGTGGATGCATGGTTTAGTGGGAAGGAATAATGGGATGAAAGGTAATGGAATGAATGGCTTAGAATATTTTATTTAGGGTTAGTGGAATTGCACGGATTATGGAGAGGAAATGGGAGATAATGGCTTAGGGAATAAGAATTAAAAATGGGATGGTGGTTGATTAGTGTTAGGGTTAATAAGGAGGAATTAGGGTGTGAATAAAATGCACGGATTGATGGGAAATTGAGGGAATTAATGGGGAATAATCTGTGATGGTGGCTGCACGGTTTTGGAGAGGAATTAGGGTGCATAATCAAATGGGGGGGCCACGGCTTAGGGTTTAGTTTTGGACGTCCATTCCTCGTGCTCTATTTGCATACACCACATTCCAGCTCAGTTTTGCTCCAAAAGCTCCAAATTGCATCATTTCATGTAATATGTCCTTTAAACCTGAAAACACATGAAAGTAGCTTAAAAGACTACTTTAACGAAGAAAACATAACGAAAATGCATAAGAACTAGCTAACTAAGGCGCATAAATATGCTCCTATCAACAGACCCAATGCTGCCATAGTCAAGGGAGTGGTGGTATGTAGTAAACGAAGTGTGAGTGTGAGTTAGAAGTACTAACAACCGGAGTAATCATTTACCATGACTTGGTCAAGAAAAGAGAAAACGAAGAGCAAGATGTTTGCAAAAGTATCATGCGGGCAGTTGAGAAAGAGACTTCCAGAAATATCTTCCAGAGGTTGGGATGAGACTCAGAACCCAAGGGTTTATTCGAAGTTTTTAGAAATTATGAAGCCTCTGAGGAGGTGGAAGATAAAGAGGCCAAAATGTCAAAGTGGATGGATATAAAACCCTCACAGCCAAGCTATGATGTCAGGATGCTGCGGGGATGAAAGAAAGAACAATGAACCTAGTCTCCCCAGTCACTAAGAAAGATTCAGCCCGACTCGGTCGAAAGTGGTACATAGTTGGAAATGATGGAATACCTGTCAGGAAATGAGGGCATCTATGATTAGAAGAGTTTAAAGGTAGCATAAAGCCCACATGAACTTGTTAAAAGTCCCTATCACATCAGAGGCCTCAGAGAATGTCAAGTTTGAGAAGGTCCCTCAAAGAGGGAGGAAACAACTTCAATAGAAGAGTAAAAAAGAAATAGAAAGAGCCAGTAGTAAAGCTAAAGAGAAAAGAGATCATGTGCCTTCGAGCCTTCATCCAGAAAAATGTAGTGATGATGCCAACACCAAGATGGAGTCTAGAACCAATCTGTTTTGGAACCATTTCACTTGAAAGAGGAATACCTTCACCTTTCTTGGTTGATACTCTGTGTGAAATCCCTAGGCAACTACATGACTTTGGTATAACCAGAGAAGAGGAAGTGCTCGAATTAATGTTGCCAAAAATGCACAGGCTTGGATAGATAAATTTGTGTACCAGATTGGAGGAAAGAAAGAAGAGGTACCTAGATCCAACAACTTCCATGTAAACATGACATATGTCTTATCTGCCATGTTCTACACCGAACCAGATCAGCCTACCGTAATGGAGGGTGATTATTTGGTAGCAGAGCCAATGATAACACTCGTTAGTGTTGAAGAAGTTAGGGAAGAGAGATCAAGCATGTCAGACTTGCCTAAGGATACATGAAAGGAGCCCAAAAGGATGTATTCGGATCAAATGGTGTTCAGTAGACCAAGCTTAGTCTTGGCCAACCATCTTAAGCCCATATATGTAACTGTTCATCTAGAGGGAGTACCCTTAAAAAAAAGTCTTGATAGATAGTGGAGCAGAGGTCAATGTACTTCTTCTCAAGCAAATGAAGAAGCTGTGTAAAAGTGAGGAAGACCTTATCCCTACTGATCTTATAGTTTCTAGTTTATTTGGAGCTATCACTAAAACTTATGGGATATTGCCCTTGGAGGTTGACTTGGGTTCCAAGCAAATCATGCTAGCTTTCTTTGTGGTGTATAGTAGTTTAACTCATGGAGTTTTACTTAGCATAAATTGGATTCACCAAAGTCTATATGTGTCATCCACCTTACATCAACAAGTTGTTGTTTACCACGAGGCAAGGGCTGAGGAACCAAGATTTTAGGAAATTGTGGAGGTCGAGGCATGACCATTCCTCCCCTTAGCCAATGTTGCAGAGGCAAACTTCTACAACCCTAGTATTGGAATCTTGCAGTGTTTAGGAGTTGATGAGAATGGCTGCCCGACTAAGATGACGGCCCAAAAACTTATTGAACAAGGATTATTTCTCACAAATGAAGAATGGGACATGCCCCATATTGTCCCAGCCCATTAACACCAATGATGTCAAAATAGAGGAGAAAAGACCAAGTAGTTCAGTCAGGTCCTTAATCAACAGACTGTTGGTGTATGGGAGGGAAATAAGAGAAGTGAGAGAAATCTCAACTAAGGATGAACCAGAGTGGGAGAAAGAGGTTTCGAGAACCAAGGACAGAGAAGAAGAATAGTTTTTGGGAGAGGAGATAAAGGGAGCCATACACATGGTTGAGTGTATTCATGACTTGGACTGGCCAGATGATGTGCTTGAGTGTCTAAAGTTAGTTGTGTGTACAGAGCCTGATAAGCCAGCACCAGCAGTACGCCTTAGAAACCATTAATTTAGGGACTGAGGATGATCCAAGGCCAATACAATTCAGTGCCTTGTTGGAAACTGGTGATCGGGCAAGAATAATAGACCATTTGCATGAATTTAAAGACTGCTTTGCATGGCATTACACATAGATGACTAGATTGGACCCTGATTTAGTAGAACACAATGCCTATAAAGGAAGGGTGTAAGCCTGTGAAGCAAGCTCTAAGGAGGATGTCAAAAGAGATAGAAGAAAAGGTTAAAGAAGAAATCGAGAGGCTGATGAAGGTCGGATTTATTAGGCCTGCCAAATATGTTGAGTGGTTGGCCAACATTGTGCCAGTATTTAAAGCTGTAACTAACACCATCAGATGTTATGTTGACTATCAAAATATTAATGAAGCCACGCCTAAAGATGAGTACCCCATGCCAATGGCCGATCTATCCATAGATGAAGTTGCAAAACACAAAGTTTTTATCTTTCATGGGTAATGCTGGTTATAATCAAATTAAAATAGCTAAAAAGGATATTCATAAGGTAGCTTTTAGGTGCCCAGGACATATTGAAGCATATGAATATGTAGTCATGTCATTCAGATGGTGCAACCTATCAAAGGACGATGAATGCCATTTTTCATGATTTAATCGGTCATAGCATGGAAGTGTATATTGATGATATAGTAGTGAAGTCAAAAACTGAGGAGCAACGCTTAAAGGATCTCAGACAAGTCTTAACCAAAATGAGGACTTATAAGTTAAAAATGAATCCAAAAATATATGCTTTTGGGGTAAGATTGGGCAACTTTTTAGGATTCCTTGTTCATCAAAAAGGAGTGGAGGTAGATAAAAATAAGGCCCGGGTCATATGGAGTCACTTTTTCCTACTAACAAGGTGCAGTTGCAGAGGCTACTGGGAAAGATCAACTTTTTGAGGAGATTCATTGCTAATTTGGTGGGCAAAATCTAACCATTGACTCCCTTACTAAGATTGAAAAACCAAGAAGAGTTCGAGTGGGGCCCACAACACCAGGAGACTTTTGACAAAGTAAAGACTTACCTAGCTTCTCCACCAGTGCTTATGCCCCTCTCAGAGAGGGAAACCTTTGAAACTCTATATCTCTACCTCTGAAAAGTCAATAGGAAGCTTGCTAGCTCAGAATAATGAAAGGGGAAGGAGCAAGCAATATACTACCTCAATAGGATTCTTAATGAGGTAGAAACAAGATATTCTCCAATTGAGAAGCTATGTTTGGCTTTGTACTTCATTGCCTACAAGTTAAGGCATTACATGTTGCCTTGCCATATTCATATTATTGCCAAGATCGATGTGATCAAGTATATGCTGTCAAATCCAATGTTAATTGGGAGAATTGGGCAGTGGATTCTAGCATTTTCAGAATTTAGTTTTCAATATGTGCCTTAGAGAGCTATAAAGGGACAAGCCATTGCAAACTTCTTGATTGAGCACCAAGAATCACAAGATGAACTTGTCAACATCCCAGGAACTTTGGAAGTAGCCAGTCTATGGATCCCACCAAGTAAAAATCACTCAGGCAAGGATGAATGGATCTACCAAGAGGTGAGAAGGATAACCAGCTTATGGATCACTCTTTGGAGGTTGTATTTTGATGGATTCTGCACTCAACATGTTGCTAGAGCTGGGATTATCATCATTGATCCTAAAGTAATTCACCATTGCTATTCATTTCTCCTAGATTATCAAGATACCACCAGCAATCGGGCAGAGGACGAGGCGTTGATAATTGGCTTGGAAATCCTGATAGAGTTGGGGGCAATTGAAGTGAAGGTATTTGGTGATTCAGAGTTGGTGATCAATCGGTTAAATGGAAACTACAAGTGCAACCACATTACCATGGCTAGTTATTATCTGGCAGCTAATTAACTATTGGGTTATTGGGGGTACTGAGATTTCAGTAAATCACATTCCTAGAGAAGCAAATTTAATTGCTAATGAGATGACACAGTTGGCTTTTGGAGCACAGATCCAAGAAAGAAGGTTGAGTGTAAAATTACAAACTGATTTATGATTTCATTTATAGGTACTTTATATTAATTTTAGCAACCAGGCAGTACTTGGTTAATCTGTTTTTTTCTATGTTCTGTTTGTGTTGATCGATTGATGATGAAATGTAGTGAGAAAAAACTGATTTTGATATTTTAATGTTGGTTCATAAAAATAAGCTAAACGATTTATACATTTTGCCGAATGTAGTAATTGATAATTTTATTATTAATTAGAACATTTTTCGCCACTGCATTGTGATATAGTTAACTTATATCGTCTATGATTATGTATCTTTTATCTAACATTGAGAACCTAAATGACTGTTCCTTTTGTTTGGTAGTAGTTCCGTGGCTTTTTCAAATTTTCAGTAATCAAATCTTCAACTGTATTTTTTGTGTTCATTATCACTTAATCAGTTTTGTTTGGCCTCTTAATACACAATAAAGGGTGACACAAACCTGTGTCTACTGCATATGCCTTTTCCCATGTAATATGTGTTGGCTGAATACAAGTTTGGTTATTTTTGAACTACTGATCGTTCCGGTGCATGACTAGAATCATGATAAATAGTAATGATGCACGCACCCGAACTTCCGGTGCATTTGAGTTTGGATTGAAATTTACTGTTGATTCACAAATTTCTGATAAAACCCCAAGAAGAAATATAGGACTGCATTGTATATTTTTAGGTCTTTTTAGGATTTTGGGGGTTTTCATCTGGTTTGATATGTTCCTTCTTAGAAGCTTTGATCAGAGCATGCCTCTGTGTCAATTGTGATTGATCTTGATTGGGAAGATTTTGGCATGGGTTGAGAGTTAGCTTATTTTGTACATTTTGTAAAGCCTGATACATAAAACGGCAGCTTTCCATTTTCTTTTTTTGCCGCCTCCTTCCTTTCAGTATCCCAATTTTGTGGTTCCATTGACACATCCCGATCAGAGTTAAGACGTGTTGGCCGTCACATGAGAGTGACGTAGCCAAGTGCGCAACAGAAGTGATACTCATAAAAGAAATGTGAATAATTAAAAACTAAAACTAAACTTATTTAACTAGAGATACTAAGTAAAAGTGATACACACATATCAGAGCATGGGTAAAACGAAAGTGCAGTCGAACTAAGTAAGTACTAACTATACAAACAGGGAGCAGATCCCTACTTTTATTTATGGAAACGTCAGAACCGCCGTGTAGTCCTCGTGAGCCACCAAAGACTAACAGCTACCTAGAACCTGGAGGGGTGCAAAACAGAAAGGTGAGTGGGCAAAAACAAAGGGTTTGAAAATAGTATGCCAGTCGGAGTCATTGAACGTGACCTGTACGACTGGACCTATAGCTCATCAACATATGTCTGCACACGAGTCGGAGTCACCTAATGTGACATGTACGACATGCTAGGTGTAAATAAGTACGCTCAAGTGCTACGATCATGTGAAAGCTGTGCGATAGATCACGGGTCATCTACGAGTCGGAACCACCTATTGTGGTTTGTACGACAGGCTAGCACCAAAACTTGGATCGAAGGTGAGTGTGCGGTGCAGAAGGTGAACAATCACGTGAAAGTTGTGCCCTAACCTCGGGCAGGAGCACTAACACCAAGGTGTAGCATAATAAGCTCTAAATGCATAAATGCATAGCAATATGCAGTGCAACAAGACCAAACACATACTAACTCACCTGAAGCTTACCTAAGCCTCCGCGCCATCAAACAGTATAATTCACAATTCATACTAATGCAACAAAATAGTAATAAGCGGTATAGACATGGCATACATGACATAAATTCATTTAAAAACGTTTTCTGGAAATTGCAAAGCATATATATATATATATATATATATATATATGTATGTATATGTATATATAGAAAACAAATGTCCACTTGCTGATAAGTAGCAGGATCGTAGCCCCCTAGCCTCGCTTGTCCATGCTCGTCCTCGGGGTACGTCTCACCTATGTGCGAAATAACTATTTTAACGTTAATTCGATAGCACATAAACAAAGTCTAGGATTAATTCCTCATAAGTTGCTCAAATTGGGTGTTTGAATATACCAACGTGATCTACTCGACAACACAAAAACCCCTATATTTTTAGAAATTTTTTTGGATGCTGGACGTGCTCTCATGCGCCGGCCATGCATAGGCACATGTCTGGCACACGGGACGGAAACCCTAACGGCATTAGGAATATTCCGTTAAAATAGCATAATATTTCAGTAAATTCTAACGGTGTTGCCTAACATAGTTAGAATATTCGGTTCAAGTTAACGAAATATTCCCCTTCTTATCTGGTCACTTCGCCGGTCTCCACTATCCGTCATCGTCTGCACTCGTCATTTTCTGGAAAATTTTCAAAGGCTTATATCTACTTCACTTCTTAACCAAAATCCATGAATTTTATATGGATTTGAAGGTCTTGAAGAGTAGAACACATTCGTACCTATTAAAAGTCCAAAATCCAAAGGAAAATGGTTGGAAAATCCCTCGAAAGCTCCTGTCAAAACTGGAGTTCCTCAAAATCGTGTGATTTGATGTCAACGCAACCTCAAGCCTACTCTAGGTGCTAGGGAAGTTGCGTGGGAACCTTTCCAAGTCCTAAAACCCTGTAATCTCGCCTAGATCGCGTCAGAGGAGAATTGTACCTCGTCGGAGCTTTTGACGTCCCGGGTTAACTCATCAACTCACTAAGCAAATGGTATAGCTAGGTTTGTAAGATTGAGATGAACACGATGATGGTCTTTACAAGTTCGATCCGTGATGTTTTGATGATGGTTGCGGAGTAAGGGTGGCTCGGGTGTATGAAGGAAGAAGAAGGTGCGAGAAGGAAGGGGAGAGAGAGAGAGAGAGAGTGAGTGAGTGTGTGTGTGTGTGTGTGTGTGTGTGTGTGTGTGTGTGTGTGTGTGTGTGTGTGTGTGTGTGTGTGTGTGTGTGTGTGTGTGTGTGTGTGTGTGTGTGTGTGTGTGTTCTAATTGGGCAGAAGAGAAATATTTTAATTGGCCCAAAAAGAAAAAGAACAAAAAAATCTGATTGGGGTGTGTGTGTTCTAATTGGGCAGAAGAGAAATATTTTAATTGGCCCAAAAAGAAAAAGAACAAAAAATCTGATTGGGCCAAAGGAAATGGAACCCATATAATTGGTCTACAATTTACATGTTTACGTATTCAATTAATCGTAACATTTTCATCATGAATCTGATTCAAGCCTAACTCATGTCAACGCATTCTGATGTCGAGTACGATGTAATTATGATGGCGAGGAAATAATTTAAAACTACATATGTACATCCACGTCACTTAGCCAACGAGGGCATATTCGTCATTTTACACACTCGGGGAGAAGATATATATAATAATTTGGGATGGGTTGTTGCATCCATCCATAAGTGTATATATTGAAATATGCCTAATTGGATAAATGGTTCATGTGATCACAAACTATTCGAAAAATAACCTTGTGGTAAAAAATTTGGATTTAAACTCCTGTGGTCTAAGTCTGTTAGGATTTATGCCCGAAATTAAAACTTTTATCATTCATCCGTTCGTAACTTGTATGTGGGCCTCACGGGTAAGGTTAAGATGTCATTTCATCCTTTCTATTTCATCCCTTCCGTTGTTGATCTCATTTTAGAATAATGAAACGACCTTTAAAAAAAAGTAAAACAAAAATTCAAGGGATCAATGTATATCAACACTTACATTTGGCATGATGCTTGCTTCTAGGTGGTTTTCCAACACCAGACGGCAAAATTTCTAGGTGAACCGAAATACTCATACAACTACCACTACCTTCTAGTTTAATCCACATTCGTAATTAACATAGTACTAATACCAAGATGATTAAATTTAAAATTTAAATAATCATATTACAAAAGTTTAAGTTTTTGCTATAAATTTGCACATACTAGGAGGATGCATTTTGAAGCCGACGAGCAGCAAGCAAATAAAAAAATGGAACTTTAATGAAAAACTCTCGGTATTGTTTATTTTAACAAAAAATCATATTTTTACATTAAAAAGTCAATCATGCTACTATTCATGTTACCCTTTATTTTATCCTTATCGTTAAAACTCAAAGTTTTTAAACATTTTTCATTAGTTTTTCTTAAAAAAAAGGCTTTTACCAAAATTAAAAAAAAAAAAAAAGGGTTGCAAAGAAAAAAGCCCAGAACCAGAATTTATTCTTGGCGAATCAACCGAGCCTTCTTCCTTAGCAAACAAGGTGAGTTCTGTGCTCACTCAGATATTTGAATAACACGTCGATTATATCTCCCCTCATCTCCTCCGGCAATAGCGATTCGCCATCGTCGTCTATGGACTTTATTGATGCAAGTATGTTATTGTATTCTTTTCATAATGTATTATCTTTAATGAAGTAGTTAGGCTTGAGAACTGATATTCTATTGTTCTTGATGGTATTTGACTTAGACATAGGATTTTTGTCAAATCCTCTTTAGGATCTGGAGATCCTTTTCATGAGGATTCGGGAAATCTTCTTTGTGAGGATTGGGGTATATCGTACGATCAATTTTCGTCAGATATTATTTATGTTTAATTTTAAATAATATAATTTAAAATAATTTTTGACTATACGATATATAATAAAATAATAAAACTAAAAAATCTCTAAGATCCTTTTAAAGAAGATCCGGCAAGATCCTCTCTCTTTTGACTTAGGTGTCACCTAAAACAAGCTAAATACAAAAGTAGAGGTAAATAATTTTCCGCAACCCCTCTACCCCTCTCCTCCACCTCCCTACTCTCTCTCTCTCTCCCCTTTTCACCTTTCGGTTTGTCAGATTTCTGTTTTGATGCATGGAAATCACTTCAATTGATACTTAAGTCCTCGAGTCAATGCAGGCCTGTTAATAAAAGGGGAAATTTTTCATTATCATCATAATATAGATGATACATTATGTGTTTTTATATAAATGGTGAAAAATTATATTTTTTAAGTTATTAACTTTTTAACACACATATCTCATAATTTATATAATGACACATGGTGTACCATCATGTGTTCCGATCACATTGAAAAATCTCTTCCAGGGAAGCTCAAAAAGCATTAAAAAAGTAAACAGGTTCGAGCAATCATTTCATCATAGAAAAACTAATAAAAATACTTGAAAACTTTGAGACAAAATAAAGGGTAAAATAAATAGTATTAGAATTAACTTTTTAGTATAAAAATATGATTTTTATTAAAATAAACAGTACCAAAATCTTTTCGTTAAAGTTCTCTTTCATCAATTTATGTATATTTGATCATTCATTTTGAAATACTCTGCCTTGTCTTAAAGTACCAATTGTTAAAATATTTATAGGAATCCAATTTATATTTAAAACAATTTAAAAGCATGCTATAAGACAATTTGGCTCTTCAGTTTACCATCTTCTTGGACGTCACACAACCTTAACAGATGCAAATCCGAATCGATGCTTCACTTTTTTCTACTCAAATCGCTAGGCGGATTTCTTAATTTTAAGAATTATTTTGTGCAGTTTTTCTACAGGATCATCTTCTATTTTGTTTTGTTCGACAGTTTTCCTCTTATTTGGGCTGCCTTTTTTATTTGAGAAATACTCAAAGCTAGGACAATTATTTAATTTTGGGATAAAAATATGACATTTAGAATATGCACACAGCATGCATATGCCATGCACAACAATCAAACAGAAATATAATTTTTCTTATACCTTGAAATGACTCAATTGCCCTCGTATATAAATAAATTATGTCCTTCAATTTTTTGATTTCTTTCTCTACTCTCTCTCCCCTCCTCTCTCTTTTCTCACTTTCTCCCTCACGCACGCTCTTTCCCCATCTCACTGTGCACACACGGTGCACAGTCGTTCCAACCAACATCGTCCAAATCAAAGCCACCACCAATTTCATCTCATCCTCACGAGTCCAAAACACATAGCCTTGTCACGAATCTCATCCGCAGATCGTTGGAATCAAGACTCAAGTAGGCCGCGAGTTTCTGGCCATTTTCTGGCAACACGACAAACAATCAAGGCTCGAGACCACCATTACTTGACTTGCATCGAGGCTGGGAACAAAGCCCAGTCATTAAATGATAGTGTTTTGTTGGATGATTTTTTCAGGATTTGCTCACTACACGACATGCACATGATATGCTCACAAATCTGAGCCAACCCAAAAATTCAGAGCTCACATATCTCTCTTCCAAATCAGAAAAATGACGTCATCACTTGTCTATATACACTATATGCACAACAATATATACAATACACACATATGATATACATTGGTGATCGAGCAACAAGTTGCTTTTCATATTAATAAGAAACTTTAACGACAACCTATTGGTATAGTGGATACAATTAAAACATAATTATTATGTATATAAGCTTATAGTGGCAATTTGAAAAGTCTTGTTACATATATCAATCACCACTTAACCGTGTACATGGAAAACATGATGTTCACTGTCCTTGTTTCATGGACAGACATGACCCTTAACGTCCTTTAAGCTTTTTCTTGCTTTTGTTTTTCACTGAGGCCACCTAGGTTGTGGTCATACTTGCTAAATTTTGAGGCACAACATACGTGCATCATAACTAGTGAACATTCCTGCTTCTCATATTAAGATGTAGCCATGCATATCATATGCACATTAGAAAAAAAATTCACAAATTTCTACAATTGGACACTTGAATAAAAAATTGTTCCATCCCAGTTTTGTAGCACGTCAAAACCTAAAATTTATTCCACAACCCATAGGCCCCAACATGAAACACAAACCCTAAGTATTAATTCATCTTACAAAACTCATTTATTCCATAAATCATTGATTAAGGAACTTGGAACTAAACACCCTGCCTTACTATGCATGCCGAAACTTCAGTCGCTGGAAAAAATGGAACTTTCCGGCTAAATAGAAAATATGGTACAAAACCCAACTCACTCTTCTCGCCTTTCTCACATCCCTTTGTTCGAAATCAAAGGTATGAGATCAACCCAAAACCCAGCTCACTCTTCTCACCTCTCTTTGGACTTCCCTCTCTTCGAAATCAAAGCTCAACCCAGAAACCCAGACCTCACATAGCTCTCTCGGCATGCATCTCTTCCAAATGAGAAAAGTGATGCAATGGGCTTCTAAATTTTAGTATTTATATGTGAGTAATTTAGTAATTTTGGTTTTGTGCATGGTGTACATGGCTTGTGTATAGCCGGTTTGTCCTATTTTAGTCTCCGGGTTAAGAAATTGTCCCATTTTGAAATATTTCCCTTTTTCTTTTGGGTTTTCATTTGTGGATTATTTTGGCTTCTTCAACTATCGAGGCCTCCATCTTCGAAAGAGGCATTTATCTAATTTCTCTCATTTATTTACTCAATTCCACTTTTGAATTTGATTTGGCTTACTATGGAGTCGTTGCACTGTACAAAGGTATGAAACATAATCCTTTTAGATTTCTTAGATCATTAGGGAGTAGATTCATCATAGCCGTAGTAGTTTACTAACTAAAACATACACACGCATGCCTGTTATGGATCATTCTGTCCCCGTGTCCCGTGATGGCGTACATAAAACATATACGTAGAATTCTCATTTGATTTCTAAAAGTGGATGAATTGTCAACGAAGTTGGAAATAGAACAATTTAATGCAACTAGAATTTTTTTTTTTTTATTAGTCAGTCAATGCAGTGAGCTATGCCTTTTCTATTCACATCAGGGTAAAATAAAAAGAAAGAAAGACAGAAAAGGAAGAAAAGAAAAGAAAATTGGCTCCTGCCTTTCATCCTGGCAACAGACAAAAGAGCATCCGATGATCAGTCATTACTGGGCATATTCAGCTGGTCAGGTCCAGAAAGCTGAAGCGGATTCCTCGGAGTTTGAGGATTTCTTGATCCCATTTCAGGTATCTTCGTTTCAGCTTTCATTCCTCTGCACGACTTCATGTGTGAGCGCAATTTTTCTGGCTTAAACAGCTTCCTGCACTGCCTGCATTAACATTAAGTCTTTCGAATTTTAATCACTTGTTTAGATTCTGCAGTTTTAGTTTGTGCAGAAATGTATTCTTGATCACCAAGTTTTATGAATGCCAACATTGACCACATTCACTTTTTGGCCAACTTCTTGTGTTCATCCATTTATGGGGGAGTTTGTAAACTTTTGGACACACGCTTCATGTACTAATATGATTTGGTATATTAATTTAACTTGAGGGCATAATTTTTAATTATCAACACTCTCTCTACCCACGGCGCCAGCGCCAGCTGTAGTATTGGTTGATTTGATGAAAGCCAATGATACTGAATGACCTGAGAGACTCCCAGTTAGTTGGTACTTGATTGGAAGAAAAACACTGCAGGCCTTCTACTACTGAAACTAATGTGGTTTGATTGTTATTTATAATTTAGTCTAATGTGAGCCGGTAAGCCATTACCTAACCTAATTCAAAATTGACTTCAGTTGGATTTGGCAGAGTAGGGGAAGTAAGAGTTGTCATTATTGCCCGTCAAATTATCAATGTATGCAATAAGGGAGGGAGTAGGGATAGTCACTTGCTAGCAATGCGGCCGACCAATGGGTCTGTAAGCAGCAGAAGCCGCTTTTTGGCCACTGAACTGGCGCTCCTTTTGCTGCTCGGTCGCATCTTTCTCTCCATCATAGCTTTTCCTGGAGCATCAAATCCAAACACAAGCAAAGCCAAATGCATATGTATATTAGTAGTCTTTCTTTTGTCATCATTATAGTATATGCACGTCATGTGCATACATACGTACATTGATTCATTTTTAATAAGACTTTTTCTCATGAATTGAATTGGATTGAATGATTACAAATTTACAATTCATTCATACGTACCTACTAGCAGTGTGGGGTTGCTGCGGCAGCTGCTGTGGATTCTGGCAAGTCCCAGAAATTCCGGCAGACCTACCTGCCAACTTGTGATCTCCTTTAGAAACACGATGATCAGCCTTGATCATGTCTTGGCTGCTGTCAGACTTGTTGGAATATGTTTTATTAGCAGGATTCAACATGACTACAACGGTGCCATTTGTGTTGACAGCACCACAAATAATCAAATTGTGGAACATGTTGGAAGATGCACTTGAATTTCTCTTAGTAGTATCATTTGCCAGCCGCGTCTGCTGAGGCGGTGAAAGTGAATAAGAGGAAAAAAAGAAGACTGAGTTGTAGAAGAAGCCAATTCTTTGGCGTTTTTGTCCTTGTTAATAACCTTCTTCAATAAAAAGCTGGAATAGAAAGAAAGCTTTCTGACCTGTGAATGTTAGCTTCTGAGTGGTTGTGTCGTTGTCGTCCGCCTTGGGGTTTCAGTTTGATCGCATCATCGAAATCCATCGAATACATAGGTCAAAGTGGACCTCTTTGATTCTTGGCTCATTTCAGGGGATATTTTTGTTTGGATATCTATATTCTTCTTGGGATAAAAATGTTTGTGTAGTTGAAAGGAGGCCTCTTGTATGGAATAGGGTGGCTCAACCTTATCTTTAAACAGGCAACTTCTCTTTTCGGCATAGGATTTCAGAGGATAATCTGTTGCATGCAAATACAATTGACAACAAAATTAATTGAAATTAACGCAAATCCTAACCCCACAACATATAATTAAGTTGCCCATAGAGGATTCCAGGCCCTTAAGGGAAGAAATCTTTTTTTTTTATATTTTATTTTTATAATTGGGTATTAGCAGTGGGCCCCACATTACATCAAACTTTAATTACCAGACCGTCTATTTTTCAAGTTGCATATCTTAAATCATTCTTGCAAAATATTAGCCAAATAAAAAATATTTGAAACATCTAATTGAGTTTAAAGAAGTTGACGAACACTTTGTTCTATAAGAAATAATGAAATTTCATTGTGATAATTAAAATGACAAATTGTTTCGGATTGAATTGAATTTTTGCAAGGATAATCTATGAATCTAGACTTACAAAATACAAGGTTCGAATTGTTGAAACTTGATGTAGAATGAGTCTCACAACTAATCCTTATTTTCTGAAGAAAAAAACCCTTGTCTTAAAGGGCCTGCGATTATATATACCACAAAGGAAAGATATGATCTCGGATCCTTTTGAGGACGTATTCATTATCGGAGATTGGTGTGATGAGGTCTTCGTCCAGGCGAGTATTGCCAAACATAACCCGTCTTGAAAAGATGAAATTGAAATAGAACATGCCAACTGGCTGGCTCTTGGCCTAATTAATTAGAAGTATACTAGAAAATATGCCCGCGCGTTGCTGCGCGACTTGAATGCACCAGCTTTAACTACATGAATAAGACACATTTAACCTGAATAAATTAAACATAATCATGAATGAATAGAAGGATAGATGAGTAAAAATAGTCGGTAAGATAAGCATCTTGATTTTTGTATACATTCAACATAACTGATATGAAAAGACATTGTACAATTAATAGAACGTTCTTGATTACAAAAGATGTGATTGCAAAAATTGTCTGTTTCCATAAGAAACAGAAACAACATACAATTCACACATATATTGCCTCTGAAGTTAAGATGGCAAAATATATGTCCTGTAGGCCAACGGCCTGTTTCAGCAGTTAACAAAAAAACATTAAAAGTGTTCTGTTTTTGTTTCAGCAGCTAAGCTTTCAAGCACTAATGTTCAAAGGAAAAAAAATGCAGGATGCCTATTTCCGTAAGAAACAAAAGCAAGATGCAGTCCAGACATATTTTACCCTGCAGTTAAGGTAGCCAAATATATGGCCTGTAGGCCTAGCACCTGTTTCAGCAGTTAACAAAAAACAAAATAACTGTTCCATTGTTGTTTCAGCAAGTTTTCAAGCACACAGTAACTCCAAGAAAACAGAATGTTGGAAGATATAAAAACAGGGCTAATTTCAAGCATAAACTATCTCTGAAAAATTAATACCTCAAGTTTGTTTTCTCAATCTACACCATAAATATTACTTAAAATTGAACCAGCCTTGACAACAAACTGAGGAAGCTCCTTGAAAAAATATACGGTGCTGTAAAACACCCCAATAAGAAGAATAAAATAAGATGCCAAGAATTCATGAGCAGCTAATTATAAGCTAAAGGAAAGACGGTCTAGTGCCTAAGAACCAAGTGAAACTTTGCTTGCTATATATGGATATGCATGCTATAAGAAAGATTTATTCCCCCATGTAGTAGGCTGTTCTCTGTAATCTTAAGCTAACCCAAGTAGACTAATTATAATGATGCAAAATATATGTAAATCTGACTCTTTTTTTTTTTTAACTGGGATTCGAAAGAATCAATACCTTGGCATATAACGGTCTTCAACAATTACTGCAAGATAATCCTTCTAGCTATGCAACAAATCCAAATTGAGCACCATCGCATAATCTTGGGCTTACATTGTGGAAAACAGAAGCACTGCCAGCGTTTAGAACAATCAACGTTACTTGCCAACATCATTAGAGAGTGAACAATTAGGACCATTTTTTCTGTACAGCCATTTTAGTTGGCCAAACTCTATGTAATTGCTTCTAATAACAGAATATTCTGTTTGAAATGGAAAGCATAGTTCCTCTAAAAAAAAGGCTAGAATCATTCATACCTGCCAAACCAATAATAATCTGGTTCAAGATGTGAGAGACCATTTATTTCTGTGTAACCATCAGAAGTCTCGCTCATCTGCCTCCCAATCCCCTCCAATCCTCCAACAGATGTATAAATGAAACAATGAAGATATATGGGAACTCAAAAGGGTTAGACAAAATAGTACTTCTCTCTTAAAAATGCGGTTATCAACCCTTTTTACACATTTTTGTTAAAGTGTAACCTAATTGTTCATTCAATTACAATATCTGAAAACACCTCAAGTCAAGCCACCTAATTTTGGCAGTTGGGTGAGAAGGGGATGCTAATATATATTTCGAAAACAACATCATGCTTTTCAATCATTTTCATGGTTCTTACCAAAATTTAAAATCTACAGACAGTGAGGCATTAAGATAGTCAGAAAATAAACAAATATTAGATATAATTCCACATTCTAAAATAGATATCAGCAAGTCAAAAGTAAAAACATGAAAAAAGTAAGAAATTTGATATTGCAGTTAAAGACCCATATAAGTAATCTACAACTAAAAAGCTAGATATTAAACCTAAAATCATGTAATTATGTATGAAGCAGAGAATAATGCAGAGAGATTGTTTTTTATAGTGCTGCCAATGACAATTACTTTCTCATGAAAACAAAGAAAAGAGAAACAGAGGTATAAAAGTATATTGTTTTTTATAGTTGCAAACATTATGAATTCTGAAAAGAAGAAAAAACTACAAATAACACTTCAATCACGGACCTAAGCATCTAAAACGCGGCGGCCAAGATACCATTCAAGATAGGACTCAGCATCATGGATGAACTAACCAATCTGTGTCCCTGAGCTCACTGCAAGTCATATACACCCGACCAACTGGGCATAGGAGCATAATGAGGAAAACTTCCCGTATCCTCACTTAGAAGAAAATAATGCACGCATAATAGCCACATGGACCTCACGTATATAAATTGTTGTGGCAATAATTTGCAATAGAAAACATAGTTATAAATAAGATATACGAAATACCAACATTGCAATGGTCTTTTTTTTTTCATTCGATTGTACTGAAGCATGCATCTTAGTGGAGAACAATTAAGTACCATGTGAGGTCTATATAATGAAATGGGAGATTGAATACACTTGAGGAAACTGACAATTCAAATATGCACACTCCATAGTGTATCTTCACAACCAAAAGAAACGTTTATATATACGACATATGTTTGACATTGTTTTTCCCCGCTCAAATTGTCTTGAGAAAATTTGACTACATTGAGAATAAGCAAAAGAGTACTTTTTACTACCTAATTTACTAAGATCCACCAAATCTAAAAACTACAAAACTTTTATTAAAGAATCAAATAGAATAGCATGAGAAAGTTATTAGGACACCATATCCGAATTTTTTCGCAGATAAAAACACCTGTATTTCACCTGATTTTCGAATGAAATACAGATGCTTGTATGTCACCTGTACATAGCAGCCTGACATTTATTGTCTTCTTTGGGTTCAAGTTCGTTATATTGTCTGATACGTGAAAGAATCAGAAATCGTATACAGTTTGATAAAGAAACACGTAATGTGATTATGTGAAAACCATGCACTCGTCTGTCAGAGAGATAAACAAAGATACCAAAAACAGAGAGGCAATGTCACATTGTTTTGCATGATCTTGAAATTGCGGATAAGGTATTCGAAGTGCTAACAATGACGTGCAAATGGTATTGAAATGCTAAAAAGGGCATATTGAATAATTATATGATGCGGCAACAAAAACACAATTGACTTTCAAACTACAGAAATAAATGATAAAAAACACATACTTGCACCCAATGCATTGCTTTTTTTTTTTTTTTTTTTTTTTTCTGTGCAGTATAAGAATAAAAAAGGATAACATTCCCCTGAAACCAAATTCATCCCCCAATTTCTTGCAACAAATTTTAGTAATGACGAACGCAACTAAATCTTAAATAAATAGAGCTGTTCAATTAGATTAAACTACATATTGGGAGGGGGAAAGAGAGAAAAGAGAGACCTAGAACTACCTGGATCCTCAATATTGACCGGAACATAATTCCGATTGGGTTTCAAAAGTGAAGTGTACATCAAATGCTATATCAGTGTTGTCGGATGCTGAAAAGTAACTGCAATCCAGGGAACAATTTCATTTATAAGTATAATAAAAATAGAAAGAATCAGGGAAAATCTGTGATGGTGGAAAACATCAAAGCCAAACCAAAACTCTAAACCTGTATTAGAGGTTTATTAAATCCAATGTTGAAAACCATTTAATAGTATCGTTTGAAACCTAAAAAAGGATTGAATAGTGATCACTGACCTTTTTGAATCGAATGATATTCGGATTCTTCAGTGATTTATGGTTTGTGATTTCCCTTTGAACATGTTCATCCATCTGCATCTGCATCACCAAAAATAAATAAATATTTTAAAAAAATACAAAATGAAAATAGTTTATGATCACTAACCTCTTTGGATCGAATGATATTCTGATGCTTTAGTGATCTATGGCTCATGATTTCCCTTCGAACATGTTCATCTACCTGCATCACCAAAAAATTAATAAATATTTAAAAAAAATGCAAAATTTAAAGGATAAGAATTGCGAAGATTCTTAGGTCTTAGTTCGGAATGAAATAGCTCATCTCACCTCCATATATTACCAAATCTTAGTCTATATAGAAAATATGCCCGTGTGTTGCGGCGGGAATCAACTATTTTAGACATAACTGCATGAATAAAACACATTTAACCTGAATATATTTAAAACAATCATGAATGAACAGAGGGACACATGAGTGAATGAGGTCGATAAGATAAGCAGCTTGGCTTTTATATACATTCAACTGACATCTTTTGTCGTTGTAGTCTCCAATATATATGTAAGGTATGTAAGCTGAACACAGAAAAAGAGGAAATGACACAAATGATGTTTTGAGGGGAATGCCAGAACTGAACCATGAAGGGAAACTTACATAGAAAATGACCAGATTTGCTGTAATAGAAATTAAATTAATTTATGGTAAAGTCCAAGTCGTTCATTACATGAGGAATTATCAAACAATGATTGGTAGTTTTACATATTCCTAAAGCGAAGTGTTACCGACACTTCAAAAAGTTGATCATAATAAACTCCTTGATGTTCAGTTTAATTTGTTCTTATATTTTATAAATAAAAAAACTTAGAAATCTTGGACAACCAAAATGCAAATTGAAAAAAGACCCATATCATGAAAACATAACAACAAATTACCCATATCAAAGAATGGAAAAGCGTCAAGAAAACACATGAAATCAGATAAAAAACATAATATTGGATAAAACATGAAGAGGGTGAGAAAGGGAATCGACATGTATGAAGATATTCGCATATGGTAGTGGCCTCATAGTAGTGCTTGTCGCTGAGATTGGAACATATCCATGTTGTTAGTTTTGGCTCGTCAATTTGTGTCCTTTTCTGTTTAGGATTGTTTTAGGGAAAGGGTGCACCAATTCTTCTCCTAAAAGGGCTAGGAAAGAATCTTAGTTTCCTTATTCAATTTAGATTAGAAATCCTAGAAGTCTATTTGGAATTGGAAAGGAAGTCTAATTTCCTATTCCGCTTAGAATAGGAATTATAATCTGTAAAGGACATGTAAGCCAACCCTATATCTATAAATAGGGTACGGCAAGGCTGATTTTCAGCAGAGAGAGAAAACCAGCCAAACAACAGAGAGTTTTGAGATTAGTTCTAGGGTTTGCATAAGTTCTGTAATCTCTATTATTAATCAAAGAAGCGGTGATTTCTCTACCTAGGGAAATCACAACTAGATGTAGGCATAAGTTCTGCCGAACCAGTATAATTCTTGTGTGTTTTTTTAAGTTTTCTATATTTGCTAGTTTAGTCTATTGCCGTTGGTTACATCAAAGAACAAGGTCCAGTGTGCGGGTTTTTTCAACAATTGGTATCAGAGCCAGGGATTGGCCGGAAATGTGCCGACGAGGACGTCGGGCCCCTAAGGGGGGTGGATTGTGACATTCCACATCACCCAGGGAAGTGATCCTTAAATGTATATTCCCATCCTACCTAGCACGAGGCCTTTTGGGAGCTCACTGGCTTCGGGTTCCATAGGAACTCCGAAGTTAAGCGAGTAGCGCGCGAGAGCACTCCCAGGATGGGTGACACATCAGGAAGTTCTCGTGTGAGTTCCCAGAAACAAAACCGTGAGGGTGTGGTCGGGGCCCAAAGTGGACAATATCGTGCTACGGTGGTGGAGCGGGCCCGGGAAGTGGTGCCACCCGGGTCCGGATGTGACATTGGTATCAAGAGCTAGGATCAAGGTGTTCTACGATGTTAAAAGGGAAGATGAATGCGGATCAAGGACCTGCGTTAAAACCCTTTGACGGCAAGGATGACTTCACGGACTGGCAAATGATGATGAAGAACGTACTAATACAGCAGGATTTGGATGATGCAATTGATGGTAAGAAGCCGGAAAGCATGACAGAAGTAGCATGGAATAAGGTTCTCAAGAAGGCCAAGAGTTCCATCAAGATCCATCTCACAAGATCAGTTCGGTCACACATCACCGAAAAGATGTCTGCCCAGGAAGCATGGGAAAAATTGGAGAATGTTTATATAGGCAAAACCGTGTCCAATAAACTTTTTCTAAAGGATGAACTATTCGGGCTTCGACTAGAAGAAGGAGGTGATATTGAAGATCACGTATGCAAGTTCCAGAATTGCATAGCTAATCTTCAGAAAGTCGAAGAAACTTACAAAGATGATGATATGGCTATCATCCTGCTAAGGTCTCTACCTTCGTCTTTCAAGCACTTTCGAACAACTCTAATGTTTGGAAAAGAGTCCTTGAAGCTTGAAGATGTAATTCAAGCTCTTCAGTCATATGCTAAACTAGATGATATAACTGAAAGCTCTCAAGGCCTTTATGCCAAAGGCAAGGAGAGGGGGCGGGAAAAGACAAGGGAAGAGAAAACTGGCAACAGAGGTAGGTCAAAATCCAAGAAGAAAAAGGAAAAGAAGGAAGGTTGCTTCGAATGTGGTTCAGCCGATCATTGGAAGAGGAACTGCAAGATTTGGAAAGAAAAGAAAGCCAAGATGGAAGGAAGCTCAGGTTCCGCTGGTGCAGTCACCGAACATGAGAGTGACAGGGAACTTCTTTCGGTAACATCGGGCTCCAAGGCTTTCAATTGGATTTTGGATACTGGATGCACGTTTCATATGTGTGCAGTAAAAGAATGGTTCGATACTTACAAAGAAGTCAGCAGCGGGGAAGTCTTAATGGGGGATGATTCTTCATGTCCTGTAAGAGGAATCGGCACTGTTCGAATCAGAATGTTCGATGGGATGATACGAGCTTTGGGGTGAAGGAAAAATTTTGTCCTAGCTAAGAACATGTAAGAACATTTGAATACATATGCAAACTAATAACACTTTAAAGTAGGCATGCATTCAAAAACAATTCATAAAACCCATAACTTTCAAAGCCTAGTATATGGTGAACCATAAGACTCTTTAACAATATTAAAGAGAATAAGAATTTTAGAGATTCTTTATCCTTGAAGCTCATCCTTGATTGCACAAGGGATTCACCCAAGTGGAGGGCCTTCAAGTCACCTCCTTGCTCCTTGGATCTTCCTTGTGATTTTCTCCCTTTTAGTGCTCCTTTTCTTCTTTGAGGATTTGAGGATTTGTTCTCCAAAACACCAAAAGTTTGGTGTCTCTAAGTCTCCACACCAAAGATGTTGTGTGAAGATGAAATGGATGACTTAGGGAAGAAAGATTGCTAGATGTTCCTCACCTAAGGTGGCCGGCCTCTATGTAGAAAATGAGAGAATAGGTTTCACCCAAATTCAATTAGAAAACCCTAAGGATGAAATGGCTATAAAGATGTCTTTATACCACCTCACAATGGAGTGGCAAACTTGCAATTAAGCCAAGTTCACTACCCTCCACCCTTATGGCCTGCCATATGTTGTTATTGGGCTTAATTGCCCATTTTGTTTTTTAGTTGTCATACAACTTAAACATAATGGGCCTTGTGGACCAAAACGTTTTTGTGCCCCGAAGCCCAAAACTAACTTAAACGCCCAATACGAACGTTTCGTATAATTAATTAACTATTTAATTAATCTTGACCATTCTTCAATTAAACCATTTAATTGCTTATCCATTTCATATAATTTCTTCACTTATATCTTTACTCGGTGTACGATCCATTAGGTTCCATTTAGCGAGGTAGTGGGCGATGTTACTCTTAACTATCGATTGTGAATTGAAACCACATTTCAATTCTCCCTTAAATTAGTGTTTGCTAATCTTTAGGGCTTCCACAAACCATGGGTGACGCCTAGCAGCATATCATGGTTACCCAAGCTAAGTAGAAGTGGTTGGAGAACCTATCCAGTTACAACTACAATGCAATACGGTCCTTCTCTAATACAATACTCTTAATCACATTGTTTAAGTGATAGTTTGTTTCATGTCTACTATCCAATGTGATACTTCTATATATGATTCAATTGAATAAGATTTGGAACATCTTCCTTAGTCATATTCATATGCTTTGGCCAAAGACTCTCGAATCATATCTTAGAGTATTCTCCTTCCATCATGGAAGGTTAGAGATCCCTTGTTGTGCATTCATATGCCTACATGACTAGATAGCTTGACCCCAACAATGCCGTGGACACTCCAATGGAATGCCGTTGACATAATCAAAGATCAAGGACCTAACCATTAGACATCAATGATGCCTCAGGTCAAAGGACTACTTTGCATATTGCAACTATTGAGTTCTCACATGACATGTATGTTCGAACTCTCGTTTGATCGTTGTTCAGTGTACTCGATTACTCTTTCGAGCACCTATGTGTTTGCCTTAGTGTCCAACACCAAATGACTTGAGACTAGTTCATACTCACGCTTGAGTCGACATAACACATACTAACCTTAGCGGATTGTCAATGCCCAATTGGCAATCCTATGGCTAGGAACGTTTTAGGAATGAACATAAGAGAAATGTCTCGTTAATTTAACTAACTTAAATCACTTGTCTCTTAGATCAAATACATTCCTTGGATTCCCTTATTGCTTAAACACAAGATACTATAAATAGTGATTAACAATAAGCTTTGCCCTCTATTAAACATATAAAAGTTTAACACAATAAGTATTCCAAAAAGCTATTACATCAAATGAGTGGCTTTGTGGGCATACTTCCAACATGGGGAACGTCAGGTATGTCCCTAGACTAAGAAAGAATTTGATTTCCTTGGGTACTTTAGATGAGGCCGGTTATGGGTACAAGTCTAAAAAAGGAAGACTCAGGGTAACCAAAGGATCGCTAGGTAATGCGGGGTGACCTACAACCCAATAAGTTGTATAAGTTAATTGGGACCACTATAGTCGGGGGAGCAGCTGTTTCTATAAATCAAAGTATAGAAGACAAGACTGAACTATGGCATCATAGGCTCGGGCACATAAGCCAAAAGGGATTGCAAGAATTACACAAGCAAGGCCTGTTGGAAGGTGTATCAGCTTGCAAACTGGACTTTTGTGAATACTGTGTTCTTGGGAAGCAAAGAAAGGTATCATTCGCAAGTAGCAGTGCAGATAGCCGAAGTAAGGAGCGACTCAGCTATATTCACTCAGATGTTTGGGGTCCTGCTCTAACTATGGATTTATTTCATGAAGTAGAAATCCGAGGTTTTTGCAAAGTTCAAGGAATGGAAAACAGAAACCGAGAATCAAACTGGAAGAAAGATCAAGTATCTGAGAAGTGACAATGGAGGTGAATATACAAGTAAGGAGTTCATCGATTACTGCAAGCAGGAAGGCATCATAAGGCACTTCACAGTAAAGAAGAATCCCCAACAAAATGGAGCTACTGAGAGGATGAACCGAACTCTCATGGAGAGAGAAAGGAGCATGCGATTTCATGCAGGATTGCCTGATAGTTTTTGGGCAGAGGCTGTTAATCATGCAAGTTATTTGATTAACAGATCACCATCTACAGTTCTCGGTTTTAAGAGTGCAGAAGAGGTATGGTCTGAGAAGCCGGTGGATTATTCCAAGCTCAGGGTGTTCGGCTGTAGTGCTTATGCACATATTCCAAGTGATGAAAGGTCCAAGCTAAAACCGAAGTCTATACTTTGCATATTCCTCGGTTTTGAGAAAAGAGTGAAGGGTTTCAAGCTTTGGGATTTCAACAATAGGAAAAAGGTTGTCAGTCGAGATGTTGTCTTTGATGAGACAACCATGCCTCTGAATAAAGTCGAGAGCAGTAGGGAGAAGAAGGATGATGCTGAAATTGAAGCAACAAAGATTCCGTTAATCAGGTCAGATGAAGAAGAAGCTCAGGTAGAGCAAATTGAGCAAGAGGCCGAATCTGATGGTTTTGAGGAAGAAGAAGAGCATCAGCATCATTCACCAATTAGGAATCAGGTGGAGCAAGAAACAGGACAGATTGAAGGTACTCCAATCCGCCAGATATCCCAAAGGAGTCAAACTCCACCCAACAATCCACCTGCATTCCAAAGATACATAGCACTGGACAAACCTAAGCGAAACAAGAAGAAACTTGACAGGTTTGGGTTTGACCAAAACGAAGTTAATTATGCTCTTAACATTAGTCAAGGAGATCCGACTACTTATCGAGAAGCTATAACAAGTGATGAGCGAGATAGTTGGATAAATGCTATGACAGAGGAAATGGAGTCTCTTTACAAGAACTCTGTTTGGGAGTTGGTTCCTAAACCCAAAGACAGAAAGCTAGTTGGATGCAAGTGGGTATTTAGGAAAAAGGAAGGACTACATGAACAAGATGCCGTGAGATTCAAGGCAAGGCTCGTGGCTAAGGGGTACTCGCAAAAGGAAGGGGTGGATTATGATGAGATCTTTTCACCTGTAGTCAAGCATACTTCTATCCGATTGCTTTTAGCAATGACAGCTCAGCATGACATGGAGATTGAGCAGATGGATGTGAAGACAGCGTTTCTTCATGGGGATTTAGAGGAGACGATATTCATGGCTCAACCAGAAGGGTTTGTTGAATATGGGAAAGAAAACCTAGTATGTCAGCTAAGGAAGTCCCTGTATGGCCTGAAACAGTCTCCAAGACAGTGGTACAAGAGGTTTGATTCATTCATGCTGAAAATTAATTTTAGAATGTGTTTGTATGACTGTTGTGTGTACTATCATGTGTTCCAAGATGGGATGATCATATTGCTATTGCTATATGTGGATGACATGTTAATTGCTTGTCAAGACAAGTCTAGAATTCAAGACTTGAAAAGGATGTTGAGCGAGGAGTTCGACATGAAGGATCTAGGTGCCGCACAGAAGATCCTTGGCATGGAAATTCAGAGAGATAGGACCGCCGGAAGGATTTGGATATCACAAGCCAAGTATATTCAGAAGGTTCTTGAGAAGTTCAACATGCAAGAAGCAAAGGTAGTTTCGACTCCTTTGGCAGCTCACTTCAGGTTAAGTGGACAACAGTGTCCTACGTCCGAGGAAGAGCAACAAGAAATGAAGAAGGTGCCTTATGCTAATGCCGTGGGCTGCCTCATGTATGCAATGGTATGCACACGTCCTGACATAGCTCAAGTAATCAGTTTCGTTTCCAGATACATGGCAAATCCAGGAAAGCAACATTGGGATGTAGTCAAGTGGATTTTGCGTTATTTGAAGGGTTCTTGGCGACAAAGGATTATGTTTGAGAAGCAAAAGGAAAATGCAGGGGTGTTAGGATATGTGGATGCCGATTATGCAGGGGACTTGGACAAGAGAAGGTCAACTTCTGGTTATGTGTTTACATGCGTAGGAGGACCAATCAGTTGGAGGGCACTACTGCAACCAATTACAGCTTTATCGACCACAGAGGCAGAATATATTGCATTGGCCGAAGCTGGAAAGGAAGCAATTTGGCTTAGTGGCTTGGTAAGTCAAATGGGAATCACTCAAGATTGTGTGAAACTTAAGTGTGATAGTCAAAGTGCCATTCACTTGGCAAAGAATCAGGTTTTTTCTGGAAGATCAAAGCACATTGAAGCAAGGTATCACAGAATCAGAGATTGGGTGGAGTCTAAGGAAATTTGGATTGAAAAGGTTCATACGGATGACAATGCCGCAGATTTTCTTACAAAGATAGTGCCGGCCAAGAAGTTCAAGCATTGTTTGAACTTGATCAATCTCGTTGATTGATTAAAGTGGAGCACCTCCTCACCTGAGGTGCAATGAGGCAAGAAGGAGGTTGCCAAGGTGAAGACTCTTGAAGTTTTCCAGAGCTACTTCAAGAAGGTTCAAAGATACTCTGGGGTGCAAACGATCAAGACTTGGTTTGACTCACCAAGGTGGAGATTGTTAGTTTTGGCTCGTCAATTTGTCTCCTTTTCTGTTTAGGATTGTTTTAGGGAAAGGGTGCACCAATTCTTCTCCTAAAAGGGCTTGGAAAGAATCTTAGTTTCCTTATTCAATTTAGATTAGAAATCCTAGAAGTCTATTTGGAATTGGAAAGGAAGTCTAATTTCCTATTCCACTTAGAATAGGAATTATAATCTGTAAAGGACATGTAAGCCAACCCTATATCTATAAATAGGGTGCGGCAAGGCTGATTTTCAGCAGAGAGAGAAAACCAGCCAAACAACAGAGAGTTTTGAGATTAGTTCTAGGGTTTGCATAAGTTCTGTAATCTCTATTATTAATCAAAGAAGCGGTGATTTCTCTACCTAGGGAAATCACAACTGGATGTAGGCATAAGTTCTGCCGAACCAGTATAATTCTTGTGTGTTTTTTAAGTTTTCTATATTTGCTAGTTTAGTCTATTGCCGTTGGTTACATCAAAGAACAAGGTCCAGTGTGCGGGTTTTATCAACACATGTGTCTTGAGTTGTGTGCATAGAAATGTTGTTGGTAGACTGAATGTACGTAAACTTGTAATCGTATTTCCAGAACCATTGACACATTTGAACTATCATCTTCCATTGAGAAAAAGTGCCACTCACTGAGAATTGAGAAAAAAGGGAAAAAAGAACATAACCCAAAACCATCAACTTCTTGAAACCAAAATACAGCAAAAACACAGTACTTTATTCATGAACAAAACCAACCCCAGAGAACAATAAAATTATTAACTTCCATTGGCATATATATATATATATAGAATTCTGAAAGCGATGAGAGAGATAGGATAAACCCAAACCCCTAGCCACGATCCCTCCCCCTCTCCCTCAAATCCCGATGGCCCCCGTGCTTTTCTCTGACTGTCCCCCCTCTCCCACTCATGAAATCGAGGATCTGCAGCAATGGTGATAAGATCCCCACTCCTCCCTCTCCTTCTCTCTCTATCACTCTTTCTCTGTCTGTCTCCCTCTCTCCCTCTCCCTCTCTATCCATCTCCCTCTCCTTCTCCCTTTCTGTCTCCCTCTATCTATCTCTATCTCTATCTCTATCTCTATGACCTCCCATCCCTGAAACCCTCACCGAGCAATGAGCATTAACAAACAAACATGCACAAATGTCATAGGAAATTGGTAAGAACTAATCCTAATTGAGAAAAAAAATCAGAAAACCAGAGGACACAATTGGAGTCTAATTCTACAGAACCCATGACAAACAAATATCCAAAATTAACAAATTACATTAACAACATTCCAACATAAGTAAGAAGACCAGAAAAATTATCTATTCTAAAGTAACTTAGTTCCATCATGCATAAATCAAGGGAGTCATGGAAGGGCAGTATCTAGGTAATCCAACATATTACAGCATCCAAACACAGACTCAGAATTACAAAACGCATGAAAATTCACATTCCAACGTGTTATGCAATCACCAATTTCAGATCAACCAAAACCAAATAAATTTATCAGTATGCATCAAACCCACCAAACCCAAAATCAAAAGAAGGTGATCAAATGTTTGATTTTGCTAAATATTACAAAATAAAATAAATAAGAATATGGACAAATCAGCATGCATACCTTGTAGCGGTACAGGGAACAGTAGCGTGAGCTGTATCAAGGGCATGTGTACTGGGAAAATTGCTACTGGCAGCTGCAATTAACAAAAACAAAACAAAAAAAAAAAAATTGAAAAAAATCAAAATCGGGAATTTTTCCAAAAAAATAAATAAAACAAATTATCAAGCTTTGTTGATGAAAGAGAGGTGGTGTTCTTGAGAAGTCGGAGCCTTTGGAACCTTTGGAACAGTTCCGGAGCTTCTCTGAGAAGTCGGAGCCTTTGGAAAAGTTCGGGAGCTTTTCTGAAAGGCTGAAGCTTCAGCTGTCCGGGAAGCGTGCTTGCAATGGGCGTATCAGAACCTCCTACATTAAATCAGTAGAAGGAAAAACATTGCCAAGAAATGAAAATCAAACAAAATGGGCAACTCAGATGTTAAAAAAGAACACAATTATCTAATACTCCCGAACTCCTTCAAACAAATACATTTTCTAGACTAAAAGAGAACTGATACTTAGAAATCTGTACCATGTAATTGGGGATGTACACGG
Source organism: Pyrus x bretschneideri (assembly GCF_019419815.1). Taxonomy (NCBI): domain Eukaryota; kingdom Viridiplantae; phylum Streptophyta; class Magnoliopsida; order Rosales; family Rosaceae; genus Pyrus; species Pyrus x bretschneideri. Next base: position 133,638 of record NW_025999790.1, on the reverse strand, counting down.
GTTCCATTTTGTACAACGTCGTGTTGCGCAGAAGCAATACTGGAATCCTTCGTGTTTACAGTGGCTACACTTGCCTTGGCTCCTCCTTGTGCATTGTTAATATGCTTCTTAAAACTGAATATTTGAAATAAAAATCATCAAACCCTAAAATTTCCAACAATCTCAAAAATTCCAAAACAAACGTATTAAAAACCTCAATTTGAAATCCTAATCCAAAGCAATATAAGTGCATAGATGGTTAAAAATGATGGAAAACTGATCAGGAACAAACCTTACAAAGGCACATGCAAATAAGTAGATTTGACAGAAATATATACATATATGCACCTGCGGTTGGAGGAGATGGAAGGGCCAAGCCCACCGGCGCGGGTGCCCATAGGGTGAGCGGGTCCTGTGAAAAATATGAAACCTTGTGAAAAGAGCACATGTGGGAAAGACCAATATCAGTATCGAACACATAGAAACCACAGTGGTAATAACATTCAAAAAAGTCTTTATTCTATACGACACAATAAAAGCAATAGCAGTGAGGCATAAAAAGTAAAAATAAAAAATTGGGGATTGTAAATTGTAATCTAATCACCCAATAATATAAAACAGAAATTAAGCACAATAATATCAAAATTAAAAGGAAGGAATAACATGAAACCTTGTGCATAGAACGCTCGTGAGAATGAATCACACAACAATCAAGGGTGGACAAATCACAAAAGTGACAATTAAAGGCACCTAAAGGACACCCCCATCTCTCTCTGCAGTCGCAGAAATCCCTCGGTTTTCAGGAAGCAAATGGAAAATGAAAAGGTTTTTCATCCCCTACCCATACCCATACATCCCTTTCTCCATGTTACAGCGATAGTCTTAGAGCTCTTACAACATCACAGATGCATGACCAAGAGTGTATCTGACAACCTTTTCTCTGGTCCTTTTCATCAGTTGGTCCTAAAGCAACCCTCTAGAGATTCTATTCTTTTACATTCATCTTCTTTTTAGGTATCAACAGACATTTATTACTTTATATGTCGAACACAAAACACCTAAAAATTTTATGACAATTTAGAAGCAACTAATCAGAATCTGGGTACTGAGAATTAAATTACTCTTTTTTCTTACAGTCCCAATGGAAAATACTCATTGATTCACAATATAATCAAACTAAAATGCAAGAAAAGAAAAATCAACAACCCATATCAAAATAATATAAAAAGATCCCAACAAACCAAGCAAACAATTAGCATTTAAACAAAAATATTTGCAAAGTTGGAGGGAAAGATGCATACCAGAAGATGAAGAGGAAGAAGAAGAGCATGTTACAGAAACCTTTCTCATTTCTCAGAAACCTAACTCTGGGTCGAGCTGAGCTTCTCTGTTGCCATTCTCACCAGCTCTGATTTACATGTTGTCAGTATCAGCAGCCGAGTAGACCCGTCAAAATCTCCGTCTTTATCTTCGATCTTAGCCGATTTCGACATTCTCTCTCGAATTTCGCTCTCCCATTCCCTGAAACAAATTCTAATCATAATTCATTCCTTAAGTAGAACTAATAGATTTAAACGAAGAAGAAAAATTAAATTTAAAAAAAAAGCTGGGTTTTTACCTCTAAACGATCTAATAGATTCTCAGCAACAAAAGGCTTCAATCACTACCTTTGCATGTTCAATTGATCAGTAAAATATACAGAATAAGAGTTACATCACATAGCAATAAATTAGAGAGAATTTGAAGACAAAAGGAGATTTAAAATGTATAAACCTCACAAACGTCACAAACCCTAGAATTCTTGCTGAACAAAATCACAATTTCGAATCTAAAGCTGCATGATATGAATAGAGTTTGTAAACCTAATCCTAAAGTACAAAAGATTTGAAAACGACTCCTCACCTTTTCAATCAGCTAAGGCTGTCATGGGCTTCAAATCTCAGTCATTCTGTGCAACCATGGCCTTTGTCCTCAATCTCAGACCTTCCTGTCTCTGTGCGCTCTCCCTTTCTTTCTCTCTTTCTCTCTTCTCATGTGTCCTTCTCTCTGGTAGCTGGCCTCAGGAGTGCAGGTAGTGAGAGTGATGCAACCACTCAATCTCCTCTCTCCCCTTGAATCGTACACCCCTATAACTGTCTACCTGCAAGCCGTATGCCTTCCCCTCACCAAATCCCTATCTCTCTCCCTCCCGCTCTTTCTCCTGTCGGCATGGTTTCACCGAGTCCCTCTGAAGCTCACAGAAAGAAAGGAAATGAAAGTCTCCCTAACCCACCCAATCCGTTCGAAACCCTAGACTCAAAACGACCATCGCACCCCTGCCTAACCACGATTATCAACACGCGGTATCATGATCAACGACAGACAGAGTCAGTGGCAACCTCGTAAATAAAGCGAAATTCGGCCCAAAACACTGTTCATTTCTACAGTGCAATTTTGCCAGCTTCTTTAGACTAAAGTAATTGGAAATTGTCTCAAGTACTCGATTAAGATCGATCGATAGATCAATCATACCTCTTGCAAGACCAAGCGAAGCCTCCAGCACGTCCTTTCCTCATAAATCCGCAAGCCACCTCTTAACGTCTTTTAATAATAGGAACCATCATCATTAGTTGATTAACTAATCAACAGGTTGGATTGTTTATTTATTTATTTATTTATTTATTTTTTGAGCTAAAATAGGTGTATGATTCTCTTTAAATACGATATAGAGAGCTGGAGGAGGAAGGCTAAGAAAGAACAATAAAGTGAGTCAAACATGTATGCCGATATGCAGATTAATTTGAGAAGCGGTAGCCATGATAGTTAACATAATCTGAAAACAAAGCAGTACGAGCAGTCAATGGAGGGGAATCATGCCATACTAAAGTTGGAGAAGACAAGCCCATGTTAGCAAAATTGTTCGCAAAACATTTCCTTCGTGATATATATGAGAGACGTAGAAAGTCATCTTTCGAATGCAATCCAAACAAATAGATTATTGCGTACAAAGAGGCCAAGGAGGATAAAAATCAGTCGATTGGAGAGTAGAAAGAACACTAGAAGAGTCACTTTCCAACCAAAAACAATGTCAGCCCTACTGATATGCAAACTCTACACCAATAATAATTGTTGATAATTCTGCAAAAAAAAAAAAGAGTTGCGATGACCAATCCCTTGGCAGAAGCCACCAAGAAATTGACCATGACAATCCATGAAACTAGCACAGGAAGAATAATTGGCGCCTTGCGAGGGATAGGCTGTGTAACACCCCACTGTCAAAATACTAATTCGGGGAATATTATCGATGATAGGCCCAAACTAAACACTTGTTTAGTTAGCTACCATTAATCTCGATTCACTGCTTCAATTTCCTAATCCCTCACTTTAAAATTTATGGCCAACATTTGATTTTCATAACATAAGGTTAAAACTCAAGTTATTGACCAAATTCCCTTTTCGTAGTACAATTTCTCAATTATTTAACTACCACCTATCGTGATTCTTTAATTAAACACCTTGTTTCCATGCATGATCCATAATTATAATTTTCATACCAAATGTGATATTGTATTCTCACTTTATCACCATTTTCTATTATAAATCAGTTCCCATTCTAAAAATTTTATTCTGAAATTATTTAAGGCTGCATCTAAGCTTGTTAGACTGCCTATGTACCCTTGAGCAGGATCAAGCCTTTCGTAGTTCACCATTCTACTTCCTAACTCATTTCTGTTCGACATTTAGTGACCAACAATCATTAACTAGGTTCAAACAAATGAATCACACCAAATGCATATTAAATATGGACTCAGAACATCAAAATTAGCGTGAAAACGACAGTGTCGGCCCACTGGCCATGCGCCGCTGCTCTAACTCGTTGGAAAATTCGACTATTTCCAAAAATTACCAAATTTTATAGGGTTGTATATCTCAACGAGTAGAGCAAGTTTCATACCTGCGGACAAGTCCAATTTGGCAGGGAAACACTCAAATTGGCCACAAACCGCCAGAAACCCTTGTTTTTGGGTGTTCATAATTCAACTCCAAAACAACTCCGACGCCCCAACCAATGCATGGGCTTTGTTCCAAGCCTCAAGGGGAGTCTAATAGTAGTTGTAATTGGATGAAATCATTTCAAAATTTGGTGGATCTCGGGCAAACACCGCCTCACCCACCGATGCGTTTTTCCCAATTACAAGGTCAAATCTCATGATTTTTGGGGTGTAATAGGAAGATGGAAGGCCATGGAGGGTTTTCCAAGTGGTGGTTGAAGGAAGATTTGTGAAAAAAATGTTCATTTAAGCAACATCAATAGCATGCAATTAACAATTAAAGGCGGAATCATGCTTGTATGCACTTAAAAACAAAACATTTACCCATGAAATTCAAAGCCTAGTAGATAGGTGAACCAAGACTCAACTCAAAACAAAGTGAGTTGAGAAATCAATACCTTTGTAGATTCCTCTTTGCATAAGCAAAGGCTAATCACCCAAAGAGAGGGCCTTCATTCCTTGCATCTTAGATCCATGGATTTGGATGGATGAAAAGGTTTCTCCAAGTTCCCAAAATTGAGAACGTCTAATTATTCATCACCAAGGCATAATGAAGAAGAAATGAGTGACCTTGGAGGAGTTTGATTGCTAGATGATCCCTCCAAGGTTGGCCGAAATTTTAGAGAGAAATGAGAGCTTGTGTTCTCATCCTTTCCCAAAAAATAACCTTTAGTAAATTTTAGGCTATAAAGTCCTTTATATAGCCCCTTCAAATAAGTGACCTAATGGACCAAAAGCCCTATTCTTTTACACATGGCCGGCCTATAGGTTTATTGGGCTTTCAAGACCTTTGTTTTATTCAAGTTGTCATACAACTTGAGTTAATGGGCTTGACATTCAAATCCCATTGGGCCTTGCGGCCCAAAACTAACCCGAGGTCTTTAACGAACTTATTCGTTTGATTAATTAACATATTAATTAATCCTAGCCTTAGATAAATAATTAAACCATTTAATTATTCTTACTCATCTCCGTTGTTTCTTCAAACTCTACCTTACTCGGTGAACGATCCATTAGGTTCCTTTTAGCGAGGCAGTGGGCGATTAAAACTCTTTCTAATCGATTGTGAATTGAAACTTACTTTCAATTCTCCCGTTAGTGATAATACACTTTTAGGGCTTCCACAAACCATGGTTGACGCCTAGCAGCATGTCATGGTTACCCAAGCTAATCAGAAGAGGTGGAGAACCTATTCAGTTTAGGATTACAAATGCAATACGGTCTTTCTCTAATACAATACTCTTGACCACATTGTTTGGTTTGATAGTTTATTCATGTCTACTATCCAATGTGAATCTTGTACTTATATGATTACCTTGAATGTGATCTGGAACGCATTCCAACATCTCATTTATACTCTGGCCAGAGATTCTAAATCATATCATAGAGTATTCTCCCTCAAACAGTTTGAAGGTTAGAGATCCCTTGTTGCGCATTCACTTGCCTTCATGGCTAAGTGGCTTAACCCCAACGATGCCATGGACACCCTCATGATGGAGTGACTTTGACATAATCAAAGATTAAGGACCTAACCACAAGACAACTGTGATGCCTCAGGTCAAAAGACTAATTTGCATTATCCCAACCATGAGTTCTCATGTGACATGAATATGAAAACTCTTTGTTGATCGTGTTCAGTGAACTCATTCTCTATTGAGCACCTACGTACTTGTCTTGATGTCACACACACCAATGACTCGAGACTAGTCACTCTCCCTGAGAGAAGACATAGCACGTACTGATCTTAACGGACTGTTAATGCCCAATTGACAATCCTATGATTAGGAACGTTTAGGATGTGTCAACGAAAGAATGGTCTCATGAATCTAACTTCTTTAGATCGCATTCTTCCAATCACATATTCCTTGGACTTATCGTTTAAGCATATAACATTTATATGAGACGGCTCAAACAATAATGTTTGCCCTTAATATTAAACTAGATTAGTTTAACATGTGAAATGTCCATAAAGTATCATCATATGATTGGTTTTAGGGCACATTTCCAACAGTGGTTTGATTGATGCACCAGAGAAATGGGCGAAAACCCATCGGAAAAGGCAAGGAAACTGACCAAGTCATGTCATCAGGTCGCAGGTCGGGGATCCCCCGTTTCCCCTTTCTGTCATTTTCCCTCCTTTCTTTTCTTTCTAATTGGTCACTCCCCCTCCTCCTTCCTTCATTTTCTCCTTTCTAACCTTTCCTTTCCATCACAATCGTCAATCTTTTTTTTCTTTAATCCCAACCACACACGTGGCACACACATTGGCTCCAAATTTTCTGGAGCCTTCTAAAATGAAGTAAAATTACTAAAATATCCCTAACTTTAAACATTAATAACTTCTTCGTTATAACTCCGTTTCACGAACGTTTACGCCTACGCGTTCATGAGATCGAGCTCTATTCAAAAATATAAATTATGACCTCTAAAGGTCTACGGATTTTAAATAATTATTTTCCGAACTTCAACTTCGTAACTAGTTTAATTAAAATTCTAAATTCAAATAAATTAATATAAATTCTCGAAAAATAATATAAAATCTCAATAATACAAATACGTAAATTATAATAGTCTCCGGAAACGAAACTTCAAAAGTTCTCAATTCAACTTTTCACAACCATAAATCGATTTATTTTTTATTTTCTTCACATATTCATATATTTGAATTTTCAGGGTATCACAAGCTGGATTCCAAAAGAAGAAATTATACGAGTGTCAAAATCTTGAGAATAGCCAGGAATAAACTTTCCACCATGAATGATCCCAGAATTGGTAGACATGCAAAGCCGAAGAAGATAGATTGAGCGACCCTCAAAAATAAACTTATTTCGAGCTTTCCAAATAGCTGAAATAGTAGAAAGACCCGCAAAAATCCATAAATTGTACAATTGTTGGGAAAAGGGCTTACATATGTAGGCATCCAAAAACAATCAGAGAATCTGAAAAAGACAAAGAGGTACCAAACTTGTTACCAAAATCGTTGATTGATTTAATACTTATAGATGACTGAATGATCTCCGAATTGAGTGATTTCTCACAGATCTGATCTTTAGATCATGATAAGGAGAGTGAACAGTTCTGACTATGTTATTCAGATGATAAAAATTTATCAATCGTAAGTGGGGAAACTCATAAGAAAACATACGCATTATCCTATAATTTATAAGAAATGCCCAGTATCTGAAATTTTCCCATCTGATCTTATACAATAAAGTATTATTAAAACCTTGTATTGTCAGGTTTAATGATGTGCAAGTGAGGAATGAAGATTCTCTAACGTGCTTTACGAAATATTCATGACATGATTTTTTTTTTTTAATAGATATATTATTATTAAGGGTGCGAGCAGAGAATTCGAATTCATCACATTAATTTAGGTGAGGAGAAAATTTCTAATTCAAAATGCATAAGTAACCAATATCTTATTTACTAGAATATTACTGAGATATTAGATCATATGTATAACATGTTAAAAGAGTACTAAACCATTTGATTTGGGGACATTTTGTACACTCAAAAGTTCTGTGGGCCCTAGATATTAATTAACATATATTCGACTCGTTAGTTGAAAAGAAGCCGAACCCAAATAAAACCGTTTTTATTTGTTTGCCAATGTAGACTAGTAAGTATTATTTTTGTAGAGTGTACATCACCACCATTGATATATTTTTTAAGTCATTTTGGTTCTGGTCCCACATCAACTTAATTGTTAGATTGAAATCTTATTTGTTTAAATATTTTGATCGAGGTCCTTAACATTATTTAAGAGATTTAACTTATGCATTTATACATTTAATGTGTGACAACCCGTCCCTGCCTTTAAAATTTTCTTAATTTTAAAAGTGTGAATTTACGAAAATGCCCTAGAGGTGAAGGTTTTGACTTTCATTGGCCAACGTGTAGTGAGACGTACTGAATATTCTTTAAGTGTACTCCTGAGTTACTCAACAATACAAACGCATAAGCGCAAGCAGAAGTGAATTCGGAGTTACAGTTAAAGTTTTATAGAGTTACAAACTGAAGGCATTTTGAAGAAACAACTATTCTAATTATGTAATATTATATTATTGTATACTAAATTTGAGGACACATGTGTGTGTGCGGGTGTGGCCGAGAGAAAAGAAAGAAAAAAAAAAAAAAAAAGGAAGCTGCCTGATGGCAATGAAGGAGAAGGAAGGAAGAGAGCACATGAGGGACCAGGAGAAAAGTAGAGGAATGAGGAGAGTAGAGAGAGAGAGAAAGAACCAATTAGATAGGAGAGAAATGAGGGAAAAGAGGAAGGGGATCGGCCGGATCCCCCTTGACCTACGCCAAAACTTTCGACCCGGTTCTAATTCCGGCCAAATTATGTCTTTTTCAAGTGAAATTCACCCATCCAATACCTGTAAATTACTCCATACCCTTCCCTCTTCTTTTTCCACCTGAAATTATAATGAAATTGGTTGTATTTTGGGGGAAAATCTCGACGGGAACCATGGGTGCCGTGAGGACTCTCGGCCAAAATCCTCCAAACCTGAAACGTTTCCATTCAATTAATACCACCCATGCACTTCATTTGAGCCTAGAAGAAATGCCCAATCATTAGTTGGAGCTGCAGAGTTGAGTTGAGGACGAATCAAAGCACACCCACACCTAGGGTTCCAGCAGGCTTTTATGAAATTGGGGCTTTTCCAGGCCAAATTGGCCTTAGCCGCAGGTATAAAGTTTGCTCTACTATTTGAGATCTTCATTTCTGTAATTTTTGAGAATTTTTAGGAATGGTTGGATTTTCCGGCAAGTCAGGGCGACCGACCGCCACCCACGGCGGCGTGTGGCCAGTGGGCCACCAATGCTATTTTTAGGCTATGTTAAATGTCTTGAATTCAGTTTTGATATTTGAATAACGTAGGTTGATCGTTGGAACCTAAATTCTCTACGATATGTTAATAGGTATTTATATGATTTGACGATCTGACCGTTGGATCGTCACCAAACTTTGTGACATTGTAGTACATGATAATTGATGAATGTAGGAACTTACGGATTGAGAATCCGATGTACGGATCTCCCCGAATAGGATTTGTAAGTTCATAAAATAAAACGTTAACCGCTAATCAGTTTTGGACATTGGTGGAGATCCAATTGTTGGATCGTAATGACACTTAAGTATGTTTTTCTAGAAGCATATTGTGTATCATGAGAAGTTACAGATTGGAAATCTGAGATGCGGATCTTCCGGATCGAGTTTTCCAGGGTTGTGGACCTTATCGTCGATCTTCGATCGACGGTTGACTTTTGGTCAATGGGTCTCAAAATATTCTAGACGGTCCTTGAGGATATGTTTTATGTAAATGATGTATTCTATTGGTAAGAATTCTGAGACGTGATTTGATAATTGGTCACAGACGACGACAGTTCGTGATGTCTTGATATTAGTGCGAAGGAGTCGTAGCGCAGACCTAAGGTGAATGGGTCTTTTCCCTTCCATCATGTGTGTGTGTGTGTCTATAAGATTGCCATCTCCACAAACGTTTATAAATTGAATATTTCATATAATTTCTGTGAATGTTTAGAAGTACATACGTGAATTACGAATGGCTTGATCCCTATTTAGGGTACATAGGCAGTGTAACGAGACGTTAGATGCAACCATACAAGATATGAGATTAAATAATTGAGACAATGGCTTTGTTTGGGGAATTGAACAATGTGAGGGACATTGGTGTAAAATGTGAGTTTTAACCTTATGTGTTGGTGGTTAAATGTTGGTTATAAATCAATGTGTGAAGAATCAAGAAATTTAAGTAAGGAATCATAAGTATTGATAGTTAATTAAACTAGTGTCTAGTTGGGCTTGTCACCGATGATTATCCCCGAAAATAAATAGTTCGCGAGTAAGGCGTTACAGCTTATTCATTTTATGCCTTATTATATGTATGTATATAATTGAAAATGCTATGATACGGTTGAGTATTAGATTGCATCATGATATATCCATATGTATATTACCTGCACATAATTATTGTGAATTCTTTGAAGTGCAAAGGTGAGTGCAGGATACCCTGGTAAGTTCAGGTGAGTTTATGGTATTAATGGAAATGATTGAGTTATGGTATGACTATATTGATGTTCTACGCAACTCCAACTTTGTCCTATTGGTTGCCTATGAATTGTACATGTTGTGTTGAGATATGGTTAGAGCTCATCAACCTGCACCCCGGTGTTAGTGCTCTCGCCCAAGGATAAGGCCTAACCTTCACGTGATCGTTCACCTCCCGCACCACACGGTTCACCTTGGATCCAAATTTGGTGCTAGCCTGTCGTACAGACCACATTAGGTGGTTCCAACTCGTAGGTAACTTGCGATACTTCACACAACCTTCATGTGATCGTAGCACTTGAGCGTATTTATTTACACCCAGCCTGTTATACATACCACTAGAGGTGGTTCCGACTTGTGTATAGAGATTTGGGTATTAGATGAGCTATAGGTTCAGTCGTACAGGCCACAATAGGTGGATCCGGCTGACCTATTACTTGGATATATGATGAGATATAGATGAGTTGTACAAGTCACTAGAGGTGACTTCGACTTATGTGCTAGCATTGATTGATGAGATATAGATGAGTCGTACAAGTCACTATAGGCGACTCCTGACTTATATGCTAGCATTGATTGATGAGATATAGGTGCAGTCGTACAGGGCACATAGATGCTTTAGACTTGCATGCTAGTATGAGTTATTAAGCACCTGATTAATTATATTGCTAATGAGATGCTGAGTAGTGGTATATTTATGATTTACTGTTTGTATACATTTGATTTCATACTTCTATGTAGTATGATTTTCTGGAAATTACAGCAAGGGGTTACTGCATTTGGTAATTGAAATTGGTTTGAAAAGTTTTGTTTCACTCACTCACATTCTCTATTTTTGCACCCTTCCAGGTTCTAGCAGCAGAGTTCCCTAACGTCGAGGATTCGTGGCACTTTTCAGTACATATGTCTTCTTACGATGGTATAAACATTATCTTACCTTACTGTACTATACCTATACTCTGTATCACACTTGAAATGGGTTCAGACCTGCTCACCGTGCACTCGTGTTCTTAGGCACTTTAGATTTTAATTTATTCACATTTTATACATTATCACAGTTTATGGCTTCGTCACCTCTTGGGTGTCGGCCAGCAAGGCTCGATTCGGAGTCCTAATGGACATTCCGGATCATGGTGTGTCATAATGTCCCACAAATTATAAAATATAAACAAATTCAAATAATAATTTTAAAATATAATAAATACTTGAAAAAAAAAATATTAGAATAATATTTTTTTGCACAAAATTATAGCAAAGAAATAATGTACCCACATAATTATTAACATATTTTAAAAAATAACTACTGATATATTTTAAAACATAAAATAAATACATATAATTAGCATGGGTACATTTAGTAAAATTAAAAATGAGTACAAATAAATTAAAAAATATGGGTACAAATACAAATAAAACTTAAAAAATATGGGCACAAAAAGAAATTAATAGATGGGTACAAATTAAAAGTGAAAAGAGAATTGGTACAAATAAAAAAAGGGCTGCAAATTAAAAATGAGTACAAAATAAAAATAAAAATATATCATAAAAAATTTAACCATAAATATAAATATACCAAATATTATTACCAAATGTAACATGTGTAACACTAAATGAATATATTTAGAAATAACAAATATTTTATTATTGAAATAATTAATAACATTTATTAATACTTAAGTACCTTGACAAAAAATTAAGAAGGAATAAAGTTTTAATTAATGGAGTAACAAAAAAAGGGATGTGAATCTGATTTTTACTTTAAATAAACATGTAGCCCCAACAATTTAACTTATAGGTGCGGCCGGGCTGCTGCGGTTGGAATTTTTGAGGTGTTGGTGGTGTTGCTGGGCTTGGCTGGGTTGGGGATTTGGGATGTCGCCAGAAACAAACGCTTGAGGGAGACGGAGAAGATAAAAGTGTCACAATCGAATGACAAATTGGGGTTTCCAGCGTGGGTTTTTCATTCTTGATCATGATTCTTCTCAAGTAGCCTCGTCGTCCGGTAGATCATCACTGTGATGGTTTTGTCATAATGGAATAAAAAAGGCAGTGCTTTCCGCGATAAGTTAGATAAGTTGGTTTGAGGGAGATGGAGAAGATAAGATTTTAAATTAAAAAAGGAAAAAATTATATCACATTTGATACCTATCATTTTTGGTCATTTAATGGTGGTGTAGTAGACCGGTTAGCTTAATATTACTGAATTTTTCTCGACATTTTGTAGAATTTACTGACCAGGTACTAGGCTTGTATGTTATCAAAGACAACATTGAGTTGCTTGATGCATGACAACTCACTTCATGAGTGGTGATTTGGCTCGAAATTACTAATGTCCTCTGAAATTTATCGACTTTTCATAAAATTTCCTCATGTTTAAGACATTACACTCACATCCTTCAGATTTTAATTCTCTTTCAAATAACTCCTTGAGTAAAAAATCTGCACATATATTTACTAATTTACCCTTATATGTAAAAAAACCTCAAATTTTACTGAATAAGAAAATATTTATAAACATATAAAAAACTGATATCAAAGTCAAACATAGGCAAAAAGAAATTAAGAAAAAAAAAATATTTAATTATTACTTTGAAAAAAATATTTTATTTAAAAAAAAAAAAACGAAGCTACTCATTTCTTCTCCCCGTCCCACCTCCATTCCATCTCCTCCTCCATTTTTCATCACCACCACCCATTCAAACTTTGGGCAACCACTTCTCTTCGACCCTAGCTAACAATCTTATCTTCTTCCCATCGAAACCACCTCCATCACCTAACCAATCACAGCCACCTGGCTACCTTTCACCCCCACAATCCGCAAAGGTATCCCTGATCTAGCAACATAAAAGCCAATAGTGGTGGAGGTGAAATCTGGAAGCCATGGTAGAACCCCAACCCATTTCCTAAAAATTGCATTCCCAACACCACCACTACCAAAATGCAAGTCCCCAAGGTACTATTTGGTACGTGGAACGGGACAGAATAGAGTGGGATGAAACGTTCCCTCCCACGTTTGGTGAGCCTAAAAATGGTGGAACACGCTGTTCCATGGGATGAGTTTTGGGTGAATTTTCATTCCGCCTCACCCCCTGGAACGACTCGTTCCACATCCGTGGAACACAAAATTATAACTTCTCCGTCTCCTTCTTCTTCATCCTCGCTTCCATCCGAGAGCATCTTTGCTCTCTCACTTCGTTTTTTTCTCTACTTTTATTTTGTATCGAAGAAAAACGACAATACAAAATTCACAGAAATAGATTATTTCCAATAATCAAAGCAAAAATTAAATAAATAAAAAATTCAGAGAATAATGGGAAGAGAGGTTCCACAACAACAGCAGCAGTAGCAGGTGGCGCTCGTAGTGGAGCAGTTGCTCGCCGTGAATCCGTACAACCCCAACATCTTTCCTGATCTCGAAAACTACGTCAACGAGCAGGTATGTATCTTTCTCTTTGTCTCTATCTCTTCATTGACGGGAACCGATAATTGGGTTTGATTAATTTTGATTGAACCCTGAGTTTATTTGGTTGTTTTTCAGGTTTCTTCGCAAACCTACAGTCTCAATGGCAATCTTTACCTTCTTCGCTGCTATCAGGTAATTTGAGAATTGGGTTTTTAATTGATTTTTGTTTTAGAATTACTGCGAAAGTGAATTCTTTTTAATTGGTTTATGTTTTGCAATCCATAATTTCCTGCAAAGATTAATGCCTTTTAATTGGTTTTGTTTTAGGATTCATAATTTACTAAAAAACGAAATTTTTAGTTGGTTTTTGTTTTAGATTATATAATTTACTGCAAATTCTTTAGTTGGTTTTTGTTTTAGATTGTATGATTTACTACAAAGCCGAATTCTTTGTAATTGGTTTTCGATTTTCGATTCTATAATTTTGCAACCGCCGAAGAGTTTGCTGAGCATGATGAACACTTACAATGCTGGCGGAAGTCCCGTAGTATCTGCACCTCCGGCTATGGCTTCGCAATCAGTCAATCTTTTGGTTCTACTCCGTCCAACACGTACCAAATGTAGAATGGAATAACCGTCCTATTCCGTCTTGTGTGTACCAAACATACACAGAACCTCCGTTCCTTTCCGTCCCATTCCGTTTCGTCTCGTCTCGTTTGCATACTAAACGGTACCCAAGTCTCCAAAAACCTCACCATCTTCTACCGCCACCACCATTTCCACCCCCCAACCTGATTTTGGTACCAAATTATTGTTTTATTAGACAGAGATCGATTTTTGGTTTGTTCAAAGTTTGAATGGGTGGTGGTGATGGAGAAAGAAGGAGAAGATGGAGGTGGTTGCTCAGGTGGGAAGGAAAGAAGAAGATGAACAGTTTTTTTTAAATTAAAATATTTGTCCTACCCCTCTGAGGAATCAATTCCTTTTGAAACTATATGTCATCTATTTTTTATCCAGGCGTCTGCTTATACCTTTTTCTTTGTTCCTTCGCACTCTGTTCAAATCATCATTCCATCATTTCCTGGTTCGTTGTTTTCAAAGTACTATTTAATTTTTTTTCTCTTGATTTTTTATTGGTCCACATGGTCATCATCTTGTTAATTTTAAATGTTTAATGTTTTATAACAGTTTGCAAATTTAATTTAAAATTTTAGTCTCCCTATAGCATTACCCTTTGAGGCAATCTATGGAGGCAATTTAGTTCATGTGAGAGCGCTCAACCATGGAGGCAATCTATCTCTTATAAAGATCGATGGAAAGGTATAGAGATATGAAAAAGGACTTGCACATGATCTTTATGGATTTGGAAAAAACGTATGATAGGGTCCCAAGAGAGATTCTTTGGAGGATTTTAGAGAAGAAAGGAGCATGAGTAGCATATATCCAAGCTGTAAAGGATATGTATGATGGAGTAAGGACTGTAGTAAGAACTCATGCAGGACAAAAAAGCTTCCCCATAACTGTAAGGTTACATCAAGGCTCATCTTTAAGTCCTTACCTTTTTGCATTGGTAATAGATGAGTTAATGAGACATATTCAAGATGATATTCCTTGGTATATGTTTTTTACAGACGATATAGTGTTGATAGATGAAACTGAGAAAGGTGTAAATGCGAAGCTTAACCTTTGGAGAGAAGTGTTGGAATCTAAAGGTCTTCGCCTAAGTCGGTCAAAGACAGAGTATATGGAGTGTAAGTTCATTGCAAACGGAGGCTCAAATGAGTTAGAGGTGAGGATTACAGACCATGAAGTAGCAAAGAGTGACCGTTTTCACTACCTAGGATCTATCTTACAAAAAAACGGAGAATTGGATGGAGACCTCAACCATAGGATCTATCTTACAAAATAACAGAGTGTTGTGTAACTGTCGTATGCCACTGAAGCTTAAGGAAAAATAGTTTTATAGGATGGCAATAAGGCCGGCAATGCTTTATGGCACAGAATTTTGGGCGGTGAAGCATCAATACGTACACAAAATCGGTGTAGCGGAGATGTGAATGCTTCGTTGGATGTGTGGGCACACGAGAAAAGATAAGATTAGGAATGAGGATATCCGAGGTAAAGTAGAAGTAACCGAAATTGAAGGAAATATGAGAGAAAATCGGTTATGGGGGTTTGGATATGTGAAACGAAGGCCTACTAATGCTCTAGTTAGAATATGCGATTACGGGACAAAGGGTCATGGCCAAAAGGGTAGAGGAAGACCTAAAAAGACTTTGGAAGAGACTCTAAGAAAATACTTAGAGTACTTGGATCTAACGAAAAATGTGATACAAAACCGAGTGCAATGACGTTCTAGAATTCATATAGCCGATCCCATTTAGTGGGAAAATGCTATGTTGTTGTTGTTGTTTCTTTTTTTTTTTTTTTTTTTTTGGTATAGCATTACCCTTCGAAAAAATGGAAAATAATTTTATTTATTTATTTATTAATTTATGAGCCACGAGATGAATGTAGCACCACCTTCAGTATCGCCACATAAATGTTCCCACATGTCCTGATGCTATGAAAATTTAATTTTCTGCTATAAATGTTTCCACATGTCCTGATGCTATGAAAATTTAATTTTCTGCCCCTGATTCGTTCTCAACTCTGTTTGCTCCCCATTGGTTCTAATTCTTCTTTGGTAATACCCCTAGGTTTTTTATTTTTCATAGACAAGGAGAAAGTGTAGTGTAACGTCTTCATTTACGCCACCTGATTTAGTCTTTTTAGACCTACTCCAATTTTTGGAGTAAAACTCAAATTATAAATTCTAAACTTACCCCAACTTGCTCCAATCGTCGGGCTAACTATGGGTTTTAACCCAAAACTCATTTTTGGGGCAAATGTAGCCCAAAATTCCTCTTGGGTTAGTGAGTTGGTCCACCATATATGTGTAACTTTTTTTTAGTTTTATATTTACAAATTCATTGAATCCAACGGTTGAGATCTAATATGATCAACTCTAACTGTAAAAAAAAAAAAACAAAAAAAAGATCTAATGGTCCAAATTTAAATCCAACGGCTAAAATAATTAAAAAAAAAAATCTTTCATGTGTTTCATATTCTTTCATAGTGTTCCACAAATTTCATGGTGTCGGTTTAGTGATTTTTCAATATTTATCGGAATCTACATATTTTAGGTTAAAATGTTCATAAAATTAAATTAGGATAGTCTACATAATTTTTTTTAGAAAAAGTTACTTTTAGAATCCTAAATTCATTCTTTAATAATCTTAGACTAAAAATTTAACCTATAAGGGTTGGAGTAGAAAACATGTTTCTGGGTTACAAATTTTAGGTTTTAATCCATGACTTGAAGGTGGTATTAGATTAATCTTATTTTGATTAAAGTTTAAAAAAAAGTTACTTTAAGATTCCTAAATTCATTATTTAATAATCTCGTACTAAAAATTTAACCTAGAAGGGTTGGAGTAGAAAAAAATGTTTCTAGGTTAAACATTTTAAGTTTTAATCCATGGGTTGGAGATGGTATTAGATTAATCTTATTTTGATTCCAACAAAAAAAAAAAAAATCTTATTTTAATCATTTATTATGCACCTTCTGGCGAACAAAAAATAGTTTGTTCCATTTAATTTTATCCTAAAGAATTTGATGGGTGGACCTCATGAATCTTTCAATTCATCTTGACAAATATATAAGCTTCTAACATTGGCTTTGGTGTTACCGATGACAATCACTTCGGTGGAGATAGCGTTTTTTGCTATGAATATTTTTAAAACATCACTGCGTAACAGTGCTCCTAGATATACACGTTCTTCTTAGTTTGGTGATAATAACAGCCTTCCTAGATATGTATCGTGGAGCCAAAAATAATGAAGAGGCGACACGTGGATTTTTGGGGTTAAAAGCACAAAATTACCCTCGAGGCACACCAGAATTCTTACGCATGAGCAGTGGACAATCATCCCTCAATCAAGTCAAAAGTGCCCAAATAGGTATTTATTGATAACCTATTTTATCAATCCCTCATCATATCTTCTGTCACATCCCGGCCTGAGCCCCCACCACATCACTGGCTCGACTGCACCGTAGAACGATATTGTCCGCTTTGGCCCTTAACCACGCCCCCACAGTTTTGTTTCTGGGAACTCACATGAGATTTGCTAGTGGGTCACCCATCCTGGGAATGCTCTGGCCCATTCTTGCTTAACTTCAGAGTTCCGATGAACTCCGAATCTAATGAGCTCCCAAAAGGCCTTGTTCTAGGTAGAGATAGGAATATACATGTAATGCTTATAGGATCCACTCCCATGGACGGTGTAGGATGTTACAATCCACCCCCTTAAGGGCCTGACGTCCTCATCGGCACACTTCCGGCCAGGGACTGGCTCTGATACCAAATTGTCACATCCCGGCCTGGTCCCACCACATCCCGGGCTCAACTCTACGGTAGCTTGATATTGTCTACTTTGGGCCCCGACCACGCCCTTACGATTTTGTTTCTAGGAACTCACCGAAAACTTCCTAATGGGTCACCCATCCTAGGAATGATCTAGCCTATTCTCGCTTAACTTCGGAGTTCCGATGAACTTCGAATCCAATGAGCTCCCAAAAGGCCTCGTGCTAGGTAGAGATGAGAATATACATATAAGGCTTACAGGATCCACTCCCCTAGGCGATGTGGGATGTTACACCCAAAAAACACACAAGAGGCTGGTCATATTTTCTCCCAAGGGGGCCGACCATGCCTTATACTTATATATTCTACCTCATTTTTCTCTAAAAACCTAGGTCTTCACTCTTGCTAAACACTCAAAATTCTCCAAAGACTTTTCCTTCAAAATTCAAACTTTGGTATCAGAGGTTCTTCAACCAAAGCCCTTCCCATTCATCATGGGCGCGTGAGGCTCTTGGCCTTGACCTAAGGTGTTATTTGTTTTATAGGTGCAATTTTGTCCAAGAACAAGGAGGAAGAAATTTGCATGCACAAATTGGTGCTTTCATTGAGAGTAAAGTCCCACACTCGTAGAAGAATCTCGTATCCAAGGTTTTTCTATTTTCTTGTCCATTTGTAGATTTTTCGTACATTTTTATTATTAGAAATTTAGAAAATTCAACAAGCGAAAATTCCAATATTCAAAAGATGGGACCGCGACGATCCATGAAGCTAAATGTGACAATAAGTGGAGCGACAAGGTCCATGGTGTCACCACCATGGCCTAAGTTATGGCATCTAAGCAAGCCCAAGACATGCCATCCAAGGCCCATGGCACCAAAGCCACGGCCCAAGCCATGTCACTCCAAGCCCAACGAGAGCCCAACGCATTGCCAAGGGGAACCCTAACCTCGTACCCATGTGCACCACACGCCAAGCAACCCATTCCTGTGGCCCAACTTGCTCCTGCTAAGCAACCCACTCTCGTGGTCTAACCTGCTTCTACGACCTACTCTCGTGGCCTAGCTTGCTCCCGCTGAGCAGCCCACTCCCATGGCTCAACCTGCTCCGTGGCCTTCCAAGTAGCCCAAATGAGTCCAAGATTAGTTCAACCATCCCGACTCCAAATTGCCGGACTGATGATCGAACCAGGAGCATTTTCACCACATTTTTTTACAGATTTGACATTTCCCAACTCAAATCTCGCACCCGGAGTCTACCACACTTCCATTGCTCAAGGAGATACATTTCTTCCAAGCTCTTCCAACCCAAATGGAGAACAACACTTGTCTTGATAATTTATAAAGTTAACATGCGCCTTTGCACAGCAGGCAACCTTGGTGAACCAACTCTTGCAGCGCACCGAGATGCAACGTGTCCTAGATGAGGTGTTTCGAAGTAGGACAAAGGTAGACGAAACCTCTCTAACAGCGTCCTGACAAGCAACTACTATACCAGCCACGAACTGAGCGTCCGACAGTGTAGACTCCTGACTAGGCCCTCGAGATAGCATATATTTTCATCTTAACGTGCGGATGAGCATGTACTCTTGACTAGGCCCACTGATGAACATTCATTCACGGCTGGGGTCACACTCCAATAGTCAACATGAGCAACCTTCCAGGCGAAGTGTTCATTCGCGCCTAAGCCCGCAAGAAACATCATCCACCTCACATCAGAGTAAGCAGCACGATGGACGGAGAGAAGCAGTCACTTAATCCTGCTCAAGTTCAACCAGCAGCCTGTGAAGAACTCACTCGTCTGCTAGGAACTCACCATACGCACCGCATTAGCGGCATAAACGAGCCAAACATATGGAAGAGCAACCTAAACCAGCAAGTCACGACTAGGGGCAGCCGAAAGCTCCGTTACCCCAACAAAGGTAAATTCAGGAAAAAGTAAAGAGACTATTGACCAAGCGATTGCCTAATTTCCAAAGCAACGAGGTCACCAACGAGGCATTACGACGGAACATGACCAACATAAGCTGGTCACCCTTCACGGATGAGATCGAGCATGCCACATTTCAGCATATTTCAAAGAGGATGAAGATCCGAAGAGACACTTAAAGGACTACTGAAGCGCAATGATCCTCTATTGAAACAACAAATATTTCATGTGCAAGATATTTGCCACCATTCTACAAGGCAAAGCGCAAGATTGGTTCTACACCCTGCCGCCACAATCCATCTAGAGTTTCGACAAACTTTCTTTGGTTTTCACTAAAGAATATTCATCCTATCGTTCGATCAAGAAGAAGTTCGACCATTTGTTCGACTTCAAGAAGAACCCAAAGGAGAGAAAGCAAGGATAGTCGGATGCAACGACTCGATAGCTAGAGTAGCCTTCCAAAAAAGACTTCATAGCAGACCACCCACTATTTAGAAAATTGATCATGAAAGAAGATCTTAACTCTGGCAGACTCTTTCGCTTTGGCAGATAAGCATGCATTTTGGGACGAGGCTCACTGATGCACATTCAAGGACTTGAGGAAGTACCTGACATCATCTCCCTACTATCCAAATCAGAAGGAGTGAAGCACTTATTCATATGTTTGACGATATCTAAAGTAGCAATAAGCTTTACCATCATACGAGAAGAGTTAGAGGTTTGACTACTTGTATTCCACAGTTCACAAGCTCTCCTCAATGTTACTAGAAATTCAAAAGCTAACTTTGGCAATAAATGTTGCAACCCAGAAGCTCAAGTTTTACCTTCAGACGCATGCAATCATCCTCATGACGCACTATTCCGCCCAATCCAAATGTGCGACGATATAGGCCTAGACATTGGCAAATGCAAAATTTTCTGACAAATGCAAAAACTCGGCCCAAAGGCGCCCCACGGGCAGACAAACACTAGAAGGACGCACTCAAAAGCAAGTTTTATCCTCGTTGCCCCAAAAGATTCTACATAGGAGCAACATGTACCAGCAGTCAACACCATCTTCTGCTACGTGTCACACGGCCCCAGTTGACATTTGCTCCATAATTCAACTCTACAGTGCCCCAATATTGGCAGTTGAGCATCTCATGCTATGTGTAGCATGGCCTTAGCTCCACGACTTCCTACCATGCATTCATCATGCAATAAAACGGCTCAATGACACCCCAGAGGTAGCCGACTACGCCCTAGCCTTGTCTGCTCCACCCGATGGAGACTTCTGGCATTTGCATGTTGACATCCAACTACAAAGGTTCGAAAGCAGACGTAGTCCTTGTCACCCTAGAAGGTTCGATGCCCGAGCAAGTAATCACTCTAGGCTTCAAAGCATCCAACAACGAAGCAGAGTACGAAACCTACTAGCAGGCATCCAATGGCAAAAGATTTAGCAATGAAAAAGCTCACAATTCATTCTGATTCCTAGCTAATCATTAGCCAGACTACTTGAGGCGTTTCAGACTTACACCCTCACTCAAGTTTTGTGAGCAAACAATGCTCACGCGGATGCACTAGCCGGCCTAGGCTTCGCTCTAGACCACCAACTTAAACGCTCTATTTCGGTGGAGTATCTAGACAAGCCAAGCATAGAGGCGGATCCAACAGCTGAAGTGTCACATGTTGGAGTCTAGAAAGCTTCAATAAAGGCAGCACGCTACTACATGTGGAACGACATTCTCATCCGAAGATCCTACACCGGAACACATCTCCGCTACATAGCGCCTCCCGATGACTTGAAGGTTCTAAGCTCAATCTATGAATGCATTTGTGGAAATCACTTCAGAGGTCGATCCTTAGCATAGAAGGTCCTTAATGCAGGCTACTATTGGCATACCATACACCGAGATACCAATGAGTTAGTACAAAAGTGCGACCGTTACCAACGCTACAAGTTGGTACCAACACTGCCTGCCAGCGAGCTACAGCCGCAGACGAGTCCTTGGCCGTTCATGTAGTAAGCAATCGATCTGGTAGGACCTATGCCGCCTGCTATTGGGGGCAGAGACATTATGATCGTGGAAACCGACTACTTCACCAAATGGATAGAAGCAAAGCCCATGACGACCACAACTCAGATGGACATAGAACATTTCATATAGAGGAACATCATTTGTCGATTTGGTATCCTACAGTCCATCATCACTGACAACGGCTTGCAATTTGGCAAAGTTCTTCCAAAAGTATAGCATCAAGTAGCACATGTCCACACCGAGATATCCATAAAGCAATGGGCAGACCAAAGCATCCAACAAGACGATCCTTAACTACCTCAAGAAATCCCTCACCAATAAGAAGGGAAAATGGCCAGAGGAACTCCCCGGATGTCTATAGGCATAACGCGCAACCAAAAGACGAGCAACCGGTGAGACTAATTTCTCTTTGGCAATTGGCTCAAAAGCAATCATTCATCCCAATGTCATGAAGCCAAGTATCATCGCTCTACTACCAATCATTGAGCAGAACAATAAGGAGATGGCCACAGGCTTAAATCTGGAAGAGAAGAAGCGCGAGCAGACCATCACCCGCATTGCAACCTACTAGCAACATCTCATCTTCAGCTACACCAAAAAGGCCAAGATCCAGCAATTCCAACCTGAAGATCTAGTCCTAAGAAAAGCCTTCATCACTGCCATCAGAGAAGGCTTCAAAAAGATAGATCACATCCAGGAAGGTCCGTGCAAAATCAGCAGAGTAGGCGGTAAGAGTAATTACACCCTCACTACCATGAAACCACAAAAAGATCAAAAACCAGTGGAACACCTACAATCTGATGAAGTACTATGTGTGACCTTCTGCTACATCAAAGCCCTAACACCCAAGCAGCTCGACAGACACCATCTTACAAGTCGAAGACTATTCAGTTGTTATGCAGTTTTTACCTTACAACTAAGTTCTCATTCGTTTTGATTCGTTTTTCAATAAGGAATTCAGATGTAATCATAACTTGGCTCGACTGCATGCTTACAACAACTGATCATTCCTGCACTTCAAAAGAAGACTGTGCCCTTTTTAGGGACTCATCACAGGAATTGCTCCCTAAAGGGATTAGCCATGCTCTTTAGTACGAGAGGGTAAACTAATTCCCTGACACCCACATGAGTCAGCTCTCCAAGACAGGAGGATAAACTTTACACTCCGAATATCCAGACGTGGATAAGCCGGACTGCCCTAGTATAATTAGATGCACGATGGCTTGCACAAGGATTCCTAAAAGTAACTATAAAGATCTTTTTTAAGGCTTAGCTAACTGTAGGATTTTGGGTCTCTTGGCTTAATCCGTAAACGAATGGGGCACATTACGCAGTACCCCCTATAGACGGCTGCCTTGGAACCCTAAAGCTGCTATCAAGTGCACTAAGGTAGCCTACGATTTCTGGAAGATTGCCTACGGCTTGCCCTTTGAGCAGCAAAACCATGTTAGACTTAACAACTGCACATTCCTGTGAAAGGTTAAACAAGCTAGCGTGCATATACAAAGCTTTATCCACTGTCGACATACTAAGTAGTCGATAAGCTTTACCTCTGCTAAACGCAGAACAACCTACACCAAGTCCAAAAGTGTTGTGATACTTGCTACGCAACCTCCATAATTGGAGAAAGCCAAGGTTAACAACTTAGTGGTTATGCGGACTTGTCTGCTTCTGTAAGTAAGGCATCTGGCTGCCAACCCTATGGCTAACAACTTTACAAAGTTCTACACCAACACCTACAGCTGCATAGGCTATGTGGGCCTGTCTACCTATGGAAAAGTAGCACACCTACCACTGGTCTATGAAGTCTAAAAGTTAGGGCATGAACAAAAGAAGTGAAGATGAAGAAAAGCGAAGGAAACATGTTTATAAACAACTAAAAGAGTTCAACCAAAACAAGAGCTACAAGGAAAAACAAAGAAAATCCTAAAGGCTACCTAGAAGACTACACTTCAACAGCTTGGACATCCCATGACTACTCGGTCGCCACACCTTCAGTAGCCGTGACGCTTTTAGCAACGGCATCATCCAGCGCTTCACCCCATACTGCCCCAGCCTAGGCACCAACTGAAGGAAAAATTTTGTCCTAGCTAAGAACATGTAAGAACATTTGAATACATATGCAAACTAATAACACTTTAAAGTAGGCATGCATTCAAAAACAATTCATAAAACCCATGACTTTCAAAGCCTAGTATATGGTGAACCATAAGACTCTTTAACAATATTAAAGAGAATAAGAATTTTAGAGATTCTTTACCCTTGAAGCTCATCCTTGATTGCACAAGGGATTCACCCAAGTGGAGGGCCTTCAAGTCACCTCCTTGCTCCTTGGATCTTCCTTGTGATTTTCTCCCTTTTAGTGCTCCTTTTTCTTCTTTGAGGATTTGAGGATTTGTTCTCCAAAACACCAAAAGTTTGGTGTCTCTAAGTCTCCACACCAAAGATGTTGTGTGAAGATGAAATGGATGACTTAGGGAAGAAAGATTGCTAGATGTTCCTCCCCTTAAGGTGGCCGGCCTCTATGTTGAAATTTAGAGAAAATGTTTCACCCAAATTCTCTTAGAAAACCCTAAGGATGAAATGGCTATAAAGATGTCTTTATACCACCTCACAATGGAGTGGCAAACTTGCAATTAAGCCAAGTTCACTACCCTCCACCCTTATGGCCGGCCATTAGTTGTTATTGGGCTTAATTGCCCATTTTGTTTTAGTTGTCATACAACTTAAACATAATGGGCCTTGTGGACCAAAACGTTTTTGTGCCCCGAAGCCCAAAACTAACTTAAACGCCCAATACGAACGTTTCGTATAATTAATTAACTATTTAATTAATCTTGACCATTCTTCAATTAAACCATTTAATTGCTTATCCATTTCATATAATTTCTTCACTTATATCTTTACTCGGTGTACGATCCATTAGGTTCCAATTAGCGAGGTAGTGGGCGATGTTACTCTTAACGATCGATTGTGAATTGAAACCACATTTCAATTCTCCTTTAAATTAGTGTTTGCTAATCTTTAGGGCTTCCACAAACCATGGGTGACGCCTAGCAGCATGTCATGGTTACCCAAGCTAAGTAGAAGTGGTTGGAGAACCTATCCAGTTACAACTACAATGCAATACGGTCCTTCTCTAATACAATACTCTTAATCAAATTGTTTAAGTGATAGTTTGTTTCATGTCTACTATCCAATGTGATACTTCTCTATATGATTCAATTGAATAAGATTTGGAACATCTTCCTTAGTCATATTCATATGCTTTGGCCAAAGACTCTCGAATCATATCTTAGAGTATTCTCCTTCCATCATGGAAGGTTAGAGATCCCTTGTTGTGCATTCATATGCCTACATGACTAGATAGCTTGACCCTAACAATGTCGTGGACACTCCAATGGAATGCCGTTGACATAATCAAAGATCAAGGACCTAACCATTAGACATCAATGATGCCTCAGGTCAAAGGACTACTTTGCATATTGCAACTATCGAGTTCTCACATGACATGTATGTTCGAACTCTCGTTTGATCGTTGTTCAGTGTACTCGATTATTCTTTCGAGCACCTATGTGTTTGCCTTAGTGTCCAACACCAAATGACTTGAGACTAGTTCATACTCACGCTTGAGTCGACATAACACATACTAACCTTAGCGGATTGTCAATGCCCAATTGGCAATCCTATGGCTAGGAACGTTTTAGGAATGAACATAAGAGAAAGGTCTCGTTAATTTAACTAACTTAAATCACTTGTCTCTTAGATCAAATACATTCCTTGGATTCCCTTATTGCTTAAACACAAGATACTATAAATAGTGATTAACAATAAGCTTTGCCCTCTATTAAACATATAAAAGTTTAATACAATAAGTGTTCCAAAAGGCTATTACATCAAATGAGTGGCTTTGTGGGCATACTTCCAACACCAACTTCTCCAACTACTTCACCAATAGAAGCTTCAAAAGTAAAAGTAAGCAAGTCTTCCGGAGAAGTAAAGAAGGTCTCGAAACCTCGAGCCCATCATTCTCACCCTTCAACTGCTTATTCTCCTCGAGCAAACCAACACGGATGTGTTGTAGCTTATCCACTTCATTTTTTAGACTTTCATTGATCTTCAGTACACCTTGAAGTTCTAACACTTAGGGTTCAAGCCTATCGACGATTCTCTTGAAGTAGATCACTTGATTATAAGCAGTAATCAACTCTTCATCCTTTACATAAGCAACGAAACCAAACTCAGGAACTGCAAACTCAAGATCTTGAATTTGAGGTATGTAACATCTAATCTCTTTCTCTGCACTTTCATACTTAGGTCACGTCAAGCCTAATCTTCAAGTCAACAATTTCTTGACGAGCGATCTCAAGCTGCAGAGAAGTGGGGGTAGAAATATTAAACCCCTTCAAAGCAACGAGCTCATAATCCAACCTTCTGATCTCCTCGATAGAGGAATAAGCTTCAGCTGCCATAGTCTTTGCCACCTCCTTAGCAGCCTTGCTATATCTACATCATAACAAGCAGAACAATCTTTCTATATTGGGTCGTATGCTTCGTAAAGGAACTTGGGCAAATAAACCTTTCTAACGCTATCAACAAACTTAGCACAAACATCTATGTCTTCAAGCAAATTTGGTTTGAAGAGCACACAGATCTCAGCAGCCTTCCTAGAAACAAGCTTAATCAATTTCTCACTGCTGCTTATGCAAGCAGTCTCCTCATTCCTAGCAGATGAATCAGTCTCAGCAGTAAAGGGAGTGGGCATTGACACCACTTTAGCAGCAGAGTCCACCTTATTGATCTTTTAATAGCAAGCCTCTCCAAAGGTGAACCAGACTTGGCTCCCAACAGACGTCTTAGTACAGACTTTGGCACTGGGCGCATGATAGGACCTTTATGCTGAACAATCCTATCAATAATCGTACAAGTCATTCTTGACATGGCAGCCACCATATGCTCAGATCTAACAGCCTCATTTTTCTTCCCATTGGAAAAAAGTCATGTCAATCACAAGCCTCTCAACAATAGGTGGACCCTCACAAGCAGCTGAAGAAGTCTTTAGTTTTCTCAATCGGCATCTCTTGAGTAGGCGAGAAATATCTATTCTTTCCACTTTCATTCATAATAAGCTCCACAACAGTGTTCAGACGAGCCAATGAATCTACCTTGATCCTCTTTACCTCCTCTCTCGGGAGCAGCTCACACTTCTCCTAGCGAAAAGAACTAAGCAGCTAATGCTATTCACGGTACTCAGCAAGGGAGCTCTACCCATACTACATTTTCCCTCATTTTTTCTTTCAGACTAACAGGGAAGAGACCTGTATGCCCAGCATTCTAGCAGCCCATAAGGCCCGTGACCTCCCTATTTCTCTTAATTGTCGACCTAGCCTGCATCAGGTTCAAAAGCTCAAATGACATTAGCCATGCGGCTCACCTAGCATTAAGCCCTAGCACCTCAATTTACGGCCCCATCATGACAAGCTACCCTTGGTTCTAGCCAAGCCATACAGCCCAAGCAATGGTCCTCACCACAACACCTCCTCAGCCCATGCCTAGTCAACTCCTAGTCCCTGCCAGCCGACGTGCCGTACCATCTGACAGCTGCCTCGCGACAGCACTATCTAAGAAGAAGACAAGAAAAATTAAATTTTTTTTCTTACCTCGGTGCGGTGCGGAGAAGACGAAGCAAGCAATGAAAGATGATTCTTTGCACATGCAAGATGTAGAAGATTGCTAGAGGAGGGGGAACAAATATCCTCTAAGCTTTCTCTCTCTTGTAGGGTAGAATAAATTGCTCTCCAAAGTTGATTTAATAATCCACTTAAGGTGGACTTAAATAGGCTTTGAGAGATATTTATTTCTGTTTCCTAGAAGGATCTAATTTCCAATTAAAAAGGGAATCAACATCAAAATAGGAAACAGCCCAAAGTTTCCAAAAGCAAGAAAATCGTTACACCCGCTGCAATTTTTTGCGAGTAGCCCAACAAGTATGGGGGCAATTATGAAGCTAAAAATAATCAAGAGGCAACACGTGGATTATTGGGTGAAAATGACAAAATTAACCTCGAGGCACACAGGAATTCCTACGCCCGAGCAATGGACAATCATCCCTCAATCAAGTCAAAAGTGCCCAAATAGGTATTTATTTATAATTTATTTCATCCATCACTCATCATATCTTCTCCACAATGTAACCCCCATAGAATTCCTTTTAAATTATGTTAATTAGCTAATTAATGGATTTATTACCTAATTAATCTATTAATGGCTAATTAAACTACCAACTACACCCAAAAAACACATAAGAGGTCGGTCACCTTTTCTCTCAAAGGGGCCGGCCATGCCTTATATATTCTACCTTATTTTTCTCTAAAAACCTAGGTCTTCACTCTTGCTAAACATTCAAAATTTTCCAACCACATTTCCTTGAAAATTTTAACTTTGGTATCGGAGGTTCTTCGGCCAAAACCCCCCTCCCCATTCATCGTGGGCACATGAGGCTCTTGGCCTTGACCTAAGGTGTTATTTGTTTTGTAGGTGCAATTTTGTCCAAGAACAAGGAGGAAGAATTTGCATCCACATGTACGTTCATTTCTCGCAAGGTCCTGTGTCCTTTTTCTTATGTGAGGTGAAAGATAGAATGGATGTGTACTATGTGAGTTGATTGAGATTATGCCATACTTTATATGGGTCAGTGGGAAACGTAGGATTTATCTATTAGATAAATCATATGTTAACCCACCCAAATTAGGGTGATGGATCAATATAATATGTGAAAACTTGTTCCTAGGTTTCTTTATTTAAAATCTTGGATTTCGTATTTTCAAAATTTAAATATTTAATTTTGTTAATTATAAAATGGAATTGTTATTGGCACTCCAAAAAAACTCATTTTGCACTCCAAACTTTCTATAATTAGAAAGAATAATAGACTTATGAGGAGTGTAGAATGAGATTCTTGAAGTGCTAATAACAGTTCCCTTATAGAATTGTAGTCATTAATAAAGTGTGATTTTCCGTAAGTAGTCATTAAAAATTCATAGACCTCTCAAGGTCAGTCTTAGTATTTTCAGATAGAGCTCGATCTCACGAACATGTGGCGAAAACCATTCGCGAAACGGAGCTATAAAGAAGTTACGAGCATCGGTAATCTGTTCGAAATAGTAATTTTGGGACTTACTATAAAAAGCAAGTCCCACTTATTTGGAAGGGGACCAATCAGTTTAAGTAAGGCGGCAACCGGGCCAAATTTCTCCATTGACCTGCGCACGACCTGGTTCTCTAACTTGACTACTATAGAAAATCCGTCAGTTTTTTTGACGAATCACATCCACCCATCATCACCAGACAACTTAGGTCACTCCCACTTGCATTTCCACCCAAACCCGAGTGAATATGGTCCTTATTTCACAAAAAATAAAGCCATCAACTTCTTCAAACTCACGGTGGCAATCACCATTCATAAACATTCTGATGTCATCCACCACCATAATCCGAATCACCTAGACCCCACAAGCAAGACTGAATCAAAGTTTGAAATGTTGGAGTTCAAGTGACGTCACATCGACATGTACCCATTTCTAGGGTTTTCTGGCATTTTTTCTTGATTTTCAAGCATTTTCCGATATAATTGAACTTCAATGATGGTATAAATATTACTCATCTTTTCATAATATTCATTTTGATATAATTTGAGTCATTTTGGCGTTAGTTGAATTTTTCGGCGAGTTGTGGCCACTGGCCGCCGCATGCTGCAGCGCATAGCTTGCAAAATCACTTTGTCTTTTAAGGCTAAATTCGATACTCTAATTACATATATTTGACATCTGTTCGATGTAATTTGAGCTATTTTGGTGTTAACTGAAATTTTAAGCGAGTCGTGGTCGCCGGCTGCCGTGTGTTGTGGCGCATGGCCCTAGAAACCACTTGGTCCTTTTAGGCTAAATTTGATACTCATATTTCACTAAGGTTTCGTTAAGTGGTCTAGATACCTTGCTTCATCTCAATTTCATTAAAAATTCATAGACCTCTTAAGTTCAGTCTTAGTATTTTTAGATAGAGCTCGATCCCACGAACATGTGGCGAAAACCATTCGCGAAACGGAGCTATAAAAAAGAAGTTACGAGCATCGGAAATCGGTTCGAAATAGTAATTTTGGGAGTTACTATAAAAAGAAAGTCCCACTTATTTGAAAGGGGACCAATCAGGGTAAATGAAGCGGTAGCCGAGCCAGATTACTCTATTAACCCTCTTGCAGCTCGATTCCTTAACTTGACTGCTGTAGAAAATCCGTCATTTTTTTCGGTGAATCACATCCGCTTATCACCACCAAACAACTTAGGGTCACTGCCTCTTGCATTTCCACCTCAACCCGAGCGAATATGGTCCCTATTTCACGAAAAACAGAGCCATCAACTTCTTCCAGCTCACGATGGCGATCTCACCATTTATGAACATTCTGACGTTGTCCACCACCATTATTTGACTCACTTCAACCCCATAAGCAAAACCCAAGCAAAGTTTGAAGTGTTGGAGTTCAAGTGATGTTACATCGATGTTTACCTATTTCTAGGGTTTTCTACCCTTCGTTCTTGGTTTTCAAGCATTTTATGGCTAAAATGAAGGTATAAATATTACTCTTCTTCTCATGATATTCATTTTGATATAATTTAAGTCATTTTGGCGTTAGTTGAATTTTTCGGGGAGTTGTGGCCACTAGCCACTGCATGCTGCAGCGCACAGGCTGAGAAACCATTTGGTCCTTTTAGGCTAAATTCAATGCTTTGATTACATATTTGACATTCGTTTGATGTAATTTGAGGCATTTTTCCGTTGAGTGAATTTTCATTGTTACACTCCACTCTCGATTTTAAATTGGAGTTTGACTTTGGCGAGATTTCTCTTCCCTCAACCATGATAAGCTTCAAAACTCTCTCTAATCTTTCTCTTAGATTGATCAGACCCTAGTAAGGACTCATTTTAGGTGCTTTGGTGAAGGTTTGTAGTGGGAAACAACTCGAAGGTGTTTTCCGAGTTTTACTGGCAAGTCCGACGACTTTTGAGCCAATTTTCGGCCAAACCACAGAGAGTTGGCCTACGTGCAAGGTAACAATCTCTTCGTCTCTCTGAGTAATATAGCTTTCTTTTTTGTTTCACCCAATTTGGTTAAGTATTGAAGAAGTTATACTCATTTCATTCTTACCCAGTTTTCGGCGACCTCCGAGGCTTTCGAGGCGTTTTCCAGCCAAACCATGGCAAGTTAGACGTCATGCGAGGTACCATGCTCTTCATTTTGTTGAGAGCTATGATTTTTGTTTTTGAATCACTTGATTTCGTTGAGCTTAGACTTATTTCCTTTTTGGCTAAAGAACCAGTCAACTTTACTGTGATGGTTAACCAAAAAATCATAAACAGTGACTTATATTTCTACATTTTCACCCTCCTTCGCTTATTCGATTCTCAATGTAAAATTGGATCATGCCAGAACAATACACCGAGGTTGGAAAAAAAAAAATGTTTGTCTTCAGCATAATTTCTCACTCAACCAGATATCTTGTACTCTAGATTTAATGCAAAATCTTCCGATACCAGAATGGAAATGGGAAGACATCACTATGAATTTTGTGTATAGTTTTCCGAGGACATAGTCGAGATTTGACAGCATTTGGGTAATTGTAGCTCGACTCACTAAGACCGCTCACTTTTTGCCTATTCAACATACCTATTCACTGGAAAAGTTGTTGAAGTTGTTCATCGATAATATTGTCAAACTTCACGGTATACCCATCTCCATCGTGTCAGACAGAGGTCACAGGTTTACTTCTAGGTTTTGGAAAGCTTTTAACACTGCCATAGGTACTCAAACATTAGAGGATATGTTGAGAATGTTTGTTCTTCAGTGGAAGGGTAATTGGGATAGCTATTTGCCATTGGTTGAGTTTGCATATAATAACAGCTATCATTCGAGTATCAGCATAGCACCTTAAGAGGCTTTGTATGGGAAAGTGTGTCAGACGTCGTTGTGTTGGGTAGAGGTTTACGAATAGGTGTTAGTGGGGCTGGAGATTATGGACACCACAAATGCTAACATCCAGCTAATCAAGAGAAATCTAAATGCCGCACAAGACCGGCAGAAAAGCATTGCGAACAAACATTACAGGGATCGTGAGTATAAGGTTAATGACTTTGTGTTCTTAAAGTTATCCCCCTAGAAGAGTGTAGTTCATTTTGGTAAATGAGGAAAGCTGAGTCCTCAATACATCGGTCCCTATCTGATTACTAAGAGAATTGGTGCAGTTGCCTATAAGCTAGAGTTACCACCAGAATTGTCACTGATTGAGAATGTTTTCCATTTTTCCATGCTTCGAAAATATGTACCAGATCCTTCTTATATCATTCAGTTAGAGTTGCTGGAAGTGAATCAGGATGTTAGCTATGTCGAAGAACTAGTAGTTATCCTTGATCTACAAGATAAAATTTTGAGGAACAAAGTTATTTCATTGGTGAAAGTGCTTCGGAAGAACCAAGAAGGATAAGGTGCTTAGTGCTGGATATAGTTTTTATGATGACGGTTCTTATTTTGTTTGGTTTGGGTATGGCACTTTTTGAGACATGGTATGCGATTTTTCTACAGGCAACACTTGACAGAGGAGTATTGTGAACTGGTATTCAAAGGATCAAATTTATGACGTGTGAAATTGTGCACCCTTGGAAAATTATTACTTGCTTATCAAGACAACAAAAGTGTGGTCAATATCGCAGGCGGCCGACTGTGGTATCGAATACTTATTCATTGGTTTCGTTAAGAAAGTGGGCAGGAAAACCCATCTACAGTAATTACATAATCACTATTGTTAGGGCTCGACCCAAAGACACATCTGTTCTCGGAGTACGTAATGTTTCATATGCTTGGGCGAGACCCACTTTCATTTTTCTTTTCGGTTTTGTTTTCAACATAAGTATTTGAACTTCCTTTATTTTAGTTATTTGTTTTTGTCGTTACAAATGTTTTGGGGGAAGTATTTCCATTTTCAGTTTTTAAGTCCAGCACGAATTTTTGACCTATATGTTAGTACATATCTATTTTGACGTTATTGTATTTTATGCACTTACTTTTGGCCTTAAGCTATTTTGTATTTTTAACTTTATATTTTATTAAACTATGTTTCTACTTTTACATTGATGGGGAAGAAAGTAAGAGCTTGGAGGCATGATAGAGGATTTTGCAACCCGCTCACAACGGAGTTGCATATTCTCTTTGATGGACCCACTCTAACTTGATTTCTCTTTATACATATATTCTTCTTCCTATTTTCGAGTATTTCAGCTTAGTAAGTGATTTTAAATTACAAGGACGAAATTTTTATAAGGGGGTAGATTGTTACACCCCACCCCCCGATGTTACACCCCAACCCGTTCGAAACGGCTTTCAAACCAATTTCCAGCCAAACCAATGCAAGTTGGCCAGCGTGCAAGGTCTCAATCTCTTCTTCTCGCTGAGTACTACAACTTTCCTTTTTGTTTCACCCAATTTTGTTAAGTATTGAAAAAGTTATACTCATTTGAATCTTACCCAGTTTTCGCCAACCTCCGAGGCTTTTGAGGCCTTTTTCGGCTAAAACACGGCGAGTTAGATGTCATGCGAGGTACTATTCTCTTCGTTTCATCGAGAGCTATGATTTTCATTTTTGAATCACTTGATTTCGTTGAGTATTGACAAAATTATGAGCATTTAAAGTTTGTCTAATTTCCGGCTGAATTCCTACCTTCTCTTTCGAATGGGTCTGGCGACCCACAATTAGAACTCAGGCCGGGCTTTCAAGCCCCAAAGGGCCTTTGAACCAGGCCTTTAGGCCAAACAAATTAGGACCTTCGACCCATTGAAAACTAAACCCAACCCTTATTTTCTTTTGTTTTTATTTTTGGTTTGTTAAATTAAAGGCCTTAGGCCTTACCTGTGAAGGCCCTAAACCCAAACCCAATTTCCCATTTTAATTTCCTAGGGGCCTTTGAGCCGTGTGTTGTTGGGGGCCCTGAGCCTAAGCCCTAAACCCATCTTTCCCTTAAACCCATTTCTCTTTAAAAACCCTAAGGCCTCAGCCCTTGGGCCTCCCACCTTCGGCCCAAGTAACCCAAAACCCCTTAAGCCCTTTTCCCCAAACCCAACCCACCTATTAACAAAACCTGAAACCCTTTAACCTTTTAAACCCAAAACCCTTTCTAGGCTTGAAGCCGTATACCCCCATGACCCAAATCCTTGTAACCCAAGCCGGGCCAAACCTTTTATGTGGAATATTCCATTAGAGAATATTCTGTTAGGGAATATTCTTATGCTGACTTTTCGAAACTTACCCGGGACCCTTCTTAGGGTAATTCGACATTTTGAATCCGTTTCTGATGTCTGTTTTCCCAAATTCAATTTTTATAATATAGTTTTATTAATTGGATCCTTTATGTGCTTAGGGGAAATTATTTGTGGCATTTCCATGTTTGCTAGTTGTATGGCTCTTCGGCGGCTAAGTATCTATGAGTGGACCCCTTCTAAAAATGTATGTTTTGATAGTAGAAATGCATACATGAAAAACATGATTTAATGATTATGTTTTATGAAACATTTTATGAGATAACATGCTTACTGAACCTATTTTGAATTATTACTATTTTTCCTATAACCCTTGTTCTTTATAGAATATCTGATGGATGACGATATCATATTTAGAACATGTTTTGAACACCTCTTTATAGTATAAATGATGGATGACTTTATACTATGAAATTGCTTTTCAAATATATGTCTGTTTAATGGTTTTGTACTTACCTAGTGGTCCCTATTCCGCTATGGAGCAAGGGATAGATTCCGTCCCGGGCAACGGTTATGGTGTTGGCATAAGGCCTAAAGGTGATTTTCCTCTGGTAATTGGCACAGGGATGGGGAGCTAGCATAAGGCCTGGAGGGATATTGGACATGCACTAGTGATTACGATATATATACAAGATATGTTTTAAGACATTGCACGGTATGCTAGGTTTCGGAAAATCTATTGTATTTATCATACTACATGTGTTTTCATAAAATCTGGGGGTTAGTACATTGATACTGTTTTATTATATATATCAAGTTGGTTCACTCATGTTTGTTTTGCGCCCCCTTCAAGACTTAGAATTAGGCATACAATCCCGGCGTCCAGGCACTTCCGCATTGGCATCTTCGAGTCCTCTCAATGTAGGACCCATCCTTTTATTCAATCAATTTTATATTATTTCTTTTTATATGCTCTAAACACATTCCTTAAATAAATATTCATTATATTTAAATTTATAAGTCTTATTTATTCCTTATTTTCAACATTTGCATTCAATAAATGGCTTTTGTCACCCTTGAGTGTTGGCCAGCACGTGCCTATCCTGGTGTTCAGGGAATATTGGGATCGGGGCATGTCATTCAGCGAGGCGTGACTGCCGATTGCCGTGTGTTGCAGCGCGTTGCCTTAGAAACCACTTCATCATTTTAAGCTAAATTCGATACTCAGATTCCACTGGGGTTCTATTGAATGGTCTAGATAACCTACTTCATCTCGATTTCGTTGAGTGTTCCAGAATCGTATTCCATTGAGGTTTTGTTGGGTGTCTAGATACCTTGCTTCATCTCGATCCCGTTGAGTGGTTTGGAATCGTATTATGTTTGAGTTCCATTGAGTGGTCCTGATACCTTACTTCATCTCGATTCTATTGAGTGGTCCAGATACCCAACTTCGTCTCAATTTCATTGAGTGGTCCGAAATCATATTCCACTAAAGTTCTGTTGAGTGGTCCGAATACCCTGCTTCATCTTGATTTCGTTAACAGGTCCGGAATCGTATTTTGTTTGAGTTTCATTGAGTGGTCTAAATACCTTACTTCGTCTCGACTACGTTAAGTGGCCTAAACACCCTACTTCATCTTGATTCCATTGAGTGGTTCGGAATCGTGTTTGTGCGTATTCCATTGAGTTAGTTTATAATGCAGAAACATAGATGTTGCCTGGGTTTATACTGGTGTTGTAACTCAGGGTTACAATGTTATTTCTTTGGATTTCAAGCAAGGAAATACGGCAAACCTTACGGAGGTTAGCTTTATTAAACTTAGTGAAGTGATATATGTGAAACCCCACCCATATTATTAATTTGTAATTTCATTTTGTCCCTGAAAGTTTATAAAAATGTGCAATTTGGTCCCCTATCCTAATTTAATTTGGACCCTCCATCTAGATTTCCATTCTCCCCCATGTTGCCACGTGGCACCACCCTATCTCTCTCTTTCTCTTTCCCGAGTCTTTCTCTGATCCCTCACTCTCTCTTAACTCTCAACTCTCACCTCCTCTCATCTCTCTCTCACATGATTCCCTCTTCCCGACGACACCACACCCACACCTTCACCCAGACAAATGCGCAGCACCTCCACCACCTTGAGGAATTTGCTTTTCTTTCTCTCTTCATAATGAGGCTAAGAAGCCTAGAAAATCCGGGAGAAGCCCCCAGCGCACCTATGACCTTTCAAGCCTAAATTATGGGCGTTTCCGACCTCTTCACGGTGATCGGAGGTAAGAAACATCTCCCTCTTCTTCCTACCTTATTTTCATACTAGTTGGAAGCCTAATGCTAGTGCCATCGTCGACTAGAGCATGGGAGGCTCTGGCCTCCTTCCTTAGCATGTTCGAGACTAGGCCCTTTAGGCCATGTAGGGAGTTTGGACCTTAGGCTCGTTGTGTTTAAAACTAAGCCCTTAGAGGCTCCAGGCCTTCGGGCTGTTTCTTTTTGCCACGGCCCTTGGCCTTTTGCTCAGGCCCTAAGCCTAATTCCCTGAAGCCTAAACCCAGAATCCTAAGTGTTAAGGCCATTTGGCCAATTAAAAGTCGGGCCTTAGGCCCGTACACCCAGTCCATCTAAAACCTAAGCCCAAGCTGGTTTAGACCCAAACCTAAACCCTTGACCCCGTTCAACCCTAAACCAATTTGACTCGGGTTGACCTGACCTGTTCACCGACTCGGACCCAGACCCATTAACCATTGATCGGTCTAACCGTTGACCCGATCAACGTTGATCGTTAACTTTGACTTTTTGGGTTTCTTCTGAAAACCTCTCTTAGGCTAATTTCAACGACCTGGACTCAGTTTTGACGTCCGTTTTCCCAAATTAAATTGTTTAAGTATAGTTTTGTTAATTGTACTCTTTATGTGCTTAGGTGCAATTTCTAACGGCGATTCTATTATTCCTATTTCATACAGCTCATCTACAACGGAGTATGTGTGAGTAGACCCCTTCTAAAATGCATGTTTTAATAGTAGAAATGCATACATGAAAAGCATGATTTACTAAATACGTTTTGTGAACGTTGTATGAGAAATTGATTATCATGCTATACTGAGCTTCTTTTGTAATACCATATTTTCTATTCGAACCCATGTTCTTGTAGGGTATCTGATGGATGGCGATATATTATTTAGAACATGTT
This sequence comes from Pyrus x bretschneideri, assembly GCF_019419815.1. Taxonomy (NCBI): domain Eukaryota; kingdom Viridiplantae; phylum Streptophyta; class Magnoliopsida; order Rosales; family Rosaceae; genus Pyrus; species Pyrus x bretschneideri. The sequence continues at coordinate 96,304 of NW_025999790.1, read as the reverse complement.
TTTACACACTTCTTTATAGTATAGATGATGGATGACTTTATACTATGAAGATGCTTTTGAGATATATGTACCTATGTTAGGAAAGATTATTTTCAATGGTTTTGTGCGTATCTAGTGGTCCTTATTATTGACCTTCGGGCGATTAATCTATCAAATATTATGCTATTAGTTTTCATAAAACTTTAGGGGTAATATGTTGATAACTGTTTTGTATTTTATATATATATAAACTTGGGCCACTCATGTTAGTTTTCCGCCCCCTCGGGATTTAGATTCGAGGCATACGATCCCGGCGTCAAGGCATTTCCGCATTGGCATCTTTGAGTCCTCTCAGTGTAGGACCCATTCCTTGTTCATTCAATTTTTATATTAATTCTTTTAGTGTTCTAGTTAGTTGTGTGCTCTGAACACGTTCCTTAAATGCATATTCATTATTATTAAAATTTATAAATCTTATTTATTCCTTGTTCTCAGCATTTGCATTTAAAAAATGGCTTTCGTCACCTTCAGGGTGTCGGCCAGCACATGCCTACCCTAGTGTTCGAGGAATATCGGGATCGGGACGTGTCAATATATGAGTTTAATGGTTGATTAACTTAATTAAACGTTAATAATATGCATCTTTGATTCATTGATTCAATTATTTGTTGTGATTGTGGAATCGTTGTTAGAAAACAGTGCAATATAGGTGAAAGATGAATGAAAACCTTGGTTGTTGAATGGTTGACGTTCATGATATAGAATCTAGTGAACTATGCTCGTTAAGTTCCATTGAGTGATACTAAAGCTTTATGTTTTTTTTTAGTGAATGCCTTGAGAAATTTTAGAGCTTAACAAAAAGGATGAACTATGAAAAACTTGATCCAGGCTTTGGGTGCGTAGGCAGTCTAACATAGAGGTTAGATGCACCCATGATACAAAAGAAAAGTTATTGCACTATTGGACATTTGATTTGTATTTTGGTCATGTCTCGGAGGTGAGACACAATAGATGAACAGGTATATGGTGACATCATGTGTCGATCTTGAATGTATCTTGGGATTGAGATGTGACATAATATCTCATAATTATCTTTTTGATATAGAGAAAAATCAAGAGATATTCATATTGGAATGTACTTGGGATTTTCAAGGGCATTTTAGTCATTTTGGAGAAGAGAGAAACACAAGAAAATACAAGCATTTATAGATCATAATATTCTAGTTTGGTCTCTAAGGCAATCACCTTAGCCCCAAGTCTTGGAAAGCAAAGGGGACAATTAGACATATCGTACCTAACCCAACAACCTTCAAAGTTCAAGACATGCAAGGAGGTTCAAAGCCTTGGTTCGTGTTCGTAAAAGCGTGTTGAGATCCAAACTTCCACACAAGACGTATAAATGGCTATTTAATCAATAGTCTTCCAACAGTATTGGGACAAAACATATTAATGAAATACAGAGGTAGAAGCGACAACGATTTGCTCTACCAAATTCATCTTCTGGTTCAAATTTCTCCTCTATTCATTAACAAACATATTACAACTCAATCATGGAACTCTAGCAAGGGAGGGCATGGTAACCCATCCTTGTTCAGCACATAAATCATTCTTTCCCCGAAGAACCATAAACATAAAACAAAAGAAAATGCATGTCCATGATCGAATCTCTAATTGTAGAAAAAAGTAATTATATATGAACAGAAGACGACACTGGCGAAAACAACGGTACAGGTGTGCAATTTAGACAATGGAGGATATATGTTATCTGCAACCATTTTTGTGTAGCGAGCTTGGGCACTCTAGGAGAATCAAAAGTAGCCTCAATCTGTTTGTTCCAATTGTTGATGGTGTGAATATAGAAGGGAAAAATTCAATACATATTTATCTAAATGCTCATGCACTGATTAGTTCAGGTAGCCTCAATCTGTTTGTTGCAACAGGACGTGGAAGTCAGATCTTTGGTGGATGATGGCCGGTGGATCCACATCAGATAGGCTGATATCAATGAAGGATGTGCACATTTCTTCCATTGAAAAAGGTATGCTGCAAATCAATTATGCAAGCCATTTTTAGTGTGTAACTTGGGTCTGGTAGTGTTGGAGATTGTGTGTAAGTAAAGGCTGAATTCCATACTTCAAATCTTTAAGAAGTTAATGACTAATATTATATTACCTGGAATCAACATCAAGCAGGAAGGAATTATTGAGCATGTTCATGTTGATTGAATCCTCCGCCATCAGAACTTTCAATTGTCCAATAACCTGATGCAACAAAACAAATCCCCAGATGGAGAAAAAAATGGGATACAATTTACACATCTATATAACTCCACTTTAGTTCTAGCATATATGCGCTCTCATGACAACCCAATTTAGCAAACAATGATGTAGAATTAGTTACACTCACGTCTGCAGATAATCCCTGGGCTCCATATCTGTCGTCCCAGAACATTGTTCCAATGCGATATATTTGAGGGATGCTGAGTTTCTGATAAGGAAGTGAATATCTCAAAATTAATAAGCCCTTAATCGATTGCTATTGGAATTAATTCATATCATACCTTATTTTCTTTCTGAAGTAACTTTGCAAAAGTTTGTCAAGAGAAGGAAAAAAACTTCAAGAAAAAATAGTCTCCTATTGAGGACTAAAAATAACAAGTAAATAAGATAAGAACTAAGATAAAGAAATTTCGTTCATCTGAAAAGACAGGTGGAGTTACCGGACACAATTCATTTGTGATTTCATCCACCGATTTCTGAGTTTTTTGGTGCAACACCTGCTTATGTCAAATGAAGAATACTTATATGTGCATAAAGCATTACGAATTATTCTGGGTAATACATAAGAAAATAACAGAGGAATTTTCGCTTGGTGACATAAGGTAAAGAAACGAACCAAAAATCCTACAGCCTGCCTTATGTGTTGAAGCTCATCCCAGGACGATCCAGCAAACTGTAAAAGTAGAAAACTATACGAGTAAATAACTTTTCTCATTTCCTCGGTTAATTCGTTAGCATTTGTAAGACCATAGACAGTTTTCGTGCCTGATCTGTTACTTTGAGACACCACTGTTCCAATTTAAGCAAACCTGCTTTCAGAAATTCTCCATTGCTAAATGAGCAGCACTCACGACGAAGCAATAAGCTGCGGGAGAAAGGATTTGGTAAATTTACTAGGAGTTGCTAAACTTTTATCCTATTCAATTGTTTGAAGTATTAAGTGGGTATCAAACTGTTGTTAAAGTTTATAACCTGTTAAAGAGCTGGACATTGATGAATGAGAAAACTTGAGTAAACATTTTCCTTGCGATCATGGGAGAGACCTGAAGTAGCAGCAGTTAATTAGTTGATACAGACAATATATGAACAAAAGTATTTTAAAAATTAAATTTAAGCTTACATGATTCATAGACAAAATATCTAAGGCATGATCTAACTTGTTGACAGTGCTTTGCCAGTGCATGTTCAGTGCTGATTGTTTTGCTCTTATATTTGAATGTATAGTTTTGGACGAGCCTCTCATTGACTTGGCCCTTGTAGATCTCGGTGCCTGTTGATGTATATCAGAATTTATTTATTTCACGGGGCAATCTTGGTCTGTCATGTAATATTGTGGGTTAATTATATATATATATAATTATATATATGCTCACCTGGATGCACAAATTCAAGAATGAGCTAATCTCTTTCTTTAGAATGTCACGGATGGTCCCATAAATTTTCTCGACAAATGCAGTTAGATGTTGCTTGAATAATAATGCTGGGTACTTGGCCTGCACTTTTAACTTCCCGTTGGGCTTTCCAGCCATTCCACTGTAGCCACTTGAAACTCCCATAGTAATGGAAGATGAATGAAAACCCTGGAACCGTATTTACCTTGTCACATGGTTGTCACTTTTCAATACCCTAAAAAATATATCTGTATGTGAAAGCTTACATGTGCCGTTCTATTTCTACCAAATATGGTAGCAGGAGAAGTTCGGTTACGACATGAAGCTGAATCAGTTGCACTGGTTGCCTTGAGTGTACTTTGTACAAGAAATACGAGGGTACAAGTTGTTGAAAGCCAATATGCCAGATCATTGATATTGTTCCGACTCTTAAAAAGCATTTCACATTTCACTTTGATCAAATAGTGTATATATATCAAGTTGATCATGTTTAATGTATATGTATATATGTTGGTTGAAGAATGAAGGCTATTACCTCTACCATAGACCGAATTTTGTGAATAATCCTATCAAATATGTTTGTTTTCTCTGCTTCGAAGGTTCTCCATTGAACAAGTGCTTTGTAAATAATACAGGCAGCGACAGGCCTCTTCTTGTCAAATTGTCTGTCTTCCACAAGACACTTAACAAGCACATCAAGATTTTCCTGTTTATAGTTCATGAAAATATACTTATATTAAGTTATGGAAGAACAAATCGTCTTCTTTTTACTTCTTTTCAAGCTTTTCTCTTATTCTGAACTTTCTAAATACCTGCTGCCTATCCGTGAGGGATCTTTGTCTAGTAAGGTGGGACACAACAGGATCTGGCTCCTGAAAGAATGTTTTGCATCATTAGATCGAGTAATTTTGTACAGATAATAATTAACTTATCCTATTATTATTCAGGAAATTTGGTAATATTTGGTCCAAAGCTCTTCCACTTTCCCATTGCCATTCTCAAAACTCTGTACTATCAAAGAAAATCATTCACAATAAGAATTTTCCCAAAAAAAAAGCGATGAATGAAGAAAAAGGTGATATAAAGAACTATGCCTTTACTAGTGGCTGAACCCTCTCTGGATTAGCTTTTTGCTCCACGACTACAGCCTTGCTGTGAAGTAATTTATTATCTGATTCCAATTCTGTCATCTTACTCTTCAAGCTGGATAAACACGAATAAAATATAAGAATTGTACTCAATGTATATCTTTATAACTTTGATAATGTATTTTTCAGTTGATTATCGACTCACTAAATGCTTCAAAATTTCCAGTTGACTATGAGTATGCTTCTTGTAAAGGTTAATGGTTCATATTCGATGGAGCAACCACTTTAACTTTTTTTTTTTTTTTCATTTGCAGAAAACTAGGCCAATCATAAGATGGTAAAAACTATAGATTATAGGATTCTTCCTATCCACAAGGTGAAAATCTTTAATAGATTGCACATTCTTACATTCTCAGTTCTTCTGAGAGCTCCTCATTTGCTGATGGAACAAGAGCCTGTTGGCGCAGCACCTGATTTTCAGATTCAAGACTTGACAAGTTCAACTGTAACCTGATTAAGGAAAAAAAAAAAAAAAAAGTTTGTCAACCACAGTTTATATTGATAGAGACATTCAAGAAATTACTCAGCTTTACGACAAAAATAGAAGAGCAAATATACAGGATTACCTTTCAATAGTCTCCTGAATGTGCACTGATTTCAGCCGTGCTTCTTCTGCCTCCTTATGCCTTGCTTTCCTTTCTTCTTCAATTTGAGAGTGATTTTCTTCAAATTCTTCAAGTTTCTTCTTCAGGTCACTTAGCTCACCCTAACATCCGGTATCCAATATCAGTTATGAATATAACAGATGTGCACGTACGTACCCACATGCAAATGTAGTATTTACATATACACTTCATTTAGAACCCGGCTGCAATCTCTTGTGATCACCTTAACATTCCATGTATCATTATTAATTTTCCTTGTACTGGTCAGGGTTTCAATTCCAGTGCCAGTCCCTCGTACCACCAAGGTTTCTAAAAATGAATAAATAAAAAAAGATGGATTTGTTTGTATCCGGATCATTATTGACATACGTTACTCCGTACGGTTCCAATTCAGTATTTCGCTTATGTAGTTTTTGCAAGATGTAGTGGTGTAATAAAACTTCATTTTCATTCATCCAAAATTAGATTGCTGAACATTTGTATTTGTAATTTTATTTTATCATTCAATCAATTAGAAAAGCATCATAGGAAGTGAAGTTGTAAGGTATTACCTGTAGTTCCTCATTGCGGCTTTCCAGTATTTCTAGTTTGGTGTTATCCACAACTGCCACCTCTTTGATGACTTGGGGAGCTTGTTCAATGGCTAACTTTGCTGCTTCTTTCTCATGGATGATTGCTGCATGGGCTTCATCTATTTGCCTTTGCATTTCATGCAAACAATGTTGCAACTTTGCAATCTCTTTTCCTTTAGTTTCATCAAGATCAATCTGCAAGAAGTTGTTTGTAAATTATGTGTATCATCTTGCTTATGTATGAACGAAATCCATGCATCAAGGTTTGACATTCCTCCAACCACCCCTTCACTGTTAAATTTCAGAATCAACATGACTGGAGTAACAATATTGTTATTCATCATACCACCAAATAGCTAGCATTACCAAAATATGATGTAGCAAAATATTAATGCAGTACAGAAATATGACGTATACCCTCAAGTGCTTTTCAAATTCCAGTCGCCATGTTAGCTCTTCGACACGCTTCTCCAGCATGTCCTTAGCTGCCTTAAGCGCTCCGGTTTCTCTCGCAGCCTGCACCGGGGAACCATTTTTATTCTTCCCAGTTTATTAATTTTATTGAAATAGTTCAATACTAATTATAGGTGTATAGTAAAGCTCACCATCCTAAGCTTCCTAAGCTCCTTCCTTGCTACCCTTGCTCTCCAGAGACATTGAAGAGTTAGACTCGCCTTTTTCTGGTGTTTATATTCAGAAAGAGCTTCAAATCTTCGCCAAATAGTCTGTCAGAAGAAAATTTGGTAGATTATTCAAAATTATCAGCTTAAAGTTACAGAATGATTTCTCGGAAAATAAATTGTTTTGTAGCATTACTTGTATGATTTCTCGGAAAACTTTGTAGGTTTAGTTCACTCTATAAGTAAATCATTATAGAGATCTATTATTTTCTGCACAACTCAATAATATTATTCTTCTTATCCTTACAATATAGGAAAGTTATCTATCAAGTTCTTGCCTCTTAGTAAATATGGAAAAGAGAACCACTCGACATTCTTAAAATGCATTTAGTTACGTACTCTACCATTTACTTTTACTTTTCTAATTAATCCAAAGATACCGAAATTCTCTGTATGCATAGCTAAAGCTAAGTTTCGGTAGATTGTCCTATCCAGAGCATTTATGACCTGAATAATTTTTGCAGCCTTGGTTCTTCTCCTGTTTTGATGATCATTTTGGGCCGCCATAGTTCGTAACCCGGTTTGGATGGCAACTGCTGCTGCCTGCAATTTTGTGTAGGATATTCTGGCTTTGTGAGCACGTAGACGTTTTTGTATACGGATTGAAGCAACTTCCTGTCTTAGTTTTTCATACAACTTGCGCGCAAGTTGTCCTGTTTGAAGAAGAGGAGAGAGAAAAACCAAGTCGTTCCAACCTTAGAATATTTCATTCTATCATTACTTCCAGATGCCATGCACCGTACTATGGTAGTAGGAACAACATATTACCTCTCCAATGTTTCTGCAAGTGAATAGCAGCCCTTCGCAGGGCAGTGAACTCCCTTCTTTTTAGATGTGTTCTGATTTGCCTTTGAATGCATCTGGCAGAATTAACCAAAACTTCAGTTCTGCGTGCATCTAATTCAGCCATCTGACCAGCTCTAAGAAAAACCTTTGATTTTCCAATCTGTAATAATCGTCGGAGATGGTGATGAACTTTTGCATAACACAAACAAAATAATGTGTTGTATTCGGTGAACCGCATATAAGTTTGATGTCTAAACCAACCTGGTATCCCTTCAGTCCCATCCTGTCACAGATGGCAATGCATGCTGATTTTTCATCAGATCTGCACAGGAAATAAGTGGGGAATGAGAAATGAGACAATGTCCTGAAGCTAGAGCTCTGACACCGTATTAGCCTATAATCCCACTCTTGACTTTGAGGTTCAATGCAGGTACAACTGAGAAATAGATAAATCAGAGCAAACAGAGTGATTACTGGAAATTTATATGTACCAACCCGTCCATAATATCAGGAGCCAACATTCCAAAGCGGTCGAGGAAGTCATCAAATGTTCTTTTTGTTGGATATCCAGCACAACTAATCCTAATAGCCTCCAGCACACCCTGTACAAGTACCATTGGAAGTTAGAACACACATTTCTCATTCTGTCTGTATTGTTTATTTTTTATAAATAAATTCAAACAATCCAAAAAAAAAAAAGAAGAATTACAGTCTTGATGAGCAGAGTTAGACTTTACTCACCCCACACCTCAACTGGTTTAATACGCTGGCATTCTCAAAAATTCCAGGCTTCAAAACTGTATTTGGCTTAACACATCTGATATAATGTGGTTCTGTTGTGCTAAGTGTCTCCATTAAAGCTTGCAGTTGTTGCTGCATCGTGTCAATTTCGATTCAGATTTTCAGACTCAAGTAAAAGCATCTATGAAAATCTGGATTACCTTGAAACGGGTGCCTATGGAAGAAAACTTGGATTGTTTTGAAGTCTCCTCAGGCATTGGAGGGAACAGATTTGCGACAAATGAGCAGTTCGAGGCATTCAAAAGAGCTTGATGTTCTGCCACTACGTAATCCTTGTTTTTATCAAGAAAATGGTCTGTTTGGTATGTCACCTGTTGACATATCTACATGAAGCAAATCCAAAATAATAATTTTCATTATGCTTGCTAGGTGTTCAAGAATGTTCTTACATCTCCAGCATAGTGGTTAACTGTGAAGTCTGTTCGAGCAAGTTTTGGCTTTTTAAATCGCTTGTGTCCTTTATACGTCTGATACATCTTCTGTGCAAATGTCTCATGCGTTGACTTGGGAAACATACTGCATATATGTGAAATGAATTACGTGTTCGTATATGCACTGACTTAGCAGCGATCATTCATGATCTTTATTCAACAATTTTCTTATAAAAGATTTTAGCTTTTCTTTTATCGGAACAGGGAACGAGTTCAAATATATATTTATTATTTGAGTTATCACGTAACACCCTGCTAAGTAGTATTATGATTAATCAGATGAGACTTAACGATATAGATAACCATATTATTAGGTAGATTATATGTGGTAAGTGTGCAATAATATATCAGAGGTGTAACGAGTATGAAGATTAAATACCATGCTTCATCGAGAAGGGCAATTATGCCCCCAGGCTTCTGCAAGAAGGACATATTGTTACAACAATTTCAAGGATAAAAACTTTGCTGCGTTTACATACAGAGCTGTATTAAAAATTAGTACCCTTTCGATAAGATCCAAAACATCCTGGTTATCTACAAATTCTACGTAGCTCCAGTTTATTTCATCCTTTGTGTACTCTTCTTGCTCCATCTTGAACACATGCTACAGTGGAAGATGCTTATCATATATAAAATAATCTTAGTCGGACTAGGTTTAAAGTCTAAAACTGTATCTAGAAATGCCTGTACCTGATTAAAATGTTGTTGCAGCTTTTCATTTGTTAGGTTGATACATAGCTGCTCAAAACTACCAAATGAAGCATTATATTAGGTCCTTATTATGTCCAAATTAATGAATGTAAATTGTAAAACAGTTTTATATTTACTCAGTATAATTGTTTCTTCTGTTCAGCTTTTCCTTTCTTTTTCTACCATGATTATATATGTATGTACCTGTTGATCTTGAAGCTTTCGAAGCCATAAATATCAAGGACTCCTATTAAGCTTGATGAGTTTGGATCCTGACCAATTGAATTGTTTATCTTATCCACAATCCTGCCATAGATTAGGAACCAATAGCTAGCTGTAGTAAATCTTTATGTAATAGTGAGGTAAATAAATACAATGGATAAGTCTATTTCTTCTTACCAATCGAACAGTCTGGAGTAGACAGTCTTCGCCAGGGCATCACGACTTAATGTAGCTGAGTCTGGATCAAGAGGTTTTGTAATGTTACCATCAGGAGTTACTATTACACGCTTGCAAAGCGAGTCTTCCAAAGACTTGTTATCACACCTAAAATAAAAAAATTAAAAAATAACCATGTTGGAAGACATTAGGAAGACATCATAAAAAACATTTTAGGTCTTTCCAAATTGATCAAATTAAGTTCTAACATGAGTAGCTCTGCAGAAGTTTGGAGGTGATAGCATGATTTATCATCTTTTAACTTGGAAGAATCAACTTCGTCCCCTTTGATGAAGTCAATGTTCCCAAGATGGAGGATTGCAGCAACCACTCGGAATATGGCATCCTAGAGAAGGATTGATTACTATAATTAATTTATAGATATTGGATAGAGGAAAGATCATTAATTGTCTGCAGTTGTTGTATTGATACAAGCCATGCGACTTGCTAGGGTCACTATATACCTGCTCTTCCTGGCTGATCCCGACAACATCCATAGCATTTCTGGTCTCCAAATACTCTCTTGCGTCATCTACATTTGCAACTTCATAGCAGGAGGATTGATTAAGATAGTGGAAAGTTCTCGGGTCTCCTAGCTTGTACCTCCTCACATCCTGTATTAAGAATAACATTTCTCTGCCATGAAGAAAAACATAGACATAGAGATAGAGAGAGCTTCTTAAGAGCAATCCCTCTTTTGTGAAGAAAGAAACAAAAGGATTTCTCGAAGACTATCCTTAAAAAAAAAAAAAATCAGCCAAATCAGAATTCATTTAGTTCTCTAATGGTGATAAACATTACTTTAATTATAATTTTTGTGATGATCAAATGAGAGCTGTTTTCCCATCTGGATAACATTTGTGTTTTGTTTATTACTTTACAATCGTAACTAGTCCATGAGATTCAAACTCAGGATTTCCTCCAATATATTGTAAACTGGATGCGACCAAGCCAAATCATTTTGCGTTGAACCACTGTTCATGAGAACCGTTGATAAAGTTTATCTTTTGTAGGAATATGGAAGATTGATTTGGATTAACAATCAGAAAATATAATGTCACAGTCACACACACCTCTGCTGGTGCCGCACAAAGCATGTAAAAGCAATGGTAGTTTCTCTCTGGGTCAGAGACTTGGCAAACACGTGATCTTTCAAGAAGATATGTACGAATAGCAGCTCCAGAGATTTTCCAATGCTTATCAAATTGGATCTCTACAAATTTACCGAAGCGACTGATACAAGCATCATGATTTATAATTAGCTTGAATAGAAATGGGGAAAGCAGTATAGCAAGAGAAAACGAAAGATACATATGAAAGAAATTGATCTAGTCAAGAAAGAGGTAACAAATATTATTTCACCTCGAATTGTTGTTTTTCACAGTTTTGGCGTTCCCGAATGCCTCCAAGACTGGGTTGGACTGAAGAAGTGGAAATATTTACACTTCACAATGTAGTTGCATAATAGCATATATAACGATTTAGGAAACTCAAATCTTTTCCTAGTAGATACGTTCCCAACATGAATGGAATATCAGTATATAACCAGTCTCACTCTCGCTCCATTTGACGTTGTTGGAAAGAAAAAAGAGAAGAAAAGAAAAGAGGAGAAGCGGGGTTGCAAATGGAGTAGGGAAAATACTTAAACTGACCTCTAAGACCTGTTGTTCCACTGTTCTCCCTTCTGTTCCTGATCTGCCTCCCATGAAGGCAAGATATCTCATGAGCATTTTTGTTGTCTCTGTTTTACCAGCACCACTCTCCCCACTGACCAGAATTGACTGGCTTCCTTGTTCACTGATCATTGCCCTGTTGCACCGAATGGAACTAGCTATTGAACGTACTATATTTTTTTTATCAATAGCTAAGGACTATCAATTAAGTGTGCAAGGTCAGGGTGTCTGAGATGACATGATGGAAACCATGACAATTAGCTAGTGTAGTTGTCAGGGCTTATTATAATTATATACCTGTAACAAGTGTCTGCAACAGCAAAAAGGTGTGGACTTAGCTCCCCAAAAGCAGTTCCTTTGTACTGCTCCATCATGTGGGTGTCATACAAGTGTGGTAGTCTCCGGAATGGATTCACCGCTATTAGGATGTTCCCAGTGTAAGTCTGGTTATATCATATCACTGACTGTCAGGCAACTACTTTTTACATCCATGTTATCTGCTTATTTCAAACTCATTGCTAAATAAATTCAATGCATATCTCCTATATGTTCATGCGGTAACTTGACTCACATATATCTCATTGATAGAAAACCGGCAGGCTAAGTTATGCAGGACTCCCGGCTCATGGAGGTAAGCCAACTTAGTCATGTCGTCAACGCCTGCTGGTGGTGCTTCTGTGTCTTTTGGGTACATACTAGACATGTCTGTAACCATCTGAAAGTGAACTCAATGCCACCATTAGTTATATACAATTCATAGCTCTTAAGAAAGTGCACTTGAGGCATCAATTATAAATTAGAATTCGGTCTGTCTGGCAGGATAAAACATTGTCTTAATTATATAGAAGGCAGTGGGACCCTAGGGGTTTTCCTGTAAACCAAAGTTGTTCTTATTCTTCTAGGGAACCATTTCAGATGGAGGATGTAGGCACATTGGTGAACCGTATAAATCCTTGCGTTCTTATTGTTGTATATATATTGCTTTGTGTGGTCTGGTTGGCTGTTTTCTCAGCAGTTGATTGCTATGTCTATGGTTGGTTGTTTGTGTTGTATGTTCATCAAATTCATAATATGGCGAAGGCTTAAAAATACACCCCTGAAATGTGGGGTGAATTTCATACATATCTTCAACTTTTTTACACTACCACTTAATGCTTTAAAATGCTAACAATTCAACCCACTTCTGTCTAACTATGCAGGCATCTGGTAACTGTTTATGAGAGAGTGACTTGAATTGTTAAACTTCATCTTCTTTGGCCTCATTTGGTATAGAGGATTGGATTGCAGTGGATAACCATGTAAATTCAAGGCATATTGAAGGAAACTTCTTCCTTCTAATCCATTCATTTTTCTTCTTGTTCTGATCGTTTTTACTTGATTTTTCTTGCGTGCTACTCTTTTAGTATGTATGTATGTATGTATAAGAATAAAAGTGCCTAAAGAGAAACTCTAGATGCATGGTAGTAATGCACTTCTCATAGTATATATATGGTTTGAAATTCGTCATCAATCAAAGAAAGTGATTACTGAAGGAACCAATAATATTTAATGTGGGAGGTGATGTCATAGTAGCTTACAGTCTTCCCGTTTGTGGTAATAATGGTGGCATCTCTGCCATGAATTTCTTTGACTTGGGCATCAATCCACGCAGCCTCTGAATCCTCTGCCCAAACATGTGATCCAACTATGATGTTTATCGGAGTTCCCTGATTCAAATCATACAGCAATTCAAGAAAGATAATATTTATTTCATTAGAGAATGCCAGTGAATACACACACACACACACACACACATACATGGAACAAGAAGAAGAAATATCATGAGAAAGTAAGCTTCATTACCATTTCTGTCAGGAACCAAGATTGATCGATCGATCTATCTATCTATCTCTCTCTCCCTATCTATGTGATGATCGAAATTCAATACCATTGTTTGCAGAGAGAGAGAGAGAGAGAGAGAGAGAGATTACTGCGTGCGTGGTGTTGTTAAAGAATGTTAGGATTTGAAGGTATAGAGAAAAGAATGTTGAAAAGAAAGTCATCAAAAGCCATCGAATGAAGGAAATGCGAGTGGACCACTGCTAGTTGGTAGCTCATAAAGCAAAAGGTGGAGCCTCCTTCTCCTCGCTTTGCTGACCCAATGGCTGGCAAGGGCCTGCCTAGCTCTTCTGTCGGTCCACCGTCCAATATCACTAAGGCAATACGATCAGAGAATCGTTGCAGACTTCCAGCTTACAAACAATTCGTACTCAAGTGGTTTAATTTGTGTGTGTTTTTTTGTAATGTTTTGGTTTCCTACTTTCCTTTTGAAAATCACGTGGTCATTGTATTTGTGTAACTATAAGTAATAGCGTTCCTCTCGATCATCGAAAAAGTTGACGTCGGTATAAAAATAAAGCATACAGGTGATGCGAGGCGAGGTGGTCTAGGATCTAGCTTTGCTGGAATGGGTTTCATTATCAAAATTAAAAAGAAAAAAGAAAAAAGGAAAGCTCCTAATTTTTTCTTTTCTAATGGTCGTTGCATACTTTATTCATTAGACTACATAAATCACCTGGCAGTGCAAGTGCAGGCAAATGCAACATGTCATTTGTTGTCATAGATCGATCCATAAAATAGAAAATACACGTCTCCTCTGCCACTGTTAAGCATTCCAACCGGGGCCAGGGTCCAAGACAACACTTTACACCTAGAACGGAAATCAAACAATCGGGGCCAAAGGCCAACTGTCGCTTTAAAAATCTATTTCCACCCACCGCTACTCTCCTCTTTTTAAATCCATTCCATGGGTAAGCAACTGAGAGAGGGTTTCTTTGAGACATAATAATTGGCTTCATAAATGAAAGAAATATTTCTATTTACATGACAATGTGACGTCATTTTATCATAAAAAAAGTTGTAATCCTACTCAGTGACGCAAACATAAACCCCTTGAGACGGTTGATGCCGGTGGTTGATTCCAGATCACATGGGAAAGGTCTTTGGTTGTGGGGTCCTAAACCCAACCTTATAAGATTTTGCAAGATTTCTTCTTTCACACTGACATAGGATTTTCTTACCTTCAATCCTCACACGCCCACTCAAGTGTGACAAATTTTTAAATCAAACACGTGGATAACACGAACTAGTGTTGGATATATCCAATATAAATCAACCTTTAAGTGGTCTACTACAAGTAATAGGAATGTAATATTGGAGAATAATGTTGATTGTGATACGAATCCTAGGTGTCTTATATTGGAAATTGGATTGATGGAATTCTTAATTAAATATGATTATGATACTTGACTTGGAGCCTAAGAAAGTAAGTTTAGGTTTCCTTTATGGATGGAAACCCTAGCCTTTAGCGTATATAAAACAACGGTCCCTATAAGCCCTAGAATATAGATAGCATAATGCTTCCCATAGAGTAGTTGTATGTGGCTAGGTGTTTGTAGAAAATCATGGTGTTGCTGCAACCTTCATCTTCCTTGTTAGACTTCCATGGTTGCCATGAAATCAGGTTAGTTACTCCTTTATTTGTGTTTTAATTGTATAATCATTTAAGGCCAACAATTAGTATCAAAGCTTGACCTATTAAGTTTGAAGTTCGATTATTTAATATTTTCATGAATTGTGATTTTGATCTTACATCCAAATTGTGATTGCACTTGGCAACACCCCCGCCCCCCTCCCCCCTCTCTCTCTCTCTTTCTCTCTGTTTCTCCCACCGAAATCTCGGACACAATTTGCTAAACTCAAGGCCAATAATGCATACGATACGAACATCGAAACACCCACCGACCCCCTCTGCAAAACAACACTTCTGCTCATTTTATATATAAATCAAACCCTCCTCACCATTTCTCCTGTTCTTCTTCTTTCACAAATATTTAGAGGGTTTTATATGGTCAAGTTGATGGCATTTTTATGCAGGCCTTTTTATTTCATATAATATGTTTTGGTCGAACCATCAAAATTTGGAGGTTGCTAGTGTTAAAGAAATCAACCCATCTTATTAAAGGACCTACACAAATCTAGAATAAAGAATTCTAGAACATTCACTAAGGTTGGTTAGCTAGATTATCCAAGTTAAAGTCGTACTTTGTAGAAATGACTAGAATGTTGTTTCTTAAGTTGGTGGAAGAGTCTAGAAGAATGGTGAGGTTTCCACCAACATGCAAGATTAGTGTAGATAATTCTAACTTAGGAAGTTAGTGGAATTATCTAGATATCTCTAGCATGGTGTGTCCATGCTTCTCCAAGGTTCCATCCATGCCTATAAAAGGAGAAGGCATCCACACCATTTGTAACAACAAATCAACAAATCAACAAGCAAGCTTGTAAGCAAGCAAGCGAGAGTGAGAAGAAAGAATAGTCTTATAAGAGTGTGAGTGTTCTAGAGTTTGTCTCTAGAAAGTGAGTGAGTGTCATAGCTTGTCAAGAGTGTCTTTGATAGTTTGTGTTGTAATATTTTGTTTGTGTAATACAAGTAATTTGTTTACTTGTATTGTCTCTCCAACACTTGTGCTAGAGTTGTGTACTCTTAAGTTTTTTCATCCCAACAATTGGTATCAGAGCGGTATGATCAGGGACCGTCTCTATTAAAGCTTTTGAGAATCTTGAGAAGTTTAGTACTTCGCAAGATTATTCGTTAATCTTGTTCGGCTTATCAAAGCTCTGCCGACACGATGGGAGACCTTCAAGTTGTTAGAGGAATCAAGAAGTTGAACAACAAAAATTACAACACGTGGGCGACGTGTATGGAGTCTTACCTACAAGGCCAGGATCTTTGGGATGTCGTCGGTGGTAATGAAGTTACGCAGCCAGAAGAAGACACTAGCGGCGCTTTGAGGAAGTGGAAGATCAAGGCAGGTAAGGCCATGTTTGCCTTAAAAACCACAGTTGAAGATGACATGTTGGAGCACATACGGAAGGCCAAGACACCAAAAGAAGCGTAGGACACCTTCGCCACACTCTTTTCAAAGAGGAACGATACAAGACTGCAGTTTCTCGAGAACGAATTGTTATCAGTGGCCCAAAGGGACATGACGATTGCGCAATATTTCCACAAGGTAAAGTCTATTTGCCGTGAAATTTCTGAATTAGATCCTAGTGCTGCCATTGTAGAATCCAGGATAAAAAGAATAATTATCCATGGATTGAGACCCGAATATCGAGGCTTCGTTGCTGCTGTACAAGGATGGCCGACCCAACCATCACTTGTTGAGTTTGAGAATTTGCTTGCCGATCAAGAAGCTTTGGCAAAGCAAATGGGAGGGGTCTCGTTAAAAGGTGAGGAGGAAGCGCTCTACACCAAAAGTAAAGGCAGCTTTAAGCAGCGTGCTGGTGGTGGATCTAAAAGAAATGGTGACAAGGAAAAAGGTCATCAAGGAGGAGGGAGTTCTCGGCCAGGGGGAGCTCCAAAGTATCACGGCAACCGTGGTCAGTCCCAGAATAATAAAAGATTTGAGGGCAAGTTTACAATTGTGGAAAGAATGGCTACATGGCGAAGGATTGCTGGTTCAAAAGGCCTGTAGAAAGTAATGTTGCCAACTTAGAGAAGAAAAGTGAAGATGATTGGGACACCGTAGCGTATCTAGCTATGGATGAAGAATGGGATGCTGAAGCATCTTCTTGGTGGTCCTCAGAAAAAGAGGTGTTGCCTGATTCAAGAGAGATAGAAGATAAGTTGCCGCAAAAGATGGGGGAGCAAATTGTTCGAATCCAGTCGAGACCTGATGAGTCTGAAGATTCGCTTGATGGTGATGATGTTGAGCAAGCAGTACCCCAAAACCCTTGGCAAGCTGACATATATCAACAACCAGAAGAAGATAGACCTAGTGAAGTGGAAGTATCAACTCCACAAGCACAACTAAAGAGGTCAACAAGAATCCGAAAGCAAAATCCGAGATATGTTAGCACAGCTATAGAAGAAGAAGCAGCTGGACTTGAGTGCTTCAAAGTTGAGAGAAGAGGTCGATGCGTTAAGGAAATATCAAATTTGGGATCCAGTGGCAAGGCTAAGAAATGTGAAACCCATCTCATACAAATGGGTGTTCAAGATGAAGCGTTGTCAACCCAGTGTAGAGAGAAGACTGAGACGGTGTTGAGGGGGAGTGTTAAAGAAATCAACCCCATCTCATTAAAGGACCTACACAAATCTAGAATAAAGAATTCTAGAACATTCACTAAGGTTGGTTAGCTAGATTATCCAAGTTAAAGTAGTACTTTGTAGAAATGACTAGAATGTTGTTTCTTAAGTTGGTGGAAGAGTCTAGAAGAATGGTGAGGTTTCCACCAACATGCAAGATTAGTGTAGATAATTCTAGCTTAGGAAGTTAGTGGAATTATCTAGATATCTCTAGCATGGTGTGTCCATGCTTCTCCAAGGTTCCATCCATGCCTATAAAAGGAGAAGGCATCCACACCATTTGTAACAACAAATCAACAAATCAACAAGCAAGCTTGTAAGCAAGCAAGCAAGTGAGAGTGAGAAGAAAGAATAGTCTTGTAAGAGTGTGAGTGTTCTAGAGTTTGTCTCTAGAAAGTGAGTGAGTGTCATAGCTTCTCAAGAGTGTCTTTGATAGTTTGTGTTGTAATATTTTGTTTGTGTAATACAAGTAATTTGTTTACTTGTATTGTCTCTCCAACTCTTGTGCTAGAGTTGTGTACTCTTAAGTTTTTTTCATCCCAACAGCTAGATCAAGGAAGCACATGTAATTTTTAAAGGCCAATTTGATTAGTCAAATTTGATTACCACCAGTAGTTATGATAATAGAATGAGAAATAAAATTTGATTGGTCAGTTCATTGGATTAACTACGACTGAAAACCATGGCATATTTCAGATTTTCTATTTCAATTCTAATTGCTAATGTTTTTGGTTGAATGTTTAACCATGTAATACTGATGTCTTTGTCAATTTTGTAAGCATATGAAAATATACACTTACACTGGAAAAGTGATGCGGCCTCTCCATTTAGCAAGCTGAGCTCTGCCAAAGCAGAGCATTGTGTTTCATCGACTTGATTTGGATTTTGGGTTTTTGGTATAATCTTTTTCTTGGGTCTTAATTGCTGACAAAATTTTGTGGTGGATACGAAAGGTGATTAATTGTTTCCTGCATAACTTACTTATGCCGTGACATCTCCTTATTATCTGGAATAATATGTTTTGGTTTCTTGTTTCGGTGGCATCGGAAGGTTTTCGTACTAGCATAACCAACTGATTATTCAGAACCCAATTTTGAATGCAACCTAAATATTAGAAAAAGGCGTAACAACTCAAATATTGTTTGACATATTTGCAGGAGACAAAATTGGTTCCTTTTGATTGTCTCAAAACTATTGTTGGTATATTGTGCCCATATATATGTGATTGTGATAACATATATTAAGGTTGCCTTACAGGGAAGCATATGCTAAGTTTTGGGCATATCTACTATATACATGCCTTTCAATGAATTTTAATATAATTCCTATACATGAAAGCCAGTCAAGACATATTTTGTCAACATTTGTTAAGCAAATGACGTGTATAGTGTTACTTGTATGGCTAATTTGGTTCAAGCATGTGTGATGACGACATATTTTTAATATTGTCGTGGGTTTTGGACTATACTATATTGTACTTTTTTGGGTTTTTCACCAATTTCTCACAGAATGTGAATAAAACATATTGTGCTAAAACTGATTACGATGGGCTAGGCCTATTATAGTAATCTTAACTCCATAAGGAATTTGCATGACTAATCGATTTGCTTTTGTCTACAATTTTGTTTTCCTATCTCAGTGGTCATTTAATCATACATGACTAGTTAACCATAAAAATTGATGAATAATATGTTGGTTGACTGAGAATGACAAAAAGCATCTAGTGGCAAAAACAAGAACATTGTACAAATGAATAAGGTTTGTAGTAATTATGTGACAATTTTCATTTGTATTTTATTTATTCTTATATGAGAATTATAGTTGGTCATGTGTGTGGAGCTTAAAATAATCCCAAAATTCTAGAGGTGACATGTGGATTTTTGCTCAAGAAAGACAATATTTCCCTCAATAAATGAGCATGATTCTCAAATGCTCCCACGCACAGCTCACACCCCTGAAGGTCCCAGCAATTGAATACGACTGCCCACAGCTCACCTTCCCTTGGCAAGGAAAAGTCAAAGCATTAAAGATAAGGATTAATTACCCAAATCTTATCTTTAATACATTCCCAATTGAAGATTGACTCCAATCAAGTAAGTAATCCCAATTTAAATCAAATAGGGATAATTATTCCATTATCTCAAGATATTATTTCCCATTTAATATCTTGAGAATATTTCTCCATAAACCTTACCCAATATAATGCCGCCACGTGTAGGGTAAAACCCTAACAATATGGTCGGCCCTATCCCTATAAATACCCCATATTCTACCAAAGTTCAAAAACTTTTGCTACCCCTAAAAAGCCCTAAAGACTCTATTCTCTCAGAGAAACTGACTTAGGCATCATAGATCCATTGGCCTAACCCCCCCCTCCCCCACCTAGTGGGCGCGTGAGGCTTAGGTCTTTGATCAAATGTGTTGATTGTTTTGCAGGTGCATTTTCATCAAGACTGAAGACGGCGAAAATTTGCATCGACAATGTGATTATATATATGTTTATAAAGAAGTGGTGAACATATGAAGACATTGTTGGCATGAGTCAACAATAATACAATAGGAATGAATTGTGTTTCCTAGTTTGGGAATAACTCTCCTTTTATGTCTTTAATATTACTTGTAGTACAAGGATTGAGGATGTATATATATGTGTTGCTTCCCATGAGAGAAGAATAGAGAAGAATATTTAAAACCTTAGAATTAATTTTATGTGACATGAGGTATGTAATTCATTCAAAGTATGTGATTTAATTGATAAGCATGAATTTTCAAACATGTATTATTGTTCGTTAGTTTCTCGTATGCCTAAAGAATTTAAACAATATTTTGATCAGTCAATTTTTAGTGCCATAAGGGGAGAAGAAAATAAATTATTCAAAGCTAATGTATGACATGTATTGGAGATAATTTCTTACGGAAAAAAAAAAGAAAAAAAAAAGGGAACTTTGGTTGTTCTTTTATTTAATTTGGTACTTACAAGGCTAATGCATGATTTTATTGCCAATGTTTTAGTAATTTTGTGCTATGGAAAGAATGGTATAAAAGGAAAGGAACCTGTTTGACTTAAGCAAGTATTTGGGCGATTTCACAAATTAGCTTCTAAATTAAAGGAATGTATTGCTCTTTCGCATTACATAAAGTATTTTTAAGCAATTGGCTACATAATGATAAGTCTTGGCATTCTTGTGGTGGAAGTGTGATACAACTTGTTTTATATGTGATTAATCTCTTTCAGTATGGTTCTTGAGATTAATTAAATACCTAAGGGAGTCATGAAGGAGATTATTAAAATAATGCCATTTGCTAGCAAGACTCGAAGCTTAAATCATGTTATCATAGTTATGTCACTTATAGCTAATTAACCTGTGTGATTTTTGTATTGTTTTGGGGCGAAGATGATCAATGCCTTTTCAACTAAGTAAGCCGCAACGGCTTAGTTGAGGATGGGACTGTGTTTTTGAGAACTTCGGTTAACATTGCATCTTAATTAGAATAAAAGGGATAATCTTCTTGCCTGCATGTGTGGATTATTCCTTTTAGTTTAATTAAGATGGCATAGTATGGGTTTTATTTCATATAAGTTATGAAAATCTTCATCTGCCCACAGGTGTTGAAGCTTTTCATGAAGGTACTCTTGTGACATATAATCAAGTACTAGAAACTAGTTAATTTTCTTGCCTATAGGTGTAAATTATCTAGTTTCATGAAGTTTATTGGGGAATAAAGTTCCATGTCTTCAGTTACAAATGTTTCCACTATGAGCCCCATTATAGGTTGTGGTTCTAAGGCTTGGAAATTGGTTGCATCATGATATATTTTTGTCTCTTCATTTGACTTGTTGATGCAAAGTATTGGATTTATGAAAGGTTAATCAAGGATTGCTAAGGTACGCATTGTTTAAGTGTAATGCTTGTAGATATTTTCAATTTGAACTTTGATGTTTGGTTAGAGGATGAAATTTGATTACTTGAGTTTCCTTTGGACGTCGAAATTGAAATAACATGAAATTTAATTTGGTAGACATGTTTAGATTCATGATAGATGAACATAATTTTTCTGGCGGATTGTGTCTTGATTAAGATCGGATGAATGACACGTCTAATGGTCACCAAATGACCTAAATTTTTTTATATGTTCAACATATATATTCTATATATACTAAGGGCACGTTTACGTACCCGTAATCGGAATCAATTTAAGGAATCGGATTTCGATTACGGGATACACCTTTGTTTACTTAATCTTGGGGAATCATAAAAACATGTGGGGTCCACACCAATTGGGGAATCCACTCCTGATTTTGGAGGAATTGGACTCCCTAAATGAGAGGGAGGTATTTCAATTCCTGGACTGGAGGGGAATTGGGAATGAACTTCTTTTACCAATTATGCCTTCACTTGGTTGTGATGATTCCAATATTGCCCTTCATTTTACTGTGATAATCTCCCTCACCAACGCTGCTGCTTCATCTACCTCACGACTAGACGCTGCTCCACCAAGCAGATCCCATACCCACTACACCTACTCTCTGTTTGCCCCTAAGAATCAAAGAATCTTGAAATTTTGAGCACTAACCACTTCTCCCTCTCCATCTTTCTTCTGTATCACCACTGCACAACCATAAACCTGAGAAAGAAATAGGCATGAGCAAATGAATTTCTTTGAATTTCTGGGTTATTTCTTGTGCGGGGTAGGAAGGACTTGACTCTCCAATTGCTTTGTGGGTTCTTTCTTCTGCGGGGTGGGAAGGTCTTGACGGCTTTGAAGGTATCTGGGTTCTCTTTTCTGCAGGTAGAAAGATGAATGTGGCTAGGTTTTTTATTTTTAATTAGATTATAATCTAATTTATACACAATAAATCAATAATGCATATTTTAACTCTTTACTTTAATTAAATAAATAAAAATATCTAATTAAAATGTTTATAAACATAAATATAGAATAAAATAAAATAAAATAAACAAGGGTAATTTAGTAATCATATTGATATTTATTCCGATTCGGCTAAACTAGTAAACAACTTATATAAACTCAATTTCATTCATATTCTGATTCCTGAACATTTAAATAAACAACTTTAACAAGAATCTGATTCTAACTCCTCTTCATTCAAATTTCTTCTCAACTCAATTCCTCCTATTTCGATTACGGTTACATAAACGAGTCATAAAACCCAAACTGATGTGGTACTGTTCTAGAGCAGTAAAATGGCGAAAATGCCCTTACAATGCTATCCTGTCTACCTTTTTGTTTAGGCTTCTCTACAGTAAAAAGGCATTTTTGCCCTTCCACTCCACCTGTCGACCATCGCAGCGTCTTCTGACATCTTTCCTTTCTTTTCACTATTTTTCCTTCTGTTGCTTTTCACTTCTTTTCCTCTAATTTGAGTTCGATTGTTTTGGCTTCTGTGGTTTTGGTTTCGTTTGCTCCCTCTCCCTTTTTCTCTGTTGTTCTCTCTCACAGAAGCCCTTCGTTCTCCATTTGCCGTTATCGTCCAACTCTGATTTAGCTACCTTTCGTCAACTCCATCTACTTCAATTTTCCTGCATAGCTTTCTGTCCGAAGCTCCAAATTCTTGGCCAAACAGAACAGCGAACTTCCCGATGGTCACCAGCTCCAGTTCAAGGTCGAGAAGCACTCAGTCAATGACGTCCCCGACGCCAAGATTTCATAAGGTCTCAATATCGAATTGGTTTGATTTTTGTGTACCTGATTTAAATTTTTTTGGTGATTTGCTTTTGGCTGTCTGATCTGGTTTGATTTTTGCTTTCAAGAAACGTTGGTCTTCGAATATTGGGGTTTTTTTCTGCAAGCTTGCAAGGCTGCAAGCCCTTTGTGATCAAGTATGTATTTTTTTCCTTGATTAAATGTTTTTGTTTTCAGTTTTGTAAGCATTCATCTTTTACTAATTGTCTAAGAGCTTCCATGGGATCTGCCCTATGTTGTTACTTTGCGATTACCTCCGTTGGGGTTGAAAAAACCACAAACGCAATGTGAGTCTGAAAACTAATCAAAAGGTTTTAGAATTTTAAATTTTTTTTTATCGTAAAGGTTTTTAAAATTTTGGATCATGTTTGCATTTTTATCCAATCTCATGCTCTAGCAATGCTTATAAAGATGACTGTTAGATTATCAAAGGACTCTGGAATGGTAGAAAACGCAAAAGGTCTGCAAGAATTGAGTTTTATTTGTTTTGTTATAGGAATTCAAATAATGATAAAAAATCTAACATTTTGTTCCAGAAGTTGCAATTTAATCCTACATTGACAAATTTCTCTGATGGCCACTGACTAAAGCTTGACATTCAGATTCGATGGCTAGATTGGCAACAAATTTATTGGGAAATGCATCTTCAAAGGTATGCCTCTAGAGCAAATTTAAAGGTAGGAATTTTTAATATTTTGTGAAATTAATGTTTTTTCAGAGTTTATAATAGATTGGTTGGACAAGTACATAGTGTTTGTTTGGTTGAATGTAGAAAGGAATTGGAAGAATTATGAAAGTACTGGCATTTTGTTGTAGGAGTTAGAACTTCAACATTGCTTGGAGGAAATTGTCATAAGTTCAGTGGCCAAAGCTTGATGTTGGCATGACAACAAATTTACTTGCAAATGCATATTCAAAAGTATGCTTTTTTGTTGTTTCTTGGTGAAAAATTGATTAGGGATGATTGCTATTGTTTATTCATGGTTGATTGAGCATTTTTGTTATAAGAAACCATAAAGAACAGTTGCCTTGATGCTAAGTTTTTTTTATATTTCTTGATGCATTTCTGTTGATCAGGCATAGATGGACCGGTCGATATGAAGCGCATCTGTGGGACAATAGTTGCAACAAAGAAGGGTAGAGCAGGAAGGGAAGGCAAGGTTTGTCAAGAAAACACAATGATGTTTTTAATTACAAGAAATATGCATTTTTTTCCAGTCAAATTCTGCTTTTGTTCTGACTATTTTCCATACTATATGCTGATTCTATTTTTTTAATTTTTTTGGTTTTTCTTTGATTAGCTGGGGAATCAAAATCAAATGATGAATCTTTAGTTTACTTGGGTAAGCATTTTTTCACATATAATTTGGCTTACCATTTTAACTGTCAAACCATGTTGTTTTAGTTCATGCTACTAATCATGCATTCAGTAGATTTATATATACAACAGTGTTTAAATGCTAATTGATTACTAACATAATGCGGTCTTTACAGGAAAAGCAGTGGATTCTCAAGAGGGGCTTCAATGTACAGAAGAATTACAAGGTCTTAATAGCTATTCATAATTTTATATAATAGTTTAGATAAAATATCAATGAGAAATAATATAAATACCAAATAAAAATCTCTAAAATCTCTTTGTTTTGTTTCTTCTCTGTGTAGCAGACGTCATCAATATGGAAGATGGCTAGCCAGGATTGTAAAGGTTACTGTAAATAAGGATCTCTTGGGACATTTAGTGGGTGATTTTTCAAACTTTATTTGCTTTTGTATCCAAAAAATTTCCTAATATTTTTAATATGATCAGTGAAACCACGATTTCATGTACTAGCTAGCTACTAGGATGCTTGGTTTTTGTATGATTCTGATTATTTGAGGTATCTGAATAAAGTTTTGTTCAAAGTAGGAAAATCAATTTAAACTCGAGCTTCTTTACAAGCTTGAGGAGAGATTTTAGTCTTATAATGATTAACAATAAGATGCAACTAAGGTAACACATGTACTGCACATATTGCTAACTATGCTAGACCAAAAGTATCATCATTATTGCTTAAACATACCAATCAGTTTACATTATGTGAACGCATATGAAGACTGAGGGGTTTAACCCTCAATTCCAATCTCATCCTGACTGAAACGTGTAATTTTGTGTTTACACCATACTAATCAATATTTTTTTTCATATGTTTAATCAAACTCTTATCTAATGTACATTTCGCAGAGACAAACGAGCAAAAACTTGATGACATCCTATAAAATTGCCAGAAAAAAGGTCATTTCCAACTCATGCAAAACCAAACTTCTTTCCCATTGAAAAACACTAGGTAAACACAATCTATCCTTATATTGTTCATAATATAATTCTATTGTGATACAATTTTGTTTCATGTATTTCAATCCTTTTCTTTTCCCTTTCCTAGGGTACCTCCTTTAAACTACTTTTCCCATTCTTCATATCGGTCAGAAGATCTCTTTTTGCCAGTTTTGAACAAAGGTCATTCCTCACTGTATAATTTTTTTACCAATGTCCAAATCTTAAACTATTGCATGCTCATGTTTGCCGATCTTTGTCACCAATTTCAAATAGTGATGTAGAAGATATGTGACATCCCACATCGTCCAGGGGACTGATCCTTATATGTATATTTCATCCCTACCTAGCACGAGGCCTTTTGGGAGCTCACTGGCTTCGGGTTCCGTAGGAACTCCGAAGTTAAGCGAGAAGAGGGCTAGAGCACTCCCAGGATGGGTGACCCTCTGGGAAGTTGCTCGTGAGTTCCCAAAAACAAAACCGTGAGGGAATGGTAAGCCCAAAGCGGACAATATCGTGCTACGGTAGTGGAAGCGGGCCCGGGAAGTGATCCGTCCCGTGTCGGGATGTGACAAGATATCTCAAAAGAAAATGCGCAGGACTTTGACCAAGTGCCTAACAAGGTATTGAAAAAAAGTCATCTCCAACTGCTGCAAAAACAGATTCGTGTTCTTCCAAAAATGATTAGGTAACTACTCTTTATACTTGCTTTTTGTACAAGTTGTAATTTATCTATACACAAATTCAACAAATCTATTCTCATTTTCCAATTTTTTAAGAAGCTGTCTATCAAACTGACTACAGTCGAAATTTAAGATTCTTAGTAGCACATGCTTTGTTTTGAAGCTGTCTATCAAACTAACTACTCTTTATAGTTGCCAAATGTTAATATCTCACTATCTTTACACAGTTTATTTAATCAATTTTTTAGTATAAATAGTGCTGTCCTTGATTAAATAATAATGTCAAACAAAATTAAGAGAAAAATATAACTGCCCAATAAGAATGACTTACCGAATTACATCACAATAACAAAAGGTAAAGAATAAATAAAATGGCAAGTAAATGGCATTATATAATTTATATCAACTAATTGAACACCTACTTCATATGGGAAGAAGAGGTCACAAAGGCAAAACAGGGAACAACAACTACTTCATATGGGAATAAGACGTTAGTTTAATTGTAATTATCTTTTTATTTGGTCAAATTCGAAGTTGGTTGGCTTGCATCTAATTTGGTCGTTTGCTTGCACAGGTTGAAGTCACTGGTTTTATTAATGCCGGTGATCGAAATCAATCCAAGTTAATGTGAAAACGATATCATTATTTTGTTATGATGAGAACTGATTTAAATTAAGAAATTGAATTACATTTTTTAACCTCTTTTGTGATCATTTACTGAGAATTTGTTAATTGTTTTAATATATATGAGGTAGGATTTCTACGTTCATTTCTCATCTTTAGAGATTGCTGAATTTCTACATTCATTTCTCATCTTTAAAGATTGTTGGATTTCATATTGTCAAATAGTTTATGGATTTTCATATTAAGCGCGTCAATATGTTATTGTAGTAATTCAATTAGATGTGATAAAGTTGATGTCTTTATACCTTTAAACAGAATTTTTTCACATAATTTCTAATCCCGCAGCAACGCACGGGCAAAACTTTCTAGTCCTATCTATACTAAAACCCGGTGGGAAAACCACTGTTCATTAACAATGTGCTGACTCCCGCCCCTCGATTTCTTCATGTTTTTGGGCCTTCTTAGGGATTCTCCACTGAATTGGCGGTTTTACCCTTTTCCTCATTTTTGTTGCCGCGTGCCTCTGGAGGTGGAAACACGTTTTTCATTTTCTTGGTTGGGGTTTGGTTTCCTGACGATGAGCATGTGTCGATCATCGCATCGACTGTGCCTTTTCCCATTTTCTCTCTTACTATTGTTGCTTTCTTTCACTTTCACTTCAGTTTGGAGCTTTGCCTTAAGGCGGGCTGTGTGTTTTGTTGCTTTTAAATTTGGTTAGTCAATTTTCTTTGTCATTTATTCTGTTTTTGTTATGCTTTTCGTTTTCGTTTGGACCTTTAGTTTTTCTTTTCGGTTTCTGGTGTTGCAGGAGTGTGGTTTCAGTGATGGGTTTTCGGGATGTTTGATTTTATTTTTTGTTAGTCTTTCAGCAGGCTGTGACTCTGTGTTTTTGGAGATTTGAATAATTCTGTTTTGTTTTTACTTTTTGTTAGTCTTTCAACAATTTTGTGGTCCGGATTTGAACGGCTCTGTGGTCGCGATTTCCTGTTGCGGCGATTGAGTTTTTTCTTAGGTATTAGTTTGTTTTGGTGGCCACAG
This sequence comes from Pyrus x bretschneideri, assembly GCF_019419815.1. Taxonomy (NCBI): domain Eukaryota; kingdom Viridiplantae; phylum Streptophyta; class Magnoliopsida; order Rosales; family Rosaceae; genus Pyrus; species Pyrus x bretschneideri. The sequence goes on along the minus strand of NW_025999790.1, from coordinate 68,336 downwards.
TTTATCGAGTGATGTGGGTGTTGTATTTGGGTTTTTTGAGTTGTCTTTTGATTGTTTTGGGCGATTTGTTGCTTAATTATTTTGTTGTCAAGCGTTTCTACATCGTTCAGTTGCTCTGTAAACATTTAAGATTGATTTTATTCTTGAAAGCTTATAGCTTTTGTTGGCTAACATAAAACCAGGTTTTGATTGTTTTTGATTATTTGGATAGTGTTCTTTTTAAAACTGAAATGGCCATGTGATTTCTTCTTTCGATTATTTTCCCTTTTGATTATTTTAGGCGATCTGTTGCCTGATTATTTTGCCACTAAGCACTTCTGCGTGGTTGAGTTGCTCTCTGTAAAGATTTAAAATTAGTTTTTCTCTTCAAAGTTTACAGCTTTTGTTGCTTGATATAAAATTAGGTTTTGATTGTTTTGGAGCATTTTGATAATCTATGCCGGTGTTGTGTTTCTTTTGGACAATAATTTTTTGTGGCATTATTGAAAGTTTATCAGGTGATGTGTTTGTTTAAATTGGATGAGTGCGGTTTTGTGTGTATTAGTTATTAATTTCAAATGTCGGTATTATATGAAAGATTATGTAGTTTTAATCTTGATGAATGGTGTTTGAGAATGGAATTGGCCATAATAAATGGTGATGTGGTTCATGTATTGTTGGTGGTATTCAAGTGATCTCTTTTTTTTCCTTGATTTATCATTTTTGGTGTTTTAATTGAATTGACTATTCTTTTGCGTTTTTGTTTAACAATTTATTCAATTATTTCATTTCTTTTTTAGCTTATATTCTGTTTCGATTAGATGATGTTCAGGTTTCTTGAGCTTTCTGTCTAGACTATTTGTGAATTTACAGACCTCGGATTTCATTTGAGTAGTTTAAATGGTAGATCAAGGTCCAACTCCTATTAATCAATTGGTGACGTATGAAAGAATTGTGAAAATTATAGTCCGTATTTGCAGAATATGGTGGTCGAGATTTCTAGGCATGACTTATAAATATACAGGGCTTCACTGTATATTGGTTGATGAAAGGGTGAGAAAATCAATCTTTAATAATATAGACTGATAAGCGTTTAACAACACATGTTAACTATTTCTTATTTGTTCTAATACAAATGGCATAGCATTTCTCCTGTCCAGGATAAACAGGGTGTGCAATTGATTTTTAATCTTTGTATTCTTTGATTTTCTGTCGTAGAATAATATATCAGTTTCCATGTTAGCTCTATGCAATGTGTAAATTTTTTGATGCATATCCATTGTCTTTAAACTGTTAATTACGCTGATAAATTGACTCTCAGTATTTACTATCCATGTTACTCTATGATATTTGTCATATGTGTACTTTCATATTATTTCAAGTGTTAGGTATCGTATACTAACTCTATATAACATGTAAATTTTTTTATGCATATCCATCACCTTTAAAATGTTAATTACAACAATAAATTGGCTTTGACTATGCACTATCCATGTTAGTTTTTAATGTTTGTTCTTTGCATCTATTTTCATGTTATTTCAAGTGTCAAATTCAACATTATTTAATCATTCATAGTGTGTTTGACAATTTTATTTTTCTTGCCTTTCCCATGTTTGATTATCAAGCAATAAGCAATTGAGGCGTCTTCTGATGAGATGGACTATGAAATAATATTGCCAAAAATTGAAGCAAGTATTTGCTACGAAATTATGAATTTTCACACCAACAAAATGAAGGGTCAGTATCGAGTGGTGACACATAACACTCACGTTGTATTTACTGCTAAAACAATTTTTAACAAGTTGACAAGTGTCTTTCCGCCCATAGATTCTTTTTGCTAGACTATAATAGGTTGTATCCTCGGCTGGAGAAGCTTGATGTCCTTACAAGTGATAATATGTATATACATATGTGTGTGTGTGTGTGTGTGTCTTAGAATGCGTTAATGTTTGTTTTATGAAACATTTTGTCGTGACAGTTATCTTTTGTTCTTTTTCTTTCTTTTTTTTTTCCTTCAAATTTTGAAATGTTATTGGTCAGGTGGTTGGAGTCCAGCGTTTGGAGCCCATACAAGTCAATCAGAGAATTGATCACAAATGTGATATGGTAATTCAAAATATCAAGTTATTTCCTCTGCATAATAAACTTTTTAATTGTTTTCCGTATCAATTGTGTTTATGTCATAGATATCCAAACTGCTGTTTTGTAACATTGGACAATCATATACTTTTCTTAAAAATAATTTAGGGTAAATTACGTTTTGCCCCTTTAGGATTGGGATCAATTTCAATTTCTTACATTTTTAAAACATTTCACTTTCAAATCTCACATGCTATTCCATTTCAATTTCATACAAGTATTAAAAAATCTGTTAAGTGATGACGTTGCAAATATGGGGTCCTTATTTGTGTTGACGTGACTAAACACTCAATAAAAAATTTAAAATAATTAATTAAAGAAAAGTATTAAAATACTTCCATCCCCTCCACCCCTTTCGTCTTCTCCCATCCCCCAACACCCACCCCTTGCCCACCTGAGCCACCCTTTCTTCGATCCACTTTTGTTCATCTTCCTTACCCACCTTCTCCCTCTCCTCCACTCTTTTCACCTCCCCTCCCTTCTCTCTCCCCAGATCAACCTACACCCAACCCTAATTCCCAAAATTTTATTAGCCCCAATTTTATCCCTAATTTTGGGCGAGAAGAAAGGAGGAGGGAGGAGTTTTGCTTTCCCACTTTCTGCGATTTTAGCACCAGGGGAGGAGGGGGTGGAGGAGATGGCGGTGGGAGCAGTGGGAATGGTTGGGTTGATTGCGATGGGAGCAGAGAGGGTGGAGTGGGAGATGAGTTTCTGGGTTTGTTCGAACTTTTTTTTTCCTTCTTTTGTTTTTTTAAATAGTTTCAATATTATAATATTTTTTAATGTATAAAAAAATTATTTTTTTTGGCCACGTGGCAACAAATTTGGCAGAAAAGAAGAAGCTAAGATTACATTGTGGTAAGATGTTGCATGTGACAACCCGTTCCTAATTTTACATTTTTATTAATTTTAAAAGAGTGATTTGATGAAAATGCCCTAGAGGTGAGGGTATTGATTCTCGTTGACCAATGTATAATGAGGCATACAAAATATTTTTTTAGTGTATTCTTGAAGTACTCAATGATACGAACACGTAGGTGCAAGCAGAATCGAAATCAGAGCTACGGTTAAAATTTTACAGAGCTACGAATCTGGAAGTATTTTGAAGGAATCACTATTTGAATTATATTCTCCTATTTTATATTACTAATTTGTTATGCCACATGGGTGTGGCTGAGATGGGAAAAGAAAGGTGAGGAAGGAAAGATCCAGTGACCAATCGAGGGGGAGATCAGGGAGGGAAAGGAGAAATGTGAGTGGCACCTAACCTAGACCTTCATCCCTTGAACCTGTATACCCAAGACCTGACCGGCGGTGCCACTGGTTTCGAAGCAGTTTCTGCTGGATCTTCGGAAAATTAAGATTCCTCATCACTTGGAATCATCCTAAGATCCTTCCCTTTACCCTTTTTATACAAAAACCCGAGCCAATTTGGGGAATTCGAATCTAGAGTTCAAAGAGTGCACGACGGCGATCCGTCCAATCTCGAAAGGTTTTTTGTCAACCATCACCATCCTCAGGTGTTCCTTGAGCCTAGGAACAAACCCCAAACAACCTTGGAGATGGCGAAGCATCGAAGAAGTTGAATCGAAGGCCACCATTTTTAGGGTTTATGGCATATTCAAGACGAATTGGAGCTTTTCCGAGCCAAATTGGCCTTAGTCACAAGTATGAAACTTGCTCTACTCGTTGAGATCTTCACTCCTGTAAAATTTGAGAGTTTTTGGAATTAGTTGAATTTTTCGACGAGTCAGGGTGGTTATCCGTCGCGTGCTGCGACGCGTGGGCCAAGACCCCACCTACCCTTCCTAGACTAATTTGGTTATTCTGATTTCATGTGTAACGTTCGAATGACGAAATCTCTTTGTAAAACTATAGTTTTGATAGAGACCGCCACTTGGATATTAAATGAATCAACGATCCAACCGTTGGATCGTCATCAAACTTTAATATGTTATAGTACGTATCATTTGAGGATACTAGAACTTACAGATCGGGAATCCGATGTATGGATCTTCCCGAATTGGATTTGTAAGCTTGTAAAATAAAAACGTTGTCCGCCACTTGAATTTGCAATTGGCGAAAATCCAACCGTTGAATCGTAACGAAACTTTAAGATGTTCTAGAAGCTTATTGAAACTCTTGGGAAGTTATGGGCCGGAAATCTAAAGTGTGGATCTTTCGGATCGAGTTACGTAGGGTTTTGGACCCTACCGTCGACCTTCGACCGACGATTGACTTTTGGTCAATGGGTTTCAAACCATTATAAAACGTCCTTGGGGATGTGTTTTGTGTAAGTTATGTGTTCTATTGAGAAGATTTCTGAGACATGATTTGATAATTGTTCTAGGCATTGATCGTTCGTGGCGCCTCGATATTTTTGCTAGGGAGTTGTAGCACGGACTTTAGGTGAGTGGGGATCTTTTCCTTTTTATAGTATATATATATATATATATATATATATATATATATATATATATATGATTGATAGTTTCCAATTATACATTTGAAAAAGAATCTCTTACGTAAGCCTGGATTAGACTAAAGTTTATAAAAATTAGTGAAATGACGAAATTTATGACATATGCTACATGCTACATCCTACGTGACACGCCCCGACCCCGATATTCCCCGAATACCAGGATAGGCACGTGCTGGTCGACACCCGAGGGTGACGAAAGCTATTTATTGAGTGCAAATGCTGAAAACAAAGGATAAATAAGGCTTATAATATAAAAGAATAATGAATATGCAAATAAGGACCGTGTTTAGAGCACACAACTAATCTAGAACACTAAAAGAAAATAATATAAAATTGAATGAACCAAGGAGTGGGTCCTACACCGAGAGGACTCGAAGATGCCGATGCGGAAATGCCTGAACGTCGGGATTGTATGCCTCGATTCTAAATCCTGAAGGGGGCGCAAAACAAACATGAGTGGACCAAGTTGATATATAAATATAATAAAACAGTTATCAACATACTAACCCCCAGGTTTTATGAAAACACTTATATATAATGATAAACATAGGTTTTCCGAAACCTAGCATGTCGTGCAATGTGTCAAATCATAATTCGCATAAATAATAAACACTAGTGAATGTCCGATACAACTCTCCAGGCCCCATGCCGGCTCCCCGTCTCTGAGCAGACAGTCAGAGGAAAACACACTTCAGGCCCTATGCCAACACCAAACCGTCGCTCGGGACGGACCGGATCTATCCTTACGTCCCGTAGCGGAAAGGACCACTAGGTAAGTACAAAACCAGTGAACATACATATATTGAAAATCAACTTCATAGTATAAAGTCATCCATCATCTATACTATAAAGAGGTGTTCTAAACATGTTCTAAATATCATATCGTCATCCATCAGATATTCTACAAGAACATGGGTTATAGGAAAAATAGTAATAATTCAAACTAGCCTTAGTAAGCATGTTATCTCGTAAAACGTTTCATAAAACATAATCATCAAATCATGCTTTTCATGTATGCATTTCTACTATCAAAACATGCATTTTTAGAAGGGGTCCACTCACAGTACTTCATCGTCGAAAAGCCACGCCATCTAGTGAAGAAGGAAACGCCACAGCTAAACGCCCCTAAGCACATAAACGGTACATTAAGTCAAACTCTACTCAAATGTTTGAATTTGAGAAAACGGATATCGAAAACGGGTTCAGGACGTCGAAATTAGCCTAGGAGGGGTCCCGCACGAAAACCGAAAACACGGTTCAGGGTCACGGGTTTGGGCTTTAGGGTTTGGGTTAGGGTAAATGGGTTTAGGTTTTTGGTGAATTGGGTTTGGGTATTGGGTTTGGACTTGGGTTGGATCCGGGTTGGGCCTAAAGGGTTTGGGTTAGGATAATTGGGTTTAGGTTTTAGGTGGGTTGGGTTTGGGCTTTAACCTCACGACCCAATGGCCCAATTAAAAAGGGTTTTGGGCTTGGTTCACACGGCCCTAAGGCCTTTGGGGTTTTAAAGTAAACAAAAATAAAAATAAAAACAGAAAGGGTTAGGGTTTTGGGCCAAATACCAAAACAGGCCTAAGGCCTGTGGGGAAAGGAAACGGCCTGAAGGCCTGGGTGTTTTCTTGGGCTGGGTTTCACGCCGGAGAACAAGGCCGGAATTCGGCCGGAATTCAGACAAACTTTGAACGTCCATAACTTTGTTAATACTCGACGAAATCAAGTGATTCAAAAATGAAAATCGTAGCTCTCAAAGAGACGAAGAGAATGGTACCTCACACGACGTCTAACTCGCCGTGGTTTGGCTGGAAAACACCTCAAAAGTCACTGAGGTCGCCAGAAACTGGGTTAGATTCAAATGAGTATAACTTATTCAATACTCAATGAAATTAGGTGAAACAAAAAGGAAAGTTGTAGTACTCAGCGAGACGAAGATATTGATACCTCGCACGCCGGCCAACTCGCCGTGGTTTGGCCGGAAATCGCCTCGAAAGGGACGGTGTTCGCCGGAAAATTGGGAAAGAGTCTTCGAGGTGGTTTCTTCATGGTTTGACGTCCAAAACACAACCACGGGGTTTCAAAAGAGTTATAGGTGTGCGCATGGGTGTGTGTGTGTGTGTTTCACGGGGAAGAAGAAGAGAGAAATGGGGGAGTTTCGAAGGAAGGGAGAAGGTGCAGACAAAACAAAACAAAAGAAAGGAAAAGAAGAAAAAAGAAAAAGAAAGAAGAGAGGAGGGACACGGCAGGGGGGACAAAACAGGGGGTGGGCCCCTTGGGCTCACCAAATAAGGTTCAAAAACAATTTTAAAAAGGAAGGTATCCCCTTAGTGAAAATACAAAAATACCTATTTTCTTACGTAAATCCCGGGACGGGTTCTTACACTACGGATGCACATGCATGCTTATAATCTTTTATGCCATAATTATATCTACAGCTGTGAATGTTATTATGTTGATTACAATTATTGCATCATTATGGCATGCTTATATTCATGTAGTCTGCTCATTATTGCTGCACCTCGGTGTTAGTGTTTGCCCCGGGTCAGGGCCAGTCATTCATGTGTATGTTCACCTCCCACACCGCATGCTCGCCTTGGATCCAAGTAGGTGCCAGTCTTGTCATACAAGTCACATTAGGCTACTTCGACTCGTAGGTGACCGCGATTATCGCTAGTCTTCACGTGATCGTAGCATTAGAGCGTATATTATGATTACATCCAGTCCTGTCGTACATATCGCATTAGGCGACTCTGACTCATGTGCTAGCATAGATTGATGTGCAATAGGTGCAGTCGTACATGTCACATTAGACGATTTCGAGTGGTGTGCTAGCATAGGTTGTTGAGCACCTGATTTTACTTATGTTACTGTTGAGATTTTATGATTTTGGGATGTCATGCCTTATTTACGTTTTGCAGGCTACAGTAAGTATTTTCATACTATACATAGTATGTATATTTTGGAAACCATACATGTTTTATGGCAAGGGGTTATAACGTTTTCAAAGTTTTTTATTAAAACTTTATTTTCAAATCCACTCACCTTTGTTTTTCGGCCCTCCAGGTTTTAGCTGCTGAACTTTTGTATTGATGATGATTGTTGGGAAATCTTAGAATAGGTGGCTATCTTTGAGGGTATAATCCTTATCCTACCTTAATGTACTTTACTTATGCTTTAACATCACGTGTGAAATGGGTTCATTCCCGCTCACGACGCACTCTTGTATTTAGGCACTTTTAGGTTTAAATTTATTCACCTTTCCACATCACTACACTTTATGGCTTTGTCACCCTCTAGGTGTCAGCCAGCACAGCTCGATTCGGAGTCCAGGTGGATGTTCTGGGTTGGGGTGTGTCATTGCATACAGTTTTACTTCTTTGTCGTTCAATTCACTGCCCCAACCAATAACTGCAGTTTTTACAAGCTTGAAAGTCAAGCTATTTGCAGGTGTATACTTCAATAAAAAAATAATTATGTTAGGGTAAAATTGGCAATCCCTGACATAATGCCTGAGTCTGTAATAGCTTAGACTTGTTATACATTTTCAATTGTAATAGTTTAAGTCTAGGAAGGGTTCTCACACTTTCGATGCAAAGATGTTACCTACACGCGATAAATATTTAGGTACGTTTGCACGCATGCATTCAACTACATTCATCTGTTATCTCATGCTATTGTAGTTAGAATAGGACTCTTGACTATTGTGTGTTTTATCTCTTTTAAATAACTTATCCTTTCTATAATAATCATTAAAACACACTTTCAAAGAAACAATCTGATTGCATTGGAACTTATCAGTTTGCATTGGGACTTATCGGTTTGCATTGGGACTTATCTGTTTGGATGTTGATAAGAGTCATCTGGTTATATGGCTTGGATTCTTATCGGTTTGAGTTGGTTAGGCATTAAGCTCATATAAGAGTTGTCAAACCCTTGGAAAAAGTGGCCGCATATATGCGTGTTTTTCTTGGAAGATATATGTGCAGCAACTTTGTGATTTTAAACAAGAAAACATTATTTTTCAGTGGCTGCCATATTGTGGTTTTTCATTAGCATGTGTTTTTAAAGGGAACCATTTATGCAGAGAAACTGACTTTATTGAAAAGGATTTTTGAAGAAGCATCAGTTGGGTTTTTCGTGTGCGTGAAAAAATAATTGAAATACTGGTGTTTGCTTATGGTTCCAACAGCATGGGTTTTTAAGAGAAGATAGTATTTTTCATGCTGTTTTTCTTTGAGGTTTTAAATTGAATATCAATTATGGAAATGAGCCTTGTGATTTTCGTAATTGATTGTTTTCCAAACAAACACTTCATCATATAAACATTATGCATGATCGAGTTAGCATTGTGCAAAGTTCGAGGGAAAGGTGATTGACGGTCGCGTTAGTACCGTGCCACTTCAACTCGAGGACTGAAGAAAGATCGAGTAGCAAAGCGCGGAGACAAAGCTGCCAACTGGTATGAGTGTCTAGTTGATGAGTTTTGTAAGTCTTTATGTATTCTTTCTTTCTTAGTGCTTCCTGGCTTGGTAGCCCGAGGATTTTCCCAGTGGTGGGTTTTGCCTCGTTAAATCCTACATCATGTGTGTGCTTTTTATATTCATGTTGATCATTTGTGTAGGATTAATTTTGCATAATTGATTAATCGAAATCATAATTTGCTTTAGCGTTAAGTTGTCATTTATAGATTAAGTTAGTACCCATCCTAGGACTTTCAATTGGCACTAGAGCAGGTCACTAAAAATATCTAGTGAGATCCGTGGGTAGTCTAGGATGAATCGTGCTATGGGTTCAGTTTCTCATCCACCACATTTTGATGGTGACAACTATGCTGCATGGAAAGCAAAGATGAAATCATTTCTTTGGGCGCTTGACGACAGAGTATGGCTTGCGGTTGAAGAAGGTTGGGAACCTCCAATAGTTAAAGAAACCAAAGACGAAGGACAGTCTTTGGTAACCATGTCGTTGCTTAAGCCTAGAAGGGAATGGAGCGAAGAAGAACGTAGCTCTAGCACGTTCAATCAAAGGGCACTGAATGCGTTGTTCACTGCTGTTTCGCCTGAGCAATTTAACTACATTAGTAAATGCATAACGGCGAAAGAAGCTTGGGATATTCTTGAAGTTACTCATGAAGGTAACTCTACTGTCAAAGAATCCAAGCTTCAAAATCTCATCACTAAATTTGAAAATATAAAAATGCTAGATGATGAGAGTTTTTCTGACTTCTATGCTAAGCTTAGTGTAATTGTCAATGGTTGTCACAATCTTGGTGATAGCATTCCAGAGCATAGGGTTGTTAAGAAAATTCTAAGATCTCTTCCTTCAAGGTTTCATGCAAAAAGGACAGCTATAGAAGAATCGAAAGATTTGAACACTTACAGGTTGGAACAATTGATTGGATCATTACAAACATATGAGTCCGACTTTACAGAAGGCAAGAAAGGGAAAAATGTTGCCTTTAAAGTCAATAATGAAAAAATGAATGAGGATCCATTTGAAACCTTGACTCAAGATGAATTTGCTCTTCTTACCAAACAAGCTAGGAAATTTTTGACACTTAGAAGTTCTAGGGGACGAGAAAATCGAAACAATTTTGATTCAAACTCCAAAGTCCCTCGTTTTAGAGATGGTTCTCACGGAAATACATCTAAGTCTGTCAAACTTGGTGAAAAGAAAAGTTGGAATGACAAAGATAAGTGTTTCGAGTGTCAAGGGTATGGACATCATGCTCATGAATGTGCCAATACTCTTAAAAGGCTGAAAGATGAAAAGAACAAGGCTTTAACTTCCACGTGGAGTGACAGTGATTCAGAGAAAGACACGGCATCTGAAGGTGATGAGGAAGTGGTTGCATTTTTTGGAACTTTTGATGGATATGAGACGGATGATTCGGAAGTTGAAGAGCCTGATTCCGTAGAAGTCTTACAAAAGTACACTGCACTGTATGATATCACCATGAAAGTGAAGAAAGAAAATGAAGAACTGAAAAATAAACTCGTGCAGCTTGAAAGTGAGAAGAATGAAGTAGAAATCGAGCATCAATCTCAAATGGAACATGCAGAAAAGCTACGAGAGTCAATGTTGGAGAAGTTACTTATGCTAGCATCAGACAACAAAGGTCTTGAAAATGAATTAAGTAACATAAAGAAGAAAGTTGAAGAGTTTAGCATTGGCTCAAGCAAAATTGACAAAATGTTGAGCTATGGAAAGATTTCAGGTGATAAAAGCGGTCTAGGTTTTGATATAACTGGAAGTTCGTCCACTTCTGTTACCAAGTTTGTTAAAGCGTTACAAGAACCTAGCATGAAAGTGATTAGTGATGAACCTTTGGGAAATTCGTGTATCACTACAAAAGAGTCAAATTTCGTAAGAAATTTTGTTGGACCAAAGAAGTTCATTAGGTCAAAAACTTTTATTCCTATTTGTCACTTCTGTGAAAAAATAGGACATATCAGACCTAGGTGTTACAAGCTTCAAAAGGAAAATAAGACTAAAACTTCTTGGATTTCTGAAAAATCAAATCTCAAAGGGAGATTTGTGGCTCACCCAAAGGGAATGAATAGAATTTCAAAAATAATGCCTAACTTCCTTACTCCAAACTTAAAGCAAGTATGGAGAAGAAAAGAAACTCAAATTTGTCTATTGGATAAGGTGTCACCTTCATCTGAGGAAGACAATTTTACATGCTTGGTGGCATTCACTGCTCTCTCATCCTGTCAGTCTAATACTTGGTATCTAGACAGTGGTTGCTCAAGGCACATGACTGGAGACAAAAGATGGTTCACATCTTTCACCGAGGATTGTAAAAATGGAGCAGTCATGTTTGGAGATGGAAAAAGAGCAAGGATCGTTGGAAAAGGAGAAATCAAAACACTAGGAATTCCATGCTTAAAAAATGTCATGTTAGTGGATGGGCTTAAAGCTAACCTAATTAGCATTAGTCAAATTTGTGACGATGATGATGCTGAAGTACTTTTCAATAAATTGAAATGTAGTGTAAAGGTTGCTAAAGAGGTTGACAGTTTTGAAGGAAAAAGGTCTAAGGACAATTGTTATTGTGTGAATGCAAATGAGTTACATGTGCCTGACATATGCAATAAGGCAACTGATGATATTTTGGATTTATGGCATAAACGATTAGGTCACATGAACTGTAAGGATTTGATCAAGCTTTCCAAGAAAGAGTATGTGAGGGGCTTACCGATGTTGACTGGAGAACTTGGAATTTGTGGAGAATGTCAAGTGGGAAAGCAAACAAAGAGTGCACACAAATCCACAAATTACATCTCAACTTCACGGCCTTTAGAACTGATGCACATGGACTTGGTTGGACCAGTACAAACCGAAAGCATTGGGGGAAAAAAATACATACTTGTCTTGGTGGATGATTTCTCATGCTTTACTTGGGTTGCCTTCTTGCGAGAGAAATCTGATGCATTCACTGCATTCTTTGGTTTATTGAATAAAATTCAAAATGATAGAGTTAATTCAAATGATCGTGTGGTAAAACTCAGAACTGATCACGGAACTGAATTTGAAAACATATCGTTTTCTAAGTTCTGTGATGAAAAAGGTATTGATCACAATTTTTCTGCTCCTATTACTCCTCAACAAAACGGAGTTGTGGAACGAAAGAATCGTGTTTTACTTGACATGAGTCGTGTCATGCTGACAAGCGCTCGTTTGGCAAAGCATTTCTGGGCTGAAGCAATTAGCACTGCGTGCTATACGGCAAATAAAGTCTATCTTAGACCCGGTACAAAATGCACACCTTATGAGATCTGGAAAGGGAAGAAGCCAAATGTTAAGCATTTGCGAGTATTCGGTAGTATATGCTACATTTACAGAGATAGAGAAATGTTAGCCAAATTTCATTCAAGAAGTGATATTGGAATTTTTCTAGGATACTCTCTCACAAGTAGAGCATACAAGGTGTTCAACAAGAGAACACAAAATGTTATGGAGTCCATTAATGTCATTGTGAATGACTCTCTCTTAAATGTTGAACAACCTGCCTCAGATGAAGAATTCTTTCAAAGCAAATCAATTGATGGGTTATCCGCTACTCAGGGAGAAGTGCACCAAAATATTGACTCAACAAAAGTTTTGAGGAAAGGACACAAGCAAGTGCAAAAAGATCATTCCAAGTCAGACATCCTTGGTGACGTAGAAGATCAAATGTTGACAAGAAGTAAAACTACTGCTGTAGTAAACTTTACGTGCTATATATCAAAGATTGAGCCAAAAAATGCCAAGGAAGCTCTTTTAGATGATGACTGGATTATGGCCATGCAAGAGGAACTCAATCAATTTGTTCGCAATGATGTATGGTACCTTGTTCCCCGACCCCAAGAAACAAATGTTATAGGAACAAAGTGGGTGTTTCGGAACAAAACTGATGAACATGGCATCATCACGAGAAATAAAGCTCGTCTCGTGGCTCAAGGATACACTCAGGTAGAAGGTTTGGATTTTGATGAGACGTTTGCACCCGTTGCGAGATTGGAGTCCATTCGGTTGTTACTGGCTTTTGCTTGTCATCTGCGTTTCAAATTATATCAAATGGATGTCAAGAGTGCTTTCTTAAACGGAATACTTCAAGAAGAAGTCTATGTGGAGCAGCCAAAGGGATTTGTTGATCCAAGGCATCCTGATTATGTGTACCGTTTGAAGAAAGCCTTGTATGGTTTAAAACAAGCTCCGAGAGCATGGTACGACAAACTCTCATCGTACTTGTTAAGGAAAGGTTATACACGTGGAGCTATTGACAAGACTTTGTTTGTCAAAAGAATCAAGAAGGACGTGGTGATAGCACAAGTATATGTGGATGATATAGTGTTTGGTTCCACATCTGCCACACTTGTAAAAGAATTTACTGAGGTCATGCAGAGTGAATTCGAAATGAGCATGTGTGGAGAACTAAATTTTTTCTTGGGATTACAAGTCAAACAAAGTGAAGATGGTATTTTTGTCTTTCAGACAAAATATGCTAGTGACCTAGTTAAAAAAATTTGGCTTGCATTCAGCAAAACCCGTCTCAAATCCCATGGCAACAACCACAAAACTTCACAAGGATCCAAATGGAAAAAGTGTTGATCAAACACTTTACAAAAGCATGATTGGAAGCTTGTTGTACCTTACTGCTAGTAGGCCTGATATCTCTTTCAGCGTTGGTGCTTGTGCATGTTATCAAGCTGATCCAAAAGAATCGCATCTGGAAACTGTCAAAAGAATCATCAGGTATGTGAGTGGTACAATTAATTATGGTCTTCATTATTCCTTTGAAACCAATTATGAAATTGCTGGATTTTCCGATGCCGATTGGGCAGGAAATGTTGATGACCGAAAAAGTACTTCTGGAGGTTGTTTCTACGTTGGAAATAATCTCGTTGCTTGGCATAGTAAGAAACAAAACTGTGTGTCTTTATCCACTGTCGAAGCTGAATATATTGCTGCTGGTAGTTGTTGTACGCAATTGCTTTGGATGAAGCAAATGCTTCGTGATTATGGCATTCATCAAAGTTCCTTTTCTGTTTTCTGTGACAACACTAGTGCCATAAACATTTCCAAGAATCCTGTTCAACATTCTCGTACCAAACATATTGACATTCGTCATCACTTTATTCGTGTTTTGGTTGAAGAGAAGGTTTTAGTGCTGGAATACATTGCCACTGAACATCAACTTGCAGACTTGTTTACTAAGCCTTTAGACACTCATCGTTTTGAAACCCTTCGCAAGGCTTTAGGAATATGTCGTGTGTCTTAACTTCTGTTGGTTTTCATTTTTCATGTTTCTTTTTCTCTCTTTTCATTTTTCTAGTTATTTTTATAAAAAAAAAAAAAAAGGGGTTTTCCATATCTTTTTATGCACAACTTTTGTCCACAAAATTCTTTGCTTTGTGCTAAACATGATATATTTTGCCTTGGTGGTTGATACTATATGTATGTTTTCTGATTAAACATGACTACTTGCCAGAAACTCCGCACCCTGTGAGCTTTAAAGCCTCCATTAGTGTATGCATTTTTCATACACTCTTAATTGTTTCTGTGTGATATATCTTATGTGATTTGACTCTCTAGAACTTGCTTTGAGATCTCTCAAGGCTTTGTATCACTACTTACTCTACCTGTGAGATGAAAGTCGGACTTACGTTCTTCATCATTATCTTATAAGCCCCCTGCCTTATTATTATTTTATTTTTTTCTATCTGTCTTATGGAGCTTCTTTTTAAGCACAGATTACCCACTTCCATTTTTATACACTGCTTCTCACCTCCATTGCAAAATCAAAGCCAGTTGCCTCCATCGTTCTTTTAGAGTCCAAGAGTGTTTCACTACTGCAGACAAAAATATTGTGCTGCTAGCAACTTTCCAAGTCAAGAAAAGATATTGAGAAAAGAAAAAAAAAAACAAAAAAAGGGAATCCAAAATCGTATGTTTTCCACACATATATCAAAGGAATCAAAAGCAGGCATATCAAAGGAATCAAAGGAAGGAATATCACCGCTACAATTATACATGAAGACCACTAATAAATCAAATGTGCACAGCGTCTTCTATTGCTCCAGTGGTTCTTTCAGTCTCAAACTCTCTCCAGTTTTATATCTCAAGGACTCTAAAACTTTCCGGACTTCTATTCTCCTTATTCTCTTTTAACTTTATCCAGTTCCTAAGCCTAGTTACTACCCTTCATAAGACTTTCTTTCATCTCTTGAGGGTAGGTTGTTGATGTGTGGAGATAAGATTGATCTGCAAGCCTATGGTAGAGCATTCACATAATGATCTTTTTGAGTGTAAACACTTCACCCCAAACACCTTGAGTGATATTTGATCATATTCCATGTGAGTTTAGGGGTTGATGTTGAGATGGCTTGTTTAATCATATTGCATGTATATGGTTTCGACTATTTTGGCAGTCTCCTGGTTGTATTATGTTTCTGTGGCTATTACATTGTGTCTTTTGTTTTATTTCTTTTTTTTTTTTTCTTATCTTTTTGGGTGTTCTAGTTGCTTTGCAATTGGAGTCAATTGGGTTTCTCTCTTATTTATAGTCCGGTTTCTTTCATTGTTCATTGCACGTTGTACACCAACATTTTTTTTGTCATGGCATCCTCACGTAAGTCTGCAGTTCCTCCTATTTTGAAAGGCAAGACTCCTGTTATTAATCCTTCCTTCTCTCCTCCCCGTACACGTTCTGTGAAACGTAAATTGTTTTCTTCCCCATCTGATTGTTCAGCTTCGCCTGATATTAATTTTTCCCAAGCGGTCTTCCAACAAATGCTTGATCTGAACAAGAAATTTTCTTTGCTCGAACGTTTCATTAAGTCCTCCACAAATGATCTCAGTCATCGTATTTCTAATTTGGAGCAATGTTTTCGTCGCCTACCCAACCACTTGTTTGCTCCTCTCATTCATATTTCTTCCTCTGATGACGAGGATGACTTCCACCCTGATTGTGTTCCATCGTCTCCTTGTCCTCCTTGTCCACCTATTCCGGACCACTCACCGCTGCCTACTCTTACTCCAGAAGATGATCCAGAAGAGGATCCCGAAGACAATCCGGACTATGATCTCTACTGGGTTTCGGATGACGATGGTGTTGCCAAGCATGATTGATTATTGGCTTTGGCGTTTCCCTGTGACAAAAAGGGGGAGAGACTAGAGTTAGGGGGAGAGACTTTAGCTAGAAGAGTTCTTTTTGTTTTTAGCTAGGAGAGTATTTTCGTTTGTGAGTTTTTAGTTAGACGAGCTTGTTTGATGTTACATGATGTTTGGATGATTATTTCTTAATAAAGTTTTTTTTTAATTGCTGCACGATGAAAGATGTTGATATGCTTGAATCATCTTTAAGTCTTAATTTTCTTGCAACATCTATCTTTTGTACGTCACGGGTGTTTTGTTTAATGTGTGCAGATTACAGACTTCAGTACATTAGTTTAAGGTTTCTACAATGTTGTTAATTGATGGTTTTGTCAAGGAAATGCCAAAGGGGGAGATTGTTAGGGTAAAATTGGCAATCCCTGACATAATGCCTGAGTCTGTAATAGCTTAGACTTGTTATACATTTTCAATTGTAATAGTTTAAGTCTAGGAAGGGTTCTCACACTTTCGATGCAAAGATGTTACCTACACGCGATAAATATTCAGGTACGTTTGCACGCATGCATTCAACTACATTCATCTGTTATCTCATGCTATTGTAGTTAGAATAGGACTCTTGACTATTGTGTGTTTTATCTCTTTTAAATAACTTATCCTTTCTATAATAATCATTAAAACACACTTTCAAAGAAACAATCTGATTGCATTGGAACTTATCAGTTTGCATTGGGACTTATCGGTTTGCATTGGGACTTATCTGTTTGGATGTTGATAAGAGTCATCTGGTTATATGGCTTGGATTCTTATCGGTTTGAGTTGGTTAGGCATTAAGCTCATATAAGAGTTGTCAAACCCTTGGAAAAAGTAGCCGCATATATGCATGTTTTTCTTGGAAGATATATGTGCAACAACTTTGTGATTTTAAACAAGAAAACATTATTTTTCAGTGGCTGCCATATTGTGGTTTTTCATTAGCATGTGTTTTTAAAGGGAACCATTTATGCAGAGAAACTGACTTTATTGAAAAGGATTTTTGAAGAAGCATCAGTTGGGTTTTTCGTGTGCGTGAAAAAATAATTGAAATACTGGTGTTTGCTTATGGTTCCAACAGCATGGGTTTTTAAGAGAAGATATTATTTTTCATGCTGTTTTTCTTTGAGGTTTTAAATTGAATATCAATTATGGAAATGAGCCTTGTGATTTTCGTAATTGATTATTTTCCAAACAAACACTTCATCATATAAACATTCTGCATGATCGAGTTAGCATTGTGCAAAGTTCGAGGGAAAGGTGATTGACGGTCGTGTTAGTACCGTGCCACTTCAACTCGAGGACTGAAGAAAGATCGAGTAGCAAAGCGCGGAGACAAAGCTGCCAACTGGTATGAGTGTCTAGTTGATGAGTTTTGTAAGTCTTTATGTATTCTTTCTTTCTTAGTGCTTCCTGGCTTGGTAGCCCGAGGATTTTCCCAGTGGTGGGTTTTGCCTCGTTAAATCCTACATCATGTGTGTGCTTTTTATATTCATGTTGATCATTTGTGTAGGATTAATTTTGCATAACTGATTAATCGAAATCATAATTTGCTTTAGCGTTAAGTTGTCATTTATAGATTAAGTTAGTACCCATCCTAGGACTTTCAAATTACTTTTGTATTCTCTTTCTCAGATGTTTATGTGCTAGTTTAGTTTTCAGTTCTATTTTCCTCTCCTCACTAGACTATGTTAGATAATTTTATTCAGTCTTAAACTATTTTTGAAAATAAATCCAGATGTTCTGTGGCTGTGTAACACAAAATTTTGATGTGTGAACAAAAATTCTTATGTTGTGATGTAGTGTTTGGACAACGTGCTATTCATGCGTATACTATGTTATATCTCTTTTAATTTTCTTCTTAAAAAATCAGTACATGTCCCAGTTAGTGATTTATCAATTTCCACCTGTGTCTACCAATGTCTTCATAATGTATTATTGCAATAAACATGTTATGAAGGCTGTATTCGTTTTAGGAAGGTTAATTTTCACACTCCCCCTTTAAACATCATTTATTATCGCACACAACATCCATCCAATGTAGACAAGACTCAATCCTATACGTTTAAATTTACCTTTCTTTTTTTTTTTTTTTTTTTTTTTTTTTTTTTTTTTTTTTTTGGTTTTTTACCCAATCGTCTATGAAACTGTTTACAGTGTGTGGTGATACATCTGTTTTCCCTTTTTCTATTTTCATTTTTTTTTTCATTTTTTTTTTTTTTTTGTGAGCACAGACAACATCATCCTCAACAGCACTAGTTCAACGCTTTTCTTTGTTGATCCAGACACTCTAGAATTAAATTCGTACAAATCAGTGTAAGTCCATTCATTATCATAAAAGAAAAATTATAACACACTTAGAATTATTAAAAGAAAAAAGCTATTTTTTTATACGCTTATTCGATTAATGTTGGATCAAAACTGTTGCAGGTTTTCTAGCTGGCCTCACCCTGTTGGAACACTTCCTCCTTCCAATCAGGCAAATGAGGCTAAAGTTTTGCAAATTGAAAAAAAGGTGACGATTGAAGAATTAAGCTATTTTGATCCAGATTTATATAAGGTGCATATAATGCTTATATTTTATCGTGTTAAATCAAAACCATCTTATTCACTTGTTACTTCTTTTACAGAAGCTTTCTATTTAACGATCATCAACCATGTAAACATCTTTCTAAATATTTTACAGGATGATACATTTTTGTGCAAGGCATCAATTAAGCGGTTTAACACAAAGTATGAAAGGTGGTATGCTGCTTGCTCTACATGTGCCAAACAAATGTACAAAGATCCAACGAATGGTCAATTGATCTGTTAAAACATCCGAATCAAATCCCAACTCCTTGGTAATAACTCAAATAGTATGTTTCAGTTATATTGATCAATCGTTGTCTCACACCGTTCTTAGATTAAAATTTATACTTTATTTAGTTTTTATATATTTTTAATTAATATTTCATCAATCTTTAGAACAACACAATCAAGGTTTAGCCATTGAATCATAAAATTTGTATGATGCAATAAAATGACAGCTTTTAACCATCTGACTACACGACGAGCTAAAAACTTAATTATATTTGAAATGCACCTTTATACAGCCATACTTTTATTTTTCATGCCATTGATATTAACTTTAAGCTATAACATAGAAAAATCTATGAAAATGCAGTTTTAAACTCATTAGACTATTTATGCTTTGTAATCAATGCTTTTTGTGTTTGAATGAAGATGAAACAAAAGAAATCAATGCTCTCATTATCGGCAAATCAGGTGAAAAGTCTTTGGCGTGCCCTGCAAAGATTTGGTTTTCAATCAAAGATCAGCATATCAAAAATAATTGCCGAGCGAGTTTCTCAGACTTATAGGCCAAAGAAAAAAATTTCACCTCCGATTTGGATCTAGAAGAAATTTGTTGAATTCAAATGATTTCCTCATCTACAATGTTTTTGAGGACACCGCAATCCCACCAGCAACTTCGCAGTCTATCGGTAGAGAAATTGCAATGTCTTCCACAACAGTTTCATCTTCTACTACACTGCCTGAAACGACCGGAGAATCACACAAGAGAAAAAGAGACTCAATTAGGAGAGCCTTTTTTTACAAGAGTTGAAAAAAGGTTATATTCTGTGAGCAACATTTTTTTTCTGCACCTCGAATTATTTTCAATGTGATCTAAATTTATTTTTGCAACCTGATATGTTTGGCACAATGACACACAGGAAGTCTCTAAACTAGATGTGCAAGATTTTGATCAGGTGCCAATCAAGTTATTGAAGAAAAATTCTTCTCCAATGACACATAGGAAGTCTCTTTGTATCTTCATTTGTTTCCCTCTATTCCCGTTTTTTACGTGATGTAGCTCTATTCATATACACACCTTATTTCATCTTCATTGCCATTTATATTTTTCCCTCTCTACACATTCTCTTATTTGAAGTGACTCTTGGAAGGAACAAACTTCTGTTGTTGTACAAAACAATGTTATCATCTGTTGTTCGAACTAGAACAATGCTTCTCCATATTTTTTGCATGTGAATAGGCCATTGTAAGATCAGTCCCCAAATTTTTTGTGTACATGAACAATCTAATGTTTTCAAATCTTTTATCTGCAACCACTGATGTGAATCAAGAAATAGGATGACTGCCAAGGGAGAATATCAGATTAACCATTTTTGTATCTCAATGAAAAAATGTTTGCTCATGTTTTTTTTTTTTTTGTATAAAATGTATAAATCTAGACACTATCCTATAAAAAGTATTCGCTACATTATCTATACTGCCTTCATTATCTTTGTGTAAATAGTGTTGGTTTGGATTTCTATGCATTTATATTTTTAGAACATGTTCTATGGTTGGATTTTCGCTCCCATAACAACGTGCAGCACAATTTTCTAGTGTATACTATGTGTTTGCAAATTTTCGTAATTGTTTGCCATGTTGTTTAATTATGGTGAATTTATTAGTAACCCATGTTCGTATAGACAGTTTTACTGGCAGATTGTGTTGGTCTTTTGAGGCATCATTTTAGACTACTATTCTGACCCAAAACGGTTCTATATTTTTATTTTATGGAGATTAGTATGTCTATATTTTTTATATGTATAATTTTGGTTGCAATCAAGAGTATATATTAATTAATTATGATAAATTCTTAAATAAGTGTAACTCGCTGAAATTCTGTTTGACAACTTTATGTTGGTTGTGATGTCTATTTTATTATGTCTAAAATATAAAGCAATTTTCTTTAGGTACATCTTTGAAAGAATATATTAACAAGTGTTTGCCCAAGTGGGAGATTTAGTGAACAAAAATTGGGCTTCACACTCATTAACTTATTTGCAAGTATAAACCCTGAAAACTTAGTGGGAGTTGTTCTAAAATTTTGAACATTAAGTGGACTTCCATAAATCTATTAAAGCGTTATTCTATCTTCCATGAATTTGTGTTTTGGTTGATGACTCGAATGACAATAATATGTTTAAGTTGCATGAAGGGATACTTGGTATAATCATACATTTTTTGCAATCATTTGAATTCCTCGATTGATCATTTTTTTTGGGGCTCATAAGGACTTAGCACAAATCTGTATTTGCAAATTAAGTAATGATGTTGCAAATCAGTGGGAGCTTGAGTTTTGTGTTAGTAATGCCTTACATTTGAAAAATGACCTATAAGGTACATATAGAATCCATGTATTCAGTTTAATCTCTAGTTGGATTCATTAAGTTACATTTTAGTGTACTAGTCAATTATCTGATTAAATATATATTGGATATCAAGTTGTTATCAAATTGCATATTAAATGGCATGGCATGATCTATGCACTGCCTCACTTGTGAGGATTTCCATTTGCCCGCAGGTGTTGGAAATCACCAAGAAAGTAATTGGTATGGTGCATAGATCAGTGTCAAAAACATGTTAATTCATCTTGCTCACAAGTCTTGAATTAATTTGTTTTATGAAGTTTTGGGATATATTTTATTTGGACATATGCCTATTTGGTATTTTCAGTTGTGTCTGTTCGCTACAAACATTGTTTTTCTTGTTATTAGTCTAGTGAAAGTGCATGCATGATTGTTTTGGAGATGTATTCACACCTGTGGGTTATGGTGGTTTAATTAGATGAAGGATATCTGCATTGGCATATTTAAGGCTACGAAGAAGCATAAAGTGTAACTTGTGTGTTACAATAAGGTGGACTTGAGATGATATAAAGTAAGACATTTTGGTTAATTTAAAGCTTCATCTCTTGACCATAATTTGCATTTCATGTGAACAAGGATCTAAAGAACACTCAAGAAGCGTGCATTCTTGAATTGGCCCACATGCGAGTGTACATTCACAGTTGGGTCCACGCTTTAAAGAACACTCAAGAAGCAGTGTCCACTTGCGACTTGGCTCGTTAAGAGCTTCTCCCATCTCACATTGGAGCAAGTAGTACATGGAATAGGAAAAAACTCAACAAAAATGAAGGTCAAAGTAAATATTGACGGTGCTGCAAGAGGTTCGCTTGGTTTGGCTGCATTTGGTAGTATCATTCATAATTTTATGGGTCATTCTCTTGGTTGTTTTGTGGATTCAATGAGTTTGGTCTCTTCCTTGGACGCCGAACTACACGTTGTTATTCATGTTGTATCTTTAGACTGGGGTAGAGGTTGGCATTCATTATGGATTGAGTGTGATTCCTCCTTGGTTCTTCACCTTTTTTCTTCATCTTCGCCTTCTTTGACATTGATCCTCTGGAGGCTTTTGGTTAGTTGGCATAATTGTTGAGTTTTATTATACTCCACGTAGGTTCAAATTTCTCATATTTTTAGAGAAGGTAATCAAGTTAATGATTGTTTGACAATTATGGTGTTGAGCATCCTAGTGTTCATTGGTCAGATTCATGCCTTCTTGCACTGCATCTCCTTTCTTGTAACCTTTCTTAGCTTTCTTATTATAGGTTTTGCTAAAAATGGTTTGACTTATTTTTTATGAATTTTTTAACAGTCTGGGTTTGGCTTTGTGTCCCCTTAACATGTTGTATTCTTCTTGTTTATTAATAAATTATCCTCAAAGTCAATTCCCATAATAGCAATGTTAAAGTGAGATTCACTTTGTGATTATAAAAAATATAAAAATAAAATACATATGTCAGAGTACAACACAAATGATTGTCTTCATTCCCATATAATATATTTAGGGGCAAAACTCTTATTTAATCCAGAACAAGCGCGCTAGGAACAAACTAGTAACTAGCAGAAAATTAACACACTTAGGCAATATATTAATTATAGATAAATTTTACTTTATTTCGTAGAGGGGTCCGAAAGATGCATGCATAAGCAGATCTTCAGGATTGTAATACGCACGTGCAGAACTGGGTTTTTCTATATGCATATCGGTACGGATTAAGAGAACCACTTTTATTTCCAAATGCTCAAGCTGCTTCAGCTTCTATGGTTCAACCAATCCTGCAAGTGCAACAGTGGAGCAACAAGAAAAAAACTTGAGTCAATAATGTAAACTGTATTCTGATGGTAAAATTAATTCGGAATAGTCAATGAAAATAGTATGTAAGTGGATGGGGCCGGAGAGAGAATGAATTACTTTGAACAGTCGGTATTTGGAGAAATAGAGAAGGACAAGTTGATCCCACAGTTCCCAGGGAGAGCTTGGGCCAACTGGTATTTGATATTAATTTTCTGGGCTGCCGATTTAATACAGGCACATACAGCCTTCTTATCAGCAGAGGTTGACGCAGCAGATGCGAGGGCTGAGGCTCCAGCACAACATGCAGCAGGTGGCTTCCCTGAGCCACTTACAAGGTAGCTTAGGCATGGTCTAAGGTCCTTGGTTACGTCACTGCATGTTATTGTTGCCTCTGAACTTGCAGCCAGTAAAAGAAGAAGTAGCATAAGAGCAGCAGTAGCCACACTCAAACTAGAAAGTTTCATGGTTTTAGATTTAGAGAGATAAAGATTAGCTGCGTACCTTGCATTTGCCCTGCAGTCTTTGTTCCTTATTTAAAGGAAATTTTGGAATCAGGAAGCTCATTTGTGCAAGAAATATTAATTATAAAAAATATTTGGAGTACGTTTGATAGTGTAAATGAGTGCAAGAAAGAAGAATTGAGTCATTTTGATTTCTTCCATTTGGTCTTCCATAAGATGTCCAAACTTCTAGGTTAGGTAAAAAGATTATGTCAACTTATAAATTTCATATTACACTCGCAAAGTTTCTGAAAACTTTAATATATGGCCCCTCATGTTTAGAAAAGTTGTGATTTCAGAATGGGGTAGGTAAAGGCCAATTAGTGGCCATATTATTGTTAGGCTTTTATACACACTATTTTGTGCAATTATGTCATGACATTTGTCAATTTCTCTTGTAGTGTTGGGAACCACATACAATAAATTAGAGAGATTTTCAATGTTCCAAGAACACAGCTTGGTACACAAGTGTTTTACTACAATTGATTGAAAACTTGAAAAATAAATTCCAACGAATTGTATTACGACACAATGGACGAGCCTCTATTTCTGGCACATTGAAAATTTTGTTGACAAATAGGTATGTGTTGTAGGCATAATTTAATGAATAATTATGAAGACCATATAGAGAGAGAAGGTGCGGCATAGAGAGAAGAAGAGAGAGATGTGTAATTGTGGGTGTGTGTTATTCCACCCCATTGTGCCTTTATTTGTAGTAGTAGGGAAGGTTAATTCCTTACCCTTTAGGATTACAATATTTAATAGGTAATCTACTCCTAATAGGAATATAAGATATATTCCCATATCTACTAGGATTTACACAATCACATTCCTAATCTAATACGACTGCAACACTTCCCACTGAGTGTGTAAATACTCAAGTAAATGGCGCATCAGGTCTTCAGCGATGAAGTAAGTACAGTTGATGAAGTTGTCGGCACAATGAGCAAATACGAGTCTCAAATCAACGGAAGAATGCATAAAAAGGTAAAACTCACAAAAACTCACTATGGTAAAACCCAGGGTGGGAGAAAAGCCCATAGACTAAGGAGAAAAGTGAGAAGTTGCATTGAGTCAAAACTATACGTCTTTTGGATGCAAGTAGAAGAGCTCACAAGAGTATGATCAACCCAGGATGGGTGCCTCATTAAAACCTAGTTAGGTAGCACAAACCCAATGGGAAAAATGCTCCTAATCGTTGGGAAAATGAGTACATTAAGATCAAGTGAGTATACTTTTGGATACTCTTCCTAATTTTGACATAACTTCCAAATGAGAACTACAAGCATTGCATATGATGGTTAGGCACACCAATACCTCGAACAAGCTTCTGGAAGGTTGACTTCGACAGTGACGTCTTGTAGAGGTCGGCAAGGTTATCTGGGATCAGCTTGCCTGACTTCAATCTCCTGATGCTTTGCTGATGTGATGTAGACGCAATATGTCTTGGCGTTGACTTCGTTGACGTATCATGGCTTGGTCAAATTGATACATGCGACATAGTCTTCATGGATCGTCGTTGGGACTCAATGATGGATGAAAAACAACAAGAACTTCGAAATATGCTCAACAAGAACTTCTAACCATGTCTCACTTATGGCGTAGTGAAGTAAGGTGAGTCTTGGAATGATTTGAAGATTTTGCAACTAAGGTCATATTGTGGACCTCCAAGATATTGCGATATCCCTAACGGTAAAGACATAACCATTTGGGGATTTTTCCTTGTGCGGGTTTGATAAGTAACATGCGTTAGCATAACAAACAAGGCAATCATCATTTCGAGGATCAGGGGGGTTGGATCTGCTCAAGATGCGTTAGGATTTGATTTGCTATCTAAATACAATGTGCTAAGTACAACGAAGCGCAAAGTTGAACTTTAGATATGGAATTCCGGATTCCATAACCTCTTCAAGGATCTCATTTGCATATAATGTATAGACGATCAAAGGTATACTCAAAGGTGACACATTCGGGGTCTAAGGTACTTTCAGAACAATGCTTGAACTTTAGGTTAAGGCATAAACAAGTTTTCCCAAGATCCTTCATCTCAAATTCCATCTTCAAGTGCGAGGTAGTTTTCTCAAGCTCTTCCAGAGTCTTAATGAGATGTATGTCAACGACATAAACTATAATTCTAGCAATTCGAAATAAGACTTTATAGTTTAACACGCAAGGGCATAATTCATCCTTGATTGATCAAATAATCATTTAGACGGGTATACCACGTTCGTCGGATTGTAAGTGAATCCTTAAGCAAGTTAAGAGGGCGTTCCGTGGTTTGGAACTATTTGAACCAGTCCATGTAATTCTTGGAGAACTTGCATGTAAATCTCCGTATCTATATCCCCATGGAGAAAACACTAACCACATTTCATAATGCTGCTATCAATCATAGGACGTTTGACAGAAACTTTGCGCCGTAAGGCGTGCATCATATCGCACTATTTCATTCATCTCAATATGCTTCATTTCCCACTTGTAACACAATAAGGTTACCTTGGGCAGTGTAGGAACGATAGGTCTAAAACACACTTTGGTAAAGAATTTGACCTGAATTGTAACTTTAATTGTCCAATCAATTCTATGTTATCACTTAATCAACGGAACACGGTTCGATATCGTCACTTTTCATTTATGTCAGTAGCTACCATATAAGCGAAAACATCATCGATGATAATCTCATTTCAATTCCATTTAGCTCATCCAAACTAGTATACTGGACCAAGAACTTCGTGTCTCAGGAGTAATACGGATTAATCTTATGAGATGGAAATGATTTGAGACAGTGATCAAGTGTAGATTCATTTTATGCCATTCCTTCCTCTTCTAGGGAAGTGAATGATAGGAGCATATTTATGCGCCTTAGTTAGCTAGTTCTTATGCATTTTTGTTATGTTTTCTTCGTTAAAGTAGTCTTTTAAGCTACGTTCATGTGTTTTCAGGTTTAAAGGACATATTACATGAAATGATGCAATTTGGAGCAAAACTGAGCTGGAATGTGGTGTATGCAAATAGAGCACGAGGAATGGACGTCCAAAACAATGCATCACACAATCTTCCTCCTAAGCCGTGCATCCCACCATTCCTATCTATCATCCATAAACCCTAATTCCCTTTAATCCATAGCCTTCCATTTAATCCACCCATTGATCTATGAAACCATCTCATCCATTCATCCTATTAACCCTAGTTAAACATTTAATCCACCCATTGATAATTCCCACCTACATCCGCAAATCCCATTCATTCTCCATTTTCTTATTCTCCATTATCTCCTAATTCCTCCATAATTCTAATCAAACCGTGCATTACCTCCACCATGCCATTTTTCTAATCTAATATCCCCCCACCATTCCACCTACACCACTATATCCCATTTTCCCATTCATTATTCACACCATTCCATTCATTCCACTAACCCTAATTCCATGCCATTATCTCCCACTAATCTTCACCTAAAACCGAGCACCATATCCCATTATCCATATATAAGCCGTGCACTACCATAACCTAATTCAACCATTATTCTATGCAGCACATTCAACCTATTATTCCATCCGTAGCACCATCACCCACCATTCTAATTATTATATACACCATTCCACCCACACCACTTCCCATTATCCTATTCCATCCGTGCATTACATCCACTATCCCATTTTACATACAATATATCCCATTATTCATTGAAACCCGTGGAGCATTCTCACATTCTTTTCCCTCCGTAGCCAATATAACCTAATTCATTAACAATTCTAATTCCCCATCATCCGTGCAACACTAATCAGCCATATTCCGCACAATTCTCCCATTAATCCGAGCATCCATTTTCCCATTCTAGCTTAAAGAAAAACCGTGCATATCTCCTTCAATTCGAGCCTTACCATCCATTCTCCTTCCATCACTCCACACCATTACAAACCACCCAACCTCCATAAATCCATCCCTAAACCCGCAAATCATCCACCAACACCATTTAACCAATCTGCCGCAGAAGGAGAAGAGGAAAGAGGAGCTTCGACGCGCACCAATTCACGTGGATTCGTTGGGCGTTCTAGGTGTAATCAATCCTTTGTGCTTTATGTTTAAATTCATTTGTAATTCTCTTTTTGTGAACATGAGAGGCTAAATCCCCCTAGTTAGCTAGGGGGTGATTCGAAACCATGGTTATACTTGCAATATGAATTGATTACTTTTGGTTGGGATTTCATGAATGTTGGATTCAATTTGTTTAACCGTTTGATTGATAACTTATTTATGAATGTTTATTAAGAATGCGCGCTTAATTTTCATGCATAAATCTGACGCTAGAATATAAGTGAATTTCACCTAATCGTTATGAACTTATATTCACAAGTAGTGGAGGTTGCTTATAAACAATCGCGTTAAATGAATTCTTGGCACGAGTATCATGCTTTTCATAGTTACAAATGCCTTGTCGATGCTTATAATTTCCAAAGAACGTAATGATTCTAACTTGTATCTTTATCATGCTGTTCACATAGAGAACTTGTTAGGAATAATTTGTTTGCGATGCATATTCATCCAATTCAATGATTCTAGGGAAATTTGAAGGTTAATTTAAGCGGACCTAATTAACTTGGAGTGTCGAGTTTCATAATTTATCGAAAGACCAACTGAGAATCAATTTTGTATGCAAGTATAACATGTGTGGAGATGAACCCCTTGGCTATTCCTTCATCCATATTTTCATCTCATTCATATTTACGTTTTGCCTTTAATTACAATTTTTCCATTTAATTTAATATTGTCCAAACACAATCCCCCCTTTACTTTATTGTCAAATTAGTTAGAAATCAATTTAGTTTAGTGTTTTATATTGTTTTTACGTTTTTAAGTCAAAAATCCAAGTGATTAACAATCCCTCCTAATCCCCGGTCCAGAACGATCCCTACTTATACTTATACTACAATTGTCAAAAAGAGGGTTTAATTTGAGTGTCAAGTAATTCTCACATCAGTGAATCCTACGAACTGAGTGATATGTCGTGCTTCAGGTCAAGACAAATTGATTGGCTATCCGCCAATGTATCGGACCGTTCAACGGCGATGTTCAAACCGTCCAACAAGGATGGCACACCCTCTAGGGATGTTGACTCGACATCTGTTAAGTACGTCTGTCCTTACAGGCATGTTTGCAGTTAGGATATGATCTCGTCACTTTTGCTAGATTAGAGTAATACGTCTGGAACAACATTTTGAAAACTAGAATTCATCACACTTGCTTATCACACTTGTGCGATATAGGGATCGAGATGAGACATAGTGGGCAACATCCAGGTAACTTTGCGCTATTTTACAGGAACGTTGACGTTCTTATCTCCCCCTAACGGCAGGAAAACTATCTCATTAAAGTGACAACCTGCAAATGAGCGGTAAAGAGATTGCATGTAAGGGCTCTAAGAGAGCTAGTGTGAAGAAGAATCATGATCGACAAAAGATACACATCCTTCTTTGAGGACCCATGGTGGTACGTTGCAGCGGCACAAGGTGGACCCAGTAACTAACTATAACGTCATATAGGTTAGGTGGCAATGGGCCTTAAGGCGGACCAACATAACTGTGTACAAGGATTACATAGCCCTAGGCGGAAACCGAAAACTTGATACGTTTACCAAAATTTAGGCTATCATTTAAACCGCGCTTTATGATCACTAGGTAAAGCTATTTGGGGTGAATCATGGGAATTCGATGTTCAATTATAAACGCAAAACGACATGCAAAACTTTATCGGAAACCGTCGATATAAACTCTTCGGCATTATCCAGTCTCCTGGACTTTATGGGATAAGTAGGGTGGTGAAACCTTAATCAGCCAAGAGGTTTAGCAATAATATGTGTTGACAAACATGTGACCAGTTTGTTGATTCATCAACCAAAACCATAAGTATTTATATGGTCACTGTTTTGGTTGGATTAGTCCACGTATATTCCCTTGAATCCACTGTGAAAAGAGAGTCATGTCGTATCTTTGTGAGGAATGATATAGAAAATCAATTTTGCTAATGAGCATGCTTGAGAAAGTGTGCTTGTAGGCATAATATCCTTACTTCAGATAAGGATAAGTGTTGTAGTATCATTGTTCGACCTAAGTGTCCCAAAAGGTCGTGCCAAAGCAAGTAAACTGCTCAATCACCAGGCTTCAGGCCAGCCACATGTGGTGTATTCCCAGTTGGGAGACAACCCATTGGCCCCAAATCAAAGCTTCAGGCTCATTGTCATCTCGAATATCCCCTCATTGTCATCTCGAATATCCTTAAAAACTCAATGTTAGGGAGAATTTAAGGTCCCTTAATGGTGATGCAGTACCATTCATACAATGAGGAGCGTACCAATGCCCTTAATCAAGTTGGATAGACCTGAAGTCGTTGCTAGAGATGTGATTTGGGTGTAAAGTTAGTGTGTGTAGTACACATTCATCCAGATAACTAACTTTCCCACATTCCTAACTAATCACACGTTTAATTGAATTGGTCACATGTATTAAGAAACATGATTCAATTAACTCATATTTGAGAACAATATCAATAAGATTATCCATAAGTAAAACATACACCAAACTTGAATCCAAGAACATGGAAAGATGTTCACAAAGTAAATGGTTTACTAAGGGGATTTGGCCAACAAAACCATCCATGTCAAAATTGTGCTTTTCCAACGATGTATGGTGAAGCAAAATTAGTCGCAAATATTGACTACTAGAATGGTACTCCTCAACAACGTGGTAGGGGCATGAACAGGTGCATAACCAATGATCTATTCCATCAAGATGGAAGTAGATTATGTAGGGTTGAGGTTTGGGAATACTATCCCTTATTCTTGAAGCTTTAGGTATTAGGTACCAAAGATCATGCTTCGGGCATGATACCAAACCTTGGTAGGCCCTAATTCTACCATATGTTGCAAAAACAAACTGGAAATTAGATTGTGAGAGAATATGCCATTCGGTGTATCCTTGCCGAAGCAGTGCATCACCATTCCGTAGACTTTGACCGAACTAGATAGAGCTATTCAGTAGACTCCAGCTGAACTGGGTCCATACCTTTATCTCACGTTTGTGGTAGTAATCAGATCTGCGAATTTGGTAAACTTCTGCTATCTACACTACTGCTTCAGGGGTGAGTTAGAAACAAGGAATGATAAGAAAAGTATTATCCAGTCAAAATTCGATCGGATTTATAAATTTCAAAATTGTACTCATTCATGGACGTAAGCATGGTGTGCTTCAGGCAATGTCTTTCATGATTAGACAGTTCATAGGGGCGAGCCAAAGAGTCATGGAATCCTCGATCCGGAGTTACTTCCATTTGTAATGCTTTGAGCATAAATCTTCGAATGAAGATTATGGCGAAGGCTTATTCAGCTCTTCCATGCCATTGTTGGCTTTAATGGTTTTTCAGCTTCTTAATAGTCAAGTAGAGATTCACGTCTTGTACCCCACATAAAGTGGTTTATATTAGAAACGTCCAATTCAGGAAAATCGAACTTGTGACGGTACGACAATCTACTGAATAGAGGGAACAAGATTGCGATTGGTGCTATGGGAAGGAATCATCCATAAGCATCAAAGTTAGAACACACGAGTTCTAAGACATGATTTTCATAGGTGTATTGTTTTATGAAATCTTCAGGTTTCAAAAGCACTAAATTTGAAACCACAAGTTCAATTTAGTTTATGAACGTTTAGTTCATAAAAGAGAGGTTCCTGCAAGAACACAGAATGCAATATGCTGATTTAAGTGTAGTAGATTTGAGGTTCTTTGGGAACTCATGTATGAGTGCTTCATTACTACAAAAGTATGTCAACGGTTCAAAGTATAAAAATAAATTATTGAATCATTAATGTCGAAAAGTGATCTTTATGTCAATAATTTTGGATTCATTATCAGATTAATGGACTGCAGGTCACTTTTAATTAATTCAATAAATCGGGACCAAATGGGGTCAATTGTAGAAGCAAAAATAATAATAACATTTGGGTTAAAATTATTTAAAATGCTAAATAATAACATAGGGTCGAAAATACCATAGCCCAAAATTAGGTCGAGTGCCGTGAGCAAAAGGCTTGGGTGTGGTTACAATAGTAGCCCACAGGGTGGCTTCATGCTATGGGCCTAGGGTTTAGCAACAAGTGCTGGCTTAATTGGGGCCAAGGGTATGGGTTAAGCCCAGCAGATTGCTGGCCTTGGGTTCGTGTGGGAAAGCAAGCTTTTAGGTCACACGAGGCCAAGCCACAAGCTAGGGCCAAGTTATTGGGCTGCGACAAAAGCCTAGCAACCAAAAAGGTTATGGCATAGGGGCCGAGGCAAGGTAAAGAACCAGTCTAGCTAACCAGAAAACTGGTGCAGACGGGCCGGGGCTTCAAGCCTGTGACAGTGACAGGCCCAACATGGCTTCAAGCATACGCGTTGTGGGTTGGGTTTTGGACTAAGGCTTTTAGGCCCGCGAGATAACCATTCCAAGCCGAGGCCTGGTTGAATGTGAAAGTAAGGCAGCAAGCCTAGAGGGCTGTGTAAAGGTCTAAATCGGTGTCCCAAGGTCTGTCGCCACGGTGGTACTAAAAATTACCCAATTTTTTTTCGAACCTAGGGTTTAAAACCCTAATTGCTTCTAATTTATGAATATACTTTGACTCACATATTCCACATAGCAAAAATTGCGTAATACATGAAATAAATATATATATTGACAACTATATGAACATATGCAATATATATATTGGAAGGTAAACACAGAGGGTTCATGCATCATGGGAAATGTTTTCATGCTTCAAGGTCGTTTCAAATATCTTCCTTTATTTTAAGCGTACCTGATTGGCAGAAAACAACAAAAGCCTTTGAATTTGTAAAAGATCCTTCTCGGAAAGCCGGAATTGCATCTCCACTGTGTTGTATCACGTTCAACACAAAAAAAATTAAATTGAATCAATAACATGTAGATCAATTCAATAAAACAATTAATTAATCATAAAAAGAATAATAAAACGTAATACTCCCCTGATTGAAGAATAAACTCTCTTTAGCGCAGCGTCAAGAGCGTGCTGATAACATGTTGTAGGCATAATTTACCGAACAATTATGGAGGCCATATAGAAAGAGAAGGTGCAGCATAGAGAGAAGAAGAGAGAGATGTGTAATTGTGAGTGTGTGTTATTCCACCCCATTGTGCCTTTATTTATGGTAGTAGGGAAGGTTAATTCTTTACCCTTTAGGATTACAATATTTAATAGATAATCTACTCCAAATAGGAATATAAGATATATTTCCATATCTACTAGGATTTACACAGTCATATTCCTAATCTAATAGGACTGCAACAATATAATACATGAAATGGGGAGAGTAACATCATAATCTAATTTATCTGAGGGATTTTATTTGAGCACATACTCTCTACATTCATTTTACTTTAAAAAAAAAATTGAACAAATATTACTTTTAATTAAACTATTAATATCTCCTTAAATTCAAATTTACTACCTAAAATTGTCCTCATACACCCAATTTGATGTATATTTAACTTTACACCAATTTAAAAAATAAAAAGCCAAAATCAGTTGAAAAGGACTCTAATTCTGCAACCATTTCCATATCTGATTTTAAAATGTGCGAACTTGCTGCTCCAATATTTCTCATAAAAGAAGTGACCACGCAGGATGGTGATCCTCTTCTCTATTCTTGCCAAAGTCGAAAATGTAGGCACAATAATATACATTCTTCTCATCTGCATAGAAAGAATGATATTCATTATCATCACTGTCCCAATCTTCTTTCTTTACCAAAAAAATCTTCTTCTTTTTTATGAAAACCCAACTTCAATTCCACCTCATCACCATCTCCAAAGCTTATTTTGAGCGAGCTATATCAACGTTTCCACACAGAGTCACCATTTTGGACAAAGGCGTATATCATGCCACGCTTAAACAATACATCAAATTGACCATGGTCAATCTTTAATCAATTTGGAAGAGATTCCAACTTTTTTCTCTCGCTCTGCACAAACCCAATTCCCTAGAATAAAACACTGCCGCTACCAGACGTTATGATATATTTGAACTAGATACTACTATTTTCAGAGGAACCAATAAACGAACTTAAGATAAAAATTGAGCGATGCTAGGTTTGATTTTGGGGGTAAGTATGATATTTTTAGTTTTATTGTTAAATTTATTTTGTATTCAATAGTAAATATGCAATAAGATAAGAAAGAAAAATTTTAAGTTTGAGGTTATATGAGTTCAAATAATTTTTTTTTTCTTTATTTAAGCTAGTGCTTTCAATCTCGATGGGGCCACCATCTCGCTTGCAGATTGTTTTAAAGAAGTCTTTTGCCAGGTGCAAAGGTGTGAGAAAGCTTGTGGTGAAGGGGGATTCCAAACTCATCATTCAGGTGGTGCAGTCGGAGTGGAAACCCCCTTGGCATCTTATACTGATCATTGAGAACATCAAGTGACTAACGTCGGGATTTTAATGCATTAGATGGCATCATATTTTTAGGGAAGTGAATTTTGTCGCGGACAAATTAGCTCACGTGGGCCTTTCAGTGACGAATCCATATTTTTGGGATTATTGTCTACCTGCTTCGGCCTTGGATGCTTTTAGATTTGATTGTTTTGGGAATCGGTTGTACAAGAGGCTTTTCTGTTTAATGAACTTTTTTTTCCTATATTAAAAAAAAGAAAAAAAACCCAAGTGTAACATTGCAATTAAAATGTAATTTGTCAAAAGTTGAGCATAGTCAATAATATCTAGGTCTCATTCGCTCCACTATATCAATGAACGTCGCATGGGTCTTTGAATATGACGCTGACTTCTACACCATTATCAACCAGTATGCAGCTTACTAGACATTGGATATCTGGACTTTGATGACAACGACGTCGTCTTGAGGCAAGCAGACGTTCTCCAAATCATAGTCTGAGAACATCAGGATGTTAGAGTCTATGGTAAGCGGCTTGTTGATGGTGGCCACCATTCTTGGTTTCTTGCAAGCCGTTTTTCTTTCCTTCTAGGTATTTCTCAGATATTCTTGTTCGCCTTATATACAGTTCACCTTAGTGGAAGCTTTTTCCGAGTACTGGAGAAGATGAGCATACTGAAGCTTTTGGTACTTTCTGTGACATCCCACATCGCCCAGGGGAGTGATCCTTATATGTATATTCCCATCCCTACCTAGCACGATGCCTTTTGGGAGCTCACTGGCTTCGTGTTTCGTAGGAACTTTGAAGTTAAGCGAGAAGGGACTAGAGCAATCCCATGATGGGTGACCCACTGGGAAGTTGCTCATGAGTTCCCAAAAACAAAACCGTGAGGGAATGGTAAGCCCAAAGCGGACAATATTATGCTACGGTGGTGGAGCGGGCCTGGGAAGTGATTCGCCCCGGGCCGGGATGTGACACTTTCTGATGCATCTCAGCAGACTAATTTGTTGAGATGACCCGTTTGACGTTAGGTTAACCATTTTCGCCTTCTGGGTGGTTAATCTTTCAAAGTAAGTAACCACTTCTTTGAGATCTTTAATGTGTGCCTTTAAGTTGGCAAACCTAGCAGGTTCTTTAGGCAGGGGCTTCGTCGGACGCCGTCTAGAAAAAAACAAATTTCCATGATTTCTTCCCCTATCTCATCAATGGCGGCAACATTGTCATACCCTTGACAGGTACTGCTTTGAGAGGCAATGAAGCCGATATGATTAACTAAATTTTCTGACATGTCGGTTGGCAGAATGATTTGGTTGAGAGAAATATGAGTTCACTCTCAAC
This sequence comes from Pyrus x bretschneideri, assembly GCF_019419815.1. Taxonomy (NCBI): domain Eukaryota; kingdom Viridiplantae; phylum Streptophyta; class Magnoliopsida; order Rosales; family Rosaceae; genus Pyrus; species Pyrus x bretschneideri. The sequence goes on along the minus strand of NW_025999790.1, from coordinate 32,865 downwards.
GAAAGCACGAATTGTTAGAACCAAATTCGCACACCTCTGTGAATGGTGGTCGAGTGCAAAGTTGAATAAACTTGAAAAACCTGCAAAACAGTAAACAACCGTTAGCATGCTTAAGACCGAAGGGGGTGCTGGCCAAAGGCTCTCCGATAGTCAAGTTAGTGAACGATTTTATGACTCAAGCAGTGGGCAAGAGGATTCAAGTGTTTAGATTGCATTATTATAAATGAAACCTAGGTGAGTGTATTTATACCGTAGGGAGAGAGACATTTTTTAGGATAGAATTCTCGTTTTAAGCCAAAAGAATCCTAGAGGATATCTAGAAGTATATATTGCACCCCTTAGGAGTTGTGATTACTTGCGGCGCATGCCAATCCCTAGCTTGTAGGAACTCCAAGAATTATAAGATTTGATTATGTTTATATCCAGATCAAATCGCGTGTTTTGCAGAACAAGCATGGTTACCCAGCAAAGTCACTAGGACTTCGCCTAGTGCCCAGGAATAGAGTGATGGTGGCATTGTTAGTCTATCTGATACAACTCTACTTGAAGCTGGTGTGTCTATGACCAAACTTCCAAGGTAACTTTATTCAGATCAGACTTACTCCAACCCTAGAAAATCATGGTCCCTCATCGGTTGAACTACATCCCAGAGATGTATCTTTTTTAGTGTACATGTGATCTTCCAAACGTTATATCTAAATGAGACCCTTGAAGAGGTTATGAAACCCAAAGTTCTATATCTAAGTTCAACTTTGCTCTTTGTTGTACTTAGCTCATTGCTTTAGACAAGACATCTTCTTCGTTGTTGATATATTCATAAAGATGCAATACTGCACCTACACAGATCCATTGAATTGGTTAAAGACATTTTTCCGCTACCTCGAAGATACTACAGATTTGGGCTTATCCCTACGCATCTAAAGCAAAACCAACCCCTTGATACTCGGAATGATGATTGCCTTATTTGTTATGCTGAAGCAAGTTACTTATCAAACCACATAAGGCACGTCCCAAATGGTTATATCTTTACTTTTAGGGATATCACAATATCTTGGAGGTCCACGATATAGACCTTAGTTGCAAAATCTTTGAATAGTTTCAATACTCACCTCACTTCACTATGCCACATGTGAGACATGGTTGAGAGCTCTTGTTAAGTATATTCGAAGTACCTGATGTTTTCATCCATCGTTAAGTCCCAATAACAACCATCCATGAAGATTATGCCGCATGTATCGACCAAGCCAAGACATGATACATCAGCAAAGTCAACGTCAAGGCATATTGCATCTACATCACATCAACAAAGCATCAAGAAATTGAAGTCAAGCAATTTGATCCCAGACAACCTTGCCGACCTCTTCACGACGTCATTGCCGAACTCTACCTCCCAGAAGCTTTTCTGAGAATTGGTATGCGTAACTATCTCATATGCAATGCTTATAGTTCTCATTTGGAACTTTTGTCAAACTTAGGGGGAATATCCAAAAATATACTCACTTGATCTTAATGTACTTTTTCCCTACAATTCACTTGATCTTAATGTACTTTTTTCCTACAATTAGGAGCATTTTTCGCACTGATTTTTACTATTTGGCTAGGTTTTAACTAGGTACCCATCCTGGGCTGGTCATACCTTTATGAGCTTCTCTACTTGCATCCAAAAGACATATAGTTTTGACTTAATGAAACTTTTCATTTTTCTCCTTAGTCTATGGGTTTTTATCCTACCTTGGGTTTTACCATAGTAAGGTCATGTAAGTTCTACCTTTTTATGCATTCTTCCGTTAATTTGAGATTCATATTTGCTCATTGTGTCGACAACCTCATCAACAAAACTTACTTCATTGTTAAAGACCTGATGCGCCATTTACTTGAGTATTTACACACAATGTTGCAGTCCTATTTATTGTAAGAATGAGATTGTATAAATCCTAGGAAATCCTTACGAGATTCTGTCATATCTTTCAGATAGTATCCTGTTTAAGTTGTAATACCTAAAGGATAAATTAAATAAATTTACAATCGGGTAAAAAATCACACCTCAAAATTCACCAAATTTTCTCTATGCTAGCCGCACCTTCTCTCTCAATTTCTCTCTAATTATTCACTTAAAAGGCCCTACAACGGATCTTTTATTTATTAATGTTGGCAAATAATACTAGAGTGCAATACTACACGGATATCTTTTATTGATTAACGTGTTCCGACATTGTATCAGTTTTCTTGCGCTGGTATATGTTGTATATTTTCTATTCTCACTCCATACCAAACCACCGACATTGTATCAGTTTTCTTGCGCTGGTATATGTTGTATATTTTCTATTCTCACTCCATACCAAACCACCAATCCATTCCCAATTAAGTTGAATGCCAAGCTTCCTTGAGAGTCATTGGACTCTGTATCTGAATATAAAAAAGAAATAGGATAGGGCACACATGAATGGAGCTCACAAGAAAATGAGAAAGTCAATGAACCTAAAATGGGTAAAGACTAAACCTTGTCTGAATGTGTTTGGGCAATTTCTTGTTACATCGGAAATTAGGTTGTCATTCATAATCACTCGATCCTCCAATCAGTCACAGACAAATAATATCCACGTGACTAGTAAAATTGTCCATGAGACCATCTCTAATTAAGGGCATTTGAATAATATTAGTCCCAAAATTGAACAAAACATACTTCAGCCATAAGATTTTTGCAAATAGGCGTATTTTAGGAGTCCAAATCAGCCTCAAGGAAGGCTAAAAGGTCAACCTCTGAACACTCGTACCATGCTTAGATGAAGAAATTTCAAATTATCAAGGAATTTTAAAATGACGAAATTTTATTTTCTACAATTTGTGAATTTTCTTGTTTAGTTAACCTAAAAGAACAATGGAGTTTGATTAAGAAATTTGTTATTTTTAAACTCTCACTCATTGAAGTTTAGAAATGATACATGTTTACATGAAATTTATGTTAAATTTCAGGTAGAAGGGTCATGGGTCCACTCCAACAACACCGACATTGTCCCCACTTGGCCACCTGCTCAATTCGTCAGGTGTGGGGTTTTAATACAAAAGGCCTCGATGTTAGTTAGAGTGGGGTAAGTAGAATTCCTCTGTCCCCCATTGGGCAGAAGGCTTGAGAACAAGCCCTTTAAATAAAATTATCCCAGTCTAACTAATACCGAAGTCTTTGTAATAAAGCTCCACACCTGATGGATTGAGCATGTGGCCAAGTGGGGATAATATTGATATTGTTGGAGTAGGCCCATGATCAGTCTACATGAAATTTAACAATTTAAACTTAGAAATTGAAGGTCTTAAATTTTAAGTTTTGTTTTCCACACGAAAATTTTAAATTTTTATATTTATGAATTCAAATAAAGAAATTAGTGTATGTTAATTTATAAATTCTGACTTTTGTCAAAATTTCAAGTTTAATCCAAACATTTTGTTAGGCTATTCGTTCCCATGTACCTGCGGGAATTAACGCGCATGATTCGTTACCCGTTGGCATCCAAGTACTGGAGTTAATTCCAAATGACCCGAGGCAATGAAATCTATGAGACAAAGTACACGTTGGAAAAGAAAAAACTATTACAAAAAATTTTATCTTAAGTTTGATTTTTGTCAAACATGAATTTGAACCATATTATTATTAGTCTATAGTAAACTTAGCCTACATTCCTACTCTCTTAATATAAATCATATCGCTTGTTTAAAAAAAATATATAAAATAAATAGAAAACTTAATAACACAGTTAGCAAAATTATCACAAAATCTTAAAAGCTTGAATTGCTATTAGGAAGGAAAGTTTCATGATTTATCCTAAAATTACTAATAGCAATTCAAGCTTTTGAGATTTTGTGATAATGAAGAACTAAGATGCCATGGCAACCAAAATTATTTCTATGCTTATAAATTTGCAAACACACCGCAAACGTCTCTGTCAAAGTCATGACTAAAAAAATTGGACAAATCAATTAGACCTAAGGGTTGCATTAAGAACCGTGCATGGGGATGACCTCACACGGTAACCAAATTTAATCATAATCTTTCCATTAGAACTTATCCAGTCTCATACACTCCATACCAAATATACTATGCACCAGTAAAACACAGACCTACCACTCGATTTTTCTCAATTCATTCGGCAAAAACCCATTTTCTCCTCCAATGGGGCACCCACTCACCACTCTTCTTCTATTCATTGACAAGCTCCTTGAAATCACCCACCAATAGGGATGGACAACGGTTATGATGGGCAGGTAGTCGCGATTATTTACCTATAACCGTTTATGTTCATACCCGCACAACCGTTTACTTGTTGGATAATTGCATAAACGGTTATACCCATAACCATAACCGTTTATAAACGGTTATCCATACCCATAACTGTGTACCCATTTAACCATAACCATAACCATTTACCCGTTTATCCTTTTTTTTTACCCATTTACCCATTTTTTCACCCGTCTACATGTTTTTTTTTAACAACTTGAAAATTACAAAAGAAAAATTTGTCATAATTTTCGTTTTTTGACAATTAAACACCGTTATGGATACATTTTAGCATGCACTTCCCTATTTTAATCATTTAAGTCCTCATACAATTCCAATAATTGAAACAATAGTTTATGAACGATATTTTTTTGTTACACCCAAGCAAGTCTTTAATTATAATCCATATGATTACAAAGTAAAGCTTATAAAAACAAAAAGTAGTCATTATCTTGAATACTAGATAATTCAAATACTTTCATAATATCCCTCTTGATGGTAATTCTAGAAATAACCTTAAATAAGGGTTGCAATGAATTGCAAAACCTCTTAAAACCCAAGTGGTCCACCATAGATAACGGATACTCATGTAAGATAATCATATAAGCTAGCTCTTTCCTAGCATTACCTTCATCAAAACTATATGCAGCATGTTTAACAGACCCATCACTAGTTATAATTGGACTCTTTTTCTTTTTCATCAATATAGGACATGTTCTAACATGTGAACGTAAAGATGAAGAGGGTTTGGACTAGGGGGGAGAGAGAGAGAGAGAGAGAGAGCCAACTTCTAAAACCTTCAAAATCCTTGCGATATATTTTTTTTAATTTTTACATATATTAAATTAAATGGGTAAATGGATACTCGTATAACCGCAGGTAATACTCATAACCGATAGATATCTGTTATAACCGTGGGTAATACCCATAACCGTCCATTTAAATTTTACGGATAAACTGTTATACCCATAATCGTTTATTCGTCTAAATGGTTACCCATAACGTAACTGTGAACTTTAAATGGGCGGGTAACCGTGGTTATCCAAACCCATGAATATTTTGCCCATCCCTGTCCACCAACATCCAGGACAGATTAATGTTTTCCACAAGCTAATCAAGAAAGGACCAAAGAATTTCTCTAATGTCTTTAGAAGTAAAAGATGCAATTCAAAGGAACATGGTTAGAAGGCATAGAAATATAAGAAACTCCATAATCACCAAATTCTTGTTCCTGAACTCTAAAAAAATTGAAATCAAATTAAAAAATTTGCATAAGTTGATTTATACCTCAGTTGGAGGATTCAAAACTTTAAAATCACCATCCATCGGTCAAAAAGAATGTTTTTTTTTTTTTCTATATGAGAGCTCTTGGGGTTTTAGTTAGAATGAACGTAGGATAAAGATTGTGTGATGGTAGGATTTGATTATTGAGCGTGGGTATATTGATAAATTTTAGTTTCATTGTTAATTTCATCTTGTACTTGACAATAATTATGCAATAGGTGTGTGAAATTATCAGATAGACGGCCCAACATTGACAACCACATTGAGCCAAGGGGACTCAACCAACGGGGCCAAAGGACCCACCATCATCGTGACTAGCCAAAGGGATCCACCCATCAAGTGGCAGTATGGGCCCACTTTCTAACTATGATACCATGTGAAATTATCAGAGTGACAGAGTGACGGGTCGTGAAGCCAAGGGGATCTACCCAACAAGTAAAATTATCAGAGAGACGGGTCAAAGACCTACTTCCAACAACACCAATATTGTCCCCAATTTAGTGATTATTACGTGCACAATCCGTCAAGTGTGGGATCACAAAAGGCCTTAGTATTAGTTGGAGTAGGGTTAGGATATTTAAACTCTTCTTTTCTCATGGATACGCTTGATGTGGCATATGTTAACATGCCCCCTCACATGGGACCCAATTAGTGGGTCATACATGGGAGATCCACACATCAACAACCATTTGGAGCCCATGTGAGTCACTCTACATGCGGGGTCAAAGGACCCACTTCTTTTCGCAGAGATACGGTCGATGTGGGATATTTCAACAATAAAGTAAAAAGACATTTCACATTTAAAGTATAAGTTGGATGTAAAAAAAGGTTATACGAGTTCAAATAAAATTTCTCAATTGCTAATATGCCATGCATGTGAGTGGCACATGCCGTTTATGTTAACTAAAAATGAAAATTGTAACATGTCCTTGAGTCACATCATTTGTGAAATTACATGAATTAAAAGTGAACTTTAACTAATTTACATGGACAAAAAGTGAAAATTTCCCTTAGTTTGAACAATACATAGTAAATGTCTAATTGTTGTATAACAGTTTCTTTCAATATATTACAATGTAAAAATATAGAGGGGCTAATTCTTAGTCCTCCAGGGCTGGAGATGGGGGAAAATTAGCCCATCCCATTTCCCAAAAAAATTATTTTTGAAGGCTAAACTTGTGCCCATGGATTTTATTAGCCTCCATGGCTGGAGATAGATTGATACTTGTTAGCCATGTTGGAGTTGTGCCCTAAAAATCAATTTTATAATATTAGATATTATATAACAATTCCATATTAATTAATTAATTAACAAGGGCATGTATTCTTCATTCATGAGTTTTGTCATTTATACGATGCAAATAATATACTACGAATGTGTCTGCAAGATTTAAGATATGGAAGCAATGCCCTAAACGAGTTTAAGGCAGGGAGACTTGTATTCCATAGTCACTTAATCCTTAAACAAAGTTCCTAGGCTTTTGGAAAGTCAACTGGACATTGACTATCCAAAAAGGCTGGTGTACATCATATTAGGTTAATATGTTTCGTACTACACGTATTAGACACATGTTGGATATATAGGTACTTGTCTATTGGATTCACATGAGATTGACCATCCAAGAAGCTTAAATGCACGGATGCTTCACCACATGTCAAACATTATAGTGTTTTTGGTTATAGTATGTAAATAGTTCTCAGACTTGATGCATCATAGGTATCTTATACTTGTAGATATGAACTTTGATTTCACCTCAAAGCCATCATTGCTTTGCAAGGCCCAATGTCTGGTACTCGGGTTCATATGTATGGTTACATGTGATTTTACATAAATCTATATCACATAAATCTTGATCGGGGTATGGATGACAAAAGTACCGAATTGCATTGTAAATACAATCAAGGTTTGAAAGAGTATCATGATTCGCTTGCGTATACTTCTACTAATCTGGATAGCCATGACATGCTACTCGGTGCCACTCATGTGTTCTTACAAACACAGTTTGATCAACAAGTACTTTGCACAAAGATTTTTGATATGGATCTTACAGTTGCTTTGAGTGATATCTCTATCTATTTGAACAATTACTGAAGGTGATAGATTCCTTATTGTCAACTTGAGGTGAAATCAAAGTTCATTCCTAATTACGGGCAGTGTTCAATGAACTTGTTCAAAAGAAAAGCTTCTATATATCTATCATTTGTCCAACTCACATAACACGAGACCATGCTAACCTTAATGTGATATATGCTGAACTTTCCAGATAGTGTTTAGGTCACTTTCCAAATAGCTAGGAACTTTGTTTAAGAACTAAGTGACTCTGGAATGCAAATCTCCCTGCCCTAACATCATTTAGGACATTACTTATATACCTTAAATCATATGGCCTCTTTCATAGTATAATATCTTTATAATACAAAAGCCAAACTTATCAATGAATTAACCTTTCCCTTTATTAATTAATATGTAGTTGTTAATAATATCCAATATTACGAAATTGGCTTTTAGGGTACAACTCCAACACTTTCTAGCACATAGGTCCAATGACAAGTCTATCCCAAGCATAATCTCTAGGCCACGTGTTGGCCAATAACAGAGAGAGAAGTCTGCGAAGAGACATGAATGTTGTCGGACCTAGCACTCAGCTAAAGTGCTTTCCAACCACCCTGAACGAGTGTTGCGCTCAAGGAGTGTTGACTTTCCACATGTCAAACAGACAGTGGAGAAGTAGCTTACATGCCATGCCTACATATTCAGCCCATTTATTTATGGGGCAATGAGAGACTTAAAGGCCCAAGACTTTTAGGGCTTACTAAGGGCTTATATAAAGGAAGATGGATTCTGGACCACTCAACAAAATTCAACAAAGATATGGTTCCAAAACACTTAAAAGAACCAAAACGGGAAAGGAATTTAGGCCCACTCAATGGAATCCAACGAAGATTAAGTTCTGGACCACTTGATGGAGCCCAATAGGAAATGGAATTTCGGACCACTCAACGGGATCCAATGAAGATAAAGTTATGGATCACTTAACATAACATAATAGGGAGCGGGATTTTGTACCACTCAATGGAATCATAATGAAGGATGGTCTTAGACTAACTCAATGAAACCGAATAGGAAATGAGATTCCGAACCACCCAATTGAATCCAGATAAAGCAATGTTCTGTACCACTCAAAGGAACCTAAGCGGAACACAGTTCTGGACCACTCAACAGAACTGAGTAAGAAATTCTAGGAACCTAACTTAGAACAACTCAATGGAACTAGATAGGATAAAAATTTGATGTCACAAGTCCCCATATTAATGGGTTGACGATTCTTTACTAGTCTTTACATTTCACAATTTCACAAAAATTTGATCGGTGCTTGAATTTAAAAGAAATATTTGGTAGAAAACGCATTTTATAAATTCATGCCATATCCATTAAGTATACTAGTATGGAGTTTTTTAGGGTAATGACCATAGGATCAAAATGCTCACACACGATCAGTGCCTAGAACAAATCACAAGTCTCGTCTTTGAAGTCTTGTGATAAATCACATAATTCTAGGTTGTACATGTTGTCTACAACAATCAAGACTGATTCAGGACACATTGACCAAAGTCAACCTTCAGACAAAGGTCAAAGGTAGGATAAACAACCTTAGAAATCCAATTCAGAAGATTTGTATATAAATTTCCATTTAGTAACTTCCTAAAAGCCTCATCACGCTTCCACTACAACATACTAAAAATTCATGATGATCCAATCGTTGGATCTCTACCAATCGCAAGTTTAAGTGGAGGCCAACTATGAAATTAGGTTAAAACAATATAATAACATTGAATGAATGCCAAAAACAAATTCAGAACATCAAAATTAGCCTAGAAAGACACTTTGGATCATTGCCTATGTTTTGCTGACTATGCGCCATCGTATGTGCCTCTATGTGCCGACCAGAGCCGCCACAAGCAGGTTGGGTTTTGGAATATTTCCCTTCCTCTCCAGTGAGCTGGTTGCAGTTGCTGCCATTTGTCTTGCCAGGAACTGGGAAATTGTGCACGAATCCTTCATAAAGCCATAACTTGCTTAATTTTGAACCAAATCACACAATCCTTGTGTCAAAGTGAAGCTTACCAGGAGAGTAGCAATTATACCTTTTAAAAGTCTAAGAAAAGGCCAAAGATGGCCTGAAACTCGTCGGAAAACTTTGGCTCAAATCAAAGTTGTGTGATTATCGTACATCGAGGTGGAGCCGAGCATCCAATGCTCAAAATTGACTTCTAGGATGATGGTAACTCAACTGGTGACCCCAAAACTCATCCAAAACAACAAAAGGAGACGAAATCTCATCGAAAAAAAAATTTAGTCCTGTCAGAGCTCTTATGACCTCAATCAATGGTCATTTCTTCACAATCTAGGGCTCATGTTTGAGCTCGTGAAGAGATGAGGGTTGCTATGGTGTTGGTTTGGTGATCGATTGGCCAAGAAGGTGGTTTAGATGGCTGTATGGTTTTGGAAAAGGTAGAAGGTGAGAAAGATGAGAAAGACTTGGGAGAGAATGATTAAGAGTGAGCTGAGAGAGAAGATGAGCTACAAAAAATGGAAGGTCGGTCCCTTTGGCACACACACCAAGGTTAGAAAAGGACAAACAACATGTGTTCCAAATAATGATAAAATTAACAAAATACTCTCGACTGACACGCCCCGATCCCGATGTCCGTGAGACATCAAAACGGTCACGTGCTGGCCGACACCTAAGGGTAACGAAAGCCATTTATTGAATGAAAATGTTGAGAACAAGAAATAAATAAGAATTATAAATCTAAATATGATTACTATGCAATTGAGGAACGTGTTCAGAGCATGCAACTAAAATAAAACACTAAAAAGGAATAATATAAAATTGAATGAACAAAAGGATGGGTCCTACACCGAGAAGACTTGAAGATATAGATGCGGGAGTGCCTTGACGCCGAGATTGTATGCCTCAATTCTATGTCCTAAGGGGATGCAAAACAAATATAAGTGGACCAAGTTGATAATAATAATAATAATAATAATAATAATAATGAAACATTTATTCAACATACTAATCCCCAAAGTTTTATGGAAATTCAATAATATAATATGTAAAAGGTTTTCTGGAAACCCAAGCATACTATAAAACTTTTCATAAAACGCATCTCGTATATAGTGTGCTAATTAGTGGTATCATAATTGACTCGAAGACCCCTACATCACTAGACCTGAAGGCTAACATAATAATCTCCTGACCTGAAGGCCTCTACATCACCCAACCCGAAGGCTAATATAATATCTCCTGACCCGAAGGTCCTTACATCACTTGACCCGAAGGCCTAATGAAAGTATCATTGCCCATAGGCAGAACAGTGACCACTAGATAAGCACAAAACCATTGAACATAGTCTTTCCAAATATAGGTAAATATATCTCAAAACATCTTCATAGTATAAAGTCATTCATCATCTATACTATAAAGAAGTGTGCAAAAGCATGTTCTAAATAGTACATCATCATCCATCAGATATCCTAGAAAGAACATGGGATCGATAGAAAATATGGTATTCCAAAAGATTCTAAGTAAGCCTAATATCTCATAAAACGTTTCATAAAATGTAGTAATTAAATCATGGTTTTCATGTACGCATTTCTACTATTAAAACATGCATTTTAGAGGGGGTCCACTCACAGATACTCTATCATCGTAGAGTCGTACGAAATAAGAATGACGGATTCGCCGCAAATAATTGCATCTAAGCACATAAATGGTACAATTAATAAAACTCTATTCAACTAATTGAATTTGAGAAAATAGATGTCAAAAATGGGTCTAGGACGTTGAAACTAGCATAAGAAGGGTTTCGGACGAAACCCAAAAGTTAACGGTCAACGTTGACTGATCAAAGTCAACTGTCAACGATTAGCGTTGATCGAGTCAGTCAATGGGTCAAAGGGTTTTGGGTCGGACTGGGTTGGGCCTAGGGTTCTAAGGCTCAAAGGGTTTAGGCTTAAAGGGTTTTAGGGTTTAGGGTAAACGGGCTGGAGGCCCAAGTTCCATTCGGCCCTAAGGCTGGTTCTTTTGGGTTCTAACACACGGGCCTGGGCTTGGAAGCCTGCCCAGGGTTTAGGGTTAAAAGAGTCTACGGGCCTAAAGCCCTAACGGAAATGACCCAAGGGCCTTTGGGTTTTAAAAATTAAATAATTAAAATAAATAAAACAAAAGGGTTGGGTTGGGTTTTAAACGGGTTTAGGGCTTGAGTTCTATACACCGCCTAAAGGGCCTAGGTTCACTGGACTTGGGTCACTGACCCATTTCTCGCCAGGGAATGAGGCTGGAGCCTTCGATGCTCCAGTCGTTGGCAAAACTCCCATATGCCCTACGATCTAACTAGGAAATCGAAGGTAAAGACAAAAAGAAGAGGATGCTACTTGCGATTAGTAGTGAAACGGTCGGAGGTGGCTGGACCTGAGCTCGCACACCCATTGTTCGCCGAACCTGGGTTGGGTTTCCTCTGGGTGCCCTAGACCTTTATGGAGGGGAGGGAGGAAGAGAGCGAGAGTCCCCGGTGTTAGTGGTGGTGCTGTGTTGTCGTCCGGGTGCACGGATTTGGGTGGGTGTGTCGATCGGGAAAAGGAGTGAGAGTGAGAGTTTCGAGAGAGTGAGAGTTGAGAGAGTGAGAGATCCAAGAGAGCTTCGGGGAAAGAGAGAGAGAGAGGTAGAGAGTTTTATGGGCTGCCACGTGGCAGCGTGAGGGAGAAAGAAAATCTAGATGGAGGGTCCGGATCAGATTAGGATAGAAGACCAAATTGCAAGGTTCCTAAACTTTTAGGGAAATTGTAAAATTACAAACTAAATTTGGGGAGGGTTTTACATCGACCATCGAGCCTCGTAGAATCTTCAATCTAGTTTCAAATTTCATTTCGTTTACTTCTCATGTGTTCGTATCAACACATACTACTAGAATATGATAAGAAAAAGGACAAATATAAAACAAGCTCAAAAGTCCATGTATGACTCCGCTTTGCCTAGAGACATTTTCATTTTTTTGAAGATTCGCAAAATTTTACGTTAAAAATTAGGATCACGTCGTAACAATTACGAATATGAAATCAAATAGTGAAATTCAAGGATGAAATTTCACAGTATAAAAGTGATTCGAGCTCTTGAGTTCAATATTGAACTCATGAGTTTGAATTCTATACAATAAATGGAGACCCACTTTTTAGGGGAGAGAAAAGAGAATAACCAATAAGAGTATAAATTAGATGAATGAGACGATTAATAGATAGAACTCAATCCTATAAAACTCACTCTCTTGTATATGTTGTGTCGTAGGAATCAAACTTAAAGTGCTAGATTCTTATAATAAGAATAAAACTTACCTAAACCACTGTGGAAGAAATATTGACTTAGGGTGGGAGGGGTGATTGTAGGGGGTTCCGGAGTTGTGGTAACGTAATTGTGGTGGATGGTCGGTCGGGGTGATGGTGGCGGCGGTGTTGAGAGTTTGGTGACGGCACATTACATTGGTAATGATTTGAATATTCACTGGTTTAAAATCTAGTAATTTAAATCGATAATTCTCAACAGTAATATTTTCTTCCCACGCTTTGAATATTCAACCGTATGTATGTCAAAGACGCGTATAAAGATAAATATAAAAATGATAAATTCTCGTGGAAAGCAGTAAAAATAACAAGAACATATTGTCGCTACAAAGTAATTAATAGTGGGTTATGGACCTTGTTTCAGAGATGGAGTTTGCATAACAGCTTAAGCTTGTTTTCATACATATTTTGGAGGTTTTAACAACCAGTTGTTACAGAGAAAGTGTGGTTTCGGATGAGTCACTTTATATTCACTTCCCCAAAAAATAGATTCAAATGTTATTAATACATAAATTAAGACCATTTTAACCAAATGAATTAACCGTGTTGCACATCCCTGGGTTCCGAATACACCAAAGTGGTTGAATGGGTTCAGCCCTAACACCTCTAGCCACAATTCTGCTCCTCCATTCATTTAACCGATCAGTTGCCTCTGCATACCTCTTCATGCCCATTGCGTCCCTGTTCCCTGACCATAATGACTCTGCCAATGCTGAAGTGCGCGGCCAAATTCGTGCGTCCAAAACAGTTGGGTCAGCTTGCTCAGACCACAACGCCACCTCTCCACCTAGCACCAATTTGGCCTCGTCCTCAGTCAACCCGTATGTTATATCGTAGTTATATATGGTCTGCCATGTTTTGAAAGGTCCACACCAGGAACCCCCATTTCCAGTGTCACTGCCTGTTTGTTGATCATACAGGCTGTCGTTCCCGAGAAAGTCACCATGACCACAATCCAAGTAATAGAATTCTGAGGATGACACAATAACGCGGTATCCAGAAGACACAATTCGTTTAGTATTGTTGTGGCCATTGTTCCATGTTTGTAAGATGGTATGCTCTGGGGGAAGAATAGTTGCTTGCACCTTGACATTATCATCCAGCAAAACGTCTTCCCAATAAACCACCGTCCTATTAAGAGATACAATGTAAGGGAAAGTGGAGTTGACAAAAAGGTCAAGAAGCTCACTGAGCGTTCCACCCTTGGACAGGAATGATTGAATGGTTGGATCAGCTTTCCAACAGCCAGGTATGATCTCATCAGCTCCAGCATGGAAAAAAGGTTCAGGAAATAGCGTTGATACATCATGGATGACATTTTTAAGGACTTGATAGGTCTTGGGGTTCAATGGATTCAAATGACCTGTTCCGGGTTCAGATGCAAGCCGGTCAGCCCAATCGACTCCATCTGGCCACCAGAACATATTTGCACATGTCACGATTTCGGGGTAGGCTTCAGCCCATGATCCCGTATGGCCTGCACACATTAAAAAAATAAAAAAAAGAATGAAAAAAATGTTTGATTACACTACCATGATTCAGATTAGGAATAAGAATGTATTATGAAAATGAATAAGGAGCTAGGGTCATCTAGCATGCAGCAAGCATGTAATGAAATAGAGTAAAGAGTATTTCCAGCTGCAGACTGCAGTGAAACAAGCAACTATGGCTGACACTCCCCCATCCTCATTGCTAGCCCAAGCAACTTTCCATCCGCACCTCTCCACCACATATGCTCCTTTCTAATTAAGTCCTCGTTATAATTTTCGACATATACAAAAAGGAAAATTTCACCACACTTTTGTAATTCTCATCATCCAAATACCTCTCCATGTGAACGCATAACATTTTGGCAACTAAATTTACCTGAAAGTGGATTTGCTTTCTTGAAATTTCTGTTTGTATTAGAAAGTGCTATTTTTGTTTTAACAACCAAAATATTTTGTGGATCTCACGCCCACAATTTGTTTTTTTTTTTTTTTTCTTTCCATTTTTCTAGATCAAAACCTAAAAGCATTCTAGTTCCAATATTCATTTTCTGTTCTGTACATCTCGTCTTGTGATTTTGTATCATGGAAGAACAAGGCGTGTTTCTTTACCGATGTAATTTCTTTTTTATCAAACAAATATTGGGATGGGGAAGATTAGAACACAGGACCTCAGATATAAAGGGCAACTGCTCTTAACTACGACATTAAGCCCCCACTATATGCCTCTGAAATAATGGCCAAAGTACATGCCCTTCACTGTTATATTCTTATATCTTCTCTGGCTCTTAGATTCCTCAAATTATTCACAACGGCAACGCTTAGTTTCTTTCTTCATATTTTGATTGTTACCCTAAACCCAGAAGAATGTGGAAGGTTATGTAGATTAGGAAGGAGAACAAGCCAGCCATGTAAATGAGAGAGATGAGATTGAAAACAGGAACAAAATAGGCTGATATCCTTTAGGTTCTTTCAAACTTTATCAGCATGTGGCTGCTAACAAAGACAGGAATAAACTAGGCTGATGTCTTTTGGGTTTCTTGCTGCTAACCAAAACAGGAGAGAGTGCAGGCTAGTAGCATGCCATTTGAAATCCCTTTAGAAAAAGCAGAATACAAGGTTTTATTATGTGCAATTACTAGCATATCAAAATAATTTACCAACATAACCTGAAATTTCTAAATTTGAACTCTCGCATTCCAAATAAAGCCAGAATTAAGGTTGCATTTGTACGTTTTCTAACAGTCATAACAAGTCCCAACTTGACAGACACAATTTCTCTAATGAATCCGTAAGTTACTTGAGAGTTTTTAACTCAAACAACGGCCAAATTGCTTTTTAAAGATAAGAGTAATGCTTTATAAATGCTGTCAAGTGCCTCTCTGTGGCATTTTATCAAACAGCTAGCTACCTAATAGCTATTGGTAAGTAAGCGAGTGAGTAGGGTGACTGACCAGGTGCATCGATTTCGGGGACAACCCTGACGGCATGCTCCAAGCCGAACTCGACAATCTTGGTGACATCAGCGGGAGAGTATTGCATAGCGGAGCCATAAGACCCCTTGGAGGCCAAGTCAGGCTCGGAAGGCAGCAGCAGTGGGAAAGAATGGGAGTCGGTGATGTGCCAGTGGAACACATTGAGCTTGTTGGCGCTCATGGCCTCGATGGTCCTCAGTATGTCCTCCACTCCGTAGAAGTTCCTGGAGGTGTCCAGCATCACCCCTCTGTGCCCAAACAGCGGGGAGTCCCAAACGTAGACTCCCACCGCCACAAGCGACGGATCGCCCCACACCAGCTGCGATAACGTCTCCAGGCCCCTCATGGCGCCCCACGCCGTCTGGGCCCACAGATTGGCGGCTCCACCGGTGATGGGGATGGTGAGTGTGTAGGACTCGTCGACGCCAGTGGTGAAGTGGGGCGGCGAGGTCAGCAACGGTGAGGGAGAGGGTGAGCAAGGGTGGGGCGGAGGTGTTGATGCGGACGGAGGAGGAGGGGTTTACGAGGGGGCGGTGATGCTCGCTTAGAAGAAGCTGGTGGTAGCGTTTGACGGCGGATGACAGGTATTTGTGGTTGGCAGGAGAAGTGATGGCGAAGTTAGGGGAGAGGAGGTGGGCCTGCGGCTGAGGCCAAGAAAAGTTTCTCGGCTTTGGCCACACATTGACTCCGGAATCAGATTGGGAGGACGAGAATGGCGCCGCAGAGGCCAGGAGCAAGCCCATCAACAGGATGACGATGAGAATCTGCATGGTGGTACTGGTACTGGTACTGTAGGAGGCGAGAAATTTGAGGAGGGAGACCTGATTGCTTTGTCTTAAATACTTGTAAGGAGCCCAGCTAGGACTTGGAGGGAGACCCGACCTGACCGACCCCGAGTGCTCTTTTCTGCCGGCTCGTCCACTCCTTTCTTTGTTAGCTAATTTATTGTGTTGGGTAATGATTTGGCGTTTCCCGTTTAACATTATGTTGTATCATATGCTATTTGCTATTAGAAATGTTTCTACCGGCAGGCCCTCCCCAACCCCAATTATTAGACAAAACAAAAGTAAAAGATTATATTCTAAATCCAATCTGCTTCAAGTCAACTTGCCGCCGGTGGTATATAGTATTCCACGGACGACTCTCAACCAATACCTTTTCTTTCCTACCTATTTTTAATCGCACATCAGAAACAATGTTGATCGCCTGCTCTTTGCTTAGCTTTGTTACCCAATAAATAAAATAATATCTTTGCTTAGCCCTTGAAACTAAAATTGTGCCACTTTGCCATCTGAAACTCAATTTTTGTATCACTTTCACACATTCCGTCAAATTTGTCAAAAAATTTGTTAAGTTGACTAATGTGGCATGACTAGGACCACTTATTTCTATTTAACATGTCATTGGAATAAAATTAAAAAACATGACCATCTGCAAACATAAGACTAGACACACAAATTTCTCAAGGGAAGGACAGCAAAACACGGTTTTAAGGATGGTAGTGAGGTTGTCTAAGATGCCAAATCAAAGGCTCCGTATATAAAATAAATAAACGTCCTTGTGAAGGAAAACTTCTGTTAAAACTAGAGGATTCATTGAATAAATCATGGTTAAAGACAATTAGACGTGAAGGCTAGGTATGCATACATTCAAACTAAATAATTTTCTCAAAATCTTGAAGGCCTAAGGGTTGAAGAACCAAATTTATTCCAAACGAAGTTAAAGAGTAGAGTATGAGATGATTACCCTTGAAGACTCTTTTTGGTTCCTGTTGGGTCCAAAAATTGCACGTGAAGGCCCTATGCACGTTAAGTGTCCATTACTCTGTATGATCTTATTACCTTATATGAATCTCGATTATATTATACAAAATTATCAGAGAAGTTAATAGTTAAGCAAGGTTTTACACAAGTTTCAATTAATTTCATGTCATGCCAAACAAGGAAATATATCACGTAATGCTAAACACATTCGTTTAAACACGACACCTATCAAGCTCACATGACCCAAGGCATGTTATCTCACGAGGGGTTGCTATAGTGGTTGAGGTTGGAAGGTTACGGAGGTCCACAAGGCCCATGGAAACCCATGGAAACTCTTCGATAATATACTTGCGCCAAGATAATGTTTCCCGTGAACCTATTCATGCTGCAACTCGTCTCACCCTAAACCCTATTAATTCATAGAACATAAGAAGTTTCCAATCCATCCATTTACCCACTGGAAACAAGTAGTTTTCGGCATACCCTTTTACATGCTAGAAGCTATTCCAGTGCTCTATTTTGTTCGTTGGACATAAGGTAGCTCCGATTCTTTGTTTTACATGTTGTAAACATGTTGTTTCTAGCACATCTTTCAATTCAATAGGAAATAGGGATAACCATCACCCATTATAAATTGGAAGCCAAGATTAGAGTAAAAGGGGAGGAAGGGGGAGCTGCAAACTTACTAGTACCAAATCTTCCTCAACACGCCATTTCAACCTCATGCTTAGAGAATAACATATTCTGCTTGCTACAGGAAATCCATTTCCCAGCTGCAGGAAACCCTTCTTAACTGTTGCAAGCTTTCCAACAAGCCATAGACTTGAGTTTTAAGCTTTCACCTTTCACCAAATCATCTTCTGCCTTAGAAACCTCAATCATTCTTCTAAGTCTCAACCTAACGACGGTCCAGAGTCACCCCCTCCCAAGAGATGCTTTCAGGATACGGCAGATCCAGAAGGCTCGCGGTACCACTTCACTGACTGGATCAGCTTCATATGGAAGTGCAATTTCTGGAGATGTATCTGGCAGCACTGGCTAATTTGCATATTTTGTTTTTCTTCCCTTACTGATTTACAAGATTAGTTTTTTTTTTTTTCTTTAAATGAAATTTCTGCTGTACAACCTTTTTGTTTTCTATTTATATTAATTTCTTGTTTTCCGTTCGCTGGAAGATAAGATTCCCGAAAAATCAAATTGTCAATGTTTCTTGGTGGTTACTTCCCTTTTGGGACATTGTTACTTTCATTTAGGAGAAATAAATTTAGGAGGTACTGTTTGGGCCCGATTGTACATAATCGGTTCGGCATTGGATGGACAAAATATTTGAACCGTTCCTAGGATAAAGATGTTTTTATTAAATTTCACGATAATTATTCTGATTAAAGATATCCAGATATTATCCATCAGAGTAGTTATCTTGGAGTTTAATTACATCAACAAATAGATTTTTTATCTAACAAGATTGTAGCTGGATTCCATCTTGTCATATGGCCTTGTTTGGACTTGATTTTACACCATCGGCCCAAGCGATCGAGGCTGTTGAGTAAGGATGATTCTTAATCGTCGGATAAGAAAGTTACAATAATTTTGTTGTTATTAGAGGATAATATTATGATTTTTAATCATGATAATTATCCTTTAATAATGAATTATCTTGACACTTTTCTTGTACGAGATAAATGTGACTCAAACTATATCAAAGCAAGCAAAATAGTTCAATTTAGTTTGGGATTCTTAGCATTTATAAGAAAACGTGATATTGCAGAATGCTTTTCATAATAATGCCGAAGGCTAGGGTTACAATATATATACGAAAGACACAACCCTAATCCTAAACTAATGCCTAGAAACAAGGAAGTCAAACCTTATCAGGTAAGTAAAGGCTAAGTACAGATTTACAAGATTCACTATACTAATCCAAGATATCTTCTTTAACACTCCCCCTCAAGTTGGAGTGTATGTTAATAACACCCAACTTGCTGAGCAATGTTTCAAACTGTGTAGAATTCAACGGTTTGGTGAAGATGTCTGCTGGTTGCTCACTTGTTCGTATGTATGCCGTACGAATCATTCCTTCTTGAATCTTCTCTCTTACCAAATGACAATCAATCTCTATGTGCTTTGTCCTTTCATGAAATACCGGGTTTGAAGCAATGTATATGGCTGCTTGGTTATCACAGAATAACATGACTGGTTGTGAATGACTCACCTTTAAATCTCTCAAAATGTTCTTTAACCACGTGATCTCACAACATGTGGCTGCCATGGAACGGTACTCGGCTTCAGCACTGGAACGAGAGACAGTAGTTTGCTTCTTTGTTTTCCAGGATATCGGTGCTTGACCCAGTTGAATGTAATAACCTGTTATTGATCTTCTTGTGTCCTTGCACCTGGCCCAATCAGCGTCACAGAATGCACTTAACTGCAAGGATCCCTTGGATGGCAGCAATATACCTTGTCCCGGTGAACTCTTGATGTATCTGAGAACTTTGTGTGCTGCCTCAAGGTGTGGTTGTCTAGGCTTGTCCATAAACTGGCTTAACATGTGCACAGCATAAGCTAAGTCCGGCCTGGTTATGGTTAGGTAGATCAACCTACCCACAAGTCTTCTATATGATGAAGCATCAATAAGAAGTTCTCCTTCCATCTGTGTAAGAGAAACATTTGATTCTACAGGAAACCGTGAAGGTTTGGCACCCAAAAATCCCGCATCATCTAAGATATCCAATGCATATTTGCGTTGACATAAGGTGATGCCATTTGTAGATCGTGCAACCTCTAACCCCAAGAAATACTTGAGTTGTCCCAAATCCTTTAATTTGAATTGTTGTGAAAGGGACTGCTTCGTGGCTTCAATTTCTTGTAGATTATTTCCTGCTAAAATTACATCATCAACATATACCAATAAAGCAATGAAGTTACCGTGCTGACTTCGGACGAACAATGAATAGTCAGAACACGATTGATGAAATCCAGCAGCCTTGAGAGCAGTGGAAAGTTTAATGAACCATTGTCTTGAGGCTTGTTTTAAACCATATAAGGATTTGTGTAGCTTGCAAACACGAGTCTCCCCCTTTCGTCCAAAGCCAGGAGGTAAATTCATGTACACTTCCTCATCCAGATCGCCATGCAAGAAGGCGTTGTTGACATCGAGTTGATGTAAATGCCAATGACGCACAGCAGCAACACTAAGGAGTACACGGACAGTGGTTAACTTGGCAACTGGAGCAAAGGTTTCACGATAGTCGACCCCTTCGATTTGACTATAGCCCTTGGCAACCAACCGAGCTTTGTAACGCTCGATGGTCCCATCAGGTTTAAGCTTAACCTTGTACACCCATTTGCAGCCAATCGGCTTTTTGTGAGGAGGAAGTGGAACAAGGGACCAAGTATGGTTTTCCTGAAGAGCAGCAAGTTCGTGGTGCATGGCATCACGCCATTGTGGATGTTGGACAGCCTGCAGGAAGGTGGTGGGTTCTCGAATGGTGGTGACGTTAGTAACAAAATGCTTATGCATAGGGGAGAGGCGATTGTAAGATAAGTAATGAGACAGAGGGTGAGCAGTACCTGATACCTGAACCATATTCGAGGAAGGAGCAAGTCGGGACGGGAGAGAGGTCTCAACATGGAAATCCTGCAAGAAAGAAGATGGTTTGGTAGGACGTGTGCCACGCCGGGGTGGCGGTGGTGCAGCAGGAGAGGAAGACGGAGGGGATGGGGGTGGAGAAAGTAAGGAAGGGGAAGTAGGCTCAACAGGGAGAGCGATGTCAGGGGAGGAAGCGATGGGAGGTTCTATGGGAAATATAGGGACTGGATCAAAGGATGGCGAGTAGGGTGCTACGGGAAGGGAAGGAGGAGTGGGAGGGGAAGCAGCGGAAGGGTGGGGTAAGTTGTAGGGAAAATGGTCTTCGAAAAAGAGGACATCCCGTGACACAAAAAACTTGTTAAGTGTAAGGTCAAACAAGCGGTAACCCTTCTGGCCATAAGGATACCCAACAAAAATGCACCGTCGTGCACGGGGATCAAATTTAGAGGGTTTTTGTGCATGGGTGGATGCAAAACATAAGCATCCAAAGACACGTAAATGCATGTAATGAGGTGCCTTGTGAAACAACTTGTGGTATGGTGTTTGCCCTTGGAGAAGTGGTGTGGGTGTACGATTGATAAGATAGGCCGAAGTGAGAATAGCATCCCCCCAAAAATGTTTAGGAAGGTTGGCTTGAAAAAGGAGGGCTCGAGCAACATTTAACAGGTGACGGTGTTTGCGTTCAGCAACACCATTTTGTTGTGGTGTGTTGACACAACTGGTTTGATGCAGGATCCCTTTGAGTTGATAAAAGGTGACAAGTTTGAACTCGGGACCGTTATCACTTCGAATCACCTTAACTGTTGTATTGAATTGATTCTCAACCATGTGTATAAATTGAACAAGAATATCTTGTGTGTCAGATTTTTGTTTCATCAAATAAACCCAGGTGCACCGTGTGTAATCATCAACAATGGTAAGAAAATATTTGGCACCTGAGAGGGAAGGAACTTGATAACCCCCCCAAATGTCAATATGTATTAATTCAAAACATGAACGAGTAGATATAGAACTCAAGGGAAAAGACAATCTGGTTTGTTTAGCCAATGGGCAAATTAAACATGTATTGGAATCACATGACTTATTGTGCATAAAGGGAAGTAACGAGGACACTTTAGGTGATGGATGCCCAAGGCGTTGGTGCCAAAAAGGAGAACTCATAGTGGTGGTGGTGTTGCAGGATCCCTTCCTTGGTGGGTCGAGATGGTAGAGTCCCTCCCGTTCAATTCCCGTCCCAATCATCTTCCCCGAACGTAGGTCCTGTATGACACAAGACTGTTTGAGAAAAATGGTGATGTAAAGGGAATCGTAAGCTAACTTGCTAATAGATATGAGGTTTAGCCTAAACAATGGTACGCATAAAACATTGTCAAGGATAAAGTTGGGAGAGAAAACCACTTGGCCGACATGGGTTACATTAGCAAAGGAACCATTTGGTAATTCAACATTATGATTTTCAACACGTTTTGAGGACGTGAGAAACTCAGGACTGCATACGATGTGGTCGGTGGCCCCACTGTCCAAAATCCAAATAACTTGCCTTCCATTACGCATGAAAGAAAAAGCTTTACCTGAGAGTTCTTCATGATTCGAAGAGTTACCCACTTGATTAGCAAATGAGGATTTGCTTTTGTTCAAAAGCTGAAGAATCTGCTTGCAGTCCTCTGGAGAAAAAGGAAAATTGGGCATTGCATCCTTCTTGTCACGACCCGTGACTTGGTTGCCCTTGAAAGGGCGATTTTGTTCAGTCTCAGCCGCTGCTTTTCTTTTGCGGCAAGAGTCAAAAGTGTGTCCTTTCCAACCGCAAAACGTGCACTTGAGATGAGCACGACAATTCTTGGTGCTATGATTGGTCTTGTTGCATTTGGCGCATCGCTGACTACCATCTTCTGTCTCGGGTTCTCGACCAGCGCCCCTCACTGCAAACACAGCAGCTTCAGGCTGCACGGTGCTGCCCTTTCCGTTTGATACTTCAACTTGTTTCTCATGACGAAGAACAAGTGCATATGCTTTGTTAACAGTTGGCAATGGATCCAGCAAGAGGGTGTTGCTACGAACTGTAGCATATGAGTCACGTAAGCCCATAAGGAATTTCATTGTTTTCTGAGTCTCAACATATGATGTTATCTCGTTCCTTGCTTCACAATGGCATGTCGGGATTGAACATAAGGTGTCACGTTCATCCCAAAGACTCTTGAGTTTTGTGAAGTAAGAACTCACCGTCATGTTGCTTTGCACACAATTATGGATTTCGTTTTCTATGTGAAACAGTTGAACTATGTTCACATGAGAAAACCTTTCTTGCAGGTCAAGCCACATCTGCCGCGCATCCTTGCAGTGTATGACACTTCCTGAGATTTCTTTTGACATGGAACCGAGCAACCATGTTTTCACCAGATTATTGCACCGGTTCCATTGCTGTAACTCTTCAACCTGTGCATCAGTTGGCTTCGCGATTGTTCCATCAACCAGCCCTAACTTGTTTTTAACCATCAAGGCCATGGTCATGGATTGCGCCCATGTGCCATAGTTGTCTTCCACGAGTGGCTGCGGTACAAGAATGGCGCCAGGCTGATCCGAGTGATGAAGATAGAGTGGATGATTAGGGTGTTCCCACTTCTGATGCAAAGTCATGCCTGAGGAGGTTGACTGTTCTGGTTTTTCACCCATGGCTATGGTTGCTAGGGTTTAATATCTGTCGAGGTTTTGCTAGATCGTTGGCTCTTGATACCATATAAGAAAACGTGATATTGCAGAATGCTTTTCATAATAATGCCGAAGGCTAGGGTTACAATATATATACGAAAGACACAACCCTAATCCTAAACTAATGCCTAGAAACAAGGAAGTCAAACCTTATCAGGTAAGTAAAGGCTAAGTACAGATTTACAAGATTCACTATACTAATCCAAGATATCTTCTTTAACAGCATTCAACGCGGAATTGAGCATCATGCATTATAAAAAGAGGCTTAGCATGTGGTGGCATCAGTTGGTAACCAAGGTGGAGTCCAACTTGAATGATTAATTACGTGAAGTAAGCCATTGTGATGCATGCATGGGATAATCATTAGCAAACTCAAGGCTGCCAAATGAAGTGAATATTCTATGGATAAAGCTTGATATTCCAAGGTTTGAATAACAATGCTTATCTTTAGCAAAGAAGGAATTGGCATACCAAGCTTTGTTACGTGGTTTTGGCTAAAATGCGTGGTTAGCACCAAAGACGTTGAGTGCCACGACTTTCATTGGATAATCATCATCTCTGCGTAAATTATTATTTGTGGAGATTGATGGTCACATATGGATTTTGCGCTAAGTTAGTTCTATAAATACCAAGCGGCAGACAATTAAAAAGGGACCTCCAATTCAACACACAACTGCCCTGCGCAAAACCTCTCAAACATCTTGAGATTTTTTATTTTCTTTTTTCCGCCGACACATCTTCAGTTTGGATAAACAGCACTGTGAAGGCAACCGGCGAACATCTTCAGTTTGGATAAACAGCACTGTTGCCGTAGAATCAGCCGTTCCCGAAGCACCTTCAGTTTGGATAAACAGCACTGCGTCGAGGCCGACTGATTATCTATCCAAGTCTCGGTCGAGAAGGATTTTCAAATCCTTATTGGCAGAGGTCATCTCATTAGCCTTCTCGGCGAAGTGAGGTGTTACCAGGTTACTACATTCGGCACCCTGAGAGCCGAATTTGATATTGAACTTCGTAGAACTAGCAGCCTTGTCTTCATGCTCGAGAATCCAAAGGCCGAGATTTGTTCCTTCCTCGGCCGTAGTCGCAAGATAAAGAAGTCAGCAACGTGCTCAACGCAACATCAACAAATTTTACTCCTCGGCCGAGCTCGGCCGACGAGTTGGCACGCCTCGCATTTAACCGAAGGACATAGTTAACTTATTAGTTACTCGGCCTGCGCGCCACGTAGGCTTTGTAATTTTTAGAGTCAACAGGTACCCTCGACCTATTTCAGCATGTAAGGCACCAGGCCAGTAAGGATTTGCCGCATAAGCATTAAATAAAAAAAGGAAAAGAAAATCAAAAAAGAAAAAAAGAAGAAATATAAAGAAAAGCCCGAACGGATGGTGATTCACTAAAAAGGCCATCCATTCGATTCATGCTTACACAGCTACACGGTGTAATTGAAATGTCCAACAGAACCTACTGAACATAATGAAAATCTGCAACAAGAGTCATCAATGACCTAGGAAAGTAGGTGGAATAAGTTTACCAAGACTGGTGTCTTGGCCAATGCAAGTTGGGAATATTCTTACTCACCACTCTCAAATGATAGTTGTGGAGCAAAAAATAATCCTAAAACTTATGGAGCTGAAATGTGGACTATTTCCCAAGAAGGACAAGACAACCTTTGTTAAATGAGCATTCTCATTCACCACACGCAGTTGAGATAGAGCAGGCAAAGATCAACGATTGCTCAAGGCACCCCTGCTTGTAGGAAAAGTCAAAGGTATTTATGATAGAATAATTCCTTATTCATATCATAAATACATTCATAATCAAAGAGCACTTCTTTTAAGTAAGTAATCCTAATTCAATTTATTTAGGATATTTACCTAATTACTCCAAGATATTTATTTACACAAATATCTTGAATATTCTCACCTAAAATACTACCCTAGGGCCTCTTGCCTTAGGGTTTCCTCGCCCTAAACCCTATGATGGAAGGAAATTCAAAAACTACAACCAATGGGACCCTTACGTTGAAGGACATGGACCAACCGATAGAGACTGTGATATGGCACCACGTCATCGTTCCTTTGCCTTCACAAGGTACAACGGCTTGCCCTCAACATCTGCCCTTGGCCCCTACCTCCTTCACTTTGATGCGAACTGCCTAGACCGAGGCAACCTAAGCCGTGCCAACCACGATGCAAGCTGCAACCCAACGCGACTCCAGATCAAGGCCAAGCAGGATAAACCGAGGCGGCTCAGCACCCATGTGCCCGACTTGCTCTTGTAGGCCTCTAGACAATCCAACAGGGCCCTAAACAGTGTTCTAAAAAACGGTCTAGCTACCGCCTAGGGGCTCGGTGGAGGGTCCCCAACTCGATTTAGGCCAAAATGGTCATGTAAGGCGGGGAAGATTTAAGCAGCCGCCTAGGCGCTAGTTAGGCAACTTGGGCGGTTTTAAGCGGCTCGATCTGCAATGCCCAATCTCAAAGTAGAGCCTCGATTGAAATTCTGCAGCTCACTGTTTGTGAGTAGAAGAAGAAAGAGAGAATGCAAAAAGAGAGAAACATTTAACTTTTAAGGTATCAATGCATGGCAGTGCGATATGGATTTGAGATCTCAGATCCACACTTTGACCCGTTTGACGTTTTGATGACTGAAGGAAGAAGAAGAAACGGAAAAACTTAGATGGGAAAAGTGTTCTACTTTCCAATGGGTCAAAGTGTAATGATATGGGATTTGGAAATTTGGGCGGCGTGTTAGAGGTGGGGTGGAGGGCTCAGAAACATAGGGATATTATTTGGTTTTTAATCTTTAATAAACCACCCACTGCGTGGGGGGTTTTTATGATTTCAAACAGCTTGGAATATATACATACATTATGTTTTATTATTTTTTTACTCGATAGAATCACACACACACACACACACACACACACACACACATACATACATATATAAATTAATTATGTGCTTTTTTATTTTTTTAGTTTCAAGGTGGTATACATATGGAAATGGTGTACCTAATTTGCAAAGGATGGATTGACTACAAGTTCATCCAATTGTGAAATGAACCGGAGAACTTTTGAGGGGACACATACAAAAAAAAAAAAAGAAATAAACTAGATACAACAACATTAAATAATTTAATCTATGTCCAATCTAATGCAAAGATCATGAACAAGAAGAATTTAGTCTATTATCCAAGAATACTCATCATTATGATTATATGCTTACTGTTTTTTAAATATTGAACTTGTTGGATGGATGTACTTTGTGTATTCTTCTACTTCTATTTTTTCATTTTATCATTCTTCTATTATCCATACAAGTATAGTTTATTTTTATTTTAAGTGTAAATAGGTACTTATTTACAAGATACATAATAAACTTACATAAATCTGCCTAGGCCCCGCCTAGCCGCCTAAGCGCTAGGCGCTTGCCCACCGCCCGACTAGTGCCTAGCATTTTTTAGAACCTTGGTCCTAAACCAATTCAACTAGCCCAGATCCAAATTTCGAGGCCAATGATTGAACCAAGAGTATTTTCACCCCACCTTTTTGCAGATCTGACCTATCTTGGCTTAAGCTTTGTACCCGGAGTTCATTGCACTTCCACTACTCAAGCAAACGCCTACCGTCCTAGCTATTCCACTCTAAATGGTGAACGCCTGTCCTGAAGGATCATTGAATTGACAAGCGTCCTTGCTCAGTAGACTACCTAGGTGAATCAACTCTTACATCACACCAAGATGAGGCGTGCCCCAGATGAGGTGTCCCGAAGTAGGACAAGGGCAAGCGATGAAATTTATCTCCAGCGGCGTCCTGGTAGGTAGCCACTTCACCAACCACACGTTAAGCAATCAGGCAGTGTGCACTCCCTCCTGAGCCTTAGGAAAAACGCTTTCTTCGGCCTAAGTGCGCAGATGAGCGTTCATTCTTGTTTAGGCCCACAAGCAAGTGTGTACTCACGGTTAGGATCACGCTCCGATGGAAACAATAGGCGACCTTCCAGCAAAGCGTCTATTTGCGGGTAGGCTAGTAAGGAGTATACTTCAGGGTTTGTGTTCCCCTGTAGTCGTCACTGCCTCAGTTTTTATGCTCCGCTGTCGCTTCAATTTTCATGCCTTACTGCTTACTTTTGCATGTCATCACTACCTCATTTTGCATGCCCCTGCAGTCGTCGCCTTAGTTTTTGTGTCGTCGATGCCTCGTTTTACATTCCCTGCAACCACTGTCACCTTGTTTTGCGTGCCCTTGCTGTCACTGTCACCTCAATTTCTATGCCACCTCTTTTTTGTGTTCCATTAACACTTCGTTTCTTGTGTCGTCATCATCACCTCATTTGCGTGTGTTGTTGTCGTCTTGTTTTACGTGTACCATCATCATCTCGTTTTGCGTGCATCATTGTCACCTCGTTTTACATGCACAGTCATCACCTCGTTTTGTATGTACTGTCATCATTTTGTTTTACGTGTAACGTCATCACCTTGTTTTGCATGCACCATGATCACCTGGTTTTTGTGCACCGTTGTCACCTTTGATGAAAAGTGGAGTGAAAATACTGTTGGTTTAACCGTTAACATCAGAATATGGATATGGGCTAGTTGAATTGGTCTGGGACCATACTGGACCGTCTGGAGGGCTGTGGGAATTGGTCGGGTGTATGGGCTCATTATCCTTATTCGTTCGAAAGTCTGTATTTCGGGTTATGAAAACATCGTCCCACATTATCGGTCTACGAGTTATGTTTCAAAATCCAATTATACACCTCATAGGTCATCCTATAAAGATAATCTTTGCCAAAAATAAAAAAGAATACGAAACTTTTAGACTGTTGAATTGAAAGAAAATAGCCCGAAATACAAATTTTTGAATGAATATGGGTAATCGGAACATCATTCCACTTTATGGGTATACGAGTTATGTTTCAAAATTCAACTATACATCTCATAGGTCATCCATGAAAGATAATCTATGCCAAAAATAAAATGAATACGAAACTTTTAGACTGTTGAATTCAAAGAAAGGCATCTGAAATACAGATTTTCGAATTAATAAGGGTAACGAGAACATCATCCCACTTTATGGGTCTACATGTTATGTTTCAAAAATCCAACTATACATCTCATTGGTCATCCCTTAAAGATCATCTCAACCAAAAATAAAAAGAATACGAAACTTTTAGACCCTTGAATTGAAAGAAAAGAGCCCAAAATACAGATTTTTGATTGAATACGAGCAATGAGAACATAATCCCACTTTATGGGTCTACGAGTTATGTTTCGAAAATCCAACTATACATCTCATATGTCATATGTTAAAGATCATCTCTTCCAAAAATAAAAAGATTACGAAACTTTAAGACTCTTGAATTGAAGCGAAAGAGCCCTCTAAATACAGATTTTCGAATTAATACAGGTAACGAGAACATCATCCCATTTTATGGCTCTAGGAGTTATGTCTCAAAAATCTAATCGTACATCTCATAGGTCATCCTTTAAAGATAATCATTGTCAAATATAAAAAGAACACGAAACTTTTAGACTGTGGAATTGAAGGAAAATAGCCCGAAATACTGATTTTCGAATAAATACAGGTAATGAGAACGTCATCTCGCTTTATGGGTTGAGGAGTCATTTATGAAAATCCAACTGTACATCTCATAAGTCATCCCTTAAAGATCAACATTGCCAAAGATAAAAAGAATACAAAACTATTAGACCATGGAATTGAAAGAAAAGAGCCCAAAATACAGTTTTTCGAATGAATACGGGTAATGAGAACACAATCCCACTTTATGGGTCTACGAGTTAAGTTTCAAAAATCCAACTGTACATATCATAGGTCATCCCTTAAAGATCATCTCTGCTAAAAATAAAAAGAATACGAAACTTTTAGACCATTGAATTGAAGGAAAAAAGCCTGAAATACAAATTTTTGAATAAATACGGGTAATGAGAACATCATCCTACTTTATGGGTCTACGAGTTATGTTCCAAAAATCCAACAATACATCTCATAGGTCATCCCATAAAGATCATCTTTGCAAAAAATAAAAAGAATATGAAACTTTTAGACAGTTGAATTAAAAGAAAAAAGCCCGAAATACAAATTTTTGAATTCATACGGGGTAATGAGAACATTATCCCACTTTATGGGTCTACAAGTTATGTTTCGAAAATCCAACTGTACATCTCATAGGTCGTCCACTAAAGATTATCTCTGCCAAAAGTAAAAAAGAATATGAAACTTTTGGAATGTGGAATTGAAAGAAAAGAGCCCGAAATGTAGATTTTCAAATGAATATTGGTAATGAGAACATCATCCCACCTTAAGGGTCTACGAGTTATGTTTCAAAAATCCAACTGTACAACACGTAAGTCATCCCTTAAAGATCATCTCTGCCAAAAATAAAAAGAATACGAAACTTTAGACAGTTGAAGTGAAAGAAAAGAGCTTGAAATACAGATTTTCGAATGAATATGGGTAATGAGAACATCATCCCACCTTATGGGTCTACGAGTTATGTTTCAAAAGTCCAACTTTATATCTCATATTTCATCCCTTAAAGATCATCTCTGCCAAAAATAAAAAGAATACAAAACTTTTGGACAGTTGAATTCAAAGAAAAGAGCCCAAAATACAGATGTTCGAATGAATACGGGTAATGAGAACATCATTCTTTTTATAGGTCTATGAGTTATGTTTCAAAAATCCAATTGTACATCTCATAGGTAATCACTTAAAGATAATGTCCTCCAAAAATAAAAAGAATACGAGACTTTTAGACTGCTGAATTGAAAGAAAAGAACCTAGAATAAAGATTTTCGAAAGATCATCCCAATTTGTGGGTCTACGAGTTATGTTTCTTAAATCCAGATACACATCTCATAGGTCATCCCTTAAAGATCATATCTGCCAAAAATTAAAAGAATACGAAACTTTTAGATTGTTGAATTGAAACAAAAAAGGCTGAAATACAAATTTTCGAATGAATACGGGTAATGAGAACATCATCCCACCTTATTTGTCTATGAGTTATGTTTCGAAAATCCAACTATAAATCTCATAGGTCATCCCATAAAGATCGTCTCTGCCAAAAATAAAAAGAAACGAAACTTTTAGACTGTTGAATTGAAAGAAAAGAGCTCGAAATACAGATTTTCGAATGAATACGGGTAATGAGAACATCATCCCACCTTATGGGTCTACAAGTTATGTTTCGAAAATTCAACTTTACATCTCATAGGTCATCCCTTAAAGATCATCTCTCCCAAAAATAAAAAGAATACGAAACTTTTGGACTGTTGAATTGAAAGAAAATAGCCCGAAATATAGAATTTCAAATGAATATAGGTAATGAGAACATCATCCCACTTTAAGGGTCTACGAGTTATGTGACACACCCCGACCGCCGGAGGTCGAAGCGTGCTGGCCGTCACTAGGAGGTGACGTAACCATGAGGATAACTGATGTAAAAAAGTGAATAAATTGAAACTAAACTAGAACTAATTTAACTAAATAGAGAAAGAGTGCACAGTCGTGGGAAGAACCCACGACAATTATTTAGAGCATAATAGACAGTACCACTACATAAGAGTAGTCAACTAGTTAAAGTACACTTATTACACAACCGGTGACAAAGCTAACACAACTCGATTTGGAGTCCTAGTGGACATCCTAGGTCGGGGTGTGTCATTATATTTCAAAAATCCAACCGTAAATCACATAGGTTATCCCTTAAAGATCAGCTCTGCCAAAAATAAAAAGAATACGAAACTTTTAGACTATTGAATTGAAAGAAAAGAGCTTGAAAAACAGATTTTCGAATGAATGCGGGTAATGAGAACATCAACCCACCTTATGGGTCTACGAGTTACGTTTCGAAAATCCAACTTTACATCTCATAGGTCATCCCTTAAAGATCATCTCTGCCAAAAATAAAGAGAAAATGAAACTTTTAGACTGTTGAATTCAAAGAAAAGAGCCAAAAATACAGATGTTCGAATGAATACGGGTAGTAAGAACATCATCATTTTTATGGATCTACGAGTTATGTTTCAAAAATGCAACTGTACATCTCATAGGTCATCCCTTAAAGATCATCACTGTCAAATACAAAAAGAATACGAAACTTTTAGACTGTGGAATTGAAGGAAAATAGCCCGAAATACTGATTTTCGAATGAATACGGGTAATGAGAACATCATCCCACTTTATAGGTTGAGGAGTTATTTTTTGAAACTCCAACTGTATATCTCATAAGTCATCCCTTAAAGATCATCACTGCCAAAGATAAAAAGAAAACAAAACTATTAGATTGTGGACTTGAAAGAAAAGAGTCCAAAATACAGATTTTCGAATGAATATGGGTAATGACAACATCATCCTTTTTATGGGTCTACGAGTGATGTTTCAAAAATCCAACTGTACATCTCATAGTAATCACTTAAAGATAATCTCCTGCAAAAATAAAAAGAATACGAAACTTTTAGACTGTTGAATTGACATAAAAAAGCCAGGAGTAGGGATTTTCAAAAGAATACGGGAAATGAGAACATCATCCTAGTTTGTGGGTCTACGAGTTATGTTTCAAAAACTAAAAGGGTTTAGGGTTTAGGGTTATAGGGTTAGGGTATAGGGTATAGGGTTACGGTTATGGGTTTAGGGTTTAGGGTTATGGGTTTAGGGTTTAGGGTTTAGGGTTATGGGTTTAGGGTTTGGGTTTAGGGTTTAGGGAGGGAGGGTTTAGGGTTAGGGTTTAGGGTTTAGGGTTTAGGGGTTAGGGTTTAGGGTTAGGGTTTAGGGTTTAGGGTTTAGGTTTAGGGTTTAGGGTTTATGGGTTGGGTTTAGGGTTTAGGTTTAGGGTTTAGGGTATGGGTTAGGGTTTAGGG